>NC_142586.1:5112224-5805974 GCF_965207765.1 Zootoca vivipara | reverse complement strand
CAGCATGGTGACCTTGTCTGTGATGGCTGTAATCCGCTTTCTTGTAACCCACTCTTCAAAGTCCAATACAGTAGTGAGTAACAAAGCGCCGGAGGGTGGCAAAGGTGAAACAGTTTCACAGCTTTAGACTTCATGTTGAGGCCAAGGGCATAATATTTTATAGACCCTTTGTGTGAGTTTATAGATAAGATATATTCAGCATTACTGCAGTAAACAATAGGGACGGATATAGTCTGGCCATAAATATGTTTTGGGCTGTAAATTGAAACGCATAATACCATGTAGGAGTTCCAACTGTGTTGCTGGTGTGAAAAACACTGTTCTTGTTTCCACTGGCTGTGTACCTCTGCTATTAGCCAAAGAGAGTTAACCACATCTGGTGACCAATGGAAATGTCCTAAGCTTCCCTGAGAATGCTTTAAGGAGGCTTATGAATGTTGTCAGGCAATACACACAAAGGTATCACACGAGGTGAGTGTGTTCTATATAGCCATAACTCAAGGAATTATTCTTGTACATAATGTGTCCACAGCCCAAGCAAAGGGTCATGACTTACAGAGCATGCAGATGATGCCATGCTTGGTCTTTGCCATCTCCAAATAGAACCTGGGAAGCCTGAAAGCCAGGAGAGCTGGACAACAGAGCTACAAGGATAATTGCCTGGCAGATTTCTAGGTTATTCAAATAGTGTTGGTGTGTAGAGTCTACTTTCTTTTCTTTTCCTAGGTCAGTGATGGCGAACCTATGACACGCGTGTCAGACGTGACACGCAGAGCCCTCACTGCTGGCACGCGCCCCATCGGCCCATTTGCGCTGTTGTTGTTGTTTCCCCCCCCATTTGTTCTCCAACTCCTCCTACAGCTTGTCTCCGCTACAGCTTGTCTCCGCTGTTAAAACCCGGATCCTTTGTTGTTGTTGTTGCTGCTGGTAGCCAGAGATTGGTTTTTAACCCTTTCTGTGCTGTTTTTTCTGGCGCTTTGGCAGACTATGATTGGGTGTAACAGCGCTCATTTTTTAACCCGTTCTGCGCTGGTTTTTTTGGCGCTTTGGCAGACTATGTTGGTGTTACGTGTTAGTTCCAGCGAAGGTATTATTCGTCATTTATTTCTGTTCTCTTTCCCCCTAAAAAAGTGCAGCAGCTTTGGGGCATCCCCCCCAAAAGCAAAACAGTTTTGCACCCCCCAAAAAACCCTCCAAACCTTTGGTCAGCAGCTCCCCCCAAAAAGCTCAACAACTCTGGGCACTTTGTGGTAAATAAGGGTTTTTTGGTTAGGTTAGGTTAATAATTAGTTTTTTGGTTTATTAAATACAGTTATATATTACAATTATACATTTTTGTTATTTAAACTATAAATATTGCAAAATTATGGGTTTTTTCCTCGAAGTGACACACCACCCGAGTTATGCTCTGTTTTTTGGCGAATTTTGACACACCAATCTCAAAAGGTTGCCCATCACTGTCCTAGGTAATACAATCAACTGAAAATTCATCCATGTTTCTATTGCCTTCATCTGGCTGTATGCAGCCCTCTGGGCCATGTTGCCTCTTAGGCTGGGGGCATTACGGCCCAGAACCATTTGGCACTTCCTGCACCATAGCCTGGAGCCAGTTCCACAACTTGGATATAGTCCGGTGGGTTCCTAAAACCTCTCAAGAGATGCAGAACTTCAACAGGACTTCAAATGCAGAAAAGCATGGTGTGGGTCTGTGTTGTTGTGAGCAGAGTATTTTTGTATTTTAAAGAGCAATAGGATCACAGTGCTCCTTTGACTCAGACATTGATTTTTGTCCCTACAAATTGAAAATTATTGTCAAAATATTGGGGAAATAACAAAGCACTTTTGGATGCTCTGGACTGGGCTGTTTGTGTGTGGTTGCCTCCATTTGAGTTTCAGACATTGAGCTATTCCTCTGTTTTTCAGTTGTTAGATTCATTGGTATGAAAGTTTATTGTATTAACAAGAAATATTAAAATTAATAAGAAGTAAATAAATATTTATACCCCACCAATCTGGTAGGGTTTCCCCAGCCACATACATACTGGGGACTAACTTAATGATGAGCCTGTATATTGTGAGACTCTCAGATCTTACAATACATGGGCTCATAGAGGAAGCATGTGGTGTCTATATTGCTATTCTATGAGATGCTGAGGTCCTGGCATATTTTCTTCTTTTGGGTCTTAGGATAAAATGAACGGACAGCCTAAAATGAATGCAAGAGCCAATTCTTTAAAAATCTCTTAAATGTTAAGGCACTAATCCTTCATTTCTCTCACCAATTTGAAATAACAGATAGAGAAGGAGAAAATATAAAAAGCCAGCTAGTAACTAATTATAAGTGGTTGTTTTTACAGTGTGGGATTCCTCAGCGCATGGACACCATATGCCGCAGTCAGCTTTGGTCAATATTTCACTCCAGTGAATCAATACCGCCCATCGTTACCTTGCTGCCATGTCTTTTTGCTAAATCCTCAACAGCCTACAACCCTTGTCATTTACTATACTTTCAGCAAAACCTTCTGGCGTGAAATTAAACGCCTCCAGTGCGGCTGTAGTCAGAAAGTTTACTTTAGCACCAAGCATACCACCATAGCCATGTATCAGTGATTTGGCCAGGAAGGGATAACGCACACGTTTCTTCATTCAGAAAGACAGGCAGTGGAGGAGTTCCAAATCCATCAGCTGCACCTGCAGAAGTCTTATTTGAAAACGTTGCTCCAAAGTCCAGATCATGAAATCTCCCAGGGAAACACTGCAAGGGCAGGAATTCCTATGAGGTTTATAATAAACTGCTTTCAGGATCCCTATGATGAATTCCGAGGTCTCTGTTCTTTATAAAAAAAGACCTGCCAGCAAGAAATGAGGCATCTCATGGAATTTTGAGCACATGGACTAAATGAGAATTTGCTATATTCATAGCTGGCAGAGGAGGTAGTTATGCAGTTAAAAGAGATTGTAATGTTAGTGAACTTTGCATTTGTTTTTGTGCTTTTGTTGGACTGTATGTGATGTTGAGCTCAGGTGTCAATGATGGAGTCTCAAGAGGCACAGGCGTCTTGAAGTATAAGAAAAGACCTTTGCTTAATGGGCTGTTAACACCTCCCCCTTCAATACTCCTAGAACCTTACAAAAATGGACTTTTAATAAAAGGGCTGCTCTACCAGTCTACCCGTTTTGTGCATGTCATCTCAGTAAAGGATTCGTGAGGCCACAGAACTGGAAATTGCCCATATCTCCCATGAGGCCACCAACTTCAGACTCTACAGAGGCTATTGAGCAGGAAAAGAAAAGGGTAGATTTTTCCTACCAGGGGTAGGAAAAGGATTTTTGTCAATCTGACAAGCAAACAAAGCTAGGGGAACGAGACTGGAGCGAAAGGGCAAGTGGCATGTGAACAAGCATTACGAAAGAGCAGGACATAATTTCACCATCTCTCTGTTCAGTGTCAATAAGATTTATTTTCAATTTTAATTTGCATTTTAAAAGATACAAAGTTTATTTCAGATATAATGCAGTCTTAGATGCAAAATTTTAAAATTTACTCATTTCATTTAAGATTCTTTAATAAATTTTACATACATATGTAATAATATTGCAGATGATTTCCCACTTTCTAAGCAAGCATAAGGCAAAACCAGAAAATTCCGCTTTGGAGCGCGGAACGGCACGGCTTGCGGCACACGGCAGGGTGCGGCTCAGCGGTGCAGCACAGAGAGGCTGGCAGCGTGCGGCTGTGAGCGGCTCTGGGGCAGCTTTCGGCGCATGGCACGGTGCTGATCGGCTGCGCAGGAGGGAGCGGCTACAGCTTCATCTCTGCAAGCTTTCTTTCTTCTTTTTTTATAGAAATATAAACTTTATTTCATTTAAAAACACATACAAAATCAACATAACACAAAATCAAAATAACACAAAATCGACATAACACAAAATAAACACAACTCATGCATTCTTCAAATAATATCAAACTAAATCAAATCATAATAAATCAAGTTGAAATCATATTTAAATCACATATATATAAAAATAATTGATCATTCATTCTAAATTATATCTTAAACATCAATTAAGACAAAAAAGAAAAGATCCCAATTCTCAATAGATCCCCTATCCCTCCCCCCTCCCCTATATTAAAAAAAAGACTTCCAGTCACCTTATACCTTGGTCTATTATTGTTCTTTGCCAATTATATACACACGCCTATTTTTCTGAATTTCACTGGATATCTTTTAATTTTGTGTCTTTTATATATCTGCCAAAAGGTTTGTTTTTTCAATCTGTCTTTTTTGATATTGTTTTAGCGGTCCCCAATTTTTCCCCAAACTGCTTTCTTTTATACCTTTATGCCTGCCCGCTTTGATTGATAAATTTTGGTATGTTATTATCTTTTCTATCCAGTCTTCCTTTTTTGGTATTTTTTCACTTTTCCAATTGATTGCGACAAGTAGTCTGCCGGCCGTTGTTGCGTGCATAACTAAACACCTATCCTTTTCCTTTATCTCATTGCTTAACAATCCCAATATAAACATTTCTGCATCTTTTTTAAAGGGGTATTTTAATATTTTTTTCAGTTCGTTATATACATCATCCCAAAACTTTTTTATTTTCTCACATTGCCACCAGATATGTAATTGGGTTCCTGGTTCCTTTAGGCATCTCCAACATGCATTGCTTTCTCCTTTGTACATTTTAGCTACCTTGGTGGGTGTCAAATACCATCTATATTGGACCTTTAAATTTTTTTCTTTTAAATCATAATTTGAAACACATTTCAAATCCCGCCTCCACAAATTTCCCCATCTATCAATTGTGATATCCCTCCCAAAATCTTTGGCCCACCTAATCATTGTATCCTTCGTCATTTCATCCTTGGTTTCCCACTCTAATAATAATTCATATATAATTTTAATATATTTTCCCCTCCCTTCTGACAAAAAATTTCCTAATTTAGACATTTCCCTTTCGAATCCCACCTTTTTATCCAATTGAAAGCGTTGTCTAATTTGAAAATATTGTAGCCACACATTACAATTTTTTTTGATCTTATCATATTCTTTTAATTTCCATTCTCCTTCCGTTTCTTCAAATAATAATTCTTTATATGTTGGCCATCTTACTTCCGTGTTTCTTTTTCTGACTGATATTATTTCAAATGGCGACACCCACCATGGCGTTTTAGGTTCCAATATTCTCTGATATTTCTTCCTCTAGCAGTGATTTTAGATTGATGCTGGCAAACCGCATTAGATAAAAACTAGCTATCAAAACCCTCAGCTATCAAACACAACGTACAGTGCTGGCAAACCTTCCTGTACGTCAGTATGCACAAACACGCATCCACAAGTTGGGTCAGGGGGACATTAGAGGGCAGCAGGTCACTACTGGACTGGCCAGAGTTGGGAGGATCCTGATGGAACTGGTTAGAGCAGGTTAGAACAGGGGAGGCTAGTCCAAGCCTGAAGGGTCAGACCCAGGTGAGGAGGAAGACAATAGGAAAATGGCAGAGTGGTGGAAAAACCCCAAGAATCACAAGATTGAGAGGAGGGGGATGTTTAAGGAGTAGGCATGTGACAGGGCGAGGTCTGAGGAGTATGTGAGGACCAGGCACTTCCTCTATGGCGGAGTTTTGGGGTGTTGGCAGGATGTGACCTATGCAAGAACACCACCTCTTTGGGGCTTGACCAATTGTCATTGGATGAAGGATGCACCTCTGGTTAAACATTGACAGTTCTTAAAATTTTCAATAAAAGGGGACGCCTGCTCTCATTCTGGGAGACCTTCCGGATCCACATTCTGTCTCCCGCTGTGTTCTTTATCCCGTGCTCCCCACATCTGGTGACCCAGGCAACGTGATAACAATCTGGCAATCATCCCTTCTCATACCAGACTGGAATAGTCTTTGAGCTCTCAGCATTCGTGCTTCTCGTGAGTATGGGATTTTCGATGTCAACTCCAATTAAGCATGCAGAAGAGTTGAATCAGGTTTTGGAAATTTTTAGTCAGACAGAAACTGCAACTTTGCAGGAATTGGAACAATTAGTTCAGGAAATTTGGATGCAATGTCCGTGGTATAGTGAAAAGGGGTCTCTGGACTTACGTGTCTGGGACAAAATAGGAAAGCAACTGCTTTCCCCGCCACGTGCACCCATTGCGTTAATCGCAATTTGGAAGAAGTGTCGAGATGCAATTGAAATGTTGGGGGTTCAAGGGAAGTATGACAAGGCGCCACCTCAATCTGAATTTCAGCTCTCGGGGGGGGGGGGAGTTTCCTGACCTCCCGTCAGCTTCAAATACGATGGGTCTTTGCAAGCTCAAAACCAGTCTATCACCTCTTCCTTGCCCCATGAAAAGGCTGGGAGGAAGGTTTTCAGAATGGGTTTCTTAAAGGGACAGCTGAAGGGAATGCTAGCTGGGGAGGAATTAGAGGCAGGGCTGCTTTTGCTGCTGTTTTGTTTTTGCTTCTTCCTCTTCCTCTTTTTGCTCTACCATTCTCTCTCCTGCTGCCACCATTTGCCACCCTCTGGATGGCTTGGTCACGGAGGGCAGTGTAGCGGGGATGGTGGAGCTGGAAGGTTTTTTGATGGCTTTCTTTTCATCCTCCTTGTGTCCCTGATGGGTTTGTTTTTTGCTATTGCCACTGCTGTGGGCCTCGCATGGCTCCTGCTGCTTCTCCTGCTGCTGCTCCTCGTGCCTTTCACCATCTTGGTGGGAGCAGCAGAATCCTCCGCCACCTCAACAACTTGCAACTTGCAGGGGCAAGTGCTGGCCTCCCTCCTCCTCCTGCGGTCGCTGCTCAGGTGACATGCGAAGACGTAGAGAGGCGGTGGATGTGGACACACTGTCATGAGTGGCTTACCTTTTTATGGACATGGGTTTCTTGCATCCTGTTCAACCACTGAGAAAGCAGATTTAATAATGTGTTTATACACTGTAGGTCAGTTTTCTGAGCCAGAGTTCAGTATATTTTTGGGAACTGTTCCTCATGGCTATAGAGATTCATCTTCCATTTGCATGACTGGGGCTATGCTTGCTCTGGGGTTAACATGTTTATCAGTTTCATTTGGCTATGCCCTCACAGTAATTTTCAGAGTCCATTTAATGTGCTGGTTCTTGCGATTAAATGGTTTATGGTAACAGCCCTTTGATAAGTACTGTAGTACAGGGAATGGAGGCGCACAGTAAATCCTAGTAGCCTCCTTTCCTTGTCGAAGCTGTTGTGTGTCATCTTCCTTGCAGCTGCTGTAATGCTTCTGCGGGCGCAAGCACAGGAAACAGCTTTTTGCAGTCAGACACCTAATTTAGTTGTCTGTTTGATTCTTTCAACTCTCTGATTTGAAAGTGATGCAGACTTCCACAGGTTTTAGTTGTTTTTATTATAAATTATTTCCCCTCGTTTTCAAATGCATGATTGCCCTATACCCACTTAGATATTAATAGGTTTAGATTTGGTTAAAGAATGGGAATGCTGGAAAACTCACTGTTTACATTTGTTTTCAAGAGCCACCCAATTCATTGCCAGTAGCCCAACTCCAGAGGATTTCACTGCTTGCATTAAAATGAGTCTCCAATTGTAGAATTGGTAGCTGATTTTTGTTGTGTACTTTATTTCCCATTTATAGGTGTGAGCATGGGAGTCTTATCTCTTCTCTATGTAGTCTAGTTAAATCTGATTTCTATCTTAGTGTAAGAAATTTACTTCTGATTGCTCTTCATAGAATTTTTCCTTTTCAGACTCTGGCTAAAATCCATTTTCAGAAGGAGTTCCAGTAACACGGATGTGAGGGACAGGGGATATCGCGAAGTCCCTCCCCTCCTGAGTTCAAGCCCATCCCTGAGCACAGGGGAAAGCAGAGAGAGTTCCGATTCCAATGGGGAAGCAGGAAGTCGTGTCCGAGGCTCAGGCAAGGTAGAGGAGCCAGGGTCCCAGGTGGGACAGGAAGGGGCGAATAAGGGGGGGGGAGACCCATCCCCCCAACTCCGGAATTACGCAGAAAGAGGAGGGGAAAGAGGATGGGTCTGCCAAAGCTTTTGTGTTGGAGAAAGACGCGCCAAAAGCCATTCGGAGGTTCTGGAACCGACTGACCACATCACTCCGTGTAAATAGCAATGACTTCAGCACTGTAAATACGCAGCACCAATAAAAGAATAAAATGCAGAGCTGCGTAGCGTCGTTACTCTGAAGTAGCCCACTCCGGCCACTGTGACAGCAACCTCCGAATCCTTTTTGGGGCTACTTTGGAGTTGCCGGGATGAGCGTGTCAGAGGCGGAGAGATGGCGGCAGATCGCGGAGCAAGCCCAGCAAGAACTGCAGCAGCTGTCGCTGCAGGCGCAGGGGGAATTGAAGGCAGCTAAAGAAGAGACTAAGAAGGTCCAGGACGACCGGCTACAACTTGCGGAACAGGTGAGAGCGCTACAGGAAAGAGAGCAGGAATTAAGGGCGGTGGCGGTAGACCTCCAAAACAAGCTGGATGCAGAGAAAACCAAGGCGGGAGGGGCACCCCAAGTCCAAGTGCTGCCAGGAAGGAGAGCCGGGACCCTAGTAAGCAAGTTCAATGGAGACCCGAGGGAATATCAGGGCTTTGAGACTGAGATTGTGTATGCTCTTGAGCTGCACCATGATGAGTTCCCTGATGATGAGCACAGGGTAGCGTTTATTGTGGAGCACCTTACCGGGGCAGCCAGGGAGTGGCTAAGACCGTTAATCGCAACAAAGAATCCTTGCATGAAGAATGTCAAACTATTTCTAGAAGGTTTGAAAACGATGTATTCGTCCGATAGTCATATGGACCAGACTAAGGAGGAACTTCATAATTTACGCCAAGGAAATATGACAGTTCGCGCGTATTGGGCGAAATTCACCATGCTGGTGCACAGATTGGGGTGGGAACTGGAGTCACCCCCAATGCAAGCGGCGTTCTACTTGGGGTTGCATGAGGAGGTGAAGGATGAGCTCTCGAGAGGTCCAAAGCCCAGTAATATGGATCAGCTGAGCAAAGCGGCTCTGGCGGTGGGGGTGAGACAGGAATCCCGGTGGAGCGACAAGCAAGCAATGCACGCAAAGCGGGCTTGGTTCCCACGGTCGCAGGAGAAGCCACTCCCCCAACAACCCTTTCAAGCCACGCCTGGGGCCAGCCAGGACCAGGAACCCATGCAGATTGATAGCGCGCGCGCGCGGGCTTTTCAAACCCCAGCGGCGCCAAGACGCAAGGAGGGAAGGGGTGGGAATTGCTTTCTCTGCAACTCCCCCCAGCATCTCGTCAGAGACTGCCCACATCGCAGGGAGTGGCAAGGAAAGGCGGGAACGGTTGTGCCCTCCCCCACTGACGCAGCACCACAGCAGGGAAACGGGAAAGCCTGGCTGCAGGAGACAAGGGGCAGCAGCCAGGCACAGTCAGCAGACAACAGCCCCAGCCCACCCACCCGCACAGAGAGGAGCGGAGCCAGCCCACCCCTCCCAGAGCAGGAGTGGTTCTAGAAGTGACGCTCACGCTCCCAAATGGCTATCCCCTGACGGTCCTCGCCCTAATTGACAGTGGGGCGTCAGCGAACTTCTTCTCGAGAAACTTTGCAGAAGAGCACCAGATCCAGCTTCTGCAGCTGGATTTTCCTCTGCACGTGGCGACCATTGACGGCAGAGAGCTGCTGGGAGGGGCCATCACTCATCAAAACCCCCCCCCATGAAAATGACGGTGGGAAGGCACTCAGAGACACTGGCATTCAACGTCACCACCATCTCAGACCCCCCCATCGTCTTGGGCATGAGCTGGCTGGCGCGCCACGACCCCTCCATCAGTTGGCACCAGAGATGCATCACTTTTGGATCGGACTTTTGCCTGGAACATTGCATGCAGCACCAACCAGGGGAGGGGCCTCCGATAGCCACGGTGGCCACCATGCACGTCAAAGGGGGTGAGGCGATACCCAAGCCGTACTGGGACCTGCAGGAGGTCTTCAGCGAAGCGGAGTCCGACCACCTACCCCCACACAGGCCTTTTGACTGCCAGATCAACCTGGTGCCAGGGGCAACTATACCCCCAGCCAAGCTGTACGCCATGTCAGACCAGGAACTGGAGGATCTGCGCGCTTTCATCGACAAGAACCTCAAGCGGGGGTTCATCAGAGAAAGCAAGGCAGCAGGGGGCAGCCCAGTCTTCTGGGTGGACAAGAAAGACACGCAACAGCGCCGTCTTGTGGTGGATTTTAGACGGCTGAATTCAGTGACAGAGCCAGTGGCTTTCCCCATGCCCAGAGTGGACGATCTGTTGACAGCAGCGCGCAGGGGCAAGATTTTCACCAAGCTAGACCTGAGGGGGGCGTACAACTTAATCAGGATCCGGGAAGGCGATGAATGGAAAACCACGATGTTCACGCCTCTGGGCTCTTTTGAATATCTGGTGATGCCCTTCGGGTTGCAAGGGGGCTCAGCATGCTTCCAGGCCTTCATGCACCACGTCCTGGGGTCCCTCCTCTTCAGGAAATGCTTGGTCTTCCTGGATGACATCCTTATCTATTCCGATGACCCAGTGCAGCATGTGAAAGATGTCAGGGAGGTGTTGCAGCGCCTGAAGGAGAACCACCTGTATGTGAAGCTGGAGAAGTGCAAGTTTCACACCAAGGAGGTGGACTTCCTGGGCTACAAGCTGTCAGACAAGGGGCTGGCGATGGACAAGGACAAGGTGCAGGCCATCCTGGACTGGCACAGCCCCAGGACGCGCAAAGATGCCCAACGCCTACTAGGCTTCGCCAACTTCTACAGGAAGTTCATCAAGAACTTCTCTCGCGTTACGGCTCCCATCACTGACTGCCTGAGGGGCAAGCAGAAGTTCAGGTGGACACCAGAGGCGCAAGCAGCGTTCGAAAGCCTCAAGAGGGTGTTCGCCTCAGACCAGAACCTGTTCCACGTGGTTCAGGACGCGCCCCTACGCGTGGAGACAGATGCTTCTGATAAAGCTGTGGGCGCCATTTTGTTGCAACTGGACGCCAACAGAGAGTGGAGACCCTGTGCCTTCTTCTCCAGGAAGTTGACCCAGCCAGAGCGAAACTACACGGTGTTTGATCGGGAACTTCTTGCGATCCACGCTGCGTTCCAGCACTGGAGACACTTCCTGGTGGGCGCCAAGCACCCCATCCAGGTGTGCACAGACCACAAGAACCTGGAGTTCTGGAGAACTGCCAGGGTGCTCAACCAGCGGCAGATACGGTGGGCAGAGTTCTTCTCGAACTTCAACTTCTCCATACACTACATCCCGGGAGAGCAGAATGTCAGGGCGGATGCCCTCTCCCGCAAGCCAGAGTACATGGAGGAGGAGGCGCCACCGGCACCCAGACACATTTTCCCCCCGTCAGCATGGTCCTGCGGAGTGGTGAGCGAGGCGGAAATCACAGCACTGACGGCAGCGGATGAATTTGCCAACCGCATCTTCAGAGAACTGAGAGGGGGGGGGAGCAGGCAAAAGACTTTGCAGAACGCAGGGGGCTGCTTTTCTACAAGGGTGCACTGTACCTGCCCACCACCCAGCTTAGACGTACGGTCCTCAAGCAGATGCACGACAACCCAACGGCGGGTCATTTTGGGAGGGACAAAACCGCTCACCTAGTCATGAGACACTTCTGGTGGCCAGGGGTGCGGGAAGATGTTAGAGACTATGTACGGGGCTGTGACACCTGCCAGCGGGCAAAGGTGGTCAGAGCAGCGCCACCGGGATTGCTGGAGCCCTTAGCCACGCCACACAGGCCGTGGGAAGTGGTGTCCATGGACTTCATCACAGATCTGCCTTCTTCCAGGGGCAAGACCGCAGTGTTGGTGGTGGTGGACCTCATGTCCAAAATGTGCCACTTTATACTGTGTGCCAGGGCGGTCTCTGCAGAGGAGACAGCCAAACTGTTTGTGGATCACGTATTCAGACTGCATGGATTACCTTTAAGGGTTATTTCGGATCGTGGCCGCCAATTTGTTTCCAGGTTCTGGCGGCGGCTCATGAACCTCCTGCAGGTGGAGGTCAGCTTGTCGACGGCTAGACACCCGCAGACCAATGGACAGGCGGAGAGGGTCAACGCCATTCTGCAGCAGTACCTGAGATGCTACGTCAGCCAGCGGCAAACGGACTGGGTGGATCGCCTGCCACTGGCAGAATTTGCCTACAACAATGCGGTGCACGTCTCCACAGGGGTGTCGCCCTTTAAGGCCAATTACGGGCGCGACCTCAGATCTTTCCCAGAGAGGGAGGGGGAGGAGGAGGAGGAGGGCCCACAGGCTGAGGATTGGGCAGAGGAACTGGAGACGGTGCACCAGCAGCTTAGAGAACACTTGGAGAGAGCCAAGGAAGCGTACAAGAAGGGGGCAGATCGCCACAGGCGACCGGGGGAGGTCATTAGGGTGGGGGACAAAGTTTGGTTGTCCTCGGAGGGCCTTTCCATCAGAGGGAGGTGCAAAAAGCTGGCGCCCAGAAGGTTGGGCCCCTTCACGGTCACGCAACAGGTCAACCCGGTGGCATACAGGCTGGCACTGCCAGGGGACATGAGGGTGCACCCAGTGTTTCATAGATCGCTGCTGTCGCCGTACAGGGAAAGCAGCAGGCTCCGAGGCAGCGAACAAACCCCTGAGGGAGGGGGGGAGAGAGAAGGCAGGGAGCAACTCAATGAGGCCACGGCCATCCTGGACTCAAGGAGGGGGGTGGGGGGCCTGGAGTACCTCATGGCATGGGAGGATGCTCCACCGTCCCAGAATGAATGGGTCCCAGCCACTCAGATACAGGAGGAATTCCTGGTAGAAGAATTTCACGCCCTCTTTCCCCATAGACCCAAGCCCTGGCACATGGAAAGGGAGGGGGAGGGGGAGGAAGCACGGGAGAGCAGTTCACCATGGCGCTGGGAAGCGGAGTTTGAGGAACCAGAGGATGAGGTATGGGTGTCACCGAGATCCACCCAGTCAGAGGAAGGAGCAGATTGGCAGAACATTTTTACCCCTACCAGCTCTGACGCCACGGACTTTTTGGGATTCCCGTCCTCCCAGGCGGAAGGGGGGGGGCTCGCAGGACTGGGGGGAGGTGTTCACACCAACGGGCTCGGAAAGCACTGAGTTCTTAGGCTTCCAGTCGTCACCGACACCTGGGGGGGACCTGGGGAGGGGTGAAGGAGAGCTTGGGAGGGGGGTGGATGTGAGGGACAGGGGATATCGCGAAGTCCCTCCCCTCCTGAGTTCAAGCCCATCCCCGAGCACAGGGGAAAGCAGAGAGAGTTCCGATTCCAATGGGGAAGCAGGAAGTCGTGTCCGAGGCTCAGGCAAGGTAGAGGAGCCAGGGTCCCAGGTGGGACAGGAAGGGGCGAATAAGGGGGGGAGACCCATCCCCCCAACTCCGGAATTACGCAGAAAGAGGAGGGGAAAGAGGATGGGTCTGCCAAAGCTTTTGTGTTGGAGAAAGACGCGCCAAAAGCCATTCGGAGGTTCTGGAACCGACTGACCACATCACTCCGTGTAAATAGCAATGACTTCAGCACTGTAAATACGCAGCACCAATAAAAGAATAAAATGCAGAGCTGCGTAGCGTCGTTACTCTGAAGTAGCCCACTCCGGCCACTGTGACAACTGTATTTGTTAAATTAATGTTTTTCCCCTCCAAAATTTAATTCTTTCTTTTAGCACTGGGTGAGCTTTTATCATGTCTGGAAAGGTGTTTAAATCCTACTTCTTTGTGTGTGAGAGTTGGCTCATTGTTTTCCTTTCACAGATTTGTCCTCTGCACATGCTCAAGCAAGCACCAATTAACTGTGATTTTTTTCTCTGAAGGAAGTTCCAGGAACAAGCTTGTTTGATTAATAATATTCCTTACTTACAGGAGTCATTGTCTCTTGATTTAAAGTATTTTTATCTCATGAAGGCAGGATATTTCTGTTTCAGTTTCTCCTTTGGATAATTTCTGGAGATTCCTTTCCCAATAGTACGGCATTAGAGTTTTATTATTCATTAGAGTTTTTATTTATAATGTTACATTCTTGGACCTTTTTGTGATTTTTTGAACCTCCTTGTAAGATTAAATCAAAAATCCCTTGATAACCTCAAACAGAATGCAAAATGGTTATATTTGGCTAGATTTGGTTTACACATATGCTCACTTCCTTTTAAAATCCAGGAGTGAACCATCAAAATTAATTAAATTACCTCTTAATTGGCAGCTGATTTTTTAGGTTTGTGTCTCATTTTCAGGTTTGGAGAGGCAAACCTTGCTTTAAATCAATCCACATTTGGTTACATATTTTCTCTGCATGCTAACTTTTATTGTTCTTTTAAAAGGGTTCAGTGCAAATCATTACCCTTTGTTTATTTTCTTCTTCAGAGATCTCCAGTGATGTGTTAATAATGTTTAGCTACCCATAGAGATTGATATCTCTTGATGTAAAGTTTTGAGAGATCTAGATTTACTTAATATTATTATTCTTCTAAAGAATGAGAGAGAATGGTCAGTCTCTCCATGTCATTGCAAGGGTCTTTGCAGATCCACGCTTGCTTACCTTTATGCAGGATATTACAATTATTGCAGTTCCACACATGTCAGCTTTCAAACAAAAATAAAAAAGGAGGAATACCTATAGGATTGTCTGGTGATGGTTAAAATATTATTAAATTAAATTAACTTAAATTAAAATCATTGAATTATTTAATTATTCTTAAATATTATTTCAAAATTATTTCAAAGTTATTTACGCCTGTAGATGACCATTTTGGCCAAAGGACAAGTTATCCTCAGCCAATGGTGAGCTATAAGCTTTTGCCTAATCTGTCTTGGGTAGGACCCTCCCCCCCCCCTTTTGACATGGGGGCATGGCTACGCAAGTGTGCTTTCTCCAGCAGGAAATTGAATTTGGCTTCCAGTGTACGTCTGTGAAAAAATGGCCAAGGGTTGGAGACACCGAATCCACTGCCGGACTTCGCAGTGCTCCGGATCCGGGACTCACCACTGAGAGACCGCAACCAAGTTCTGCTTCAACATCACCAAGTGACCTGGGGAATGGTTAAATCGCTGTCCGCATAAGCTGTCATTTCACTGAGAGCACATAACATGGACCTTACCCCAGAAAACCATTTACTTGCAGTATTTTCCTGCCTCGCTGCAAATTCTGTGAGGCTAATAGACCACAGTTATGCTTGTTTCCAGTAAGTGGACAAAAGACTCTGACCTAAAAGTTTTGAAGCAAGTACCTTCCCTTCGTTAAGGGATGTAGTTTATCCAGTTCAACATTTGAAAAGGACATTACGCTTTGGAGCCCTCATATTGAGAGATTGAGCATTCTTTTTGCACTATTGCTATAGTTGGAATTGTTACAATGTCTTTTTTATATTTTGCTACAAAGTTTATATAAAGTTTATATGTAAGGTTATTTAAGTTATCTATGCTACAAGGTTTACGATGTTGCAATGCACTGGTTACTTTTGACAGGTTGCACCCGTAAAAGAGGAAAGCAACTGTCTGTGCACAAAAGTTGTTCCGATCCGGATCCTGCTTTCATACTGGGCGACCTTCCGGATCCACATTCTGTCTCCCGCTGTGATCTTTATCCCGTGCTCCCCACACTTCCATATCCTATATAACGATTTCCTTATTATGTTACTCAAAAATATAGTGTGATCTTTCATTTTATTTTTTAACATGTAGAAGTGCCATCCTGATCCCAATCCAGCGCCTTCCAAATCCAATAGTAAATTGTTTTCTAACTTCATCCATTCCTTTAAATGTTCATTTTAATAACCGAAATTCTCCCTAACATTGATAATTTTAATTTGGTCCACATTTCTAATTTTCTTTTCATTTCTTTCCAGGTCTTCTCATAATTTTCTTGGAATAGATCAATACTTTTTGCTGTCATGGTTATACCCAAATATTTTATTTTCTTCTTTATTTCTATCCCTGTCAATTCCTGCAGCTTAATTTTTTCTTTTTTTTCTAGATTTTTTACTAATAATCCACTCTTTTTGCAATTTATTTTAAAGCCCGCCAATTTTCCAAATTCTCTGATTTTTTCTATTGCCCTGGGTACACATTCTATTGGGTTTTCCGTTGTGATGATCACATCATCAGCAAATGCTCGTGCCTTGTATCTGTTTTTCCCAATTCTTATTCCTTCAATGTTCTCGTCTCCTCTAATACTGTTCATTAATGTTTCCAAAATGATTATAACCAAAATTGGGGACAAAGGGCATCCCTGCCTGGTTCCTTTAAATATTTTTATTTCTTCCGTGAGTTTCCCATTGATCACTATCCTTGCTTTTTGCTTTTTGTATATATTTCCAATTGCCTTTGTCAATTTATCTCCCAATTCTAATTCCCCTAACACAATTTCTAAAAACCGCCATGATATGTTGTCGAATGCTTTCTCCGCATCGACTGATAATAGTGCGGCACTTTTACTACTATCACTTTCCAAATATTCTAGAATGTTTATTATATTTCTGATGTTATCTTTTGTTTGTCTCCCTTTAACAAAGCCTGCTTGATTTTCATTTATTATCCCATTCAAAATTAAATTTATTCTATTCGCTAATACCCCGGCATATAATTTGTAATCACAGTTCAATAATGATATTGGTCTATAATTTGTTGGAGAATTTAGGTCTGAATCCGTTTTTGGTAATAGTGTTATTCTCGCTTCCCCCCAACTTTCTGGTAATTCATCTTTTGTTGCTATTTCATTCATCAATTGTTGTAGGGGTCTTAGAATGATCTCCTCTAACTCTTTGTAATATTCTATTGGGATGCCGTCTGGGCCAGGAGCTTTACCTTTTTTCATTTTTTGAATTACCTCCCTAATTTCTTTTTCCGTAAATGGTTCATTTATTAGTTTAATTTTTTCTTCTGGAATTTTTGCTAATTTATATTTTTTCACGAATTCTAGGGCTCCTTGTTCGTCAATTTCTTCTTTTTGATATAAATTAGTATAATATTTCCCAATTTTTTTTCTAATCTCTTGTGGCTTATCTACTACTCTATTTTCAATCTTTATTTTATTTATCAATCTCTCATTCCTCCTCTTTTTTAATTGCCACGCAAGCAGTTTTCCTGGTTTGTTAGCCCACTCGTAATTTCTATATTTCCAGAATTCTATTTGTTTATTCATTTCTTCCTCAATCAATTTTTCATATTCTATTCTCAAAATTTTGATCTCTTGGTTTACTTCTTTTTTTCCTGATTTGTATAAAAAATGTTCTTTTCTTTTAATCTCCTCCAATAATTTAGTTTTTTGTTCTTCCCTTCTTACCCTCTCTATTTTGTTTTGTTTAATAAAATAACCTCTGGCTACGGCCTTTCCGGCCTCCCATACAGTTCGCAAATTCATTTTTTAAAAAAATATATATTTTTTATTATTTTATATATAGAAAAAGCAAGAAAATCCAACAATAAAACAATTGGCATCATACACAAATAAGATAAAGAAGAAGAAGAAAAAGAGATACAAATCAGATTCTTAATCGTTTCTAACTTCATTTCCCTCATAGACTTCCCCGTGTCCCCTATTTGGCGGTTCATTGCATATCTCTTACATGCAGGTTCTATTCATATTTCATATCTATAATTACTATTTCTCGACTTTCACTAAACTTTCCCTTAATCTCAACCTGCAACATACATAATTGCTTATATTTCTCTTCATAAGTCAATTTTACAATATTTTTTGTAATATATTCTAAATTTATTCCATTCTTCTTTCGTCTTCTCTTCTCCCTGGTCGCGTAGTCTTCTGGTCATGTCAGCGAGTTCCATATAGTCCAATATTTTCATTTGCCACTCCTCTAATGTAGGAATCTTTGGTGTCTTCCAGTATTTTGCTAGTAGTATCCTGGCTGCCGTTGTGGCATATAAAAACAAGTTAGTGTCTTTGGTCAGTAATTCTCTTCCCACCATGCCCAATAGAAAGGATTCTGGTTTCTTAATAAACGTGTTTTTCAACATCCTTTTCAGTTCGTTATAAATCATTTCCCAGAAATCCTTTACTAACGGGCAGGTCCACCACATGTGGAAAAATGTTCCTTCCGCTTTTTTACATTTCCAGCACTTATTATCATGATTATGGTATATCTTAGCAAGTTTTACTGGTGTCAAATACCATCTATAAAACATTTTCATCATATTCTCTCTTAAAACCGTACATGCAGTAAATTTCATGTTCTTCTTCCATAATCTTTCCCAGTCATCCATCATAATATTGTGCCCCACATCTTTCGCCCAGTCTATCATAACTTTCTTTGTTGACTCATCTTTCAACTGCCACTGAAGCAGCAAATTATACATTCTTGAAAGATTCTTTGTCTTTGGTTCTAATAACTCTGTCTGCAACTTGGACTTTTCTAGAGAAAAACAATTTTTCTTATCTACTTTATACAATTCATTTATCTGGTGGTATTGGAGCCAATCATCTAAATCACTTTTTAATTGTTCATACGTCTTTAATTTTAATTTGTCTCCTTCCTCCACCAGAATATCTCTATACTTTGGCCATCTGGTCTCCATGTTTACCCTCTTCCGGGCCTTCACTTCTAATGGCAAAATCCAAAGGGGGGTTTTCTTTTCTAATAAGTCTTTATATTTATTCCATACATTTATCAATGATTTCCTAATTACATGATTTTAAATCCCTTAGGTTCTTTGTCTTGTCATACCATAAATAAGCATGCCATCCATATACATTATTAAAGCCTTCCAAATCTAATACCTCTGTTTTCTCTAACAAACACCATTCTTTCAGCCAGCAGAAGGTAGCTGCTTCATAATAAATCCTTGAATCTGGTAGGGAAAAGCCTCCTCTTTCTTTACTATCTGTCAGAAGTTTATATTTTATCCTAGGCTTTTTCCCTTGCCAAATAAACTTTGAGAGTGTCGTTCGCAAATTCACCTCTCCATTACAATTTATCTCGAAAAATTCTTTCATTAATTTTTTTGTGCCCTCTAACACTTTTTCCTTCTTTAACAAAAAAACATTCATTCTCCATCTTTTATTTGTTTCTATTTCTCGATCTTCTATTAATGTCATTACTGAATTATGATCTGATATTGTTTTTGGTAAAATTTCCACTTTTCCAATTCTAGTACTTATGTTTTTTGATACCCAAATTCCATCAATTCTACTTGCGGTCTTATATTGTGCTGAATAAAATGTAAATTCCTTATCGACTGGATGCTTAAATCTCCATGTATCGATCAATTCCAAATTTTCTGTCATATCAAAAAAGTTTTTGGGTAATTTGTTTCCTTTCTTTTTCCCTTTGCTATTTGATTTGTCCAGCTCTGGATTGGTTATTCCATTGAAATCCCCCATTACCACTATTTGTTTATCCATATGTTCCAACATTTTTCCCCTCTATTTTATGAAAAAAACTCACTTTACTTCCGTTTGGTGCATATATTCCTATTATCATCCATTTCCCCCCCTCAATTATGATTTCCACTATTATCACCCTCCCTTCTTTATCTTTCCATATCATTTTAGGTTCCCATTTCTCCTTTATGTAAATTACAACTCCCCTTTTCTTTTTATCATCTGCTGCAATAAATTCTTTACCCAAACTTGGGTTAACCAATATCCTTTCATGTCTCTTATTAACGTGGGTCTCTTGCAAACAAATTATGTCTAAATTTTAACTTTTTTTATGTGACCCACCTTGTTTCTTTTTTTTATCATTTAACCCATTCACATTCCATGAGAATAATTTGAGTTTCATCTTGTTTCAAATATACTTTATTGGAAAACTTTATTCAAAATTTAATTATAAAAATATATATCTCCCTCTAAAAAACTTTGTACTTTGGAAATGCTTCTGTTTGTCTTTGGCAAAAGAACAGCTGGCTTCCAACTCTTAAGAATATAATATATACATATATATATGGGGAGTTATTACCATCTTACTCTTAGTTGAAGCTAAAAAATAGATTTCCCCCTCCCTCACTTTTTCCTCATCTATTCTACAACTTTATCTCTTAGTGCATTCTTACTTCTTATATTTCCCCCTGTTCTTTGGCAGTCCCTTCTTCATCCAGATGTTCTTCTCCAACTCCATCCTCCTCCTCCTCTTCTTCTTCTTCTCCCTCATCGTCCTCCGAACTGCTTGGGTCTACTTCATCTTCCTTCTCCTCTTGTTGTTCCTCAATCAGTCTGACCTTCTCCCCTCCCAGTTCCTGCCAGTATTTTCTCCAAAAAAGGTCAGCTTCCCCCACATTTTCAAATTTCCTTCTCTTTCCTTTATAGAAGAAGGACAGACCCTCTGGATATTCCCACCTAAAAATTACTTTTTTCTGTTTCAAATGCTTTGTCAAAAAGTTGTATTTTTGTCTTTTTTGAATCAGGCAGGGTGGAATTTCTTTCAGGACCACAGTCTCTACTCCTTCTATTTTCAGCTTTTTCTTTCCTTTCGTTTATAAGATCTTCTCCACCAGCCACATAGATTTAAAGGATACTAAACAGTCCATAGGCCAGTTGTTTGCCCTGGCCTTCTTGGACTTAACTCGAAAGGCCTTTTCTATTTCTTTTTCTATTCCAGTTTTCTCCAGGCCTAGCCATTTCAATAATTCCATGGCAATCCTTTTTTCTGTGCTCTCGTTCTCCATTTCTGGGATGTTTCTAAATCTCAATATTTTCTCTCTGATCTTCATTTGCATCATAGCAAGTGCATCCATCTGTGCTTCCTGGACTGCCTTTTGTTTCTCCACTTCTTTCTTGGCTTTTTCCATTTCTTTCTTGTTCAGTTTTTTCCCCCTTGGTCAAGTTCTTTATTGTGTTTTCCATAGCTTGTATTCTCAATTTTAGTTCTTCTATTTCTCTTGTGGTCTCTGTACTTTTTTCATCTATTTCTTTCATGTGGGTTTTGATTTCCTCTTTATCTTTTACATCACAGTCCGCTTTTTGTTCTAATTTCTCTACCTTGTCCTCCAGCGTCTTGACTCTATCACTCATTTCTTTCTTTATCTCAGCTAGGTCCATCTTTACTTCTCCCATGTCCTCTTTGAGGCTCCAAATGAGCTCTTTTGAGTCCGTATCATTTTCCATTAGCGAGTTCCTTCTTTGCTGGGAGATTCCCGTTGCTCCTGTTATTGTCTTCTTGATTTTAGTCCCATTTGGCATTTTGTGGCTCTTATTTTTCTTTGGGGCTGCACTTCCTCTCTTCTGCCACACAATGGCGCTTGCTCCGATTTTTTTTAAAAAGTATTATTATAGTTCCTTTTTTTCTCCACTAGATGTCACTCGCTGGGATTTTCCTTTGCTGCGGTCGTTTCTCTTTACTAGCTTCTCTTTGTTCCTCTTCTCCCCACGTTTCCGCCTTCTTCTGCTCAGCTATTTTGCCTAGTCATCTTGTTGTTTAAGCGTTCGCCATTTTCTTCCCCTTCTCTCCCTTTTAATCTGGCTTCTTATTCCTACTGTTTCAGCCCGCCGGCTTTCCACTTCATTTTGTTTTTTGTTTTTTCTAAAACCCTTCTCTTTTCGTCCACCAACGATGCAGCTATCCCTGGGGTTCTCCTTCAGCTGGCACAAGATTCTTTGCGTGTGTGTTAATTCAACCCAGGTACTGGTGACTTCAATAAATCTTCCCTTTCTTATACACTTTTGTGGTCTCCTCCGTTCTCCGGTAGCATTTTAATCTCAGACCTTTCGTTTTCTTTCGTTCTTATTTGCCACCCCCTTTTACAGTCTCTCCGTTACACCTTGCCTTCTCCTCTCCCTCCTCCCTTCTCTTGGGGTTCTCTCACGTTTTAACATGGGTGGTGGTCTTTTTCTTTTCTTTTCTTTACACCCCATGCTCCGGCAATGTTGTAGTTAAGTTAAAGAAATTTTACCGTTCTTGCCGCGCCGGGAAACACAGCTCTTACAGGAAGAATGGTCTTCGCGTCTCAGTGTCCGGGCTCCCCCTCACCTCAGCTTTAAAAGCGAGGGATGCCGAGCGCTCCTCTGGACACCACCGACTGCTCAGGGTAGGATCGCCTCTTACCCCTTCGGTTTTGGGGGGGCAGGTAGCCTCCAGCTCCCCCTTTTCTTTCCTGTAAGCACCCCGGGATGCGGAGCCTCTCCGGAGCGTGGCCAATCGTGGCTGCGGTAAAACCGGAAGTCCTCATCTCTGCAAGCTTTCACCTTCAAGGAAAGAAAGGCACAGAAGCAAAACTTTACAACAGCCCAGAACTGTTTGCAGCGTAATTCTATAGGGCCCCCCGGCTCTGCCTTAAGTTGTTGCCGCCCAGTCTCTTCCTGCACTTCCTCCAAGTCAGGGGTAGGCAACCTAAGGCCCGTGGGCAGGATGCAGCCCAATCACCTTCTCAATCTGGTCCGGGAATCAGCGTGTTTTTCCATGAGTAAAATGTGTCCTTTTATTTAAAATGCATCTCTGAGTTATTTGTGGGGTATAGGAATTCATTCACCCTCCCCCCAAATATAGTCCGGCCCACCACATGGTCTGAGGGATGAAAAAGGTTACTGACCCGTCCTCTTCCAGATCTTCCAGGATGAGTTGTTCTGAAAGGAAAAGAAGAGAAGGTGGGGTTAGACTTTCTTACACATACAAACACACACATACACACAAAGAGAGAGGGGGGGAGAGGGAGGGAGGGAGGGAGGGAGAGAGACTTTCTCAGTGTAGACATGGAAATAAACATTACCTTCATATCTTCTGGTTTTCATCTCCACTGGAGGGGAGGAGGAATTTGGGGCCAAGAGGGAAACAAAGAGCCACATGCAATAAGATTATTTTTTTAAACCTCAAAATAGGCCTCAGACAGAGAACTTTCCTAAGAAACCTGCAGGGTCTTACCTTTTGGGATTTTTCAAAGAGGGAATGGCGGGGTAAGGTGGAGTGGGTGGGGGAGGGGGAGGTGGTGGGGGAGGGGGAGGACTGGGGCAGGGGGGAAACTTTGTTTCTCCGAAAACGAAGAACGCGTCGGATCCTGGAAATCCTGGAAAAGAAAAAGCAAAATGTGAGAAATGGGGCTCACAGTTAGTACTCTCCTAATTGTGGCACAATTTAGGCCACAACTTTATTGATTACAGCAATGTGAGTGGTATTGGCTAAGGCTTTAGCAATAACTATATCTGACTCCTGGCTGCCTTGCAGGAGGTCTGTAAGGGAAAACCACCAACAGAGGGAACTCGGTCGAAGGCGACCATCTGAAGCTTACCCCGGGGTTCCTGCTGGGTCCTGGCATGGCCCTAGCCTCCCAAGCAGACTTTGGAAAAGATCCAGACCCGCGGATTCCTTTAATGGAATACCCTTGGTACCTGGAGGGGCAGGTGATGGCCGCACCTCCCCTCCCCCCCACTTCACTAAGCCAATGCCTAACCGCCAACCCTTACAAAGTTGTGACGCTTGCTAAGAGGTAGGCGAAAACCAAGAGGCCAGTGCCAATTTGTCAAAAGGAAAAAAATCCTACTTGGCCCCTGTTCCAAAACAGGCGACCAAGCGAAGTCCAGAGCAAGGCCAAAGCACACCCCTAAATCTAGGGCGGGTTTTTGGTGGCGTGAAGCCAGGTAAATCTCCCCAACAATGTGCCACCGCCTTTTAAAGGCCCCCCCCCTCGATCACCTATAGCGTGTGCGCAACGCGGACCCTCAATTAAGAGGATCCGATATGCTGAAAGAAATCCTACTTACATGGTTTCTCACTTCTCTCACAAGCACGGAATGATCCAAGCGTAGGAGATCCCCAGGACTTCTAGAGCCCCAACGGAGATGTCACAATGACCCTCGTGATGCCCTGAGAAAACCAGCAGCCACAAGCAGTGCTGCTCTTAAGTGACGCCACTAAGTTTTCTCACATGGTTTTCTTCCATGTTCCACTTTTTATAAATGTGCATGACGTGCCTCCTCCTTTGGATTCCAGCTGACGTTGTTCCTGCACCTACTGAGCACTAAGCTCTCTCCTATACCTGTCCCATACCAGCCAACATTTCTCCCATGCAAATAGGAAGGCCTTATTCCATTATTATTATTATTATTATTATTATTATTATTATTATGACTGGGTTGTCCCAGCCACTCTGGACAGTTTCCAACATATACAAAAACATAACAAAACTTTAAATGTTAAGCACACCACTTCAATATCATGTCCCGATACTCTAAGGTAGGTCTTTCCTGACCGGCGAGAGCCAATGGATTTGCATAGGTGCAAGGGCCCAGCCAGTAGGGAATCAAACTTGTGACTATTCCCTGTGTTAGAGGGTGAGGGCTGCAAATATGTGAAGCAGGAAGAGGCATGGTGTTCATCAGCCATGACACCCACATTCCTGCAGTGAGGTTGGGGCTGTGCAGACACACAGGTGGAGCCAATCCAGCTCTTACACCCGGGTCCACACACAGCCCTAATCTCACCGCTGCTCTATTTAGGAAAGCTGCGGCAGCACCCGTGTTAGGGGTGCAGCTCTGCCGCATGGCACCAGCCACAACGGATCAGGGCAGACATTTATTTCAACGCTGGGCCTGGCATGGTAATTTTGCCTTCTTGTGAGACTTCTAGAATTGAATGAAAGGGAGGAAAAAATAAAAGTAGGCACTCCCTACTTGTTTTTTACTACACAGCTATGGTGTTGCTAAAACGATCCCAGGCTCCTGTCTTCAAAGCTGATAGACCTTTAAATCTTCTCCTTGGGCAAGCCAGAACAGTTGGTTTCAATCAAATTTATCCATAGAAGCTATTATGATGATAACAAAATATTATTGCTTTCTTTAACACATAATATAGCTTGGAAGTCGATAAAAGTTCATAAAACCAAAGAAAATGAACATTGGCAATTGCTTTCTTGAAAGCATCACCACACCAAAGACGATGTGCCAGGCATGGGCGTAGCCAGGGAGGCGGGGGGGAGCTGCCCCCTCCAAATCAAGTAAATCAATAAAAATACTTAATTAACTGACCAATTGTGTCACAGATAACTCGGCTCTGCCCTTACCCCCCAAATAAAGCCTGCCCCACAATAAATCCTGTTTACACACATGGCTCCTGGTATCAATTTTCCAAATCCAGGATGGTGTTTTCAAGGACGCAATTTCAGCCACGTTCATTCTGATCCTTAGGAAGAACTGTTCCCTTTCCTCCATCCTCTTAACAAATACAATTGCCACCGTGGCAGGTTTGATCCCCATATGGGACAGCCATATATTTCTGCATTGCAGGGGGGTTGGACTAGATGATCCTCAGGGTCCCTTCCAGCTCTACAATTCTATGATTCTCATGTTCTCATGCTACCCTGATGCCAGCCAGGTGTGGCCAGTTTCCTCAAGTACTTGAGGAATTGCAGCCTGTCATGAGCAAAGATCACCAGTGTTGAAGCAATGATTCTTCAACATCAACTTTGTTGAACTGGTCATGTTGTGCGGATGCCTGATGATCGTCTTCCAAAGCAACGACTCTATTCCGAACTTAAAAATCGAAAGCATAATGCTGGTGGTCAACAAAAGAGGTTTAAAGACTGTCTCAAGGCAAATATTTTAAAATGTACCCCACCCCTGTCCTAGAGAGTGATCTAATTTAGTGTGTCTATTTTACTAGCTATAAATAAGCAAAACTGAATGGTGAAATTGCTACGCTTGCCTAGTGCAATATTTGCAGTTTCCATCCATTCATTGTTACTAATGAACTTGTGAAATCGAAACCTTTCCATGGGGAAAAATTAAGCACTGGACATCACTGCTGAAGGGCAGTGTTAGCTGTCCTTTTGCCCATGAACATACTGGATATACTTTCAATCTCAAAATATATCCAGAAGGTGCTGTGTAGCTTCTTCACTTTTTCTTTGTTCCCCCTTCCCCAAGGCCCCCGTAGCTGCCACATGGGCATTTTCCTGCCTCTGTCCTTTTGCTTGTGTGCATAGCTGCCAAGTTATCCCTTTTTTTAAGGGAAATTCCCTTATGCTGAATAGGCTTCCTCTTGAGAAAAGGGAAAACTTGGCAGCTATGCTTGTGTGAGGCTGACTACAGTGAGCTTTAAAAAGGCAGAAAAGTCCTTGCAAATAATGAGGCATTTCGCAGTACTTACAAACACCAACGGGGTGTGTGTGGCGCTGTGGGTTAAACCACGCGAGCCTAGGGCTTGCCGATCAGAAGGTCGGCGGTTTGAATCCCGCGAAGGGGTGAGCTCCCGTTGCTCAGTCCCTGCTCCTGCCAACCTAGCAGTTCGAAAGCACGTCAAAGTGCAAGTAGAAAAATAAGTACCGCTCTGGTTCGCCAGAAGCGGCTTAGTCATGTTGGCCATATGACCTGGGAGCTGTCTGCAGACAAACGCTGGCTCCTTCAACCGGTAAAGCGAGATTAGTGCCTCAACCCCTGTCGTCCGCAACTGGACTGAATGGTCAGGGGTCCCTTTACCTTTACCCACACCAACACGTGGCAAACGTGAATAAAGCTAGCTCTCCCCTTTCTTGAGAGCAGTGTCCTGTTCCTCATACCACAAACCCAAGCATGCTCACTAGGAACTAATTTCCACTGGGGTCAGAAAACCTTGCTCCAAAGTAGAGCTATTTAGGAGGCTCAGGCCCACAGGTGCACTTTTGTGAGCAGAAGGCCTCTTTCGGACGTAGTGAAATATTCTTGCGTGAGAAAAGACAAAAAGGCAGTGTGTCTATATATGTATTTATTTAAGGAATAATTTTGTCTGTATAATTCTAAGCACCATATCATGGGTTTCCTGGTGGTCTCTCATCTGGGCACCTCAGGAGACCTGCCAAGTGTCCCTATTTTCCAGGGACAGCCCCTGTTTTACAGAAGCCATTGTGACACCTCCCTCTGCTGGCTCAATGGACACCAGAGTGCAAAAAGGCCTGGCGAGCTCCTACGGTTGGATCATTTCGCGTTTGTTACAGGAAGAAGGTAGACATGTAAGTAGGATGTCTCTCAGCATCTGCATTCTGTGATGATAGTGAATTCCTCTTGAGCTCAGAGGCATTAGAGAGTACAAGCTGTGAGACCCATTTCTCTTTCTTTTCTAGACTTTCAAGGCTGAGAGGAGTTCTTCGCCTAGGAAGAAGAAACAAAGTTTTCCCCATCCCAGAGTCCTCCCCCTCGCCCACCACCTCCCCCTCCGCCTTACTCCGCCATACCCTCTTTCAAAAAACCCAAAAGCCAGTCCCTAAGGTTTCTTAGGAAAGGTCTCTGAGGCCTATTTTGAGGTTTAGATACCAGTTTGGGGATGTGGATCAGGAGAGCCCCATTTCTCACATTTTGCTTTTTCTTTTCTAGGCTTTCCAGGATCAGACGCGTATTTCGTCTGAGACGTAATAAAGTTTCCCCCATCCCCAAGTCCTCCCCCTCGCCTTACCCCAGTGTTTCTAAACCAGTGTGCCTCCAGATGTTTTGGGACTACAACTCCCATCATTCCTGACCACTGGTCTTGCTGGCTAGGGATGATGGGAGTTGTAGTCCCAAAACATCTGGAGGCACACTGGTTGAGAAACACTGCCTTACCCCACCAACAACTCTTTGGAAAAACTAAAAAGGTAAGACCCTGCAGGTTCAGGAGAGTACTAACTGTGAGCCCCATTTCTCACATTTTGCTTTTTGTTTTCTAGGCTTTCCAGGCTGAGGCGAGCCCTTCGCCTGTCACGGAAAAACAAAGTTTCCCCCTTCCAAATGTCCTCTCCCTCGCCCACCACCTCCCCCTCCACCTCCGCCTTACCCTGTGGACCCCTGTTCGAAAAAACCAAAAAGGTAAGACCCTGCAGCCAGTCCCTAAGGTTACTTAGGAAAGGTCTCTGTCTGAGGCCTATTTTGAGGTTTAAAAAAATAATCTTATGGCATGCGGCTCTTTGTTTCCCTGTAGGCTCCAAATTCCTCCCCTCCAGAGAACAGCAAACAGGAAGGTAATGTTTATTTCCATGTCTATCTTCATAAAGTCTCTCTCTCTCCCTCCCCCCCTCTCTCTAACTGCCACCTTCTCTTCTTTTCCTTTCAGAAGAGCTCATCCTGGAAGATTTGTAAGGGTTGGCGGTTAGGCATTGGCTTAGTGAAGTGTGGGGGAGGGGAGGTGCGGCCATCACCTGCCCCTCCAGGTACCAAGGGTATTCCAGTAAAGGAATCTGCGGGTCTGGATCCTGTCCAAAGTCAGCTTGGGAGGCTAGGGCCATGCCAGGATCCAGCAGGGACCCCGGGGTGAGCTTCAGATGGTCGCCATCGACCGAGTTCCCTCTATTGGTGGTTTTCCCTTCCAGACGTCCTGCAAGGCGGACAGGAGTCAGATATAGTTATTGCCAAAGCCTTAACCAATACCACTCACATTGCTGTAATCGATAAAGTTGTGGCCTAAATTTAGCCCATTAACCTTTAAACTAAAATACTGTCGGGCGGGAGTGTGTGTGTGTAGTGCCCCAAGGCCTTGATGCACAACTGAATTCTGTGATGATAGCGCGCTTAGATTCGTGAATGCAAAAACCAGTTTGGGGATGTGGATCAGGAGAGTACTAACTGTGAGCCCCATTTCTCACATTTTGCTTTTTCTTTTCTAGGTTTTCCAGGTTTCGACGTGTATTTCGTTTCCGACGAAATAATGTTTCCCCCACCCCGCAGTCCTCCCCCTCGCCCACCCCCGCCATACCTTCTTCCAAAAAACCAAAAAGGTAAGACCCTGCAGCAAGTCACTAATGTTTCTTAGGAAAGGTCTCTGTCTGAGGCCTATTTTGAGGTTTAGATAAAGAATCTTATGGCATGCGCCTCTTTGTTTCCCTGTAGGCTCCAAATTCCTCCCCCGTGACCCAGAACAGAAAAGATGAAGGTAATGTTTATTTCCATATCTATGTTCACAAAGTCTCTCTCTCCCTCCCCCTCTCTCCCCCCTCCCTCCCCCCTCTCTTTTTGTGGGTGTAAGAAAGTACTCTAACCCCACCTGCTCTTCTTTTCCTTTCAGAAGAGCTCATCGTGGAAGATCTGGAAGAGGGGTCAGCAACCTTTCCCATCCCTCAGACCATGTGGTAGGCAGGACTATATTTTGGGGAGGAGGGTGAACGAATTCCTATACCCCACAAATAACCCAGAGATGCATTTCAAATAAAAGGACACATTTTACTCATGGAAAAACACGCTCATTCCCGGGCCAGATTGAGAAGGCAATTGGGCTGCATCCTGCCCACGGGCCTTAGGCTGCCTACCCCTGACTTGGAGGAAGTGCAGGAAGAGACTGGGAAGGCAACAACTTAAGGCAGAGCCGGGGAGCCCTATAGAATTATGCTGCAAACAGTTCTGGGCTGTTGTAAAGTTTTGCTTCTGTGCCTTTCTTTCCTTGAAGGTGAAAGCTTGCAGAGATGAAGCTGTAGTAGCGCAGAGTTGTCTTGCTGCCCTGTCAGAATGGCTGGGTCTAGTCATGGAAACAGCATATGCAAGGTAGCTATTGGGGGAAATACTGTGCATTTAACCAAAGGGTGGCCCAGAGTATCTCTCTAAGGCTCTGCACTAACTCTCTGTGGTACTCCTTTGGCAGCTTATAAGTAATGTGTTGGTCCATGTGTGTGACTAGAGAGCTGTTTTCGATGGTGGAAAGGCCTAGATCAGGCATCCCCAAACTTAGGGCCTAGGGCTTGCCGATCAGGTCGGCAGTTTGAATCCCGCGACGGGGTGAGCTCCCGTTGCTCACTCCCAGTCCTGCCAACCTAGCAGTTCAAAAGCATGTCAAAGTGCAAGTAGATAAATAAGTACCGCTCCGGTGGGAAGGTAAATGGCGTTTCCGTGCGCTCCTCTGGTTCGCCAGAAGCGGCTTAGTCATGCTGGCCATATGACCTGGGAGCTGTCTGCTAACAAACGCTGGCTCCCTCGATCAGTAAAGCGAGATGAGCACCGCAACCCCAGAGTCGTCCGCGACTGGACTGAATGGTCAGGGGTCCCTTTACCTTTACCCTTTACAAACACCAACACGTGGCAAACGTGAATAAAGCTAGCTCTCCCCTTTCTTGAGAGCAGTGTCCTGTTCCTCATACCACAAACCCAAGCATGCTCACTAGGACAGTGATGGGCAACCTTTTGAGCTTGGTGTGTCAAACTTCACCAAAAAAACCGAGCATAACTCGGGTGGTGTGTCACTTCGAGAAAGAAAACACCATAATTTCGTGATATTTATAGTTTAAATAACAAAAATGTATAATTGTAATATATAAATGTATTTAATAAACCAAAAACTAATTATTTAACCTAACCAAACCAAAAACCTCTTATTTATCACAAAGTGTCCACAGTTGTTGAGCTTTTGGGGGGAGCTGCTGACCAAAGTTTAGGAGGTTTTTTTGGGGTGTGTGCAAAAGTTGCTTTGCTTTTGTGGGGGGGGGGGTTGCCCCAACGCTGCTGTGCTTTTTTGGGGGGGAAAGAGAACAGAAATAAATGATGAATAATACCTTCGCTGGAACTAACATGCAGCACCAACATAGTCTGCCAAAGCGCCAAAAACCCCAGCACAGAACAGGTTAAAAAACAAACGCTGTTACGCCCAATCGTAGTCTGCCAAAGCGCCAGAAAAAATAGCACAGAAAGGGTTAAAAAACCAATCTCTGGCTACCAGCAACAACAACAACAACAAAGGATCCGGGTTTTAACAGTGGAGGCAAGCTGTAGCGTGAGGAGGAGCCGGAGAACAAATGGGGGGACGGACAACAACAGCGTGAATGGGCCGATGGGGCACGTGCCAGCAGTGAGGGCTCTGCGTGTCACGTCTGACACGCGTGTCATAGGTTCGCCATCACTACACTAGGAACTAATTTCCACTGGGGTCAGAAAACCTTGCTCCAAAGTAGAGCTATTTAGGAGGCTCAGGCCCACAGGTGCACTTTTGTGAGCAGAAGGCCTCTTTCGGACTTAGTGAAAGATTCTTGCGTGAGAAAAGACATAAAGGCAGTGTGTCTATATATGGTCACCAGAGTGCAAAAAGGCCTGGCGAGCTCCTACGGTTGGATCATTTCGCGTTTGTTACAGGAAGAAGGTAGACATGTAAGTAGGATGTCTCTCAGCATCTGCATTCTGTGGTGATAGTGAATTCCTCTTGAGCTCAGAGGCATTAGAGAGTACTAGCTGTGAGACCCATTTCTCTTTCTTTTCTAGACTTTCAAGGCTGAGATGAGCTCTTCGCCTAGGAAGAAGAAACAAAGTTTTCCCCATCCCAGAGTCCTCCCCTCCCCCACCCCCACCCCGCCTTACTCCGCCATACCCTCTTTCAAAAAACCCAAAAGCCAGTCCCTAAGGTTTCTTAGGAAAGGTCTCTGTCTGAGGCCTATTTTGAGGTTTAGATAAAGAAGAGAACAGCAAACAGGAAGGTAATGTTTATTTCCATGTATATGTTCATAACGTCTCTCTCTCTCTCTCCCTCCCCCCCCTCTCTTTGTGTGTGTAAGAAAGTCTAACCCCACCTTCTCTTCTTTTCCTTTCAGAAGAGCTGGTCGTGGAAGATTTGTAGGCCCATGTGGTGGGCCGGACAATTTTTTTTTTGGGGGGGGGGGGGTTGAACCAATTCCTATACCCTACAAATAAGCCAGAGATGCATTTTAAATAAAAGGACACATTTTATTCATGGAAAAACACGCTGATTCCGGGACCAGATTGAGAAGGCGATTGGGCTGCATCCTGCCCACGGGCCTTAGGTTGCCTACCCCTGACTTGGAGGAAGTGCAGGAAGAGACTGGGCGGCAACAACTTAAGGCAGAGCCGGGGGGCCCTATAGAATTATGCTGCAAACAGTTCTTGGCTGTTGTAAAGTTTTGCTTCTGTGCCTTTCTTTCCTTGAAGGTGAAAGCTTGCAGAGATGAAGCTGTAGTAGCGCAGCGTTGTCTTGCTGCTCTGGCAGAATGGCTGGGCCTAGTCATGGAAACAGCATATGCAAGGTAGCTATTGGGGGAAATACTGTGCATTTAGCCAAAGGGTGGCCCAGAGCATCTCTCTAAGGCTCTGCACCTGTGCAATTGGGGGAATCCCGGCTGCGTCACTACCCAGGCCGGCCAGTTCGTCGGAAACAAGACCCCTCTTTGGATCAAGAGCTCGGCTACCTGCAAACTTTTGCTGGCCTTTCCCCTCTTTCTTTTAGGTTTTTTTAGGTGTCGATCTGCAACAGCGCTCTGTGCCGAGCAGCCAGCCGCTCCCTTCTGCGCCGCCGATCAGCACCGTGCCGTGCGCCCCAAGCTGCCCCGGAGCCGCTCACAGCCGCACGCTGCCAGCCTCTCCGTGCTGCACCGCTGAGCCGCACCCTGCCGTGTCTCGCAATCCGTGCCGTTTTGCGCTCCAAAGCGGAATTTTACAAACATTTTATTGTAATTTTTGCAATTGCTTTTGAATCTTATAGTTTGTGTTGATGCATTGTGATCTGTTGATAGAAAGAAGTAATTCATGCTAAATCATCTACAATGTCCGGTTTTGCCTTATCCTTGCTTAGAAAGTGGGAAATCATCTGCAATATTATTACATATGTATGTAAAATTTATCAAAGAATCTTAAATGAAATGAGTAAATTTTAAAATTTTGTATCTAAGACTGCATTATATCTGTATCTGAAATAAACTTTGTATCTTTTAAAATGCAAATTAGAATTGAAAATAAATGTTATTGATACTGAACAGAGAGATGGTGAAATTATGTCCTGCTCTTTCGTAATGCTTGTTCACATGCCACTTGCCCTTTCGGTCCAGTCTCGTTCCCCTAGCTTTGTTTGCTTGTCAGATTGACAAAAATCTTTTTCCTACCCCTGGTAGGAAAAATCTACCCTTTTCTTTTCCTGCTCAATAGCCTCTGTAGAGTCTGAAGTTGGTGGCCTCATGGGAGATATGGGCAATTTCCAGTTCTGTGGCCTCACGAATCCTTTACTGAGATGACATGCACAAAACGGGTAGACTGGTAGAGCAGCCCTTTTATTAAAAGTCCATTTTTGTAAGGTTCTAGGAGTATTGAAGGGGGAGGTGTTAACAGCCCATTAAGCAAAGGTCTTTTCTTATTCTTCAAGACGCCTGTGCCTCTTGAGACTCCACCATTGACACCTGAGCTCAGCAACACGTGCAGTCCAACAAAAGCACAAAAACAAATGCCAAGTTCACTAACATTACAATCTCTTTTAACTGCATTACAATCTCTTTTAACTGCATCATTTCTTGCTGGCAGGTCTTTTTAAATAAAGAACAGAGACCTCGGAATTCATCATAGGGATCCTGAAAGCAGTTTATTATAAACCTCATAGGAATTCCTGCCCTTGCATCAAGAGATGCAGAACTTCAACAGGACTTCAAATGCAGAAAAGCATGGTGTGGGTCTGTGTTGTTGTGAGCAGAGTATTTTTGTATTTTAAAGAGCAATAGGAACACAGTGCTCCTTTGACTCAGACATTGATTTTGTCCCTACAGATTGAAAATTATTGTCAAAATATTGGGGAAATGCCAAAGCACTTATGGATGCTATGGACTGGGCTGTTTGTGTGCGGTTGCCTCCATTTATAGTTTGTGTTCGATTTGAGTTTCAGACATTGAGCTATTCCTCTGTATTTCAGTTATTAGATTCATTGGTATGAAAGCTTATTGTATTAACAAGAAATAATATTAAAATTAATAAGAATAAATATTTATACCCCACCAATCTGGTAGGGTTTCCCCAGCCACATACATACTGGGGACTAACTTAATGATGAGCCTGTATATTGTGAGACTCTCAGATCTTACAATACATGGGCTCATAGAGGAAGCATGTGGTGTATATATTGCTATTCTATGAGATGCTGAGGTCCTGGCATATTTTCTTCTTTTGGGTCTTAGGATAAAATGAATGGACAGCCTAAAATGAATGCAAGAGCCAATTCTTTAAAAATCTCTTAAATGTTAAGGCACTAATCCTTCATTTTTCTCACCAATTCGAAATAACAGATAGAGAAGGAGAAAATATAAAAAGCCAGCTAGTAACTAATTACAAGTGGTTGTGTTTACAGATGGCTGTACTGATCAGTGTGGGATTCCTCAGCGCATGGACACCATATGCCGCAGTCAGCTTCTGGTCAATATTTCACTCCAGTGAATCAATACCGCCCATCGTTACCTTGCTGCCATGTCTTTTTGCTAAATCCTCAACAGCCTACAACCCTTTTCATTTACTATACTTTCAGCAAACCTTTCTGGCATGAAATAAAGCGCCTCCAGTGCGGCTGTAGTCAGAAAGTTTACTTTAGCACCAAGCATCCCACCATAGCCATGTGTCAGTGATTTGGCCAGGAAGGGATAACGCACACGTTTCTTCATTCAGAAAGACAGGCAGTGGAGAAGTTCCAAATCCAACAGCTGAAGCTGCAGAAGTCTTTCTTATTTGAAAACGTTGCTCCAAAGTCCAGATCATGAAATCTCCCAGGGAAACACTGCAAGGGCAGGAATTCCTATGAGGTTTATAATAAACTGCTTTCAGGATCCCTATGATGAATTCCGAGGTCTCTGTTCTTTATAATAAAAAAAAAGACCTGCCAGCAAGAAATGAGGCATCTCATGGAATTTTGAGCACATGGACTAAATGAGAATTTGCTATATTAATAGCTGGCAGAGGAGGTAGTTATGCAGTTAAAAGAGATTGTAATGTTAGTGAACTTGGCATTTGTTTTTGTGCTTTTGTTGGACTGTATGTGATGCTGAGCTCAGGTGTCAATGATGGAGTCTCAAGAGGCACAGGTGTCTTGTAGAATAAGAAAAGACCTTTGCTTAATGGGCTGTTAACACCTCCCCCTTCGATACTGCTACTAAGGCTGTTGAGCAAGAACCTTACAAAAAATGGACTTTTAATAAAAGGGTCGCTCTACCAGTCTACCCGTTTTGTGCATGTCATCTCAGTAAAGGATTCATAAGGTCACAGAACTGGAAACTGCCCATACCTCCCATAAGGCCACCAGCTCCAGACTCTACAGAGGCTATTGAGCAGGAAAAGAAAAGGGTAGATTTTTCCTACCAGGGGTAGGAAAAGGATATTTATCAATCCGACAAGCAAACAAAGCTTGGGGAATGAGACTGGACCGAAAGGGCAAGTGGCATGTGAACAAACAGTATGAAAGAGCAGGACATAATTTCACCATCTCTCTGTTCAGTATCAGTAACATTTATTTTCAATTCTAATTTGCATTTTAAAAGATACAAAGTTTATTTCAGATATAATGCAGTCTTAGATGCAAAATTTTAAAATTTACTCATTTCATTTAAGATTCTTTGATAAATTTTACATACATATGTAACAATATTGCAGATGATTTCCTACTTTCTTAGAAAGCATAAGGCAAAACCAGACATTGTAGATGATTTAACATGAATTGCTTCTTTTTATCAACACATCACAATGCATCAACACAAAGTATAAGATTCACCATGAGCTATAAAGTGTGTTATGAGACAGAGGTTTACACAGATTGCTGCCTCTTATCCAAGCATTTCTCAATATCATCAAGAACTTGGACAGCTGCCTTTGGGATTCGGGTTCCAGGGCCAAATATATTGGAAACACCAGAGTCATACAGGAAGTCATAATCCTGTGCAGGAGAAAAACAGACAGAAAACATGCATGCAAACTTTGTAAAGTAAAAATCTGCAGAACACATGCTAAAAGAGCAGAATTTAGCAATGGCAGGTCTGGAGGTTGTCTACACAGAGAAGGGAAAATAACTTACTATGCTAGCTATGGGGGAAAACAGTGATGCTCTCAGCTACGCAAACTCCGTCATGTGTGCAAAGTCCTAGTGACTACAATTTCAAGCAAGCTCTGCTCTAGGTGTTATCCTATCTAACATAAAGAATGAAATCATTAAAAGTGGTGAACATTTTCACCTCTGCTCCAAGACAACCAGAGATTTATGGCTCTATAGGAATCTCTTGGCAGGTGCAACAATTATACCAAGGTCAAGAGACTCAAAGCAGAAAAGCAAATTCCACCTCTCCCCACTTGCCATTCCCCCCCTTTCTTCCCTTCTTCTCCCTAATTGTTTAAACCAATTCATGAACCAAGAACTTATCCACTGACCACTAATAATGAAACGTATGTTGTAGATATTTCCCCACATTGATTATGCTATTTTTGTGATATACAAATGACATAAGAAAACTTGGTACAGTATACTCATTTGTATAACATTCTTGTTTATGGGACGCGGGTAGTGCTGTGGTCTAAACCACTGAGCCTAGGGCTTGCCGATCAGAAGGTTGGAAGTTTTAGAAAGCTTTTGGGAGGCTTCTTCTCAACTGTGTTGTTCTGTGAACCCTAAACCTATAAACTACAACACTTTCCATAATTTGCTGAAGGATTTGCATATTTCAATAGCTAAATGTTATTTTGGAAGGCGGCTAACAGATTGAGGTTGAATCCTGACAAGACAGAAGTACTGTTTGTCGGGGACAGGAGGCGGGCAGGTGTGGAGGACTCACTGGTCCTGAATGGGGTAACTGTGCCCCTGAAGGACCAGGTGCGCAGCCTGGGAGTCATTTTGGACTCACAGCTGTCCATGGAGGTGCAGGTCAATTCTGTGTCCAGGGCAGCTGTCTATCAGCTCCATCTGGTACACAGGCTGAGACCCTACCTGCCTGCAGACTGTCTCGCCAGTGGTGCATGCTCTAGTTATCTCCCGCTTAGACTACTGCAATGTGCTCTATGTGGGGCTACCTTTGAAGGTGACTCGGAAACTACAACTAATCCAGAATGCGGCAGCTAGACTGGTGACTGGGAGCGGCCGCCAAGACCACATAACACCGGTCTTGAAAGATCTACATTGGCTCCCAGTACGTTTCCGAGCACAATTCAAAGTGTTGGGGCTGACCTTTAAAGTCCTAAATGGCCTCGGTCCAGTATACCTGAAGGAGCGTCTCCACCTCCATCGTTCTGCCCGGACACTGAGGTCCAGCACCGAGGGCCTTCTGGCAGTTCCCTCGCTGTGAGAAGCCAAGTTGCAGGGAACTAGGCAGAGGGCTTTCTTGGTAGTGGCGCCTGCCCTGTAGAACACCCTCCCATCTGATGTCAAAGAGAAAAACAACTACCAGACTTTTAGAAGACATCTGAAGGCAGCACTGTTTAGGGAGGCTTTTAATGTTTAAGAAATTAGTGTATTTTAATGTTTCTGTTGGAAGCCGCCCAGAGTGGCTGGAGAAACCCAGCCAGATGGGCGGGGTATAAATAATAAATTATTATTGTTGTTGCCTTTCAATGGTGTTAATTTGCCTGGAGGAGGAGGAGGAGGAGGAGGAGAAGGAGGAGGAGGAGGAGGAGGAGAAAGTAGATGGAGACCCCACCTCACTGGGAACGATTAAATCATCTCACAACAAGCGATCTTGTGGCCACAGTACCTGGGGAGGGATGACGCCTCCACACATGACGAGAATGTCTGGGCGGCCAAGGGCATGCAGCTCTTTGAGGAGTTCAGGAACAAGTGTTTTGTGGCCAGCAGCCAATGTGCTCACACCCACGCAATGCACATCCGCATCTACCGCCTGCTGGGCCACTTCGCGGGGGGTCTAGGAAGAGAAAGCAAATGAAGTGGAGCTATATGGGGCTGATGGACAATATCAATGCATAGAGTGACTTATGTGGGTGCAACAGAACTTCTGCTCTCCTCCCCTACAATCCCCACCCTCTGCTCTGTTTCCTGTTACCATACTCATATAAAAAAATGAGGTCAAGCAAAGATTAAAATTGCAATCCTTAACATGACCTGTGGAAGACCGCTTATTGCCTCTTTGGCTTCTGAGATTCCATGAGGTACTTTGTGAATGCTTCAGGCCTTATCCATGGGCTTCAAGTTGAGAAAAGATTGCAAAGTGTTTATTGAATATATGGGAAATAATAGTGTGCAGCTGAAAATGCTGGCAGCATTAATATAAATTCAACAGTGCAAATAAGTTTTGATGGATGCAATAATGGAATACTGATTGACATAGTTTTTTTGTAAAATATGCAGAGATTTATGATATGTAAAATGAGCCATGGAAAGAGAAGAAGGGACGTCACTGATATCTTAAGGATGAAAAATGAGTGTTTTAAATTGTAAAACAGAAAATTTAATAAAATTTGAAGCCTGTCCCTCTCGCCCCAGACTACCTTAGAAAGCTGTTACGAGAACAAAAGGTTGTGGCGGGATCATGTATATTACCCCAAGATCCTTGGAGAAAAGGTGGGGCCAAAATGTAAATGAATAAACATCCCCACAACCAAACCGAGTCCAAAAAAGGAAAACAAAAACAAGCAAAGCTGATGATTTTGTGCCAAATCTGAATTATTCACTTGGGCAGCATAATCATGGATGCAGTGCATAGACATGCAGGGTTGCGTCCAGCTAGAGAACTCTGCACCCAGAACAATTTCCAAGTGTGCAACATACCTTCCCTTCTCCCTCTGCACTACCTGCAGATTTGGGAGATGCACAGGGAGAGGGGAAGTCGCACCACGCTCACAGAAGTTGCTCGCTACTCCCAAGGATTCCGTTGATACAACCTATGGAATGAAGCACAACCACGATGCAAGGAGACCGTAGTAACTCTAAAGGTTTACCAGAAAGTAACTATCCTTTATTCAAGTGCCGGACACTTTAACTGTTAGGAGAAGCAAGCAAGCAAGCAAGCAAACAAACAAATAAAAATTTGAATGGAAAAGACTACATACCTGGAAGAGTGGGCCTATATCCACATCAAATCCAAGGTCAGCAAATCCCGTTGCAATCACTTTGGCTCCTCTGTCATGGCCATCCTGGCCCATTTTTGCAACAAGAAGACGTGGTCTCCGACCTTCATGTTCCACAAACTTGTTAACTCTGAATTTAGAATTTGCTTTTGTAAGTTGCAGACAGTTTAAGTAACACTTTTAAGGGTATCTTGACAGCTGTGACTACAACGAAAAAGTCTTCCATTTTAAAAGATTTATCTACCATATATGCATTTGAATTCTATAAGTAGCATGAATTTTTATGTGTATACGACAATTTTATAATCTCTCTCTCTCTCATTTACCTTCCTTTTGGTAATGATGAGATTGAATCAACTCAGGAACAAAAGGAAAAACAGGGAATACATTAAAAAAATTCTAGTGACTCCTAAGATAATAGATGCAAAATCACGCTGAGCTTGCTTTATTTATTTCATAAAAACAATAAAATTACCGTATCAGTAAAAAGAACTAAAAACAACCATTTCAAAACATTGAAAAAATAAAATCAGCAATACGCTAAACACAGATTAAAACACACATCACCATTCTCTTGGGTAGGTCTCCCAAAACAAGCATGTTTTTACCAAACAGAGTAACAGAGGTGCTTGCCTGATGTCAGTAGGAAAGGAGTTCCCAAATGTAGGTGTGGCTACACTGCAGGATATTATTATTAACAAGTATTATGTGGCACCCGTAACCATGCCAGTTCTGCAGATTGAAGCGGCTGAGCGGGAAAATATGGGTTAAAGCATCCTTGTAGGTGAACTGGTCCCAAGGAGTTAAGGGCTTTATGTACTACTGGTAACACTTTGAACGCAGCCCGGAATTTTATCAGGTTCTCCTCATCATCAACAGCCTTAAATTAAGGCGATGAGTTTATTTTGTTAAATGTCTAGTTCACAATACTTCCCACAATCAATTAATAAATACAGCGAATTTGCAGAACAGATACAACAAACCTGAATAACCAACATAACTAACACAATAAGGTTGAAAACCTAGCATTAACAAAACAAAACCCAACCCATTTTAGACATGTAGAAAGCGGTAATAGCTTTAAGGGAATTATTTGACTTTATAAAATTTGGAAGAACAACATTTATTAAATAAAAATGAGTGACTTATAAAGTGGACAAAAGAATGCAATCCTCCAATTAAAAATGGAGATAAAAGAAACACAGAAATTACAGAGGGCCTCCCAATGAATGCCTCCCACCAGTGCAAGGATTTCCGCCTGTGTGATGGGGCTCCCTCCCTGCCTCTTGTGCCCCCCTCAATCTGCTCTGGAGGGAAGGGGGCACAGGGGAAACACCTGAGGTGAAAGGAGCTAGCATTAGTGCAGTAAATTGGAGAAGTGTAAGAAATTCTGTGAATTACAAACTACTGTATAGTTTAAATATTCTAAAACTCTGGAAGTGAGATGGGACATACTTTTGTAGCGTGCAAAAATTTAAAAGCCTGATAGCACACCATCTGATTTAATCCATTCCATAGAAACAGCGCACCTTACCTGTTGATTGCTTGAGCAATTTCGTCACTCTCCCCAAACTCCTGACGGTAAGCTCCACTCACCATGCGATCACTGGCTTTGTGCTCACCAAACACCTTTTTCATTGCATCCGTTATTTCACCAACTGTACATCTGCAAAAATGTATGCAGCCCAAACATTAAGGTTGGGTAAACACACCTCAGCAGAAATAAATAAAAAGTCAGCACCTTTTTCAATGGCACTTGTCACAATAGTTTCATGCTACAATAATGTAAACACAGCAAACTTAACCTCAACTTTCCCCAATTCCACAATATCGGAAGTTAGAAAGGTGTATTAATGTTCAGTAGAGCTACGCTAAATGCTCCTAGGAGACGCCTTAGTTGGACCCAAAGCATACATACAATGGGGCTGGTGGACCCTCCCTTCCCAGTCATCCTCCCCACAGCAGTCTTGAAAATGCTCCACTGAGGATATAAAGGAGCAAAATATGTGCTATCACTGCTTCGGGCTTCCGTCCGCCCTTAAGATATTCATTTGGGTTTTATTTAAAAATTTGTTGTCTTTTTCTTCTGGTTTTCCTGCAAAGAACTCAGAGTGATGATTTAGCTTCCTAATCCCCACCCAGTAAAGGAAATCAGGCTGAGAGACTGACTTCCCATAGTGGGGTTCACAGCTGAATGCCTTTTAAATCTAGGCCTTTCCGCCATCGAAAACATCTCTCTAGTCACACACATGGACCAACACATGACTTATGAGCTGCCAAAGCAGGCAGGGCCACAGGGAGTTAGTGCAGAGCCTTAGAGAGATGCTCTGGGCCACCCTTTGGTTAAATGCACAGTATTTCCCCCAATAGCTACCTTGCACGTGCTGCTTCCACGGCGAGGCCCAGCAAATTGCCTTGGCCTGTGGCGGCGCATTCTGTCAGGGCAGCAAGACAACGTTGTGCTACAGCTTCATCTCTGCAAGCTTTCACCTTCAAGGAAAGAAAGGCACAAAAGCAAAACTTTACAACAGCCAAGAACTGTTTGCAGCATTATTCTATAGGGCTCCCCGGCTCTGCCTTAAGTTGTTTCTTTTATACAATTTGTGCTGTTTTTATATTGCAAGCCACACAGAGAGCTTTGGTTACAGGGTGGGATATAAATTAAGTACCGTAAGTAAGTAAGTAAGTAAGTAAGTAAGTAAGTAAGTAAGTAAATAATAGAGACTGTTTTGTAAAAGACAGTTTGAAGACTCATGTAATCAATATTTATTAGATTACGAGCTCCGATAAGACCTATATCAGTATATCTCCTTGGTGCCAGCAGTTTATCTATCTTGCCATAAATGTCACTCCTTAAAGGAAATTCTCATTCTCTTTGATATAATGCAAATAGATATGTTCTGAAGCCCCAAAATAGGAAAGCCTTAAAGAGATGCAGGTTCACTTGCTTGAGTCTAAAAGGTTCCCAATCATTATTGAAAAAAGAACAAACCCAGGCATTGCACACACATGCCATTATTTAGTTCTAAAAATTACACCCTGGCCTTATCATCAATGCACATTAATCATCTGTCCAATATGTGTTGGGAGGATGCAGTTCAGCCTGCAAACTAAACAGGTTTAGTATGGTTTTCTAACACAATTCTAACAGTCTATTTAGGAAGGTGGTAACATTTAAATTAAAATGAAGGGTCCAGAAACAAAAAGCAACAAAGCTTTGTTCGTGAAAATCAGGCATGTTCAAAATCAACAATAGTAGTTTGATAATGTATTTGCCAATTCTGGTAAAAAAGCCCAAACAGGATAAATTATTAGCTATACAACCTCCAGCTATGACTGAAATAAGCCACTAGCTTTGACTTTGCTAGTCAATTGTTCAGCTTCTGAAGTGTTATTTATGAGCAATTAAAGTATGTAATTTTTAAAATAGCTATCAACACATAACAACAACAATTTATTATTTATACCCCACTCATCTGGCTGGGTTTTCCCAGCCACAAGACATAGACAGGGCAAGAGAGGGGCTTCAGCAGAGAATGGAGTAGAGAGCAGTATTAAAATGCTATTCTCTCTGAGAGAGAAAGTGAGCATGCAATATGGAAAATGCATATAATTTCAATAGGTCAAAGTGATCCTAAGCATATTAAGAAGTATTCTTAACTGTAATATGGTTTGACAGAAATATAAAATAACACTGTATGCTGATTTATGATGTCAATATTCCTTCACCTCTTAATTCTCTAACACTTACCTTTTTAAGTTTTTCAATCTGTTTGTTACGGACTGAAGTGTTATCAATTGCCAAAACTTCAACAGTCTCTTCTTTTTCCAACTGGTATTTATTCACTCCGACAATTACTTCAGAACCTGGGTATTTCCCAAATGTTAAGGATTTAAAATAAATTTCAGAAACTGCTAACTTAAAACAAGTTTCTATCAAGCCGCAACATGAAATCAGCTTTCTAAAAAGAAAAACACAACCTGAAAGCTTTTTCACCAGCGCCATTCAAATTTTAATTTAGCTAAGATTTTCAGCTTCCATGCATGTAAAAACTGCAATGCTTCCACGCAGGTGAACATGTCACAATCCGTATTGCAAAGGAGAGGAAACCTCAAATAAAGAAAAGTCAATGGGACCCATGAACCTCGTGTTGTGTAACCTCCGCCGCGCGTGTGCACAGAAGCGGTCCTTTGATTACGAAATTTTCGGGATACGGCCGGGCCTCCGGAATGGACCCTGTTCGTAACCGGAGGTACCACTGTACTACTATTTCCAAACGATTTTATTTCATACACTGACAGACTTATCTTACTAGCAAGTGTTGTTGAAATTCAACTAGGATTCTACATTTTTACATTTTCATTCTACTAATTTTGGACTAGAGTTTTTAGAGTTACAGTAACTTAAGTCTTAATATATGAATAATAGCATTCATGTTCAAGACTTGTCTATATGTCTGTGCAGTTACATAAGTGTATGTTGTGTTTAAATTGTGTCCACTTTCCTTACCAGAATCGATCCTGGCTTGTCTTCGAGCAGCGCACTCTTCAATTCGAAGTTTGGGTATTCCTTCTGCTACAGCTTTGGCCATCCCACCCATTTCCTCAATCTCATTAATGAGCTAACCAGACAACAAAATTTGGATACTGTTAATGACTCTCCGTATGTGGCTGTCTAGCAATAAAATCACCATTAAAGCAACATTCTCTCACCCCGCTATTTGCAAGGAAACTACTTACAAAACTGGGACAGATGAAATGCAACCATTTAAAACAGTGGTGGGGAACTGCAGCCAGCCAGTGTGCTGGCTCCCTAAGACTCTCACACTCTCGTGTCAAAGTCCAAAGGGGATTGTTGCAAACTGCCCAGCTGATGGGCAGTTACAGCTACCTCCTTTGAAGGTATGCTCCCAAGTCCAATCAGCAGAAAAGTCCTACTTTGTTTATGACAACTGTCTGTTCACCTCTCTTAATGATGCTCTCACATTTGCATCTTTTTCCATTTCAGGATTCAGGGGAGATGTTAGCATAAATCCTCTACATGGCACAGATGCTAACATGTGACTCTATTGTTTACTTTATGTGACTGTATTTTTCCCCACGCAGGAGCCTGGATGTAACCTGACTCGTCATGTGATGTTCTTTGTTCTTTACTATACTTTCACTTCTGATTGAGAGTGATGGTGTACACACTTAACCATCGCTCTCTAATAAAGGTAGTTAAAAAGCTACGATTGTTTGCTGTCTTCTCTACCGAAGCCAGTGGCAAGAGTAAGAATATAGGGCTTCACACCCCGATATACTAACAGGAGTGTACCCTGAAACACAAGCAGTTTCCATTGAAGGCATTATATTATTATTATTTAAATTTAAATTTGTATACTGCCCTTCAGCTGATGATCACAGAGTTCCCCCTCTTGCTTTCACAAGCAGTTTCAGTGCATACTGCTTCCAAAAAAACGAAACAAAACACCAAAACAAAACAAAACACCCTCCCCAATGCACTGGGTAGTTCCCATGGGGAAATTCCTGAGGAACTCTACAGCACTGAAAGTGAGTTCCACTTGCAAAGGAACAATCAGGAGCTCACCCTTCCAAATGGCATTTCTTAAAACCAGAGGGAGAGAGAAATATCCTTTTGCTATGCCAGCACCCAGGCTGGTGCAGGCCCAGAATGGATCTGCTGCAGTCACATGAGAGCAGCAGGGTTGGCAAAGGATCAACCCGGCCAGCCAGTGGCGGTGACTTCTCCCTGCCCACTGTTCAGAGGTGCACCGGGACATTCCTCACCAATGGTGGAAAGTAGCTGAGCTGGGCAGGACCGAGGAACATTTCTGTCCCTTCCAAACCCCAAACACAGCGGATCAAGGGTTTAGATCGCTCTGCAAATATGCAGGCTAATAAGTTTTCAAGACTTATTTGCAAGGCTGCTTTAAATTACAGTCATACCTCGGTTTAAGTACGCATCGGTTTGAGTGCTTTTAGTTTAAGTACTCCACGGACCCATTTGGAACAGATTAATCCACTTTCCATTACTTTCAATGGGAAGGTTTGCTTCAGGTTAAGTACGCTTCAGGTTAAGTACAGACTTCTGGAACCAATTGTGTCCTTAAACCGAGGTACCACTGTACCAGCTTCCCTTTTCTCTTTGCCTCCCTCCCCAAAGCAAAAGACTGACCTTTAATGCAGCTTCATACAGATCATTGGTGAGAGATTCCATCAGAAATGAGCCACCCCATGGATCTGCGACTTTAGGAATCCCAGACTCTTCCTGTATTATAATCTGGGTATTCCGGGCAATTCGAGCACTTTTCACCGTCGGCAATCCCAAAGCTTCATCAAATGAATTTGTATGCAAGGACTGAGTACCTCCAAAAACAGCTGCCATTGCCTCAATTGTAGTGCGGATGATGTTATTATAAGGATCCTAGAAGAAAAAACAGAGCATTTGTAAGGAATATAGTACACCAATATACAGAGTGCAGTAATTAGCAATTAAAAAACTGGGCCTCCCCTACCTTTTCTTTTTTGCTGCTCTCTTCTTTTTTGGGCCTCTCAGGGGATTCACAGAAACTTGAATCCAGCCAATCCGAACCTGCCAGTGTCCTGTCTCTATCCTCAAATGCCCTATTTTGGGGCTTGTCCACAGGCCACTGCCAGAGGTAGATTCCTGCCCCACTGGGGCAGAGAGGACTACCACAGCAACGAAGCCCTCCCTGATGGCAAAGGGTCCCCTTTGCCTTATCTTAAACCCCTTCAATGGTGGAGATTGGAGGTGGAAATTGTACTGTTTGGCCGTATTCAGAATTGCTGATCATCTAAATATGACTTCCTCCTAAATGTACACCACTGTTAACCACACATTTAAATACATTTAAAGAGCATGTACATTTAAAATAAATTTAATTAAATATCAGGATGTAGGAAAGTTGAGCAAAATATTATTTAGCAACGACATTAGGTAGTCAATGCTACTGCCTCATTCCTTCCTCTCTTGGTCTTTTAACAGAAGCTGTTAGAAGGCACCCAGTTAGAAAGGCTACTGCTTTATTATCTGTGAGCATGCACCACTGTATTTACTACTCTGAATATTACACTTGGGGTAGATGATTAAAATGTGATTCGCACCTGCTCTGTTAGTGACCACCCAGAAGTCTGACAATGAGCTCGAAGGAGAAGTGATTTGGTGTCCTTGGGCTGAAACATTTTTTCTATTAAATGAGCCCAAAGCCGCCTCCCGGCTCTTAGCTTAGCTATTTCCATGTAGAAGTTCATACCAATTCCCCAGAAGAAAGACAGCCTAGAATAAGAGCACAAATGGTCTTAACAGAGTAGAATAAGGAACAGATTACACTGTGGATTATAGTACATAAATAACAATGTTCTTGAATCCAAAATTGAAAGATGTGTCCTTCAGCCTGTCTTTGAAATACTAAAGGGATAGCTGAGTTTTCAAGAGTACATTTGCAGAAAGTTCTAATCATGACCAACAGTCATGGCTGATAGACCAATCTTTCCTTAAAGTATCCCATGAAGCCACCAGATGGCCATGTTCATCCTGGGGTTGGAAATGGTAGGTTGTATCTAACACTGTTGTTCCATTTCAAGCAGCAGGCTTCCACTTGTGCAATGGAACTTCCCTCCTCTTCTGCAGACCCCCCCCCCTTCAAGATCTCTTCCTCCAGGGGACTGGGGGAACCTTCCAGAGCAGATTCCGGCATAAGAAGAACAAAAGGTTTGTACATCCCTTGCTATAGCACCAAACCATTTTACACATTGGAACCAGAGCCCAGTCTTGAAATTAAACACTAGATCCCCCCTGACAAAGATGACCGACTGATGTACCTTGGTGCAAATTCATCAATAGTGAGACCAGCCTGGAGTCCAGTTCTGCAGTATTCTAAGCCATCAGCTATAGTGTAAGCTAATTCCAAAATCGCATCGGCTCCAGCTTCTTGCATATGGTATCCACTGATGGAAATAGAATTAAATTTGGGCATGTGCTGCAATAAAAAAAAAGTATACAGCTTTGTTCTACAAGAGACATCAACCTATGAATGCTACACATAGTAATGATAATTAATGGATATTAAAACAACAATACCTTTGATGTATATTGAAATATGTCAGCAATTATCCGCATTGATGGCTCTGGAGGGAAAATATATGTATTTCGAACCATGAATTCTTTCAGTATATCATTCTGTATTGTCCCAGTGAGCTTGGATTGTGGCACTCCTTGTTCCTCCCCAGTTACGATGAACGTAGCTAGGACAGGAATTACTGCCCCGTTCATTGTCATTGAAACGGACATCTTCTCCAAAGGAATCCCATCAAAAAGTATCTTGGTATCTTCTACTGTATCAATGGCAACTCCAGCCATTCCAACATCTCCACGGACTCGGGGGTTGTCTGAATCATATCCGCGGTGAGTTGCCAGATCAAAAGCAACGGATAAACCCTGCTGGCCAGCTAGTCTCATTAAACAAGAACAACAACAACAAAAGAGTTAAAATAAAAAACCCGCTAATATTACACATCCTAATTAAGGGTCAGACTGAACCACAAGCTACACATGTTCTGGCAGCATTTGAACAAGAATCGCACAATAAATGTTAGCAGTAGTTTCTAACTAAAAAAACCTGGCCATTGAGAGCTAATGTAAGAATCTGCAAGTGATCAAATATTCTGCTTCCAGACCTACCCTTATAAATTATAAGCCTGATCCTGCACATCAAACTCAGTGCTCCCCACTTCCAAGTAAGGGTGCAGAGTGATGCAATCTTACAGCAGAATCCTATCCATAGCTACTTAGAAGAAGTGTCCTGGGTTCCTTCTAAGTATGCATGCCTAGGATTGCTCTCAGTTATACATGAAATACTTTGGTCCCAAAAGTACAGTGCAATCCTAATCATGCCTACTCGGAAGTAAGTCTTACAGAATTCAATGGGGCTTACTCCCAGGTTAGTGGGGTTAGGACTTCCGCAACCTCGGCCATCCAGATGTTTTTTGGCCTACAACTCCCATGATCCCTAGCTAGCAGGACCAGTGGTCAGGGATGATGGGAATTGTAGTCTCAAAACATCCGGAGGGCCGAGGTTGAGGAAGCCTGCTCTAGACAATATTCTCCCCCACCCCATTCCCTTAGCCCTGTGTCTCACCCCTGATGTTGTCCTTGTAGAATTTATTGCTTTCTTCCACAGTACTGAAACCAGCATACTGGCGGATGGTCCAAGGTCTATAGGTATACATGGTAGGGTAAGGACCACGGGTGAAGGGTTTGACCCCAGGTAGTTCCTCAGGAAAGTCCTTTGTGTCCCGAGTAGAGTACAACGGTTTGATGGCGATTCCTTCTGGGGTGTGCCATATCAGCTCCTCTGGATTCTTGCCCTTTAACTGCTTTTTGGCCATGGCCGCCCACTCTGGGTGGAGTACCTGTCCATGGAGCGAGCGCCAAAACTGCTCACGGAGGTGTGGCCCTGCTTCTTTCCTGTAACAGGAGGGCCAGAGGCACAGAAGTCCATTCTTGGCACGTAACATTATTTCTTTTTACTGAAGTGGCAGCTGTTAAGATGCAGCCTGTGGATTGAGATCTGAATATTACAAAATGACATAGTGAGACTGTGAGTACCAGTCGCATCAAAAACTGTGTGTGCTAGAAAGGAGGCACAGATAAAGTTTGCAGATTATTATTTTTTGAAGTTTGTTTTGTTGCAGCCACCCTTAGCCTTGTTGCACAATGAAGGCGTTTAGGCAATTTAATCAGATTTTTCTTATGCACTGAAGTTTTCCTTTTTTGAAAAAGAAAGAAAGAGAGAGAGAGAGAGAGAGAGAGAGAGAGCACAACAGCCTGCTTCCTGCCACCAGCTGAATGACATGGAGTGTTCAGTTTGTGTGCCGACATTATCGTAGCAAGTGATCAACTACTAGGTTAGTGGGGAGGCAGCTAGGCAGCACCTTTCTCTTCACCTATCAGAATATGAATATTGGAGGGGATGGGGAGCGCAGTCCATGGACTCATTCTGTTCAAGGGTGACAGAACGCGATCTAGATCACCACTGCAGGAACACAGCTGCTGGGGAAGAAAGCACTGGAGTGGCTAGTTTTAAACTCTGAGCAGTGCCAGATGTACAATGGGCTGAGTAGTGGGCTGTAGTCTGTGCCTCATAATCTAGGGGTGAATTGGGCCTCTTGCCATTTTTAAACAAACAAACAAACAAACAGGCATATTTTACTATCTAGGCACAGTTGTTCTGTAACATTAAACACGTGACATAGGAGCCTCTGACTGGCCTGATTTTGTCTGGAGTATAATGTTACCACATAGCTACAATTTCCCTTTGAATGTTAGGCATGAATGTCTTTGTTAATGCCTTATTTTTGCAAACTTGTTAAAAGGTCATGAATTTATAAGTAATATTTTTTAATCAATGCTAACATTTCAGAGATATTCGACTTTCATCGAGTTCGATAAAGAAGAGAATGAGCTTTTGTTTTGAGGTCCCCCCTTCAATTTGGGCTCCTGGCCTCTGGTTGCCTGACTCCCCATTTTGCGCAGAAGGGAACAGCCAAGTGTGTGCCTATTTAGCATCACTACCCTTATGCACTCACTAAACAACAACAACCCTTATGCACTCTGCTCATGGACAGAGGCACCCTCCTCCTCGTCCTCCCTCTGGCTCCGAGGCAGGGCCGGGGCTGCCACGCGAATACCGTTCCCTCGCCTAGCCGAAGCTTCTGTCATTAAAGGAAAAGAGGACGACGCAACATTCCAGAGTTAAAATAAGTACAGTACTGTCTTTCAAAACGCCCCACCCCCTCCGCGCACGCGCGCTTGAAGGATTTAACCCAGGGATTCCCAACCTTGGGTCCTCAGCTGGTTTTTTTTGGGGGGGGGACTACAACTCCCATCATCCCTCGCTAGCCAGACCAGCGACCGGGGGTGATGGGAACTGTAGTCCACTGGCAGCTGGACACACAGCGTTTGGGAAACTGATTTATCGGGTCATCCCCGCCCGCTTTTCTCCTCAAGGGCCAAAGGAGGCGTGTGGGGGGGCACCTGTGGAATCAAACGCCCGAGGGCTCTCCGTGACTGAGGGACGAGGCTCAAGCGGGATCGGCGAGGGAGACGCTGAAGAGGAGGCGGAGGACGATGGCAGGACGGCGGAGAGGAAGGAAAGAGAAAACCGGCTGCGCCTCTCGCCCGCCCATTACGGTACCTGCTAAAGCCTCTTGCGGAGCCAGGGAGGGAAGCGGAGGGCGGGCGGAGGCGCCGTCGGACTGCAACGCGCAGGCGCCGCTGCGGCCAGGCTCCGCTCTAGCGAGCCACTTCCGGGCGCCTGGGGCTTCTGTGTCTGTTTGTTTGTGTGGCCCCGTCCCCTGCCTAACGGCTCTCGGAACGTCGTCTCGCGAGAGTGGGCGGAAGCACGGGAAGCCGCCCAACGGCCCTGAGGGGGAACGAGCGTCTGTTTCCCTCAGTGTCAGGAGCGATGAAACGCCGCCCGGGGAAGAGAGCGGCGAGGGCAGCGCCGGGGCCCAGCGGCCGGCCAGGCCCCTCCAGCGCGAGAGGGGGAGCTGGCGGGAGGCGGCCGAAGAGGACGCCTGAGGGGAAAGTAAGCGGGCGGCGGTGCGGTGCAGTGGTTGGAGTGTGAGCCCTTTTGCTCTTTGAGGTCCCCTCTCCGTGGATAAAGCCATGGTGTTCATCTCTCGACCGATGAGAAGGAGACTTTCACCTGTTTCATGGCAAACCACATGAATGATAAAGAGGCAAGGCTGTGTGTGTGTCTGTGTGTGTGTGTGTGTGTCTGTCTGTGTGTATACATACATATTCATGCTCGGCGGAGAGTTGTGCTAGAAATGCTGTCCAGCATTGAAGCTCATGATGATGGAGTGCTGTTTAAGCGAATGCCAGCGCTTCAGAGGCGGGGTACTCGCACGACCAGCCCCTTTCCGCCCTTTCATCTGTGTTGGAGTCTACCCGGATAGATTTCCAGGATAGGCCAGGTGCAGAATGGTTCGGCGCAGGTAACTCTCACGTGAATGCTGCTTTCCCATGCCATCGCAGCCTTGCACGGATTGGGGTGGGCGGGTTGGAAATGGAAAGCAGAGGGAACCCACTTGTCCCCACTCCCCTTTTATTTATTCCCACATGCACACACCTGTTCACTTGGTGGGTTTTCATCTGGTAGCATCCTAGTGCCTCCCCACAACCTTCCCAGCCCCTGGTAAGCAACCCTCCCCACCTTGCGGGAAGTGAGTTGCAGGGGTTACTGGTTTACATGATTTCATGTTTACGTGTGGACCTCTGGAACCAAACCCTTGAGTAAGATGAGTGTTACGTGTACACAGTTTTGTTTCTTGGGTGTGTGTGTGTGTGTGTGTGTGTGTGTGTAAGTAAGATTGCATTCTTAGTATCCTGAAGCTGTATAACAAGCTATGAGTGAAGCACAGTATTGCTGTACAATGGAATTGCTGTACCTCTGCCATAAACTCAAGAATGCAAGCCTTAACGCCCTCCCACCCATCAGCAGTATAACTGACCCGCCTTAGAAGGTGATTGTAGGAGCCATGATAACATCATGTATGTGATGTGCTTTGTACACTCTAAATCAGGCATTGGCAAACCCGGCCCTCCAGATGTTTTGGGACTACAACTCCCATCATCCATAGCTAACAGGACCAGTGCTCAGGGATGATGGGAGCTGTAGTCCCAAAACATCTGGAGGGCCGAGGTTGAGGAAGCCTGCTCTAAATAGCTGTAAGAGTGCTATGTAGTATGACCATAGGAAAGCCCAAATTACAGTGATGGTAGACTCAACTGGCCACTAGATGGTTGAGTTGTTCCAGAGATGTGCAACTGGGCAAGCCATACAGCTGTTAAATAAAGCAGCAGAAGTATCCAGCAGTACATAAATGTTTGTGGGGAGGATCGCTTCGGTCATTCAACGAAAGTTGGATGGTTATCACGAGCATCTTTGCTTTAGCTCCTGCCTATTGCAAGAAACTCGTAAGTTGCACTGTATTTTCTGATGCACAAGTGTTAAGATCTTTAGCCTAGACTTAGTTTTGAGGCTGGAACTATGGAGAAGGAGGTTCTGCTTTCTGCTGCACAGAAAAAACCTGCTATTCACTAAAATCTTTCTTTATTGGACATGGGCCAGTGATATTTGGTTTATGTCCTGGCATGGTTGTAGGATTCTTATGCAGGTTTCAGTTTTGACTGCCAATTTGTATGATGACAACACTACAGGTTTCTTTTTACTGTGGATGGAGCATTCTGCCCATATTGTCTTCATACAACATGGGGCGCAAAGTGTTTTAAAACTCAGAAGCAACAGACTGAAACTGACAAGAGAACAAGTAGAAGAGGACGCCTTCACTTCAGTATGATTCCCCTTTAATCACATCACACCCCAACAAGACAACAAGAACCCACTGACATACAAATCAATTTGGCTTAGTTGACCCAACAAGCACTCCCAACCCCCTCACAAATGCGGACAAACCTCACTGCAGCCAACCACAACCAATTAACCACACCTTGGGCTTCCTTAATCCCTCTCACTACCAAGGAAATGTAACAAGCAAATAGAAAGAGAACCTATCCAGTCAGCGTTAGAAACTGAGATATGAACAATAGGAGCTAAATGGCACCTTAAACCTAGGTTATGGACGCAACAACGGAATGTCTAGGCACAGTTTTTATTAACAAGAATACAAAGCTGGAAATGAATGAACTGCACCTAAAATACTAAAATACTATGTTCATTTTTCACATGGTCTAGTCCTTTCCCTGCCCACCACACACACATTATTAAGAGGGTCTCTTCTCCAGTCTTCAGAGAGTAGCTGGAAGTGGGGAGGCAGAAAAAGGTCCTCCTTTCCTTCCACTCTGCAGTTTTAATCTGAAATCTTAGTTGCAGTACTGCGCCCAGAGCTCAGGAACTGCTTGAGCTAATGTACTCCCTGTCGCAAAATGTGACTATAACAATGGGAGTTTCAAACGCTGTATCCCGTTGATGCTGACACAAAACGCCACGCGTACTCTATAAAAAATAAGATTCACCCCCTCATCTCCCCTCCTTTCCCCCCTTCCCTGACCTTATACTGTACTCAACACTAATATCTCACAACAAATGTAACTTCTGTAGAAAAGACCTTACAACCTGAAAAAAGAGACAATGCATGTTCTTTTGTAAACCGAGAAAATAATAAAAATTATTTTTTAAAAAAGTGAAGGGGCTGACTGGAAGAACAGAGAGAAAGCAATGTATAGTGCAGATTCTGTGCCTGCATACTCAGAAGGAAGTACAACTGCATTTGATGGGGCTTACTGTCAGATAAGTGGTCATGGGAGTGCACTGAAGAATCGTGGTCATTAAGAATATGTTTAAACTTGATATGGTGCTCATAAAGAAGCCACTGTGGGCTTCAGTGGGTTGTGAATCAGGCAGGAAGTATACTACATTTGTAAAAATGTTTTTCTGTATGTTTCTCTATAGCAAGGTGCGCAAGCAGTTCAGAAGAAACAAAGGCAGAAGAGAGTACAGTCTTCTGAAGGTATTAGTATTGGTATTAGTCATAATCTTATTAATTAGCACAGAGATAGATCTCAAAGCTCTGTTACAATTGTGAATTTGTAGGTAGGGATATACTACATGAAAAGTGTATGAAAAATTAAGCCACTGTCACAATGCGTCCACACACTGTTGGTGTTTAGTTTGGATGTATTGTGGGCAATTAAAATGGCTGACACTTCTAAGAGGCTGTTGCCTGTTTGATCCATGGGGAGGAATCCCAGCATTCCACTGACCTCTTCCTCCCTGCCCTAACCTGGCCCAGATTATTCTCCTTTTTACTGTCTGGATATTTCCCCCATGTGTTCCCTTCTGCCTATCCAGACCCTTTCTAAAAGGAGGCAGTGTTCTGTGTTTGGATCCTGTCTCTGCAGGCTCCATTCTGCTCTCCTTCCTTCCTCCTTTGTCAAAATGTAACAACCCCTTTTCTCTTACCAACTTCTGTAGGATACTTCCCCTTTTCTTTCAAATCTAAACCTCCCCCACCCCATCCTTTTTTATGGTGGTGGCTATTTCTCTCCCGCTCTCTTTCTCTCCCTTGGACTTTTCTGCACCCTAAACCTGACCAGCTTTGTGGTCAAAACTCAAACAGCCTTTCCCACCTGTGCAAGCCAGTGGGGGCTCCTTCCAACTTCTTCATTGAAGGGCATGTGGCTGCCTGCCCCTCAGCAAAGAATGACCAGGTGGGAGGAGCAAGCTGCTTTGTGTTCTACAAGGAGGCATTTAAAAAGAACCCTGAAAGTAGGGTGTGTCCTCTCCTACTCCCAGCATCCCTTTCCCCCTCTTCATCTTTACCTCTCATCCCAGGCAACCCCTGCTCCTCTTTAATAGTCACCCAGCTTTATGGGGACAGGGATAGTTGGGAAAAGACCATCCTGTGCTGGGTGTTTCTTGCTTTCCTTCCCTGTAATAACAAATTATTTCTGTTTGTGATCTTGTTTTGTTCTCTCCACCACTATACTGCACACTAATTTTAGGAAAGGCAGTCTGGGACTGCCATGTGGTGTGTATTAGCCCTGCAGAGCAGTGACATTGCTTGGATTCCCCTTGGCACGTGTGCTCCCACTTAAAGACACACCAAAAGCGGGCCAGTAAAGGGGCGGGGCAGAATGGAGAAATACTCATTTACACATGTCCTGTAACAGAATCGTGGTGTAAGTGGCTCCCACAAGGGAGCTGCAGAAAGAATGTGGTTGGTTAAGGGAGGCATGGACTCAGAAAGGTTGAAAACCACTGCTCTAGCACAACCAGGCCAGAGTTGGTGTGTACAGTATTGAGGAATTTTGAAAGGATCCCCATTGCTTAGGAGGCACTGGCCCATTCCTGGTTCCTTTTTTACTATGCAAAGGGGAGGGTGGGACACATAGGCAGTATTAAGTGTGGGTGATTTGCAAAGGCAGTGACTCTGTTGCCCTGCAAGTTGGTTAAGAAGTTGTTGGCACAGCATTCTGGGCACTTCTAGCCATCACATTGGTGATATTGACAAACTTGCTTGTTCTTTGCCAGCCGAAACAACTTCACTGTCTACTATTACTTCAAAAGTAGTAAAGGTGACTGCAGGCCAAAGAGCAAAATGGCGGCCACTTCCAAAGAACACAAGAGAACAGTTGGAATCCATGATGCATTGGTTAATAATGTAAGTATGAAAGACTTTTACATCAGTACTAGATTAATTTCCTTTGAGAGGCTTCAGCTATGTTGATACATTTATTTGCGTCATCAGTAAATAGCTATAGTTCTTAGAATAATAGAATTGTAGAGGTGGAAGGGACCCGAGGGCCATCTAAGTCCAACTCCCTGCAATATGGGGATCTCAATTTACATCCCATTATATTCAGTTAGCCTTCTTCCACTCTTTTAGAAAATAAAACTTGTTTGCAGACCTTATATCTTGGGTGAATTAAATTGGAAGAATCACTTACAGTTTCTGGACTTCAAATGCTTTATTGATGCAGGAACTATTTACAATGTGCGTGGAGATGAGACAGAAAACAGGAAACAAAACGGTTCAGCTTTTAGCGGTGGTGGCTGGATTGTTATATAAGCAGTGCCCCTTTGTGGTTTAAAGGAACACATGACTTACCGTGTTTCCCACATTTTAAGACACCGTCTTATATTAATTTTACTCAAGAAAATAAGCCTATGGCTTATTTTCGGGGGGTGTCTTTTTATTATTATTACTGTAAGTACCTCCTTACAACTAGTAAGAACTGTACACTGCTTTAAGAAAGCAGCGCTACAAATGAAGGCAGGAAAGAGGAAAGGCTTTTCTCCCGCCCTGCTTTCTCCCTCCTTGGCTCCCCTCCTTCCCTTTCAGGCGCACTGACCCAGACACGAGAAACCCACTCACACAAGCTGCCCGCAGCAACGAGCTGAGCCAGGCGGCGAGCGGAGCAGCGCCTTGCCTTGGACTGCATCCACCGCCTCCTCCTGGCGCCGTTAATGCTGCCACCACCACGGTTGCCCCTGCCATTTTTCTGCCGGAAAGGGGTCTGCGGGAACCAGGGCGAACCAACACGCAAGTGTCGAGCTCTTTTGCCTGGCTCTGCCCTTTACTTCCCGCTTCCTCCCGCCGCCGCTCTGCCTTGGGCCATGCGGCCCCAGAACGTTTCGGCGGCGCGGCTCCTCCCGCCGCCTGGCACCTGCCGCCGCTCTCCTTCGGGCCATGCGGCCCCAGAACGTTTCGGCGGCGCGGCTCCTCCCGCCACCGCTCGCCTTCGGGCCATGCGGCCCCAGAACGTTTCGGCGGCGCGGCTCCTCCCGCCGCCTGTCACCCGCCGCCGCTCTCCTTCGGGCCATGCGGCCCCAGAACGTTTCGGCGGCGCGGCTCCTCCCGCCGCCTGTCACCCGCCGCCGCTCTCCTTCGGGCCATGCGGCCCCAGAACTTTTCGGCGGCGTGGCTCCTGCCGCTGCCTGTCACCCGCCGCCGCTCTGCTTCGGGCCATGCGGCCCCACAACATTCCAGCGGCGCGGAAGGGGCCAGCAGGGCTCCCGACGCCGAGGGGTTTTCCCTTCCGGGCGCTTGGCCCAAGTGGAAAAAAAGTCCTGGGAAGAGCGGAAAGGCTCCCAGCGTGGCTCGCCTGGTGACGCGCTCAATTCATGCACCCCCTCCCAACTGGTTTCAAGCCTCTCGAGGCTGTAAAGGAAAGCAAGAAGGTACGTCTTATTTTCGGGGTATGTCTTATATTTCGCGAATGCATAAAAACCCTGCCATGGCTTACTTTATGACTACGTATTAAAAAAGGGGAAACACGGTAACTATGAACTCAAACGAAGGAAATGTATTTGGTTTTCTGCAAGAGAGCTTCTCTCCAAGAGAACTTACCTGCATGCCAGCAAAATAATGGTATGAGTGAACAGCTCAACTGCTGTGCTTACAGGCACACAGTCTGTACCCTCATTTAACGATAATAGAATTGTAGAGGTGGAAGCACTTCTGAGTGTTGTCTTGTCCAACCCCTTGTAATACATGAATCTTAACTAAAGCATCCATGACCGATGGCCATCCAACCTCTGCTTAAAATCCTTCAAGGAAAGAGAGTCCAGCACCTTCCAAGGGAGTCCATTGAACAGGTCTTACAGTCAGAAAGTTCTTCCTGATGTTTAGTTGGAATCTCCCTTTTTGTCATTGGTTTGGATCCTGGCTTATGGAGCAGGGGAAAACAAGCTTGCTCCATCTTCCATGTGACAGCCCTCTGGTTGTTTGAAGATGGTTATCATATCTCCTTCCAGTCTCCTCTTTTCTAGGCTAAACATCCCGAACTCCCTAAACTATTCCTCATTAGACTTGGTTTCCAGAACCTTGATCATCTTGGTCACCCTCCTCTGCACACATTCCAGCTTGTCAACATCCTTCTTAAAGTGTGCCTAGAACTGGGCACAGTACTCTAGGTGAGGTCTGACAAAGGCAGATTAGACCAGTTTCTATAACTTCCCTTTATCAGAACACTATACAGTGGAGTACTTCTGTTGATGCAGCCCAGAATAGCATTCATTTTTATTTTTTTTGCTTCTGCATCACACTATTGACTCTGTAAAGCTTGTCTATTTAGACCTCGAGATCCTTTTCACAAGTACTCCTGGCAAGTCATGGCTCTTATAATTGCACATTTGGTTCTTCCTGCCTAAATGCAGAACGTGATATTTTCCCTATTGAAATTCATTCTGTTAGTTGGGCCCAGTTCTCCAATCTATTAAGGTCATCTTGAATCCTGATCCTGTTCCCTGCAGTGTTAGCTACCCCTCCCAGTTTGGTGTCATCTGCAAATTGGATGCATATCTCCTCAATTCCTTCATCAAAGTCATTTATAAAATGTTGAATAATGACAGGCCCAGAAGAGAACAGTGCTGGACCCACCTGTTCCTTTTTTCTTTTTCTTTATAAAATTTTAATAAACTTTTTTCTTAATACAGTACAAGAAGATAAAAGAAACTAAAAGAAAGAAAGAAAATGTAGAGTGCTCTCTGAAAGGTAGCTCTTAACCCTTATCATGCACAGACAGTGATAGCTATCAGGAAACAAAACAGATCAACCTAGTTCTTATCTGAGAGCAGCAGCAAATTCAGCAAACATTTTTCTGCAAGGGAGAAGTAAAATATCAATATGTTATCTCTTTCCTGCCAGATCTCTTCTGTATGAAACTACACAGAATAACAATGAAACTGAAAAGCACTTAAATTGCCTCAGGAAAAGGTAAGGACTATAGCATAGCAAGTGGGGGAAAGGACTGCAGGTGTTTGTGCAACATGACGCTGAACATGTTTACATACATAAATGCTATTCAGTTACTTTTAATCCCTGGTATACATCCATTAATCTTTAGGACTTCAGCCTTAAAGGTATAAGAGCAGGTATGGTGTGGCTAGTGTGTTGGACTAACACCTGGGAGACCAGGGTTCTAATTCCCACTCAGCCATGAAGTTCTCTGGGTGACCTTGGGCAAGTTACTGTCTCTCAGCCTAACCTACCTGAAAGGGTTGTTAGGATAAAATGGGGGAGAGCTTCTCCAAGGAACAGTGAGTTATAAACACTATAAGATATAATATCCAATGCAGGGATGTGCCAGATCCAGATGTGTCCAGGCCCCCCTCCCCTTGGGCGATTTTGACAGGTGGGGGTGCCATGGATCTGTCAATCATCAGATCTTATATGACATCAAGTGATTGGGTACAGCTGCAAAGGAAGAATGAGGAGCACATTGTGGTACTCTATTCTTCCTTTGCAGCAGCTGCATCTTGAACTTTGCTGTACCTGATGTCATACATGATGTCAGGCTTGGGAAAGGTGTATATGGTTGGCCAAAATTGGTTGATGGGCAACCTCCAAGACCTTGCAATCCTAGTCATGCACATAAGCCGGAGGTTCCCCACACTGTTCCAATGCTAGGATGTCTCAGTTGGCGTCCCAATGGATTAGGTCCCACATTATATTGCTTTACTTCTTCCCTTGGAAGCCTATTACCGCTCTGTCAAAGGAGCTGGTGAAATAGATATAGTTTCACTCATAATAAAATACGTTAAACCTTTCCTTGAGATAATTATGCTCCAGGGTTCCTTAATTTTGAAACCCTTCTGCTAGATGGTGCCAAGGTCATTATGGAGCCAGATTGCTCATGAGGGTGGGGGTCAGTCTATGTGATAAAAGACATTTAGACCAGGGGTCCCCAGACTTACCGCGCGGCGGGCCGGTGCCCGCCGCGCCGACCGCGCGGTGGGCCGGAGGGCAGGGGAGTGCACGCGCAGCGGGCCGGAGGGCGGGGGAGTGCGCGCCCGTGCGCATGCGCACACGCACACGGGCGGGGGAAAAAACGCCGAAAATCGCTTGTGCGCATGCGTATGGGCCTCCCCCGACCCGGAAGTGCACCAGAAATGACCTCTTCCGGGTCGGGAGAGGCCCATACGCATGCGCACAAAGGATTTTCGGCGATTTTTTGCCGATTTTTTAGATCGTCGCTGCGCCGAGTGCCGTGAGAGCGGGCAGCGGCAGCGGGCGGCGGGGGTCGTCGCGGGCCGGATTGGAAGGCCGATTGGGCCGCATCCGGCCCGGGGGCCGTAGTTTGGGGACCCCTGATTTAGACCTTTTAGCCTGTTGTTTGGAGAATAAAGTGAAAACAGAAGTTAGCCGTATGGGTTGACCATTTAGATTATATTGAACTTTCTCTTCCTCCTCAATCCAAAGTAGAAAATATTTCTGTGCTGTTCAGTACTTCCAAGTAAGCAAGGCTCGTGAGAACTCTAGTAATACAGTAATATGGTATTGTCCTTTCCATATATATATATATATATATATATATATATATATATATATATATATATATTACACAAGGTGAGAATCTTGTTTATCGTTTTGCTCAAGGCTTGTCAAACATTTTGAGACCCTAAAAGTTCCTGTGGAGAAGCAGAGCAGCCTGAAGAATGTGCATAAGATGCTAGCAGAGGAAAAGAAAAAGAGTGTTTCTCTTGAAGAGGGTTTGGCAAATCTGCAGGTGAGGAAGGAAGAGAGGGTGCATCTTGGGGATTTACATGGCACATCATCTAAGTGCACAGCGAAGGACTAATCCATTCTGTGAATTAAGAAGATTATGAGCTTTAGGTGATTTGAAACCTGAATGCTTCCTCACAGTACTCTGTAGTGCCTCAGTTGGTATTCATAAAGGTTTTGTGTTATTATTGCAAGATATTTCAAATTATTTCACCCCTTCATTCCGTAATGCTATACTTCTGCACCCCTCTTTGAGGGAAAATGTAAAGCTTTTTGGTACAGATGGAGCAATTGTATTTTCCAAAGTCATTATGCCTAGACAATCTTTATTGGTTATCATACAAAATCTTTATTGGTTATCATACAAAAACTGCTTCATGCTGTCAGTTTTTATGGCATTCTTCAAAGTAAGAGAGGTGGAAATTGGAGTAAAGGACTGCTTTAAATGTCATAACAACCATGGCACCACAAATTACTGATAAGAGTTAATATTTAAATTAGCCCTTCTTCCCCGGTTACATATTATAAACCATTATGTATTATCAGACAAGTGTTCCTTCTGTTCAAGTAGAAAAGAGATCTTTTGCAATCTATTCTGTAGAATGAATCATGAAAGATGGTGAATACTTGAGCTGCTTCAGCCTCATAACCGATATGTAGCAGTGGGAGCTTATCTAATCCTGGAGGAATGTTTGCTACATGGTTCCTTGCTTTAAATATATTTCTTAAATTACATTTTCCTTTTAAATGCAGGAAGAAATAAACAAAGTTTCATCAACAACAGAGCTCCATGATGGAAATATTCAACGCCTCCAGAAAAAAATACACAAATTAAAATGTCAGCTGGCTGCAGAGAAAGCAACAGCAAATGAGGTATCTCTGAGATGGGGATGGAATTTTGAGTCTGGGCACGATGAACTGGGTCAAAGGACAACTGAGTGTGTCTCTGGGGATGAAGTCAAACTGTTGTGTTTGCAGCACCGAAGTTACCTCTCCGGGGCACAAGCCTGGGCAGTGTGCATGCAGGTCCTGGGCTGTCCTGATGACAAGACCTGCCTCTCAGCCTCACTGAGGTGGTCCAAACGAAAGCAGAGCAATATGTTTGACGCCAGCTTGGCTGCAGAAGTGGCCAGGAGGCGGCATATAAGGCGCCATCCAACTGTCTTAGGTCTGGATTTGTGTAGGTTTACCCCTTCTTTCCCAAATATGGGAATGCAAGGCAGTGGAGGTTTAGGATCAGAGTTGTCCTCCTAGATGAACTACCCCCCAAGTTGATGAGCCCCATCTGCCTAGACTCTTGAGTCTATGGAAGAATGAATTCAGGATTGCTGAAGGCATATTGTTGACACAGCAGTTTGAGAAGGAGGTATACTGTAGTTAAAAATAGTGGAATATAGCGGCATAACTATATTACAAATAACATATTAGATATGATTTAGTACAAGTACACAAGGGGAGGAATGAGGTAGATGTTTGATATATGCATGTGTGCGTGCATGCCGTTCCTCTCAAAGGATCCCAGGGTGGCAAAAGATGAAACATTTAAAAAAATCCAGTACAGATGCAGATATTTCCTCTCTTCCCTCTCTAGTTATTCCAGACAAATGGCAGTGATGATCTTGGTCTTCCTGATGTTGCACAGTACCGACTCACAGCACCCATTCTTCAGGTGAGTGGCAGGAGGGCTGTTTCAGAAGCCTCCCGAGAGTGAAGAGGAAGTTGCTCTTAAAAACCCCTTCTTGCAAAAGTATCTTTTCTATTTTGTTCCAGAACCAGCACCTTTCTTGTTGTTCACACAGTGATTACGTAAATGGTATTTCCTAAACCCAGCCTCAGCCTGGTGCCCTCTAGATGATGATGGACAGCTCCCGTCAATCCTAGCCAGCATAGCAAGCAGTCAGCGGTGTGGGAGCTGTAATCCAGCAACATTAGAAAAGTTCCAGGGTGGGGAAGGCTGTCCAGAAACTATTTTTTCTTGTGTATTAAGGCTTGCTGCACCTTAATTTTGTCTGTCCTCTTTGCATGCTTGAGCTACCTGAAGCTTTGCTGGAAATGGCATTGATTTCCTACCTGAAAATCCTTTGTGTTCCTCATACCATCTTAAACTTTCTCCCTTTTCACATTCTGTAGGATGAGCTTCTGAAGGTCAGGAACCAAGAAGGTCTTCTTAATGACATAAACACCATACAAGAATCAGAAGAAATGAAGACTTTTTTTGCCTTCCTAGAACAGGCATATGACTATGTGGATGTCTGAAGAAAGTCAGTTGAAGGGCATTACTTATTGAAGAACAAGGATTAGCCCTATTTCTTGGTGCTTTAATCTTCCATGAATGTTTTGTTCTCAAAACATGGTTATGATGGTACTGTCTTCAGGAAAGTGATGAATTGTTACAATCTGCATTGTGCAGACTTTTATAACAAATTGAACGAGATAAAGTTAACTACCCTATCTGACAATATGTATATATTTTTGTAGCTTGCTTGCCTGTATCATGAGAAATTTCCCTTTTATTGCAGTAATCCTGATAAATGAGTGCAATATTCTTCAGTTCTAGTGCTACAAAGAACTGAAGAGACTAGCTATACACAAAAGATCTCTATGAGACTTTTGCTTTTATAAATTTATATTTATTTTTCCAGATAATGAAATAAAAAACTTAAATATGTATTGTATTGATTGCTGGGTCTAATATGAATAAAGTAGCATCTGCTTCACTTTTGTGACATGCAGTCACATTTTTTTGTGTAACTGTGTGTAGCCATCCTTGCTACAAATAGGGTTGGCTTCGGCTACTCAAGTCAGATGATGTGGTGCTGCAGGTAAAACCAGTCAGCAGTTTGGTTTACTAATCTCATCAACAAGCTGATTTAAGTGTGAACAAGTTAGGCTTAGGCATTGTTTATGGCTCTTTCAAATCATCCAGTTGTAGCCCAGGCTGGGGGAGCAGCAGGGTAGAGTTCTAAAAGATTAATTGCAAGAGGATGACCTTAAGCATGCCATGCTGGACATTTTAACCCTTTAATAGTAGTAGTAGTAGTAGTAGTAGTAATACGTTGTTTATATGCTGCCCATCTGATTGGGTTGCACCAGCCACTCTGGGTGGCTTCCAACAAATTAAAACACAATACTTTAAGGGGTCTCAGTGCCCCAACCCATAAGCATAGCTGTCAAGTTCTCCCTTTTTTAAAGGGAAATTCCCTTATGCTGAATAGGCTTCCTCGCGAGAAAAGGGAAAACTTGACAGCTATGCCCATAAGACCAGGCAACCCCAAACTGTGGCCCTCCCGATGTTTTGGCCTACAATTCCCATGATCCCTAGCTAACGACCAGTGGTCAGGGATGATGGGAATTGTAGTCCAAAACATCTGGAGGGCCACACTTTGGGGATGCCTGCATAAGACACTTCCTTTTCCATCAACCAGCATTAAGGGGTAGGGACTATTGGGGGGGGGCTTTCCTGATTGGATGAGCCAACCTGGCCTCTCCTTTGTGTGCTACATTCAGAAGCTGAGAAGCTTGCAGTAAGTATCCTGGAGATTGAGCTTGGCTCCCACCATCCCAAGTCATTGTCATATTCTGCTGATTCTAAGCAGAAGGAGCAGCTGCCAAGTGCCTCTGCTTTTGAAGGTACGGTAAGCGTGCAGAAGAAGGGTGGATAAGCAAGTTTGAACTTTCCAATCTAGCAGAGCAACTCCCTGTTTAGCTCCCCAATGTAAGTTGTCAGGGTTCTATTCAGTGCTTCCTGCCCCAGTGCTCTAGAAATCGACTGTGTTTCTCATGGAAATTGTAAGGCACAATAATAGGATTTCATTTATATCAAATGGGAAGGGTTGTGAATGATTTAGGCTTTTATCTGCATTTTAAAAGAGGAAAAAGTCTTGCTTGCAATCTTTACAAAATATACCGTAATTTTACCTACTTGCAGTTCCCTCTTCAAGTTAAATTGGATCTCATGGATATTGGAACTAATGCCAAAAGGGGAGAGAAAACTGAAATCAAAGGATTACATTTTATTTTCAAAGCAGGGTTTGGTTCTTTTCAATAAGGAAAATCACACCTGGCATTTCTTAGGTTTAGGAACCATAAGATTAAGGTATAACTCCTTTCTTATAATTCTGTTTTCTTAGGTTTAATTGTCAAGTGCCATTCAGTTTTGGAAAACAAGCAAAACAGGTATATCACATCTCTGGCTTGCATATTTGTGTCTCTGCATCTTCTGAAATAAACCTGAATAAAAGAAACAGCTTTGCGCTACACCTGTAAAGATGTTGCTAGAACACTACAGCTAAGAGAACTGTCGAAGCAGTTTGTTTACATGCTACTGATCTTGGTTTTGTTTAATGACAAACATGTGCTCTAGCCTGCGGTCCACAGGGAACTAAAAGTGCATGTATGGTTGCCAAGGATGAGACTTCAACACCTAGGGTATATGTAAGACAGATTTTAGCTAGAAGTTAAAATTGCTTTTTTCAAAAGAAGTATTCATATTTATATAAGTTTTAAGCGGGTTGTAAATCAGCCATATTTCCTACATCTCGTATTTAATCAGCTTATCTGAGTGTCTTTTGCAATGAAATCTGTGGTAAAGAATTGGATACTGAGTTAAATGCTTTAAAGAACAATGAAATGGTATATCTGATTCCTGAAGTTGTTGCCTGCCTTTGGAAGGGGTATGCAACTGGCCTGCTTCCAAACTTTAATTTCAGTTTAGGAATTTTCACAAGGTAAAAATAAATAGATGGACACAGGATTATTCCATGTGCCTGTTCCAGACATAAGACTTAGGATCTCTTCTTACAGATGACTTCTCAAGAGATGCATAGCTTTTTCCTGACTGATAACATTCTAGTCAGTTTCTGTTCAGCAGATTCAGTCCGGCCCAAATGATTGTGGGAAGAAGCTAGCGCTGCATTAGGAAGAGCTTAACCGAACAAATGGGGTTTTGAACACGGGAAATGGAGAGCTTTCAAAGGCACAGAGGTCTTCTGCTTCCCACAATGTATTTCTATTTGCACAGTTTAGACCATTTCCCACAAGACTCTGTAGAACTGTGACTAGTTCTTTGAAGTCTGGTTACACCATTGTAATTGCTCAATAATTCCTTAATAATCATTGTAATTTGTTTTAAAGTATATGGGAATGGGATATCTTACAAGAAACAACGCTGCAATATCAAATGTCTTGTGTGGCAATGAGGCACGTTTGCAGGGCTCTTGAGTTTTTTGACCTTTACAATTGTCTTTTAAAGCTTGTATTGTAAGTCCCTCCTTCCGAGGGTGTGGCTATTTCCTCCTCATCTTCCACCTGCTCCCAGAAAATCTATGTAACTGAAAGTGCCTCTTAGTGTTCCAGCTGTTTCCTATATCTGAACAGCCAGTTGAAAATCAGCCCCAGGTATGCGACCTAGATATATGAGGGTTGTGTGGGATATTTGTATATTTTGTTCTGCTTCGTTTTGAACTCCAGGGCCAAACTTGCCAGTTGATGCTCTTGAATTATGGTGCTGGAGGAGACTCTTGTGAGTCCCATGGACTGCAAGAAGATCAAACCTATCCATTCTGAAGGAAATCAGCCCTGAGTGCTCACTGGAAGGACAGATCGTGAAGCTGAGGTTCCAATACTTTGGCCACCTCATGAGAAGAGAAGACTCCCTGGAAAAGACCCTGATGTTGGGAAAGATGGAGGGCACTAGGAGAAGGGGACGACAGAGGACGAGATGGTTGGACGGTGTTCTCGAAGCTACCAACATGAGTCAGCAAACTGCGGGAGGCAGTGCAAGACAGGAGTGCCTGGCGTGCTCTGGTCCATGGGGTCACGAAGAGTCGGACACGACTAAACGACTAAACAACAACAAATATTTTGTTCAGAGAGTGGCACGTATCTGTGTCCACAGCCCATTTTGACGCAAAATGCAGACATGGTGTCATGAAACTAACCCAATTTAAAATACCATTTTGATCTGTACACTATCAGTGACGGGCTATGCATCTCTATAAGATGGTGTTTCTTTCTTACCCCATTGTAGAAGAATTTTGAGTTCTGCATTCCAACAAAATAATCTCTGCCTTGTGACTTTAGAGAGGGCAGCTGCCCATGCACAGCTCCCCACCCTCTCAGGTTTAGGGTGAAAACAGGCTCTCTATGTACTACCCTTTTTTGGGTTTAAAACTATGAGAGTGGACAACACTGCTGTCAAAGTTTTTATTAATTTTATTTATAAAATGTTTATCCCTTCAGACTTGTCACTCTCATAGCTGCTTACAGCAAACTGAAAAAGGTAGAGCAGTAAAAACATCAATTTTGTGGCACTTACTGTGTGAAATTTTCTTCTCCAAGAAGCTTGTCATGGGTTTTAGTCCAGAATAAAGTCCAGCTGATTATAGGGTACCGGGGGACGGGGAGGGCGAGGGCACTGTATAAAATGTAATCTATAAATACAGAAGGGTATGATCTCTAGGATTATGTTTTGGGCTTCCATTTTCCAGTGCCCTGAAGTAACATTTGCTGCTAGTCACAGTTTTTCTTCTGCTTGTGCCCTCTAGTAGGCCACCTATGTTTTCATGAAGGTTGCAAGATGCTGGTGTTAAACTGTTCTACAAAGCTGCAAATACTGGAACAGAAATTACTCAAGAATTTTCCTGAATCACTCAAGGTAATGCAGATCTATGTAGACTTTATTTATGGGCTTGAAAGTCTGAACTATCGATGTATCTTTTAGAGATATGACGGAGTACTGATTTTTGCTATTAGACCTGAATTTGTCCTTGTGTTCCATGCAGAAATGCAGTTGGGGGCTGTTTTTCATCTTTTTGAAAAGATGGGTGGTTTGTATACTTTTATTAAATAAAAATACATCTTATATTTATATTAGCACCCCAGAACAAAATTTAAACTTGCATAAAACAATTACAAAGTGATTACTACAGTATTATGATAATGAACATTTGGATTTTATCAGGGGGTTGACAGTTATAGTAATAATCTGATGCGAAATGGCAAGCTGGTTTTGTTCCTGCCTTCAAACATTGACATCAGTGGTTAATGGAGACCTGTTGAAAATTCATAAAGATGAAATGTTATATCTACCCTATAAATTCAGTTCGTCATAAATGTGCAACACATGTATAGAGACAGATGCTCAAAGAGGGTAGCAGAGATTATGCTCTGCAGGTATGTGCCAGTTCTGAATGAAAAGTGCAAGGCTCCATTATGCTGGTGTCTCTTCAGATCAGGTACCCACGTTCAATTGAGGTCTCAATTGCAGCCAGCAAATCAAGTGAAGGGATGCTGGTACAGTAACTCTGTAAACTGAAGCATTCAAGAAAGCCGAATGTTTACTCCCTGAGAAAACAAAACCAAAAACTCACCATCATTTCTGATACAGAATTGTGCCTGATTCATTTCAGGTAAAACATATCCAACTTTTCTGGAAAACGTCAGAATATGCAGTCTTTTGAAAGGTCTTTAAAGGCTCCTTGCAGTTTGTTGGTTTTGGAAACTCGCTTTGCCCTCCCTTGTGTTTTCCCTCCCTCCGAGCTCATTACTGCAGCCAAGCCTTTGGCTTGCAGAGTCTCGTGGGAGCAGGGGAGGAACAACGGTCTCCTTCCCCTCTGCCCTCTTTTCTCTGTAAATGTCAGTAAGATCTTGCTTCCATCTATAGTGGTTCTCTAAAAACACATTTGCAGAACAGAGAGGGAAAGAACTCAACCTTTTAAAGCAGCCTAATTCTTAGTTCCTTAGGCAGTGATGGAGATACATCTAAACAAAATGAAAGGAATCAAGGAATGTTTCTGTATAAATTGCTGCACTCCACCTCAATCTCCAAGCAGGGTTCATGTTTCCTTCAGAATGAGGGACAGCAGAGTCTGTGGTGACTTCATGATTTTTGGTTTATTTACCCATGTATACAACCTAAGTCTACGATGGAGGGCTTCACAGCATTAACACCCCAAGGATGCCCTGCTTCTCCAGCAGAAACCAGGCATGGTCCCATCTTTTTCTCATGAGAGGATAGTGGACAAAATGGCCATCACAATCTTGCACGATTTTGGGCAGCACTCTTCTCAGGCACAGAGCCCCAAAAACACATGTTTTGGGGTGCCACACAAGATTGTTGCCCCAGAAAAACCACTTCTTTCCAGGGCAGTGACCTTGTGTGCCCCCCAAAAAAACATGTGTTTTATGGCACGGGTGTTTTTTGGGGTGTGTGTGCAGAAGTGTGACCCAAGAAGATGGTGTCCTAGTCTGGGGCTGCTTTATATTGGAAGGTATGATTAACACTCCAACAGGGTCTTATTTTCCCCATAGCCAGTCTTAGATTCAAATAGAAACCAAGCATAGTTCTGTCTCCCAGCTACCTAGCTTGCATCCTGTCAGCTTCTAGCTCACATAAACACAATGGTACCTCGGGTTACAAACACCTTGGGATACAAACGCTTTGGGTTACAAACTCCGCTAACCCGGAAGTAGTACCTCGGGTTACAAACTTTGCCCCAGAATGGGAACGGCAATTGTGCGCTGGCAGCAGCGGGAGGCCCCATTAGCAAAAGCGTGTCTCAGGTTAAGAATGGTTTCGGGTTAAGAACGGACCTCCGAAAAAAAATTAAGTTTGTAACCCAAGATACCACTGTACCAAGTCCAAACTCTGGCCTTTGTCTTTCTGCCTATCAGTTGATGGGGGGACGGGACCTTGCCTATTTGACTTTTTCATCTTAACAGCCCATAATAAGAGAGGACCATTACCTCTCCAGGAACCTAGCCTGGCTGTGAATTTGTGCTAGGTCAGGAATTAGAATGGGGCTCGTGCCTACAACTTACCCCACATCAAACTCATAACAGTTTGTGCCACCCCAATCTCTTAGTGGCAAGAGATTGCAGGGGTTCCTGCACTTGTGTCTTGGTTTCCTTGGAATGAAGGTCAGCGGAAACCGATGAATTTAGGATATATAGTTTAATTTTACAATATATCCAGTGCTGCTGCTGCTCTTCTTCTTCTTCTTCTTCTTCTTCTTCTTCTTCTTCTTCTTCTTCTTCTTCTTCTTCTTCTTCTTCTTCTTCTTCTTCTTCTTCTTCTTCTTCTCCTCCTCCTCCTCCTCCTCCTCCTCCTCCTCCTCCTCCTCCTCCTCCTCCTCCTCCTCCTCCTCCTCCTCCTCCTCCTCCTTCAAAAATGTGTTTAGGGGTGCATTTTCCTACTCATATTGAAATACTGCCCCTCAATGAGGCCAAACTTAGATTCACAAAATGTTTAGGAGTATGCGTCCCCCTGCGTCCCCCCTGAAAAAAAACATTGCATATATCCAACCCAAGCATAGGATGGAGGCACTCACATTAGCACCCCGACAGATCTTGCTTCCCTATTAGATGGGCACCAAAGTCCAGCCTGGAGGGAGACGTGTCTCTTTCTCCTCCAGCTTGCAGCTTGTATACACAACAGCTCTGTTGTTCTGCTGCCTAGGATCACCTGACATCCAGCCAGGTGGGGGGAAATGCCTACCCGCCTTTGTGGAGAGCACGGTCTCTTAGCTCATGTTTTGAGATGCTTATGAGCACTTAACTGGCCAGCTAAAGCCATTACTTTGACCAAATGACTTAATTTGGCTGGTCTACCAGGTTCCCTCATGCATGCTAGCCTCACCGATACAGTATCCCAGGTTTTGGAAGGGACCTAGGGTTTCATCCAGACTGACCCTCATAACAATATTTTTTCCCAACCTCTAAACAGCTCATCTTTCCTTTTGAAGGTTTATGGAGCAGTGTTAAATATAAACAGAGGAAACCCCTTCAGGAAGGAAGTGGTGGTGGATTCATGGCCAGAATTTAAAGCTGTTATCACCCGCCGGCAGAGAACGGTATAGTAAGGGGTATAATCTAGTGTGTTCTCTCCCCATCTCCCACTCCATCTCCCTCCCCTCCCGCATGCACACTGGGCGTTCAGCATTGCTTAAAAGAGCCATGGATCTGTGAGTTCCCCTCTTCTCTTGCAGCAAGAGCATGAGGGGAAAAGAAGCTTTCACTTCCATTTTTTATTATGCCTGAAGCTGAACAAACCAGTTAGTTTTAAGCATGGTTTAGGGAGCCAGGCCAATTTCAAGAGTTGAGATTGACTACAATTTAGGTTCATATATAATGATGAACCATACTTAATTGACAACAGAAGTTTCAACATGAGTCCTTAAAGCAAACAAGCGTTTTCATTTAATTTTCTTGATTTATATACAATTTTCCCTGATTTATATACAAATGATTGCTGAAACTTGCTGTAAATATTTGACATGCTCACTTCCTTACTCCTGAAATTTGAAATGGGAAGCCTAATGAGAAGCACTATAAAACTCATCTATTTAGAAGAAATAAGGACTTTTGGGCATTGTTTCTTCATTCTAAGTTCTCTTCACTGACCTGCCGTTTGACAAGGCCTCCTGATTTGAGCCCTGTGGCACATCACTGTTTTGATTATAGCAACAAAAGTTTTGTATATCTATGTGTATAATGGAATGAGTAGGGGTTTTTGTGTTTTTAAAATCATAGGCTGAAAGTGATGACCTGGACCATTTTACCAATGCCTATGCTGTATTCTACAAGGACCAGCAAGCATATCAAGCATTGCTGGAGAACCCAGAAACCGTAAACTGGGAACAAGTCTTCCAAATACAGGGTAAAGCTTATTTCTTGCTGGGTAATGGAAACAAGGATGTGGCAATGCTGTGACTTCTGAAGAAAGATTTCCAAGCAATGATGTCAGTGTGGAAAGAGTTAGTGGCACAGACTTGAGAATTTCAGCAATGTGTCCTTTGTCACAAACTAGATTTTTGCCAGGGCATGCTGTACCTTAGTAGGTCTTCCCTTTTAAAAACCTGCAATATCCTAAGAATATCTAGATCAAACGCTGTGCTCTAAAGATTGTAGAATGAATGGTGCAAATATAGCAGAAATATAGCAGAAATTAAATGATGTATGTTCTCTTGCATGCTTTCACATAAACACTTGCTTATTTATGTGTCCAGCAGCAAAGTGACTCTCTCTCTCTCTCTCTCTCTCTCTCTCACACACACACACACACACACACAAACACGGTTGGTTTTGCAATAGGGAATTTGATAATGTGATGATTGCAGCTAATGAAAATGTGTATACAAGTTGTTTTGTTTAAACCATTGTGTTAGATTCTCTCAGCTGTTTGTTTAAATGCCCCAGGGTATCTTCTCACAAAACGAAATGCATTTAACTTTTAATTTGAATCATTCAGTGAGGGATGCAAATTTGGTTGTCAGTACAGGTGCTCCAAAATATCATCTATAGAAAGCATCAAAATGAATTTTGGCTGCTGTCTTTTGAGTATGAAAAAGGAACATTTCTAAAGAAATGGGGGGGGGAGTATTTTGTGGGACACAATACAGCACCTCTAGCTAGTTTGGCTAAACTGGATTAGTCAATTTCCTTATATCTTGTATTTTAAAGGCTTATTCTCTCATTTATTTGTACGCAGGACTGCAGGATGGATTGTACGACGCTTCCCAAGCTGTAGCTACCCCCAAGCTTGTGGATTTAAAGCAGTCTTGTTTCCAAATGGTTCTCCATCCAGATCCTGATACACTTCCTGAGGTTAAACTCCCGTATGTTTAGTCATATCATTACTATTTTCCACAGTAATGCCGCTCTTGAAATATGTACCAAAATAAGATACTGATTTATGAAGGTGGGTGAAGACGCCCCAGTGCCCTCAAGGATTCACCCACCCCACCCAGTCTGCTGAGTCCTGTCCTTTTCTGTATTAATGTTTGGGCAGATTTCAGGCTTGTAGAATCTCCTTTGTGGTTTTTTTTACTAGATCCACTGGCCAATATCAGGTGCAAAACACTGGTTGGAAGGAAGGTTGGGTGGGTGACACAAAACATAGTGTTAAACAAGAAGGTTTAAAATGCACTCCTGAATCTTTCCTTTCCCTGGCTCTGATCGCCACATTTTCTAAATTAGGATGCTGTGACAGATGAAGAAAAGAATCCCCTTTTTGTGTTTTTTAACCATTTCCAGGACCAACTGCATGGACAAAATTGCTGTCCTGCAGGTGTGAAAGCAAAGAATGCATTGTTTCTGTTGGATGCATTACTTCAAACTCATCTTTGTTATTCAGATTGGACTTGTATAGTAGGATCCTTACAGGGCCGTCTTAAGCATAGCTGGCGCCCTGGCGCAAACTATCCCTCCGGCGCCCCCCTCCTGTTTCCGGATGCGGCTGCTCTGTGGGCACAGCGCGCAGCGCGGCTGCCATGCAGGCGGAGCAGCGCACATACCTGCCAAGTTCCTCTCTGAAAAATAAAGGACCGGACCGAAAGTAGCATACCGGAAGTAGCGCGGCGGCCATTTTGGAACTAGGTGGAGCATGCTCAGAAGTGACTTTTGATGCTGCTGTGCCCAGTTCCAAAATGGCCACCCTGCCAGAATAAACCGGGGAAAAACAAAAAAATCTGTTTTTTCGGCTGGGGACAGCTGGAAAAACGGGGGTTTCCCGGGGAAAACGGGAGACTTGGCAGCTATGCAGCGGGGCGCCCCCTAGCGCCCGGCGCCCTGGCACCTTGCGCCACCCAGCCTTGCCTTAGGGCCGGCCCTGGATCCTTAATAAGTATTATCCCAAAAGGGAGAGGTGGGGAGGGACATCACGGAATATCTTTTAGCTTTACCACCAACTGGCTCCACCTTTCCCTTCTGTTTCTCTTCTTTCCTTCCATTCCCACCCACTCACGTAGGGCTTATCCACACTTGCCTTGTGGCCCACTCTTTCCGGGCACTGGTCCGTGCTTAAAAGCTCTGCATCTATGCACCTTTTTGCCCCAGAGCTTTCTCCTCAAAAGCCAGCTCTTTAGCCCTCAATCAGAGCAAATGTCAGTTCAGGTTTCCCACAGATTGAGCTTGAAAGGGCAGGTTTTGGCTGGGAGAACTCCAGAGCAAAAGATAAATGCTTTTCAATATCTTTATGGGCCCCCGTGCCCAGGTTGTCCAGAGTTTTGGGCTGGGTTGTCATCAATATGCTAATGACACCCAGCTTTATCTGTTTACCTTGACTTGGCCCCGGACACACTGACCAGACGCCTGGAAGTTGTGGCTGGATGGCTGCGTGAGACCTGGTTGAAGTTAAATCCTTTAAAGACAGAGGTCCTCTGGCTAGGTCGGGATGACATGGGGTTGGGGGACCAACTCCCATCTCTTGCGGGGGCTCAATTAGTGCCAGCACCTTCTGTTAAGAGTTTGGGTGTAACCTTTGACTCCTTTCTATGGAGGCGCAGGTTGAAGCCACAGCAAAGGTGGCATTTTCCCATCTCCGCCGTATTAAGCAGTTGGTCCTTTACCTCTCTCACCCTGATCTGGCCACAGTGATCCATGTGACGGTCACCTCCAGGCTTGATTATTGCAACTTGCTCTATGCAGGGCTGCCCTTGAAGCTGACCCAGAAACTCCAGCGGGTGCAGAATGCCGCGGCGAGGCACCTTACAGGGTCTTTGCCGTGGGATCACATTCATCCAGTGCTTTACCAGCTGCACTGGCTCCCAGTGGAGTGCAGGGTCAGGTTTAAGGTGCTGGTTTTGACCTTTAAAGCCCTATTAGCCTAAGGGACTGCCTCTCCTGGTGTGCCCTGCAGAGGACCTTAAGGTCCATAAATAACTTTGGAGATCCCGAGCCTCAAGGAGGTTAGATTGGTCTCAACTAGGGCCAGGGCCTTTTCAGCACTGGCCCCGGCTTGGTGGAACGCTCTGTCACAAGAGACCGGGGCCCTGTGGGATTTGACATCTTTCCGCCTGGCCTGCAAGATGGAGCTGTTCCGCCTGGCCTTCGACTTGGACTCACTCTGACCCCTTATATGGGATTTGGTATATAAATTTTCCCTTGGCTTTTTTGCTGGTCCATGTAGGACCAGCATGGATAGCTGGCTCGGGTGAAGAGCTGATGTTTCCTCCCTTTATGGTCTTGATTTATGGGCTACTACTAAAATGAGAGGGATGCGGGTGGCGCTGTGGGTTAAACCACTGGGCCTAGGGCTTGCCGATCAGAAGGTTGGCGGTTTGAATCCCTGCAACGGGGTGAGCTCCCGTAGCTCGGTCCCAGCTCCTGCCCACCTAGCAGTTCAAAAGCACGTCAAAGTGCAAGTAGATAAATAGGTACCGCTCAGGTGGGAAGGTAAACAGCGTTTCCGTGTGCTGCTCTGGTTCGCCAGAAGAGGCTTTGTCATGCTGGCCACATGACCTGGAAGCTGTACGCCGGCTCCCTCGGCCAATAAAGCGAGGTGAGCACCATAACCCCAGAGTCAGTCACGACTGGACCTAATGGTCAGGGGTCCCTTTTCCTTTACCTTACTAAAATGAGGCTGCATTTTAAGACGTATTTTAAGCCGTATTTTAAGCCCTATTTTAATTAACTGTTTTTTTCCTTTTTTCCTATTATGTTTTATTGTAATTTAGCCACCCTGAGCCTGGGAGGGCGGGAAATAAATAAATAATTGGCACTCAGAAACAGAGCTTTAAAGCGCTCACTGTGCCTGGAAAGAGCGGAGGATAAGCCCCTTAGTAAAAAGGTAAAGGGACCCCTGACCATTAGGTCCAGTCATGACCGACTCTGGGGTTGCACGCTCATCTCACATTATTGGCCGAGGGAGCTGGCGTATAGCTTCCAGGTCATGTGGCCAGCATGACAAAGCCACTTCTGGCCAGAGCAGCACACGGAAACGCCGTTTACCTTCCCGCTGTAGTGGTTCCTATTTATCTACTTGCATTTTGACGTGCTTTCGAACTGCTAGGTTGGCAGGAGCTGGGACCAAGCAACGGGAGCTCACCCTGTCACAGGGATTCAAACCGCTGACCTTCTGATCAGCAAGCCCTAGGCTCAGTGGTTTAACCCACAGCGCCACCTGGGTCCCTTAAGCCCCTTAGTATGTATTCACTATTTTGCGTGTACCTTACGGATTGTACAGCATATTTTAAGTGGAGAAATCTTTTTTAGGCTAGTACCTCCACCCAAGCTTGCTTCCCTTGATGTGTCCCATGCCAGCCTGCTGAACAGCACTTGGTCCCGAGGAGGAAGCGAACAATGCCGAAAATACCTTGCCAGCCTCATTTCCTGTTTCCCTAGTACCTGCGTCCTGGATGAAGGGGGCTGCCCCATTGCCTGGGGTTTGACAGACCAATTTGCTACTATGATCCATGGTTATACTTTGCCAGAACACCGCAGGAAAGGGTACAACCGCCTCATAGCAACAGTCCTGGCTAAGAAGTTACATAGCCAGGGCTTCCCAGCTCAGGGAAATGTCCTGGAGGATAATGTCCCATCAGTAACTCTACTGAAAAGCATGAACGCCCAGTTCTTGCCATGCCAGTTTGTCAGACTTATCCACACGCCTTTCGGTTTTGTAAACACATCTCGGCTGTAGCCGAGTGACCTTTGTGGCATTTCTTTACAATGAATGAAAGATACACTGTAGCAGTTTTGGGGGTGAAATTTGGTGATGTGCAGAAAGTCCGAAAACTTCATAGAATCTTAGAGTTAGAAGGGACCCAAGAGTCACCTAGTGCAATGCAGGAGTCTTAGCAGTAATCATAGTAATCATAGTAATTTCTTGCGCATGAAAATCTATCTGGAAAACCAGTCTATGATAAAGCTCTGATGGATCTCAATAAGATTTTATTTGAACCTAATCCTAATGTTGTCTTTGTCCATGGACTGCAATAAGATCAAACCTATCCATTCTGAAGGAAATCAGCCCAGACAGATCGTGAAGCTGAGGCTCCAATACTTTGGCCACCTCATGAGAAGAGAAGAATCCTTGGAAAAGACCCTGATGTTGGGAAAGATTGAGGGCACTAGGAGAAGGAGATGACAGAGGACGAGGTGGTTGGACAGTGTTCTCGAAGCTACGAAGATGAGTCTGACCAAACTGCGGGAGGCAGTGGAAGACAGGAGTGCCTGGTGTGCTCTGGTCCATGGGGTCACGAAGAGTCGGACACGACTAAACGACTAAACAACAACAACAATCCAAATGTAGCTAGCACCAGATGTTTATTATATGAATTCAAAAGAAGCCTCCTTTGAAGGCCCTTGAAATGGAGTGGGGGGGGGGCAGCCAAGCAAACTTGCCCCTGGCCTTGGTGGGCTAAGCTGGCCAGAGGGGCCCTGCCAGGGGCTCAGACAAACTGCACAGAGCTGCCTCTGTGCATGTTATGAATATGAATCTGGGTGAATATCACCAATCCATAATGCAAGCTTATCCGAGTCCAATCAAACAAATACATCTTCTAATCCAAATCTGTTTGGGCACCCCACATTAAGAGCTACCAAATAGATAGATATTGTGATCCCAAAAAATTCTGCTTTAGTGCTTAAGTGCAGGGGTCAGAAAACTTTTTCAGCAGGGGGCCAGTCCACTGTCCCTCAGACCTTGTGGGGGGCCAGACTATATTCTGAAGAAGAAGAAAGAAGAAGAGGAGGAGGAGGAGGAGGAAGAAGAAGAAGAAGAAGAAAACGAATTCCTATGCCCCACAAATAATTCAGAGATGCGTTTTAAATAAAAGCACACATTCTACTCATGTAAAAACACCAGGCAGGCCCCACAAATCCCCCAGAGATGCATTTTAAGTAAAAGAACACATTCTACTCAGGTGAAAACACACTGATTCCCGGACTGTCTGCGGGCCGGACTTAGAAGGCGATTGGGCTGGATTCGGCCCCCGGCCCTTAGTTTGCCTACCCATGGCTTAGTGCAGGCAAAGGCAACCTTGGCTCTCCAGATGTTTTGGGACTACAATTCCCATCATTCCTGACCACTCACCCTGTTAGCTAGGGATCATGGGAGAGCCAAGGTTGCCTATGCCTGGCTTAGTACATCATTTCATACTGTTTAAATGAACCTTAAGTTTTTGCGGCTTCAAAGGTTTGTTCTTAATTATTGCCTTATCATAGAGATATTAAGAATGAATAATAGGTTGGAGTTGTACTTGTATTAAACTAGCTATTCTCTCACCTACCGTACACTTTGCCTCTATACTTTCAGTTTAAAGGTAAAGAGACCCCTGACCATTAGGTCCAGTCGCGGATGACTCTGGGGTTGCGGCGTTCAGCCAGCGTACAGCTTCTGGGTCATGTGGCCCATGACGCCACCCTTAGCCTTTCAGTTTAGTGTTCTTCTAATCCAGTGATCGCCAAACTTGGCCCTCCAGCTGTTTTTGGACTACAACTCCCATCATCCCTAGCTAACAGGACCAGTGGTCAGGGATGATGGGAATTGTAGTCCCAAAACAGTTTGGCCATCACTGTTCTAATCGGTATCTGCCAACATGGTCATATATTTTTTTTACCTTACATGGAGGAGTAAAGAAAGATCTTTTAAGGGACTTGAGAAATATACTTTTCTTAAACCTAGTACTGTTAAAATTGCTTGCTAACACGATCCATGATTCCCTGGGAATTGTAGCTATTTGAAGGAAGTTGCCTCCTAGCAACTTTCAGCATCCTTGACAAACCACAGCTTCCAGAATTCCTTTGGGGAAGCCATGACAGTATAAAGTATGGTGTTTATGTTGGCCAAGTAAGCCTTTAAGATGTGCTTGTTCTTATTGCAGCTACCACTATTGTGAAATAAGCAAAAACAAGACTGTATTGGACAAAGGTTTATTGCTTTGCACATTGCACTTGAGATGGGGAAACCGACGTCTTATTTGCTCTAAAAGATCCGCATAATCCAGAGACCTTGGGCTGGCCATGGAAAGAACTGCAAGCTTTGCCTTTAACATGGTTCTGTGAGGCCTCTTCAGATCCATTATGTGGATATTCCCAACAAGCAGTAAAGGCCTGGGTCCTGGTGGAAGATTTTGGGAGCTCTTGTTCCGGAAAGTGCCCAGTTTCAAAATGAATGTAATTGTAGGAATAAATAGGAACAGTGCTAGAATCTGCTAAGCCTAATCTATTTCAGCAACTTGCCTGTAGTGATTATAATGAAAATTACCGTAAAATTTGCTCAGAACACAGTGACAAGCAAAAAGCATATATGCTGAGCTAGGTTTTCTCTCTAGTGAACCATTTAACTTACCTTGCAGGGGAGAAACCTTGATCATTAAACCATCCAGTTAAATGGGATGTGCCCCAATTTCCCCTAGTTCTTATTCAAATCTTCGCTTGATGGTTTACTCTCCATTTTAATACTTAGAGCCTACCTCCTCAAACAAAAACTTGGCTAAACTAGTTTAACCCCTTGAAACCTACAGAGACTGAACACAGGATAAATTGCAACATTCAACTGCACTTAATGATACAAGGTAGAAAAAGTAGGATTTTGAAATCCTCCTGGATTAATGGATTGCAATTTGCAAGAGAGCATTAAAAAGTTACATCAGATTTTTACTGTCCTTTGAGTACCTCATCGATATTTTGCTATTCATGTAAGAAATCCACCACTAGGAGATTAGTTTAGTTAATTAAATGGACGGGACCAACACTGGGTCCAACAGTCAAGAAGACTGTTTCTACAGACATGTGTTGTAGAGGGAAGTGAGAAGTAGATGAGGCTTGTCGATCTAGGAGAAGGAAAAGAAAAGGCTAGAGTGGAGTCCCTAAGACCTTGTACACCTCCTTCTGGCAACTGCAGCCCAGCTGGCACCAAACATATTGCTCTGCTTTCCTTTGGACTCCATAAGTGAGCCCAAGAGGGACATTTTGTCGTCTGGGCAGCCCAGGACCTCTAGACACACTGCCCAGGCTTGCGCCCCAGGGACGTCACTGTATGGTTTGACTTCACCCCTGTGGGCGCACTTCATTGCCTCTCGAGACGATGGATACCAACAACAGTGGCAGAGATAGATCTTATAGGGAAAGTATTGCAATAATATTTTAAGGTACAGTATGTGATCTCGCCACACCTGTCAACTGATCAGGGTGCAATGTAGGTGGGAGGTGGCATTTGGAATGGACGACTTTTAAGCCTGAGCCTTCGGAGCTCTCCCCAGAACAAAGCTGTAGGCCATCTGTGTTGCCTGATGATTTAACCTACTTGACAGAGTAGCTTACTCACAAGTATCCCTTTACTTTCTTCCTCAAGTGGGCAGTCTGGCATCAGGCAGCTAATTGACCCTGCACCTTTAGGGCCCTGTTCTCCCTGGGATTCACTTGTGTATTCCCTTATTTCTCTGATTGCTTGAAGTGAGGTGTTTCGAGGAGGAGCTTGGGCTGCTGCCATGTCTCCTCAGGGACCACCCCCCCCCCTGGTCCTCTCTGTGTGTGCCTCAGCACAGGGTGCTCTGCCATGGTATTTGCCTTGGGGAGCTACAGGCCACCCTCTGAAGAATCCTCCACCAGGAATATGACAAGAGACTGCAAAATGGAGTCCAACCCTATTTATTTATTTCATAACAAGGGCGTAGCCAGGATCAAAACTAGGGGGGGGGCAAGCCATGATCATTCAGGGGCGGGGCCACAAAGTGGGAACGTGGGCGGGGCTACAGGGCCAGCTGGCCTGACGACATTGTGGTGGCGGCAGCGGCGGCAGCGGCCACCTTGTGCTTCTGGGGCTGGCAACGGCGGCGGCTACCCTGCTTGGCTGGAGAGGACGGGAGGGTCAGGCAGGCAAGAGGGGGTGACAGGGTGGGCGAGGGCAAGGCAAGGCACGGCCGCAGTCACGACGGCTCCGAGGCGTTGCTGCATATCAGCATAATATTTCAACCATGTTGTGGGTTCAAGCCCCACCTTAGGAAAAAATTCCTGCATTGCAGGGGGTTGGACTAGATGACCCTTGTGGTCCCTTCCGACTACAATTCTATGATTCTATTGATATATTGCCATAGCATATGCATCATTCTGCTTTCTTGAATTGTCCTACTCCTAGGCATAGCAGCCAACTCCTAGAGGCCTAGGTGCCTCCCCCCCCCAAATACTAGTAAATACCGTATGTGAAAGAGTCATCCCCCCCATGTTGATGGGCTTTCTATGTGGGGCTTATCTGCACCCCCATATTTTATTAAGAATGGAAGAGGGAGGGAAGGAAGGAAGAAATAGAGAGAGGGATAACTCATACCGTGTTTCTCATATTTTAAGGCATCCCTACAAAATAAGGCATGGCAGGATTTTCCTGAGGTGGAAAAATATAAGGCATACCTCGAAAATAAGCCGTACGGGTAGTGGAAGAAGGTCTGTGGCAAAGAAGGGTTGCTGCTGCCGCGTTAACCCCCGAGACCTGGCTGCAGCCTCAGCGCGCAGCACGTGCAGCCCCAGAACCCGGCTGTAGCCTTTGCGCGCGGACACCCGGGACCCGGCTGCAGCCTCTGCCTGCTGCGCGCGCAGCCCCAGGACCCGGCTGCAGCCTCTGCCTGCCGCGCACGCAGCCCCAGGACCCGGCTGCAGCCTCTGCCTGCCGCGCGCGAAGACCGTGGTCTGTACAGATACCGGTACCGGTACTTATTTTTTAATTAAGACATCCCTTGAAAATAAGCCATGCTGTGTTTTTTTCAGGAAAAAATTAATATAAGACATGACTTATAATATGAGAAACACGGTATTTGTGGGTGCCTCTGGGTGACGCTGTGATGCTGGAACTCTGCAGCAAGAGGACGGGAGGGTCGGGCAGGGGAGAGGGGGTGGCAGGGCAGGCGAGGGCGAGGCAAGACAGGGCCGCAGTCTCGATGGCTCCGAGGCGTTGCTGCATATCAGCATAATATTTCAACCATGTTGTGGGTTCAAGCCCCACATTGGGGAAAAATTCCTGCATTGCAGGGGGTTGGACTAGATGACCCTTGTGGTCCCTTCCGACTACAATTCCATGTTTCTATTGATATATTACCATAGCATATGCATGATTCTGCTTTCTTGAATTGTCCTAGGCATAGCAGCCAACTCCTAGAGGCCTAGGTGCCTCCCCCCCCAAATACTAGTAAATACCGTATGTGAAAGAGTCATCCCCCCCATGTTGATGGGCTTTCTATGTGGGGCTTATCTGCCCCCCCATATTTTATTAAGAATGGAAGAGGGAGGGAAGGAAGGAAGAAATAGAGAGAGGGATAACTCATACCGTGTTTCTCATATTTTAAGGCATCCCTACAAAATAAGGCATGGCAGGATTTTCCTGAGGTGGAAAAATATAAGGCATACCTCGAAAATAAGCCGTACGGGTAGTGGAAGAAGGTCTGTGGCAAAGAAGGGTTGCTGCTGCCGCGTTAACCCCCGAGACCTGGCTGCAGCCTCAGCTGGTAAATACTGTATTTTAAAGAGTCCTCCCCCCCCCATGTTGATGGGCTTTCTATGTGGGGCTTATCTGCCCCCCCCAGTATTTTATTGAGGATGGAAGAGGGAGGAAAGGAAGGAAGAAATAGAGAGAGGGATAACTCACATTTGTGGGTGCCTCTGGGTGACGCTGTGATGCTAGAACTCTGCAGCAAGAGGAAGATACCGGTACACCTGTACAGGAGCCTTGTAAGCAGCTTTCTCTCTGCTTGATTTACAGCAGGCACGTCCAACAGGTAGATTGTGATCTACCAGTAGATCACTGGATGTCTGTGGTAGATCACTGCTAGATCACTGGCACCCCTAAAAAAAGCTCACCCAAATTTTTCCTCCTCCCTAAAAAAAGCTGAACTATGTCCTGAAGCCCTAAACAAAAATGGGCCTCCCTCCCTCCTAAAAGAAGCTCAACAAGTTTGACCTAAACCCCCCAAAACAGGGCTTCCCTTCCTTAAAAAAACTCAACAGCTTTGACCTGAACCCCCCAAAAGGGGGTAGATCACTCCCAGTTTTTAACTCTGTGAGTAGATCAGAGTCTCTTGGGAGGTGGCCACCCCTGATTTACAGTATACAGATGCAGGAGGAGGGGCAGACTGGAACACCAATGCTTTTTATAAACATCACTGTGTCTATCAAAGCTACAGCCCCCCCTTCTTATTCACTTCCTTTTAGCCTTGCAGGGCCACCTTAGTCAAATTGAATCCTCTGCACCCTCATTAAATCGCCAATAGAACTGTTAATGCGATCCCTGAATGCCCATTAACAACTCCCACTGAATAACAATAGGGTGAATAGGGTGGACCTTGCCTGAAGGGATATTCTGCTCCATTGTCTTAACTGCTTAAGTACTGGTAGCCACTTTGCTTTATTTATTTGATGTGTTTTTGTTACAGCTGTGTTCCCGCCCCCAGCAAGTGGAGAGCTGCTCTTGCTAAAGCAAAGCCCTTTCCACTTCAGTTTTTGGAGGGGCAAAGTATTGGTTATGGTCTGTAAAATACAATAGTTTTTTGCTTCTAGGGGGGGGCAGCTGCCCCCTCCTGCCCCCCTGTCTACACCCATGTTTCATAACATTTATACACCACTTGGTTGTTGTTTTTTAAAAAGCTCAAAGTTGGTAGGTGTCATGGACTGGCTGTGATGGGATGCAGCAGCTGGGAAAACCCCAGAGGGAGAAGGCTCCAAGCCAGGGGACTGGTGGTGGGGTGAGTGGTCAGTGGGAGAAGAGGGAGCTGACTGGGAGGAGGAGGTGTTGGTAGCTGAAGAGGTAACAGGGTTTTGTGGGCAGGAAGAAACTGCCGCGGAGAACAGTTTAGACAGGAGAGGAAGGGGGCAGAAGACAGAGATGCTGCAGCCTGCCTCATCCGGGGAGTCTCCCCCTCCTGCTGCGACCAGCTCCCTTCTCCCTGGTCACCCAGAATATGGAGAGAAATGAAGACGGCAAAGTCATGAGATGCAAGGTGAGGCTGTAGGCTGCTGGGGGGTGGGGCTTAGAGGGCAAGGGGAAGGTGGGATCTTCAGTTCTCATAAGCTGGCAGCAGCTGGAGTCAGGAGTAGGTCAGCAATAAAAAGACCACCAGTGCCGGGGAAGTTAATTCTTTATTCAAAGAAAGCAAAATAGTGCAGGCCTAGTGATCACAGCATCTCCCATCCAGATTTTTCATACCACCCACCCCCAATTTTTAAAATAGAATTTCTCCACAGAGTAAGTTTTGCATCTGAAAATGAAGGAAATTTATTTTTATTGGCCAATACAGTATATTCCATATTTTCTACCTGACTTAATTGTTTCAAGTGTTGTTTGAACTTTCAAACATCTTGATCCTAATGCAAGGTGCTATGTATGTATGTAAATTATCCACTGTGATACATTAAGACCATCAGCAAGTCTTCAATATTTAATATTTGTCAATAAATAGGCATGATTTTATATTTTCAGATTTGGAACTCCACATCCGCATTCTTTAATTTGTGAATGCATTTTCTGCAAAGGTGTTCTCTGTGTTTTTGAGACCCAAAGACATTTCCTAAACAGGGAGTTTATCTTTTGGAAATATGATCTGGATATAAAAACTGGAAGGCCTCTCAGAATATAGATAAATCTGGGGACAATGTTCTTAATCAGATTCCTGATGTGAATTTTAAAACCAGTGGAATTTATCATTGCTCTTTTCACATGGAAAGACAATCTATTTTGTTACCTGTAGACTTGCTATACCTGTGGCCCTCAGTTAAAATCTGAGCCTCTTGATCAGAGTGGAGAGAAGCACCTGCATTTGACTATTCCTTTTTGACCAGCCATCACTTAAATCTTTGTTTTTAAAAGTGCCCTTCACTTAGAACCACATGATGAAGCAGTAAAATACACAAGGAATGAAGTGTCTTGGCACAAAATATACAGATTATAGTAGGTAATTTCCCCCCTGAACAGAATCAAATAACTTTCAAAATTAAATCCCTAGGCTGAACTAAAGCACTACAATTAACACAATATCATATTTACTACAAACATTAAGCAGAACATAGTGTGTAACACTTAGGTTTTGTGACACATCATGGGCCAATCCGACTGGAAGTCTACTGAAACAAAATGTCCATGGTTAATAAGGGTGTTTAAAAAAGGTTTGCATTGATCACACAGGGAGGCTTACCAACCCATGAACTTTGCGTCTTATGAACGTGGCAGAGCACAGAGTTGGTGGGGCATGGGTGCTGTTGTTAACCCAACAGCAGGGGTAAAATCCAGGTCATCTTCAGATGTTCCAGGAGGGAGCCGGAATGTGAATCTCTGCAGGAGACTCGTGAAGAAGAGGAAGAGCTCCATTTTGGCAAGAGTCTCACCTAAACATGCTCTCCGACCTGTAAGGAAGCCCAAGCAGGATTGAAACTGGCTTTATTGCTTACTTAATACCATTTTATTGGTTTATCTATAATGGAATTGTCAGAGGGTCATCGTGGCTACTCTAGAGTAACTCCGCTTGAGTCCAGTTTGTCTTTAAAGACTTTTATTGTGCATAGTATTTATAATAATAATAATATTATAATTTTTTATTTATACCCCGCCCATCTGGCTGGGTTTCCCCAGCCACTCTGGGCGGCTTCCAACAGAAAAATAAAACACAATTATCTACTAAACATTAAAAGCCTCCCTGAACAGGGCTGCCTTCAGATGTCTTCTTAAAGTCTGGTAGTTGCTTTCCTCTTTGACATCTGTTGGGAGGGCGTTCCACAGGGCAGGCGCCACCACCGAGAAGGCCCTCTGCCTAGTTCCCTGCAACTTGGCTTCTCGCAACGAGGGAACCGCCAGAAGGCCCTCGGTGCTGGACCTCAGTGTCCAGGCAGAATGATGGAGGTGTAGAGATAGCTTAAAACATGACCTCTCAGTCCGAACCAGAATCCGGCAATGGCTTACGTCTGTTCCTATGCCAGGAAGTAGTTGGGGCACCCCAAAACACCTCCCCCTTGACCTGCGTCACAGTGCTCTCCTCAACTCTTGCTCCGAAAGGAGCGATGCCCTCTCAGCCTCCTCCTGGTCAAAGTGGTGCAATGACCCTCCAGCATCCTGGAGCCCTTGCCTTCATCTCTCCTCCCCTGAGCTTTCCCATCATTCCGCAAGCTGGCTTCTCTCTCCCTCCGAGTCTTTCCCCTCCCCCCTGGCTGCTGAATCCCTCCAAGTCAGAAGTTGCCCTACTGAAAACGAATAATGTTGCGAATCTTATTACAGCTCTAAATGACAGATATAAGTACTCCAAAGTTAGAGACTGGGTCCTCTGTCCAAGTTTTATTTTATGTTAATATACTTAGGAAGGCCTGTTCATTGGATATGTATAAATAGACACAAAATACTGTTGGATTTTTTGAATAGTCAAGTTACTTTAGAGCCGGTCTAATGTAAATACTGTCTGTTTAAGAGAAACAGGTGCCGGTGTTTCTGTTAATTGCTCACAGGCGTGGGCTCTGCTCCTTGTATATAAGGCTCTGCCAGAAAGCCTTCTGTATCTCTTAGTTAGATCTTTCAGTTTTGATTCATCTCTAAGTAGATCACTCTCTCAGTTTAAGAGATTCCTTAGTTGAATCTTAGTATGATTGCTTAGTTATAATGCTAGAATGCTGTTAATTCTCGGGTAGTTTAATGGGAGGTTTGTGGGAGGTTTGGAATGTGGGAGAAAGCATTTATCTTTAGTTTAAAGTCTCTTTCGATTCAGTTTGTTTTTCAGTTAAAGAAACCCAACCGTTTATATTTTCATCTGCATACTTTTACAAGTGTGCAGCTAGTAAGGGGTTTCATATAAGGGAGATAATTCCCTACGCTCTTGGTGGTGTTTTCTTAGCCAGGTCGACTTCTGATTGCGTATAATCTGCGTGAAGCGTACTTTAAAGGGCCACTGAAAACTGGGATATATGATTTAGGTTAAGCAAGTTTCAATACACAGTTTTCTCCAATATTATTCTGATAAATATGTTACCTGCAGAGAAAGGCAGGAATGCGTGTCTCTTTATGAACTTTCCTTCAGAGTCAAGAAAGTGCTCAGGATAAAATTGGTATGGTTTTTCCCACTGAGATTCATCATGCAGCACGGAGGTCAGTAGTGGCAAGATATGAGTCCCCTGAAAAGGAAAAGCAAGAGTTATTTAAACACTGGATATGGCCCATCAAGCAAATTGTTATGGTATAGTCCTCAATGTATTTTTTTCTTTAAAAAAGCAAGAAATGAGCCGGAATATAATCCAGAGATTATATACCATTAGCTCCTTAAACAGTCATCATTGGGCTGAGAGAATTGTTGACTGAGCCTCTTGCCCAACTTTTCTGGGATGACTCAATAAAGACCTGTATGCAGGAAGGAAGGCAGAAGCAAGTAGGCCCAGACTAGAGAACTGGGGCACCAAGTGGGGCCCCCAGAGGGGCAATGGCCCCCTACTTTACAAGGAGGTCAGTGGGACCTGCTCCTAGGGTTAGCCTAAAGTGTAATGTCCTAATTAATGAATAAATCAATTGCAGACAGTTGAGCAAAGAATGCAGTTTAATCAAAGTGATTACCTTTGGAATGAAGTAGCCTTTGAGGGTAACATCCACAGTGGTTGCATGGGGAAGGTTGGCTGGGACAATGTCAGCAAATCTCTGGATCTCATGGACCACGGCATCTGTATAAGGCATTTTAGTTCGGTGCTCTATCCTTGGTTGAGAAGATCCAAGAAACTTTGCAATTTCTTCTTGGACCTTATCTGAGGGCAGTGGAGAGGCATTTTTTTTTGTCAAAATAAACTCATTGGTGGTTTTTTTGTCCCCCATAAATGCCAAACTCAAAATCATATTTCTGGTTACAGGTAGGTGGCCGTGTTGGCCTGACGTAGTCAAAACAAATTAAAAAAAACCCTTCCAGTAGCACCTTAGAGACCAGCTAAGTTTGTCATAGGTATGAGCTTTCATGTGCATGCATGTTTCTGAAGAAGTGTGCATGCACACAAAAGCTCATACCAATGACAAACTTAGTTGGTCTCTAAGGTGCTACTGGAAGGAATTTTTTTTTATTTTGTTTCAAAAGCATATGTTTGCCATCAACTTATATCTTCAGATTTCCTGGAGTAACTGACAGCTAATTATGCAATGGGACTGCCTGATCTATGAGCACAATCTCACAACTTAATGCAAAATTGTGGAAGATGCTATTCACCTGAGAATTTTAGTAGAAATTCACAATTTGCATATAGTTATGCCGGAAGCAAAAGTCAGAAACATGTGTGCTCCGTTACACCCAACATTGGGGGGGGGGAATGGGGACTGACATGTGTGTGGTCACACAGTGAAACTAGGCCCAACAAGGCCCACCCAGTTGTGGAATATTGAGGGGGGCCGCCCCCTCATCGAAAATTGTGGGGCTCACCGCCCAGCTCCCTGGCTCCCCAGAGAGTTACCGGTATGTACAACTGGAATCAAGATATGATAGCTAGAGTAATGGGAGCCAACCCAATGAAAAGAACTCACTCTGAATTTCAGGATATTTCATCATTAGTAACAGTCCCCAGCACAGTGTGGTAGAAGTGGTTGCCATGCCAGCAGCAAATAAGTTACCCACAGTGGCTTTTAGGTTCTCATTGTGGAAACATCCGTTTGGCTTGTCCTTCTCCTGGGGTGTAAAAAGAAAGAACTGGCTATAACCAGGTGAATGAGCAAATTCCATGCGCAGATATCCAAGTAGCCAACCAAGGGCTGGGAGGGCACTCACTGGAATGGAAAGAGTAGAAATATAATACACGCCAAGCACACTAAAATTTCTTTTATCTATGAAAGCATGTCACAGGCAGAAGAAAGGAGCGTAGTGGGGAGGGAAACATGACATGTTGGACTAGTCATGGAATCAAGGAATCATAGAGTTGGAAGGGACCCTGAGGATCATCTATTCCAACCATCTCAATGTAGGACTGCAGCTGTCACTAACAGGGATCGAATCTGCAACCTTGGAGTACGCAGCAACGTTTTACAACCAACTGAGCTACTGTATCTCAAAGGTTGTTTTTTTCCTTTTCTTTTGAGAGAAGCAGGCGTCCAACTGCAAACAGCCCTGCAAGCAATCAGGTCACAGACTCCGGATATTCGGATATTAGCCAAAGCTTTAGAGAGCAAAAAATAAAAAATAAATGTGCAGAGTATAGTAGACACCGGCTCACATGGAAATGTATTTTTAAAATGTGAAAATTTCAGCTTTTCAAAATATCAAATTTTATTCTTGTTGGGTTTAAAAGACTCCATTACCTCTTGCTGTCTCAGAAGAAATGAATCAATAAAGCTCCTTTGGTCGTTTTCATCCAGATCTTTGAGGTGTTGTATGAAGGTGGCTTTTACGAAGGCATGTATCTCATCCCTGTTGTGAAGGATAGTCTTACGAGCTCCCAAAAGTGAGCCAAGAGCAGGAAATATGTTATACAGCTGTAAGAATAAAATACGACAAAGAGAAAAGCCCAGTGCTCAATTATCAGGTGGTACCCCAAATATGTTTGCTCATCTTCCACAGAGGAATACACAATGACAGAGAACAATAATGTATTCGGGTTGGAGCAACGTTGAGTAAATATCCCTTCGAGGCCAAGGCTGCAATAGAGCTGGCTGGAGGGCCAATTTCCTACGTGCTGTTGTAGTTATCAAGCCCCGTTGTACTTGTGGATTAGCAGTTTGTTGAGATGTGGACAAGCCCCTAGATTAGGCATCCCCAAACTGTGGCCCTGCAGATGTTTTGGCCTACAACTCCCATGATCCCAAGCTAACAGGACCAGTGGTCGGGGAAGATGGGAATTGTAGTCCAAAACATCTGGAGGGCCAAAGTTTGGGGATGCCTGCCCTAGACAGAGGTCAACACTGTATACTTAGACCAGTAGTTGCCAGGGTCATCAATATACAAAAAGTCAATTATGGTTTAAGTTATCTAGCTATCATATGTTAAGCAGAATACCCAATTATATTGTCAGAGGGTCGTTGCGGCTACTCTAGAGAAACTTTGCTTGAGTCCAGTTTGTCTTTAAAGACTATTATTGTGCAAAGTATTTACAGTGCAGAGACAGCTTAAAACATGACCTCTCAGTTTGAACCAGAATCCGGCAATGGCGTACGTCTGTTCCTACGCCAGCAAAGTAGTCGGGGCACCTCAAAACGCCTTCCCCTTGACCTGCGTCGCGGTGCTCTCCTTAACTCTTGCACCGGAAGGAGCAATGCCTTCTCAGCCTCCTCCCGTTCAAGGCGGTGGAAGGGCTCTCCAGCATCCTGGAGCCCTTGCCTACATCTCTCCTCCCCTGAGCTTTCCCATCGGTCTGCATGCTGGCTTCTCTCTCCCTCCGAGTCTTTCCCCTCCCCCCTGGCTGTTTCAGACCCACTGCTGCTCCCTCTGCTTGGCGAGGTGGATGTTAGGATGATGGGGGCTGGCTCCCTGTAGGGTGTCACCCTTACATATATGAATGAAAATAATAAATGGGTGGAAGACTGCTTTTTAAAAATGTCCTGAAAGTGTCTCATATTTCTCAAAATATTTTTGCAGTGAATGCTGAACAATATGGAATTGCACACACATTGAGTTTTCTGTGAATACAACCAACTACAGTATTTCTTTTCCATTTGACAAGCTTAGATTACCATGATAGAGGGGCTTCCAAAAAGCCGGACATTTTCATTGAACAACTCCAGAAATTGTCTAAATGTGGAATCTTCGTATTCAAATCGCTTGTTTATTAGGATAGACGCTATGATATTGGCAACAGCGGCATTCATAGTTGTGGTGGTTTCAAATGGTTGTCCTATACGTAAATATTAAACAATGTTCAGATAAAATAAAAAAGTATAATTGCTCTTCACTACCTTAAGTTCCCAGGGTCAGCCTACCTATGTATAGAGTGCATTTATATTAGCATATATAATGTAGAAGAGTTTGGATTTGATATCCCGCTTTATCACTACCCTAAGGAGTCTCAAAGCGGCTAACATTCTCCTTTCCCTTCCTCCCCCACAACAGACACCCTGTGAGGTGAGTGGGGCTGAGAGACTTCAAAGAAGTGGGACTAGCCCAAGGTCACCCAGCAGCTGGAGGTGGAGGAATGGAGAAGCCCAGATTACGAGTCTACCGCTCTTAACCACTACACCACACTGGCACCATAATGTACCTACCCATAAGTCTCCAACCTTTTTGAGTCCATGACTCCCTTGTCCAGCTACAATCTTCCTGTGGTTCCCCTGTGGGGCAAATGCACTCCAAGCCTCAGGAGCCAGTTATGTCACCCCTTGGCAGATCCAGCTGCCTCTCACCCTTTTTCAAACACCCTCCGTTACGAAGTGTTCCCTCATCCTCTTCTCCTCTCCCCTCTCCTTGGGAGTCCTCTAGGGAGCAGCCACAGCCACCCCTGGTCTCTGAGCCACCCCCTGCCCCCCAAGAGAGGTGCCTCCTCAGGCTGCCCCACAAGGGCCTAGGAAGAGGGCGCCCCAGCCTTAGCGGCCTGACGGAGACTGGACGGAGGTGATTGTGAAGCCAGCACCTTACTTGCCTTGGGAGGCAGCAGTGGCAGCAGTGGGTGCCACCAGCAGGGCCGGCTCTAGGTAGACCCCCGGTGGCGCAGGGCACCAGGGCGCCTAGGTGCTCAGGGGGCGCTGAGGGGCGTCCCAGCAAGTGGGGGAGCTGCGCAGCGGCCTCCCTTTTCCCTCCGCCAGCCGCGCCGCTCAGGGGAAAGCAGGGAGGTAAGCGAGTGGAGCAGGGGCACTAGGACCCTGCTCCGCTCTGCAGGGTCATCCCTCACCCCGGCGCTGCGTTTCATTGGTAGAGGTGACGCCACATGGCAGCAGCTCTACCAATGAAACGCAGCGCCAGGGTGGGCGGGAAGGCTGTCAAACCTCCGAGGCCAGGAGCCACGCGGCCTCTGAGGCACCTCGGCTGCTCCTGCAAAGAAGGCTGCTTCCTTGCTCCAGGCCCGGCGGTGGCGGGGTGGCCCTTCCTCCTCGGGTCCTGCCCCGCGCTCCTCAAGCGGCGGTCGCGGGTGTCCCGAGTGGGAGGGCCTCTGGCTTGGAGCTCGGCGAGGCCGGCGGAGTCGTGCTCCCCTTGCAGCAGCCTCCCGAGCTCGCCCGGCAGCTCCTCCGCAGGCCCATGTACAACAGGCCTCCGCTGGGCAGGGAAGCGCAGCTGGGTGAGCTGGGCCGGCCTGTGCACCTGGAGCTGAGCGCCGCCGAGGAGAGCATCCGGAGCCACCAGAGGTGAGTGACTCAGAGCCTGGAACCGTGCAGGCCGAAGGGAAGGGGGGGGGGCGACAATTTTTTTTTTTGGCACCAGGGCACTGGGTACCCTTAAGACGGCCCTGGCCACCAGGCCTGCATGGCGCAAAGGCTCCCCTTCGGCACCGTACACTCAGCTCCCAGACATGGTCTTGCACACAGCAAGCACAAGAAAGGTCAGTGTGGTGCCTGCCTGCCCAGCCTCCCACTGGTCTGTCCATTCCCAACATCAAGGGCTGGTGGACTGGCTGAACCACCTCAGCTTCTGACAACCAGCACCCCCTGGCCAGCCCCAAAGGCACCGTTCACCTGGGGAGCTTGTAGCCAGGGCTGCTGCAACAAACAGCTGTGCAAGCCTTTGGGTGGGAGAGATGCGAGAGGACACCTGAGGAGGGAGGAAAGGAAAGAGGGACAGAGGCCAGCATTCTCTCACACTGACCTGAACACTGCAGATTGGTTACTCCTTCACCAGGAATCCTGGTTACTATAGTTCTGAGAGTTAGCAATATTTATAGAACACAATATTCTGTAACCCACCTTGGTAAGATTCAAATTTCTTAATCAGGACACTGCATTCTTCCACAATTCTGTCCTCTATGGACCTTTTCCCCATGCCATAGTCCCGTAATGTGCTTAGTGCAAACCGCCGCATCACTTTCCAGTTTTCACCATGTGAAAAAATAACACCTGAAGAGAAGAGATCAAGTTTCTAGTTACCATGGTCACGATAATATGTTTTGGCTTCTCGGGCCCTTCTTCTGTGGAACTGACAATCGCTCTCAGCTGGTCCCTCATCCGGTCTCTGATAAGACACACACTCTCCAGAACTTCAGCAATATCCCTATGGGTTGTACCCTCAGAACACGATTGGACAGGGGGTTCTCCAGTTTACGGCTCTTCAGATGTAATGGTACATTATCTTATGACCAGATTCTCCTATTCCCTCAACACTACTCTTTTGCTGGCAGTGACAAAGACATTTGACATTATCCCTCAAATGGCTGCAACTACACTGGCCGATTGAAAAATTGGCAGGCTGGCCTCAAAGCTATAATTTAAACTAATAATCAGATCTCAAATCCAAATCACTTTATTTCAGCTTTGAGCTCATAGACATAATAAAACAAGAACAGAAATACACACAATTTGATTGACAATTAAAAGGTAAAATAGCTTAAGGGATATACAGAATTAGATAAGGATATAATAAAATAATTTCAAGTTGTGTATAACAATCCATTCCATCTCTTATATGTCAAAACAGAAGTTAATTTTTTTTTGGCCATTTGTAGAGTTACAAACGGATTTGTGTCTTGCAATAAAAAAGCAAGGTGAGAATCTTCCAGATGCCCGGGGAGTTTTTTGAATTAGTGGGAGCAATAAATTCTTACGGACAGCACAGTATAAAGGACATATAAACACTATGTGCTGCAGGGTTTCAATCGAGGAGTTATCACAGGCACATAAAACTGAAACTTGGCCCTTAGAACATCTGTGAAGGAGGACATTTGGGGGGAAGAAATTAAAACTTGCCTTAATAAAAGCAAAACGACGAGTGGCAATAGGAAGGGATGATAAGTAAACTGGCACATGAAATGAAGGATTAACACCCAAATGTTGCGGAGATCATGTCCCCCCACCAAGCATAAGATTGTGTTGCATCTCTATATCGTCCAATCTTTGGGTAATAATCTTTTTTGCTGTAGTAAGATCGTACCACAGAATTTCTAAAGCGAAATTCCAAAAAGCGAGAGTTTGGCGTGGATCGTACTAGCCCAAGGGCGAGTAAACTCACCGTGCCATAAGCATTGGGCTAGATAATAATTAGGTAATCTGTGCCAAAGTGTTAACCAATAGCTAAAAACATGTTTCCACAGGAGTGTCTCCAAGGAAGGCACCCTCAATTCCACACTGATAGCTGCATTGCTCACACAAGTGGGAACATTCAAGAGGCGACGGAAGAATTGATTTTGGAGAGACTCAAGAGCTGAGACATTTGCCAAGGCAGCCCAAAGTGGCGCAGCATAACCGAGTGTGGCAACTACTCTCGATTTATACACCTTCAACCCCGAAGGCACATGCAGGGCACCATCCGTAAAATAGAATTGGAGTAGTGCATAAGACAAAGCTTTTGCCTTGTTGAGAAGGTATTGTATCTGTGCTGTCCACCTCATATTTTGTGGAACTTAGCAACTTGTTTCACTGCTACTCCATCAAGCTTCCAAGTATATTGTTTCCGGCTTCTGGAAAAGATCATTATTTTAGTTTTGGAGTGGTTAATGGCTAGATGATTAGATCGACAATAGGACGCAAAAATCTTCAGTGCTCTGTTTAGAACAACTCGTGAGTAGGAAAGAATCACTGCATCATCTGCATGGATATTAGCAGATGACTCAGCTAGGGGCTTTCTCATATCACTTATATACAGGTTAAAGAGAAGGGGTGCCAGTATACAGCTTGACGGACTCCCCTATTTATCTGGAACTCACCCTGTTCGTGAGTTCACCTGAAGGAGTTAATCTCACTCTGGCAGCTGATCCCTCATGTAATTGAATCATGAGCCATAGCAGTCTTCTATCTATACCCCACGTACGGTAGCTAGTTTCACCCATAGATTGTTCCTGGGAAAACTATCAAAAGCTGCCTTCAAATCAATGAAGGCTGCACATAAACGGCCCCACCTAGGGGCCGAGTATTTCAGTGCACGGCGTGATCAGTTGTGGAGCGATTAGACTTAAAATCCGCCTGTTCATGCCCAATTAAGTTTGACTTTTCTGTCCACTGGGCTAATTTGGACAACAAAAAATGGGCATAAATTTCCCCTAAGGTTGACAGTAAGCTAATATTGTGGTAATTCCCCGGGTCAGAGGTAGGTCCTTTTTAATGGATTGGAATAACAATAGCCTCCTACCAGGCCCTAGGAATGAGACCAGTGGTGTTTATGGCATCAAATACTTTGGCCAGGATTTCAGCCCACCACTCAGGATGTGACCTAATGGCCTCAGCTGGAACCAGGTGCTTTACCTGCTTTCAGTTGGCCGATCAAGTCTTTTCTAATAATCAGTTCTATGAACTTTTTGGCACAGATTCTATATTGCTATGATAACTAAATTTCACAAACAGAAGGAAAGGCCTCACCAAAGCCCCTTGCAAAATCCTCAAAAATGGGGACGATGGGTCTCTCTGCAAATGCGTCCGCCTGATTCACCAGAGCCTCCTTGACTGTCTCATACCCCGTCAGCACCACCATTTTCTGGAATCCCATTTGGATGTGGAAGATGGGGCCATGTTCTTTGGACAACTGGAGTTCAATGACCAAAAGAGAGAAACATCAAATAAATCCCCCAAGACTAAGCAAAGGGTAACTAAACATACACAATCTCTCACAGATCTGAAATAAATTTCATTTACATGGTTTCATGGTATATTTGTGACTGAATTATCAACTTTAAATGTCTAATCACATGGGTGCCTTTAGGAAGAGGAGTAACATCAAATTGTTAAGAAGAAGGTGCAGTAGGGTGGCAATTTCTGCAGGTCTTTTATTTTATTGGGAGGAAACTGTGAGCAGATAAAGTTGAAAACTGATGTGAATTTTCCTTCCTTAACAAAATGAAAGTTAGAATCATAGAATTGTAGAGTTGGAAGGACCCACAAGGATCATCTAGTCCAACCCCCTGAAATGCAGGAATCTTTTTGCCCAACGTGGGATCGAACCCACGACCCTTTGATTAAAAGTCTTATGCTCAACCAAGTGAGCTATCAGTTCTGGCTGCTCATAATTGGGCTCCTCTGTTTCACCCGTGGAGAGCTAGTGCTTTCCAATATTGCCTTTAGCTAAAATTACCCTGGAGATTTAATCTATATTTAATCTAATGCAAAAAAATTTCACCTGCCCAAAGAATCCTGGAAAATGTGGGTGTTGTGAAGAGATGAACATTCTCAATAAGAACATAATTGCGTGTGGAGACGTTTTAACCAGGCCTAGACATAAATTCAGACAGGACTCAAATTTTGGTTTGGTTTTTGGCAGAATTTAGGCCACAACTTTATTGATTACAAATCAAGTGAGTGGTTCCATAGGCTCTGGTTTGTCTAGCTACCTGCAGCCCTGCAGGGAGAGCTGACTCTGGACACCAACCATAAGTCAGCCTTGGGTGAACACCTGGGACAGAGGCAGACAGAGGTGTCTGCCACGCCTCCACCCAGATGAACTCAGGCTCAGGGCACAACTCCGCACGGGGAAGACCAACCGTGAGTCCTTGGATTCCTTCTTAAAGGAATACCCAATGGATAGGGATGGCTAGGCATCCTGCCAACCCTATCAACAAGAACCAGAGCCTATCTGCACCCCTACAAGTTGTGACAATTTGCTACACGGCAGGGGAAACCCAAATGGCACCAGCCAATCAGCCAAGTGGGGGAAATTCCTGCCATGCCCCTGTCCCAATGACAAGCGACACACGACGGCATAGCAAGGTCAAGAAAAAGCCATAAATATAGGGACAGGTGGGCAGGTCCGATGAACTGAGCCTGAAAGCCTTCTTTACTGGCCGAGGGAGCCAGCATTTGTCCACAGACAGTTTTTCCGGGTCATGTGACCAGCATGACTAAGCCACTACTGGCAAACCAGAGCAGCGCACGGAAACACCATTTAATTTCCTGCCAGAGCGGTACCTATTTATCTACTTGCACTTTGACGCGCTTTCGAACTGCTAGGCTGGCAGGAGCAGGGACCGAGCAATGGGAGCTCACCCTGTCGCGGGGATTCGAACTGCCAACCTTCTGATCAGCAAGCCCTAGGCTCTGTGGTTTAGACCACAGTGCCACCCACGTCCCAGGCTGGTTATGGCATTCCTATTTCCCTCCTCCAGTGACCCAGTCCCTCCACTGCACAAATCAGCTATCAGCCTAAACCATAACAGCAATCACACACAAAAAGGAAGAAAAAAAGGAGTAAGCGATTCTTGATAGAGTTTTGTCATTTTTGCATATATGCATATATGAAATGGAACACTGACATCTACCTGGCCTAAAAATATCCACAGAAAGAACAGAAAACGTTACCTTTAACATTGTTCTGTAAGGTCTCTTCAGATCCATCATGTGGAGATTCCCAACAAGTGGTAAAGGTGTAGGCCCTGGTGGGAGATTTTTGGAGCTGCTATTCCAGAAACTGCCCCATTTCAAAATGAATATAATCGTAAGGACGAGCAGGAACAATGTTGGAATCTGTGCAGTCCAATCCATTTCTTTTCAGTAAGCAAATTTCTGAAGCGATTACTGTGAAAGTCACAACATAGTTTGGTTAAGGACAATGTCTGCCGCCTGAAACGAGCAGCAAATTTATCATACTAGGAACTGTCTCTAGTGAATCATTTCAATCAATAGAATGCCTTCACTTTCCCCCAGACTTTACTGCAATCTACACTTGATGATTTAGCTTTCCCTTTAAAGGTACGGTAAAGGACCCCTGGGTGGTTAAATCCAGTCAAAGGCGACTATGGGGTTGTGGCGCTAATCTCGCTTTCAGGCCGGGGGAGCTGCCGTTTGTCCACAGACAGTTTTCCGGGTCATGTGGCCAGCATGGCTAAGCCGCTACTGGCACAGGGAGGACTGTGACGAGTGCCAGAGTGCACAGAAATGCTGTTTATCTTCCCTCTGCAGCGCTACCTATTTATCTACTTGCACTGGCATGCTTTTGAGCTGCTAAGTTGGCAGGAGCTTGGACAGAGCAACAGGAGCTCACCCAGTTGTAGAGATTCGACACCCCACCCCAAGAGACTCAGTGGTTTAGAGTACAGCGCCCTTTCTACTTACTTGAGCAGGGGTCTTTTCTTCCTGAAATGAAAACATCGTTCAGGAGCTTCAACCTCTTGAATTCTCAGAAGGTCCAATGTTCAGGTTTAGAAAAGCATTAAGAAACCCTCTTGCGTAAATATTGAACTAGTGAGAAATCTTTCAGATAGTCTCAGAATCTCCTGAACTCCTTCTTTACAAATATTCTGCATTTGGCATGTGTGTGTAGCTAATTTAGTTAATTAATATACCGGTGCCGGCAACATAGGGAGATGTTCTTGGGGAAATACTGCACAAATATTTTGGTGTGTGTGTGTGCGCGCGCATGCGATTTTCTGCATTTTGCAGCATGGACCTCTTCTGTGGGCCCAATCTCTTGAACTGTTTGCTCCATAGACAAACTTGTGTTATACACTTCCTCTTGGCTTGTGCAACATTGTGGTTCAGCTGATGATGATGTATTTTATTTATAGTTGCTCTTGATCCATAAGGTCCCAGGGCAGATTACAACCATTTTAAGCACATGCTGTTGACAGGCGGTTACCAGAGCAGGTACTGGTACACAGAAATTCTAGTGGGCCCAGGGAGGAATATATTTGTTAAGAGTCCAGTGAGGAATACTTTAGTAGAAATTTCAGCATTTGGACCTTCTTATTGAGTGTTTCTGACCATAGGACCTCACCCAGTAGTCCCTTAAGCTTTTTGAAATCAGCCTTCTTAAAGTGAATAACTGTGAATAATTGTATGAGTGTACAACTTAGCATGAGAAGAGAAGACTCCCTGGAAAAGACCCTGATGTTGGGAAAGATGGAGGGCACTAGGAGAAGGGGACGTCAGAGGATGAGATGGTTGGACAATGTTCTCGAAGCTACGAACATGAGTTTGACCAAACTGCGGGAGGCAGTGCAAGACAGGAGTGCCTGGCGTGCTATGGTCCATGGGGTCACGAAGAGTCGGACACGACTAAATGACTAAACAACAACAACAACACAACTTAGCTACTTGCATTCACAGATTGTACATTTGTTGAATGTAACATGTGAAGATTGCTACTTCCTCATATTAGAGTGCATGTTTGTGTCTGACCTTTAAGGCTACAGTTGAGGACACTGTTTCAGATGTGGGGAGACCTGGATTCCCCACTGACAGGAATTGGTAAGGGAGTGCAAACCATGGATTTGAAGAGCCCACTCGCTCTGTATGAGGGGGCTTCACAGATAAGCTGCTTGTATAAAAAACTTTTTGCAGCTTGTATAGTTGTTGTATTTCCCAAGTAAAACCATTATCACTAGCTCACGTTTGGACATTTAACTGGGAATATGATGCTCTGAGATATTTGAAGGCATTTGTTAACATGGGAATACAAGAAACCAGTTTTGTCACTTGATCTCTATGCCCGAAGCAGAGGCACCAACTTGCGCCCAAGATGTGACATCATGAGTGCACAACATCACAGTGCCGGGAGAAATGGAGTCCAACCTTATCTATTTATTTCATAACATTTATACACCACTTGGTTGTTGTTTTTGAAAAAAAGCTCAAAGTGGGTAGCTGTGAAGGGAGGCAGCAGCTGGGAAACCCCAGAGGTAGAAGGCTCCGAGCCAGGGGACGGGTGGTGGGATGAGTGGTCAGTGGGAGAAGAGGGAGCTGACTGGGAGGAGGAGGTGTTGGAAGCTGAAGAGGTAACAGGGTTCCGTGAGCAGGAAGAAACTGCTGCGGAGAACAGTTTAGACAGGAGAGGAAGGGGCCAGGAGACAGAGATGATGCAGCCTGCCTCATCCGGGGAGTATCTCCCTCCTGCTGCAACCAGCTCCCTTCTCCCTGGTCACCCAGAATATGGAGAGAAATGAAGACAGCAAAGTCATGAGATGCAAGGTGATGGAGCTGTAGGCTGCTGGGGGGTGGGGCTTAGAGGGCAAGGGGAAGGGGGGATCTTCAGTTCTCATAAGCTGGCAGGAGCTGGAGTCAGGAGTAGGTCAGCAATAAAAACACCACCAGTGCTGGGGAAGTTAACCCTTTATTCAAGGAAAGCAAAATAGTGCAGGCCTAGTGATCACAGCATCTCCCATCCAGTTTTTCCATACTCCCCCCCCCAATTTTTAAAATAGGATTTCCCCACAGAGTAAGTTTTTAATGTTCTTAATAAGATTCCTGATGTAATTTTTTAAAACCAGTGGAATTTATCATTGCTCTTTTCACATGGAAAGACAATCTATTTTGTTACCTGTAGACTTGCTATACCTGTGGCCCTCAGTTAAAATCTGAGCCTCTTGATCAGAGTGGAGAGAAGCACCTGCATTTGACTACTCCTTTTTGACCAGCCATCACTTAAATCTTTGTTTTTAAAAGTGCCCTTCACTTAGAACCACATGATGAAGCAGTAAAATACACAAGGAATGAAGTGTCTTGGCACAAAATATACAGATTATCGTAGGTAATTTTCCCCCTGAACAGAATCAAAGAACTTTCAAAATTAAATTCCTAGGCTGAACTAAAGCACTACAATTAACACATAATCATATTTACTACAAACATTGAGCAGAACATAGTGGGTAACACTTAGATTTTGTGACACATCATGGGCCAATCCGACTGGAAGTCTACTGAACCAAAATGTCCATGGTTAATAAGGGTGTTTAAAAAATGTTTGCATTGATCACACAGGGAGGCTTACCAACCCATGAACTTTGTGTCTTATGAACGTGGCAGAGCACAGAGTTGGTGGGGCATGGGTGCTGTTGTTAACCCAACAGCAGGGGTAAAATCCAGGTCATCTTCAGATGTTCCAGGAGGGAGCCGGAATGTGAATCTCTGCAGGAGGCTTGTAAAGAAGAGGAAGAGCTCCATTTTGGCAAGAGTCTCACCTAAACATGCTCTCCGACCTGTAAGGAAGCCCAAGCAGGATTGAAACTGGCTTTATTGCTTACTTAATAACATTTTGTTGGTTTATCTATAATGGAATGCATCAAACCACTTACTGTTTAAAATTTCATAATGATACCATTCTAAAATGCAACAAGAATGAATACTCATCTTGAACAAATGCATGCTCTCCAAGTGTCCCACTTCTCCACTGGTATCCCCACAATTACGAAAGCCGTCCTGGCTTCTGATTTGATGCCAGAATGTCCCATTTCCCTATTTTGCCAGGGGCTCTGCTCCTGAGCTTGGGGAGAAGGATGAGCCAGCACTTGCCCCTCCACAGCAGCTGCTGGAGGAGAGGATGTGGCTGTCGAGGCCTAGCGTAATGATGCAGTGGCTCAGAGGGGGAGGCAGCAGGCAGAGCAGCCCTGAGTGGGACGAAATGGGGAGCGGAACAGAGGACAAGGAGTCTGGATTTATTTTAAAAAAATGTTTGTGCATCCATGTCTAATCTTGTCTCTTTCTAAAAGTGTGTGTTCTTCCTTTTGTAAATCTACCAAAAGAATAAAATCAAATTGGGGCTAAGGGGTTTTCTCAAGACAGTGGAGGGTATGTGTGCTGAGTCCCATTGGTGTAGGGGTGGCATTACCCTAGGAGGGTGAGTTGGGTGGGTGTGAAAAATGTCGAGATTTTCATCTGAGGAATGTTGGCAAGTATGCAAAAGATGAACTACCAGCAAGAAGCATTCTACAGGGCTGAAAACCAAGGTGAGTGGATGTTTTTCAACCTGTTTTCTGTACCCTAAACCTCTAAACAGCCTGTATGCATTCTCCACCACAGCAAGCAGGTGCCATTATCCTAGATCAATGGCACATTCCAGCCAGGCAAAAGCACACAAGGGGAACACAGAGCAGGTCCACTGAAAGCCACAGCCTGGGGGAAGTTCTGAGGGGGGTTAGAGAGCCTTGAAGAGTCCAATTTGGCCAGTGGTCCAGAAGTTGCCCTACTGAAAACGAATATTGTTGTGTATCTTATTGCAGTTCTAAATGACAGATATAAGGACTCCAAAGTTTGGGACTGGGTCCTCTGTCCAAGTTTTATTTTATGTTAATATACTTAAGATGGCCTGTTCATTGGATATGTATAAATAGACACAAAATACGTTACCTGCAGAGAAAGGCAGGAATGCATCTCTCTTTATGAACTTTCCTTCAGAGTCAAGAAAGTGCTCAGGATAAAATTGGTATGGTTTTTCCCACTGAGATTCATCATGCAGCACGGAGGTCAGTAGTGGCAAGATATGAGTCCCCTGAAAAGGAAAAGCAAGCAAGAGTTATTTAAAAAATGGATATGGCCCATCAAGCAAATTGTTATGGTATAGTCCTCAATGTATTTTTTTCTTTTAAAAAGCAAGAAATGATCCGGAATATAATCCAGAGATTATATACCATTAGCTCCTTAAACAGTCATCATTGGGCTGAGAGAATTGTTGACTGAGCCTCTTGCCCAACTTTTCTGGGAAGACTCAATAAAGACCTGTATGCAGCAAGGAAGGCAGAAGCAAGTAGGCCCAGACTAGGGAACTGGGGCACCAACTGGGGCCCCCAGAGGGGCAATGGCTCCCTACTTTACAAGGAGGTCAGTGGGGCCTCCTCCTAGGTAAAGGGAAAGGAACCCCTGACCATTAGGTCTAGTCGTGACCGACTCTGGGGTTATGGCGCTCATCTCGCTTTATTGGCCGAGGGAGCTGGCGTACAACCAGATCTCACTTCTGGTTGGTGGTGGAATGCCACAGGCGATGCATTTCTGGGCGCCTTGTGGAATTCCTTTTTTAAAAAAATTATATTTATTGAGGTTTTTTACAATAAAAAATACAGCACAAAGCTACAAAAGCTTTAAAAAATTAGAAAAGAAAAATTAAGAAAAACATAAGAAAAAGCACAAAAAGAAAAAAAGAAAAAAGGAAAAAAGATAGTATCTTTAACAATATTTTTTTTAAACATACTTTTTATTAATTTTACAAAATACAAAAATAAAATAAAACGGTACATACATAAACACCTTTTCCACCTCCTTCCTACCCACCCACATGGGTCCTCCCCTGCCACAGAAGTATCCCATGTATGTGAACAGTCAGAGATGGTCCATTTTATGCTTGGATTTCTGTCCTCCTCCCCCTCCCCTGACCCCAAAGCCCCCCCTGCCACCAGGGGGCTCCAGTAAACCAGGGCAGTACGCAGGAGGTCATCCATCCAACCATCTATTGTCATACCAAAAAAAAAGAAAAATAGAAATAGGAAAAAAGAGAAAAAAGAAAGGGCAAAAAAAGAGAAAAAAACAATACAAAACAGAAAATTTTTTCTTACATTCATAATTGTAAAACCATATTTTGTGGGCTTCCCCTCCCCCCCCTTCCCCGGTTTTCATCCCTTTTTTATCATCTGCAACAGTTTCTTACTTTATAAAAATACACCTTTGTATCTTATACAACTTATAAATCAATTGTTAACATTTTCATCTAATATTCAAATCACTGAAAAATCAAACTCCCATTTTATCTTCCCGTGCCTAATTTTTACTCCCTCTATAAGCCTCCATATTTTCACATTTTTCCAAAATCCATTCACTTTTAAAACTATAACTATTCTCAATTTAACCTTACATCCCCGATTACCGGCTCCACCCCCCCCAATCCAGCAAATTCCATAATCAGCAGACCAGTTATAAACCTGTTAATCCATCCTTATAATCACAACATCACTTTCCCTTCACCCCACCCCCTGTTTACAGTCTTTTGCCATCCAGGCCACCATCCAGGACCCCTGAATTTCTTCTCTTCTCTGCATATTTTTTCCTTCTTCCCTGTGGGCGTTCTGGAGTTCCAGTAATACCAATCGTACCCCCCTCAAAGGCAGGGCACTCCATCCAACTTTTTGTAGAGTAAAGTCATCATTTTTTTCGTGGTGTGCTTCATTTTGTGTTGAATCATCACAGTCCTCATCTTCATCTTTTCCTTCCAAATCACAGTCACCATCATTGTCATTCTCACATTCATCTTTTTCAGTGTCAAAAGCTTCATCTTCTAAAAAATCATATTCTGCCATCACCATCTGAAATTGTTGCTGTAACTCTTGCCGTCGTGTCTCCTCTTGACATAGTTCTATTCTTGTTTCCCACATTAAGGTCAAAACAGACCGCTGGAACTCAGGGGAACACTTTTTTGTTGACATAGTTCAATCCTGCCAAGGTCAAAACTTGTCACGTGGGGTGGAATATGATCACAGTTTATTTTCTCGACTCCATTTTAACAAACTGGCTGCATTCTTCAAGTCTTATTAACAATAAAGTTCGAACTCACATTTCACAAACATTTAAACCAAAAAAGAAATTCCACAAAGTCCAGAAATACAAAGTGAAATAAAAATTGACTTATAAATCCTGATCAACTCACTGGGTTGTCTGGGCTGCCGGCTCCCGAGGAAAAGAAAGGTTTTTCTTAGTCTTTACCTCTTGCTGCAGGGCACTCACAACCACAGTCTCTCTCCCCTTTCACCCTGCATCAAAGGGGAGATTCTCTTTGATGCCTTTGAGGGATCCTTTTGAATTGCAAATCTTCTGTTTACGGCTTCGGGTTTCTATTTACTGTCTCTTTTGTTGCCGTGGGGGGGGGGTGGCTTCCTCTTTTCTCCCCTCTCTCCCAGATCCAAATTGTTTTATAATCCAAATCGTGAGGTTACTTACAATCTTGTTTCCAATCGTTTTATTTTCGGAAGAATCCAGCGCTCTCCGCCTTCGGCTTTTAACAATATCTTGTCCCCGACTTCCCCGTCCTTCTCCTCCCGGGTCAATTCCATATCAAAGTTCACAACTTCTTTTTTATACCCCACACAATGATTTCTATTAAATTTTAAACTATATTGCTTTTAACTATTTCTAATAATTTCCTTTAGCCTATAATTTTCCCCTAAAAAGATATATCTTTTCCTGATTCAGATTCTATCCAATCTTTTAGCCAAACCTCAAATCCCACCCCCTCCCTCCCCAGGTAGCAGTTTCCCCTTTTCCCCGGCCAGCGTCTTCATACTATCCGATTTCAAACCTTTTAATCCATCCATTCATCTACTTTATATTCCTTCTTCACCCCACACCCACTCTTAGCCATTCTAAACAACCCCATTCCTCCTTCTTCCCCTTCCGTTGTTTTAATTCTTCCACCAGCCTCCCACCCTCATCTTTATTTCCACTGTCCCCTATTTCCAGTCTTCTGTCTGGCCTGTGTCCCCTCACTCTCACTGGGGGGGCAAGGCCAGACTCTTTCCTCCCTCCTCAGCTTGTTTGTTTCCTTCTGAGATCTGGCCACCCTCTCTCACTGGGCGGACCAGGTCCCAGAGTCCATCTTGTTCCTTGGCATCCAAAGTCACGCAGGTGGTCAATGCTTCCTCTCTCACAGGTTGCATTGATTTCACAGTCCGTTGCTCCTTATTTTCTGTCTGTTGTTCAATGATTTCTTCTTCTTCCAATTCTACAGTTTCCATTGGGTATGTCTGTTGTTGGTCTTCTTTTAAAGTCTGAATATTTCCTTTGCCATAACGTATTTCCTCTGTCATTTCTTTAATAAAGTCTAGAATATACTGCAACTCAACCTCCTCCATTTTTAAGAGGGTTGTTTTGGCTGGCAGCCTTCTTTGTCCTTCTATGTTCCCGTGGGAATTGTAACTTGATCCACCAGAGATGGTGTTGTAATGCCCAAGCTAGTTCCTTTGTTTGTTTCCAACCATGTTTGTCATTTATAATTCAAATTCTTAATCCAAATTTTCCAATTCTCCGCTTTATTCCGTCAGTCAACTTAAATATGATCCAAAAGTTATCACAAAATCACAACGATTACTCTTTATAAATCCTTATATTGTCAGCTGGTCATGGCTTTAGGTTCCTGCCCCCAGTTTCCGGGGGGGGGCGGTTCTTTATCCCAATAGTAAATTTGCCAATGCAGTCTAAGACATATGTTTCCCCCCCCTTAGTTCTGCCTTTTAAGGGGGGATACAAGTTCCATTTTTTCAGGGGGATCCGCACCCCTTCTCTTCGATCGGCTGCAGGTAAGTTAGTTGTGGCACAGCCTTCCGGGTGGGGGGGGGAAATGACCTCCGTTTTTTATTCCCCTCCCAAGTCCAAATTCTTCTTTTTAAAAAAACAATGTATTGTCTTACTCACAGTCCGAATCTTAATTAGAAGGTATCTGCCGCTCCTCTGTCTCCGGCTCGGAGCTTTCCGCTACCAAGGTAGCAATGGTCCCAAGGCTCCGCCATGTACAGCCTGCTCTCGGAGGCTCCGACGGGGGCTCTCCGGGCGGTTTCCATGGCTTTTTGGAGCCCGCTGGGTATCCAGGCCCTCAGAACGCACAATCTGAGGATTCTCCGGGAGGTCGCGGCGCCCACGCGACTCCCCCCCCCTCGGTAGCGGTGGGTGTCTCGGAGACCGAGACAAACCCCGCTGGTGGCTGATGGCAGCAGACCAGAAGTCTCTTTTTTAAAAATAATAATATTTATTGAGATTTTTCAACTTGAAATTACATTCACTTCATCACATCACATCCTAATACCATATAGAAAAAGAAAAAGGAAAAAAAGAAAAAAGAAAAAGAAAAATACAGCAAAAAACTGGAAAAATTCCAGAAGAAAAAAGAAAAAAAGAGATAGAATCAAAAAGAAAAAAGAAAACAACAACAATCCAATCTTATATTAATAACTCTGTCATAACTTCGACTTCCCCGTTCCTCCCTTCCCGAGTCTAGTTATATCCCATCTTAGCAATTTTCATAATTATACAATTCCAAAACTATCAATTTAAATCTTAAAATAATTACTTGAATAAAATCCTTTAATCCAAATAATAGACAAATTATTCCCTCTAATTACTCCCTTTGGCCTATTAATTTTCACTAAAAATATTCTACCTTATCCATTCTGACAATTCTAATACCTCACTTATAAGCTAGTTTAATTTCTAAATCCCCCCTCCTTCTCCCGGATGACATTTCCCTGGATATCCGGACCAGCTCCTATATACAGTCCAGTTTCAAACCATTTAATCCGTCCTTTAATTACAATAGCTATCAACCCATTCCGTCTCTCGACCACTCCAGCCCACCCCCCTCTCCAACAGCCCTTCTGCCAGCCCCACTCCAGTTTTTCCTTTTTCTTGTCCCCCCATTTAGCATGTCCTTCGCCTGGTTCTTGCCTCCCTTCTCTCACTAAGGAGGTTCGAATCCAGGCCACCTCTTTGTTCATTGTCACAGCTTGGTTATTTTTACCAAGAACCTGCTCTCCTTCTCTCACGGGGAGAAGTGATTCCTGGTCTTCCATGCACATTGGAGCTCCTTGGTTATAACGTATGTCCTGTGCAACCTCTCTCACAGCTTGCACTTCAATCAAAATCTGATGCTCCTCTTGGTCTTCCTCTTTTAAAACTTTAATGTTTTTGTCTTCTATAATCTCAACCTGTGTCTCAAAATTGTCTGTGGGGAGAAGTTGATGTTGTGTTTCAATCCATAACTTTGTAAGTCTTTTGGATTCTTTTACTCCTCTTAGCACTTCTTGAACTTTTTCCCATACACTTTGTATACCGTTCTCACCCATCTCGTGAAGTTATTTTGACTGTCTGTATCCTTTGTCTTCTCAAGTTACAATATGGCGCATAGGCTGTTGTGCCAGAGACGAGTCCTAATGGTGGCTAGTCGGAGCCTCCAGTTTCCCGTCACCCGGTTACCGGAGAGCTCATTAATGGACAGTTCCAATTTTTGCAGGAATCTACACAAAGAAAATAAATCACCTCCCCTTGGCTCCGCTACCACAGGGAAGGGGTCCAACTTAATTTTTAGATAAATTCAGAGTCCCGTTCCAGCATGATGGCTGCAGGCTCAGTAATTGCATGTTGGTATCTCGGTGGGGCGGGGGAAACGACCTCTGTTATCTTTAGAATTCCCCTCCCAAGTCCAAATTCTTTCCCAAATTAATTAAAAATATTTACTCACAAGTCCAAATCAATTCTTTGGAGGCATCTGGCGCACATTGTCACTGGCTCGGAGCTTTGCGCCTCAGAGTGAGCGAATAAACCCAAGGCTCCGTTTTGCTCAGCCTGCTCACGTCGCCCCCCAAAAAGGGGCTTGCCGGGCAGCGAGCGGGACTCTAAGGAGCTCTGCTGGGTGTCCACGTCCCCAAAAAGCACAATTCGGGGGTTCTCCGGGGGGCTGCTTCGCTCAAGCGGCTCTCCCCCCCTGGGGCGCTGGGAACCTCTGAGCCCGAGGATTCCCTCGCCTATTTCCAATGGCGCCAGACCGGAAGTCGCCTTGTGGACTTCCGGCGAGGCAAGGTGGCAGTCGGCAAGGAGTCACGGAGCTCCTGAAAGTGACCAGTGCTGCAGGAGCTGCCGGACAGGCTCCCAAGCCCCCGCCCCGCCCCCGCCCAGACACTGGGGGCCACCAGTGCAGCAACCGGGGAGCTGCTAGACCCCACCCCCACCCCGCAAACCTGACGGCCGGCCTCAAGGCACTCCAAAGGCCAGAGGAGGAAAAAGGAAGCCCTGGCCCTGCTGCTGCCGCCGCTGCCACCACAGAAAGGAAGGAAAAACAAGGCAAAGGGGAACAGGGGTCCGCTCGCTCCGTTGCCATCCCCGTCGCCCCCGACTCAAGGAAGAGGAGGGGGCCCTTGAAGGAGGGGAAAAAAACCGACCCCGACCACGCTGCTACCACAACCGCCACCTTGCCACCATTCCAGGAAGAGAGAAAATTTGCCCCGCTGCCGCGCAAGCATAGCCGAGTGAGGGGAGAGGGAGGCTGAAGAGGGCCACGAGGAGACACAGGCCCAACCCGAGCCCACCTCCCCAGCAGCAGACCTGTTGGAGGAAGGCCTGAGTCCAGAGTCCCACTGGGAAAGACCTCTGGGTCTTTCCCCCCCTTTTAAAATATATTTTTTTAAAAAATTCCCTCCCCTTTTCCCTTTTTATTCTAAATATTCCTAGGATATTCCTAAATATCGTGAAATTTTGGTTTTTCTCTCAAAGTGACACACCACCCGAGTTATGCTCAGTTTTTTGGCGGATTTTGACACACCAAGCTCAAAAGGTTGCCCATCACTGGCCTAAAGTGTAATGTCCTAATTAATGAAGAAATCAATCGCAGTCAGCTGAACAAACAATGCAGTTTAATCAAAGTGATTACCTTTGGAATGAAGTAGCCTTTGAGGGTAACATCCACAGTGGTTGCATGGGGCAGGTTGGTTGGGGCAATGTCAGCAAATCTCTGGATCTCATGGATCACTGCATCTACATATGGCATTTTCGTTCGGTGCTCAATCCTTGGTTGAGAAGATCCAAGAACCTTTGCAATTTCTTCTTGGACCTTATCTGGGGGCAGCGGAGGGGGATATTTTTTTTGTTAAAATAAACTCATTGGTGGTTTTATATGTCCCCCCCCCAATGGCAAACTCAAAAGCATATGTTTGCCATCAACTCATATCTTCAGATTACCTGGAGTAACTGACAGCTAATTATGCAATGGGACTGCCTGATCTATGAGCACAATCTCACAACATAATGCAAAGTTGTGGAAGATGCTATTCACCTGAGAATTTTAGTAGAAATTCACAATTTGCATATAGTTATGCTGGAAGCGAAAGTCAGAAACATGTGTGCTCCGTTACACCCAACATTGGGGGGGGGGGACTGACATGTGTGTTGTGGAATATTGAGGGGGGCCTCCCCCCTCATTGAAATTTGTGGGGCTCACCGCTCAGCTCCCCGGCTCCCCAGAGAGTTATGTACAACTGGAATCAAGATACTGTATGCTAGCTAGAGTAATGGGAGCCAACCCAATGACAAGAACTCACTCTGAATTTCAGGATATTTTATCATTAGTAACAGTCCCCAGCGCAGTGTGGTAGAAGTGGTCTCCATGCCAGCAGCAAATAAGTTACCCACAACGGCTTTTAGGTTTTCATTGTGGAAATATCTGTTTGGCTTGTCCTTCTCCTGGGGTGTAAAAAGAAAGAACTGGCTATAACCAGGTGAATGAGCAAATTCCATGCGCAGATATCCAAGTAGCCAACCAAGGGCTGGGAGGGCACTCACTGGAATGGAAAGAGTAGAAAAATAATACACGCAAAGCACACTAAAATCTCTTTTATCCATGAAAGCATGTCACAGGAAGAAGAAAGGAGCGTAGTATAAAAGAAATACCGGGCGTGTGGGGAGGGAAACATGACATGTTGGACTAGTCATGGAATCATGGAATCATGGAATCATAGAGTTGGAAGGGACCCTGAGGATCATCTATTCCAACCATCTCAATGTAGGACTGCAGCTGTCCCGTACAGGGATTGAATCTGCAACCTTGGAGTACGCAGCAACGTTTTACAACCAACTGAGCTACTGTATCTCAAAGGTTGTTTTTTTCCTTTTCTTTTGAGAGAAGCAGGCATCCAACTGCAAACAGCCTTGCAAGCAATGAGGTCACAGACTCCAGATATTAGCCAAAGCTTTAGTGAGCAAAAATAAAAAATAAATGTGCAGAGTATAGTAGACACCAGCTCACATGGAAATGTATTTTTAAAATGTGAAAATTTCAACTTTTCAAAATATCAAATTTTATTCTTGTTGGGTTTAAAAGACTCCATTACCTCTTGCTGTCTCAGAAGAAATGAATCAATAAAGCTCCTTTGGTCGTTTTCATCCAGATCTCTGAGGTGTTGTATGAAGGTGGCTTTTACGAAGGCATATATCTCATCCCTGTTGTGAAGGATAGTCTTACGAGCTCCCAAAATTGAGCCAAGAGCAGGAAATATGTTATACAGCTGTAAGAATAAAATACGACAAAGAGAAAAGCCCAGTGCTCAATTCTCAGGTGGTACCCCAAATATGTTTGCTCATCTTCCACAGAGGAATACACAATGACACAGAACAATAATGTATTCGGGTTGGAGCAACGTTGAGTAAATATCCCTTGGAGGCCAAGGCTGCAATTGAGCTGGCTGGAGGGCCATTTTCTTATGTGCTGTTGTAGTTATCAAGCCCCATTGCACTTGTGGATTAGCAGTTTGCTCAGATGTGGACAAGCACCTAGACAGAGGTCAACATTGCATACTTAGACACAGTAGTGGCCAGGGTCATCAATATACAAAAAGTCAATTATGGTTTAAGTTATCTAGCTATTATATATTAAGCAGAATACCCAATTATATGAATGAAAATAATAAATGGGGGGAAGATTGTTTTTTAAAAATGTTCTGAAAGTGTCTCATATTTCTCAAAATGTTTTTTGCAGTGAATCCCAAACAATATGGAATTGCACACACATTGAGTTTTCTGTGAATACAACCAACTACAGTATTTCTTTTCCATTTGACAAGCTTAGATTACCATGATAGAGGAGCTTCCAAAAAGCTGGATATTTTCATTGAACAACTCCAGAAGTTTTCTAAATGTGGGATCTTCGTATTCAAATCGCTTGTTTAGTAGGATAGACGCCATGATATTGGCAACAGCAGCATTCATAATTGTGGTGGTTTCAAATGGTTGTCCTATACGTAAATATTAAACAATGTTCAGATAAAATAACAAGTATAATTGCTCTTCACTACCTTAAGTTCCCAGTGTCAGCCTACCTATGTACAGTAGAGAGTACATTTATCTTAGAAACTATTGAAATATATAGTGCAGAAGAGTTTGGATTTGATATCCCACTTTATCACTACTGGAAGCTGTATGCCGGCTCCTTCGGCCAATAATGTGAGATGAGCGCCGCAACCCCAGAGTCGGTCACGACTGGACCTAATGGTCCCTTTACCTTTACCTTTAAGGAGTCTCAAAGTGGCTAACATTCTCCTTTCCCTTCCTCCCCCACAACAAAAACTCTGTGAGGTGAGTGGGGCTGAGAGACTTCAAAGAAGTGTGACTAGCTAGCCCAAGGTCAACAAGGAGCTGCATGTGGAGGAGCGGAGACACGAACCCGGTTCCCCAGATTATGAGTCTACCGCTCTTAACCACTACACCACACTGGCACCATAATGTACCTAACCAGAGATCTGCAACCTTTTTGAGTCCATGACTCCCTTGTCCAGCTACAATCTTCCTGTGGCTCCCCTGTGGGGCAAATGCACTCCGAGCCTCAGGAGCCAGTTATGTCACCCCTTGGCAGATCCAGCTGCCTCTCATCCTTTTTCAAACACCCTCCCTTATGAAGTGTTCCCTCAGCCTCTTCTCCTCCCCTTGGGAGTCCTCTAGGCCAGTGTTTCCCAACCTTGTGCCTCCAGATGTTTTTGGCCTACAACTCCCATGATCCCTAGCTATCAGGACCAGTGGTCAGGGATGATGGGAACTGTAGTCTCAAAACATCTGTAGGCACAAGGTTGGGAAACTGGACGAAGGTGATCGTGAAGCCAGCAACTTACCTGCCTTGGGAGGCAGCAGTGGCAGCAATGGGTGCCACCAGGCCTGCATGGCGCAAAGGCTCCCCATTTGTCACTGTACACTCAGCTCCCAGACATGGCCTTGCACACAGCAAGCACAAGAAAGGTCAGTGTGGTGCCTGCCTGCCCAGCCTCCCACTGGTCTGTCCATTCCCAACATCAAGGGCTGGTGGACTGGCTGAACCACCTCAGCTCCTGGCAACCAGCACCCCCTGGCCAGCCCCAAAGGCACCATTCACCTGGGGAGCTTGTAGCCAGGGCTGCTGCAACAAACAGCTGTGCGAGCCTTTGGGAGGCAGAGGTGCGAGAGGGCACCTGAGGAGGGAGGGAAGGAAAGAGGGACAGAGGCCAGCATTATCTCACACTGACCTGAACACTGCAGATTGGTTACTTCTTCACCAGGAATCCTGGTTACTATAGTTCTGAGAGTTAGCAATATGTATATAACACAATATTCTGGGCATCCAATGTAGTTTTGTTTTGCCCTGGAGCAGTAGAGGGAAACACTAACCCACCTTGGTAAGATTCAAATTTCTTAATCAGGACACTGCATTCTTCCACAATTCTGTCCTCTATGGACCTCTTCCCCATGCCGTAGTCCCGTAATGTGCTTAGTGCAAACCGCCGCATCACTTTCCAGTTTTCACCATGTGAAAAAATAACACCTGAAGAGAAGAGATCAAGTTCCAAGTTACCATGGCCATGACAATATGCTTTGGCTTCTCGGACCCTTCTTCTGTGGAACTGACCATCGCTCTCAGCTGGTCCCTCATCCGGTCTCTGATAAGACACACACTCTCCAGAACTTCAGCAATATCCCTATGGGTTGTACCCTCAGAACATGATTGGACAGGGGGTTCTCTTCAGATTATATTATGACCAGATTCTCCTATTCCCTCCACACTTCTCTTTTGCTGGCAGTGACGAAGACATTTGACATTATCCCTCAAATGGCTGCAGCTACACTGGCCGATTGAAAAATTGGCAGGCTGTCCTCAAAGCTATAATAATCAGTTCTATGATTTTTTTTGGCACAGATTCTATATTGCTATGATAACTAAATTTCACAAAGAGAAGGAAAGGCCTCACCAAAGCCCCTTGAAAAATCCTCAAAAATTGGGATGATGGGTCTCTCTGCAAATGCGTCCGCCTGATTCACCAGAGCCTCCTTGACTGTCTCATACCCTGTCAGCACCACCATTTTCTGGAATCCCATTTGGATGCGGAAGATGGGGCCATGTTCTTTTGACAACTGGAGTTCAATGACCAAAAGAGAGAAACATCAGATAAATCCCCCAAGACTAAGCAAAGGGTAACTAAACATACATACAAAACATACATAATCTCAAAATCAAACTGTTACGAAGAAAGTGCAGTAGGGTGGCAATTTCTGCAGGTCTTTTATTTTATTTGGAGGAAACTGTGAGCAGATAAAGTTGAAAACTGATATGAATTTTCCTTCCTCAACAAAACGAAAGTTAGAATCATAGAATTGTAGAGTTGGAAGGGACCATAAGGATCATCTAGTCCAACCCCCTGAAATGCAGGAATCTTTTTGCCCAACGTGGGATCGAACCCACGACCCTTTGATTAAAAGTCTCATGCTCAACCAAGTGAGCTATCAGTTCTGGCTGCTCATAATTAGGCTCCTCTGTTTCACCCGTGGAGAGCCAGTGCTTTCCAATATTGCCTTTAGCTAAAATTACCCTGGAGACTTAATCTAGATTTAATCTAATGCAAAAAAAATTCACCTGCCCAAAGAATCCTGGAAAATGTGGGTGTTGTGAAGAGATGAACATTCTCAATAAGAACATAATTGCGTGTGGAGACCTTTTAACCAGGCCTAGACATAAATTCAGACAGGACTCAAATTTTGGTTTGGTTTTTGGCAGAATTTAGGCCACAACTTTATTGATTACAAATCAAGTGAGTGGTTCCGTAGGCTCTGGTTTGTCTAGCTACCTGCAGCCCTGCAGGCAGCGCTGACTCTGGGCAGCAAACATAAGTCAGCCTTGGGTAAACACCTGGGGCACAGGCAGGCAGAGGTGTCTGCCATGCCTCCACCCAGATGAGCCCTGAACTCAGGCTCAGGGCACACCTCCACACGGGGAAGACCAACCGTGAGTCCTGGATTCCTTCTTAAAGGAATACCCATGCATGGGGATGGCTAGGAATCTTGCCACCCCTATCAACAAGAACCAGAGCCTATCCGCAACCTTAGAAGTTGTGACGATTTGCTACGCGGCAGGTGAAACACCAATGGCACCAGCCAATCAGCCAAGTGGGGAAAATTCCTGTCATGCCCCTGTCCCAATGACAAGCGACACACGACGGCATAGCAAGGTCAAGAAAAAGCCGTAAATATAGGGACAGGTGGGCAGGTCCGATGAACTGAGTCTGAAAGCCCGCTTTACTGGCCGAGGGAGCCAGCGTTTGTCCACAGACAGTTTTTCCGGGTCATGTGGCCATTATGACTAAGCCTCTACTGGCGAACCAGAGCAGCGCACGGAAACACCACCTACCTTCCTGCCAGAGTGGTACCTATTTATCTACTTGCACTTTGATGCGCTTTCGAACTGCTAGGTTGGCAGGAGCAGGGACCGAGCAATGGGAGCTCACCCTGTCGCGGGGATTCGAACTGCCAACCTTCTGATCGGCAAGCCCTAGGCTCTGTGGTTTAGACCACAGTGCCACCCACGTCCCAGGCTGGTTATGGCATTCCTATTTCCCTCCTCCAGTGACCCAGTCCCTCCACTGCACAGATCAGCTATCAGCCTAAACCATAACAGCAATCACACACAAAAAGGAAGAAAAAAAGGAGTAAGCGATACTTGATAGAGTTTTGTCATTTTTGCATATATGAGATGGAACACTGACATCTACCTGGCCTAAAAACATCCACAGAAAGAACAGAAAACGTTACCTTTAACATTGTTCTGTAAGGTCTCTTCAGATCCATCATGTGGAGATTCCCAACAAGTGGTAAAGGTGTAGGTCCTGGTGGGAGATTTTTGGAGCTCCTATTCCAGAAACTGCCCCATTTCAAAATGAATATAATCGTAAGGACGAGCAGGAACAATGTTGGAATCTGTGCAGTCCAATCCATTTCTTTTCAGTAAGCAAATTTCTGAAGCGATTACTGTGAAAGTCACAACATAGTTTGGTTAAGGACAATGTCTGCCGCCTGAAATGAGCAGCAAATTTATCATACTAGGAACTGTCTCTAGTGAATCATTTCATTCAATAGAATGCCTTCACTTTCCCCCAGACTTTACTGCAATCTACACTTGATGATTTAGCTTTCCCTTTAAAGGTACGGTAAAGGACCCCTGGGTGGTTAGATCCAGTCAAAGGCGACTATGGGGTTGCGGCGCTCATCTCGCTTTCAGGCCGGGGGTGCTGCCGTTTGTCCACAGACAGTTTTCCGGGTCATGCGGCCAGCATGGCTAAGCCGCTACTGGCACATGGAGGACTGTGACGAGTGCCAGAGTGCACAGAAATGCTGTTTATCTTCCCTCTGCAGCGGTACCTATTTATCTACTTGCACTGACATGCTTTTGAGCTGCTAAGTTGGCAGGAGCTGGGACAGAGCAACAGGAGCTCACCCAGTTGTAGGGATTCGACCCCCCACCTTCCAATCAGCAAGCCCAAGAGACTCAGTGGTTTAGAGTACAGCGCCCTTTCTACTTACTTGAGCAGGGGTCTTTTCTTCCTGAAATGAAAACATCGTTCAGGAGCTTCAACCTCTTTTGAATTCTCAGAAGGTCCAATGTTCAGGTTTAGAAAAGCATTAAGAAACCCTCTTGCGTAAATATTGAACTAGTGAGAAATCTTTCAGATAGTCTCAGAATCTCCTGAACTCCTTCTTTACAAATATTCTGCATTTGGCATGTGTGTGTAGCTAATTTACTAATTTAGTTAATTAATATACCGGTGCCGGCAACATAGGGAGATGTTCTTGGGGAAATACTGCACAAATATTTTGGTGTGTGTGTGTGTGCGCGCATGCAATTTTCTGCATTTTGCGGCATGGCCCTCTTCTGTGGGCCCAATCTCTTGAACTGTTTCTCCATAGACAAACTTGCGTTATACACTTCCTCTTGGCTTGTGCAACATTGTGGTTTAGCTGATGATGATGTCTTTTATTTATAGTTGCTCTTGATCCATAAGGTCCCAGGGCAGATTACAACCATTTTAAGCACATGCTGTTGCCAGGCGGTTACCACGGTATCAGAGCAGGTACTGGTACCCAGAAATTCTAGTGGGCCCATGGAGGAATATATTTGTTAAGAGTCCAGCGAGGAATACTTTAGTAGAAATTTCAGCATTTGGACCTTCTTATTGAGAGTTTCTGACCATAGGACCTCACCCAGTAGTCCCTTAAGCTTTTTGAAATCAGCCTTCTTAAAGTGAATAACTGTGAATAATTGTATGAGTGTACAACTTAGCATGAGAAGAGAAGACTCCCTGGAAAAGACCCTGATGTTGGGAAAGATGAAGGGCACAAGGAGAAGGGGACGACAGAGGACAAGATGGTTGGACAGCGTTCTCGAAGCTACCAACATGAGTCTGACCAAACTGTGGGAGGCAGTGGAAGACAGGAGTGCCTGGCATGCTATGGTCCATGGGGTCACGAAGAGTCGGACACGACTAAACGACTAAACAACAACAACAACATAACTTAGCTACTTGCATACACAGATTGTACATTTGTTGAATGTAATATGTGAAGATTGCTACTTCCTCATATTAGAGTGCATGTTTGTGTCTGCCCTTTAAGGCTACACCTGAGGACACTGTTTCAGATGTGGGGAGACCTGGATTCCCCACTGACAGGAATTGGTAAGGGAGTGCAAACCATGGATTTGAAGAGCCCACTCGCTCCGAATGAGGGGGCTTCACAGATAAGTTGCTTGTATAAAAAACTATTTTTGCAGCTTGTATAGTTGTTGCTCACGGTTGGACATTTAACTGGGAATATGATGCTTTGAGATATTTGAAGGATTTGTTAATGTGTGAATACAAGAAACCAGTTTTGTCACTTGATCTCTATGCCCGAAGCAGAAGCACCAACTTGCGCCCAAGATGTGACATCATGAGTGCACAACATCACAGTGCCGGGAGAGATGTGACAAGAGACTGCAAAATGGAGTCCAACCTTATCTATTTATTTTATAACATTTATGCACCACTTGGTTGTTGTTGTTTTTTTAAAAAAAGCTCAAAGTGGGTAGCTGTGAAGGGAGGCAGCAGCTGGGAGACCCCCCGAGGGAGAAGGCTCCGAGCCAGGGGACTGGTGGTGGGATGAGTGGTCAGTGGGAGAAGAGGGAGCTGACTGGGAGGAGTAGGGGTTGGTAGCTGAAGAGGTAACAGGGTTTTGTGAGCAGGAAGAAACTGCTGCGGAGAACAGTTTAGACAGGAGAGGAAGGGGGCAGAAGACAGAGATGCTGCAGCCTGCCTCATCCGGGGAGTCTCCCCCTCCTGCTGCAACCAGCTCCCTTCTCCCTGGTCACCGAGAATATGGAGAGAAATGAAGACAGCAAAGTCATGAGATGCAAGGTGATGGAGCTGTAGGCTGCTGGGGGGTGGGGCTTAGAGGGCAGGGGGAAGGTGGGGATCTTCAGTTCTCGTAAGTTGGCAGGAGCTGGAGTCAGGAGTAGGTCAGCAATAAAAACACCACCAGTGCTGGGGAAGTTAACCCTTTATTCAAGAAAAGCAAAATAGTGCAGGCCTAGTGATCACAACATCTCCCATCCAGATTTTCCATACCCCCACCCCCAATTGTTAAAATAGAATTTCTCCACAGAGTAAGTTTTGCATCTGAAAATGAAGGAAATTTATTTTTATTGGCCAATACAGTATATTCCATATTTTCTACCTGGCTTAATTGTTTCAAGTGTTGTTTGAACTTTCAAACATCTTGATCACAGCATCTCCAATCCAGTTTTTCCATACTCCCCCACCCAATTTTTAAAATAGGATTTCTCCACAGAGTAAGTTATGGAAAGACAATCTATTTTGTTACCTGTAGACTTGCTATACCTGGGGCCCTCAGTTAAAATCTGAGCCTCTTGATCAGAGCTTATTCAAAGAAAGCAAAATAGTGGTTTCGCCCATCCAGTTTTTCACCCCCACCCCACCCCACCCCCAATATTTAAAGTAGAATTTCTCCATAGAGTAAGTTTTGCATCTGAAAATGAAGGAAATTTATTTTTATTGGCTAATATATTCCATATCTTTCTACCTGACTTAATTGTTTCAAGAGTTGTTTGAACTTTCAAACATCTTGACCCTAATGCATTCTGACACTCCAACAATGTTTTCTGCTTCAATTTGACTCATTTTACAAAGGTGCTTATTCCTGGAGTGAACATGCAGTTCTACTCAAGAGTAAGCAACTAAGCGAAATAAAGCCATGGAACGTTTATTTGCCTTCTATCTATGCATTCTGACACTCCAACAATGTGTTCTGCTTCAATTTGACTCATTTTACAAAGGTGCTTATTCCTGGAGTGAACATGCAGTTCTACTCAAGAGTAAGCAACTAAGCGAAATAAAGTCATGGAACGCTTATTTGCCTTCTATCTATGCATTCTGACACTCCAACAATGTGTTCTGCTTCAATTTGACTCATTTTACAAAGGTGCTTATTCCTGGAGTGAACATGCAGTTCTACTCAAGAGTAAGCAACTAAGCGAAATAAAGCCATGGAACGCTTATTTGCCTTCTATCTATGCATTCTGACAGTCCAACAATGTGTTCTGCTTCAATTTGACTCATTTTACAAAGGTGCTTATTCCTGGAGTGAACATGCAGTTCTACTCAAGAGTAAGCAAATAAGCGAAATGAAGCCACGGATCGCTTATTTGCCTTCTATCGATGCATTCTGACACTCCAACAATGTTTTCTGCTTCAATTTGACTCATTTTACAAAGGTGCTTATTCCTGGAATGAACATGCAGTTCTACTCAAGAGTAAGCAAATAAGCGAAATGAAGCCATGGAACGCTTATTTGCCTCCTATCTATGCATTCTGACACTCCAACAATGTTTTCTGCTTCAATTTGACTCATTTTACAAAGGTGCTTATTCCTGGAGTGAACATGCAGTTCTACTCAAGAGTAAGCAACTCAGCGAAATAAAGTCATGGAACGCTTATTTGCCTTCTATCTATGCATTCTGACACTCCAACAATGTGTTCTGCTTCAATTTGACTCATTTTACAAAGGTGCTTATTCCTGGAGTGAACATGCAGTTCTACTCAAGAGTAAGCAAATAAGCGAAATGAAGCCACGGAACGCTTATTTGCCTTCTATCTATGCATTCTGACACTCCAACAATGTTTTCTGCTTCAATTTGACTCATTTTACAAAGGTGCTTTATTCCTGGTGTGAATATGCAGTTCTACTCAAGAGTAAGCAACTAAGCGAAATAAAGCCATGGAACGCTTATTTGCCTTCTATCTATGCATTCTGACACTCCAACAATGTTTTCTGCTTCAATTTGACTCATTTTACAAAGGTGCTTGTTCCTGGAGTGAACATGCAGTTCTACTCAAGAGTAAGCAAATAAGCGAAATGAAGCCACGGAACGCTTATTTGCCTTCTATCTATGCATTCTGACACTCCAACAATGTTTTCTGCTTCAATTTGACTCATTTTACAAAGGTGCTTATTCCTGGTGTGGATATGCAGTTCTACTCAAGAGTAAGCAACTAAGCGAAATAAAGCCATGGAACGCTTATCTGCCTTCTATCTATGCATTCTGACACTCCAACAATGTTTTCTGCTTCAATTTGACTCATTTTACAAAGGTGCTTATTCCTGGAGTGAACATGCAGTTCTACTCAAGAGTAAGGAACTAAGCGAAATGAAGCCATGGAACGCTTATTTGCCTTCTATCTATGCATTCTGACACTCCAACAATGTTTTCTGCTTCAATTTGACTCATTTTACAAAGGTGCTTATTCCTGGAGTGAATATGCAGTTCTACTCAAGAGTAAGCAAATAAGCGAAATGAAGCCACGGATCGCCTATTTGCCTTCTATCTATGCATTCTGACACTACAACAATGTTTTCTGCTTCAATTTGACTCATTTTACAAAGGTGCTTATTCCTGGAGTGAATATGCAGTTCTACTCAAGAGTAAGCAATTAAGCGAAATAAAGCCATGGAACGCTTATTTGCCTTCTATCTATGCATTCTGACACTCCAACAATGTGTTCTGCTTCAATTTGACTCATTTTACAAAGGTGATTATTCCTGGAGTGAACATGCAGTTCTACTCAAGAGTAAGCAACTAAGCGAAATAAAGTCATGGAACGCTTATTTGCCTTCTATCTATGCATTCTGACACTCCAACAATGTGTTCTGCTTCAATTTTTTTTTTTGAATAATTTTTATTAATTTTTAGAAAAAAAAAACATACAAAGTATACAACATAAACTCTGTCCCTTCATTTTCCCTCCACCCACAAGCCCACCTCTGCCACCAGTGAGCCCCATGGGTATTGGGGAACAAAGGGGTCCATTTTAAGCTGGGTTTGACCTCCCCCCTCCTTCCTCCCCCCTCATCCCCCCCCTGCCACTGAGAGGACAAAGGCGGTGGATCTCTGGGGATTGGCTTATCCCCCAGCTATTTCTTCACTGTACTGGAAAAAAGAAAAACAAAGAAAAAAGGAGAGAGAGAGAAAAAAAGCAAAAATATGAAAAGGGGAAAAAAAGGGAAGGAAAAAAAAAGGAAAAAGGAAAAATATTAATGGCTTCCACGACTCTCCTCCTCCTGGATTTCCCAACCTCTTTACATAGTTATGGCGGGTTTTCTAATCCAATTCAGAATCTTATTCTTATAATATTAACACAATCCTCCTTCTTCATGCTGTCCCCCTCTGAGCCCCCCCCCCTGCAACTGGGGTAGCCCGAGGAGTCCAGCAGTCAAAAGGTTCCATTTTTGTGTCTGGGTTTCCCTCCACCCTTCCCTCTCCCCTCAAGGCACCCCCTGCCACTGGGTACCAAGAGTAAGAAGGGGGAGACAGGCAGTTTTCCACCCAAACACCTGATCACCAAAATTATTCAAAAACAAACTCTAAGCATATTTCCTCAGCCATTCCTTTTACTCCCTCCAGAAAGCTCTTAACCTTAAACTATAAAGATCTCTCCTCCCCCCCCCAATGTCCCTCCTCCCAATTGGATCAGCATATCCTTTAACAGGCCAAGATTCCGACACCGTTGTTCATAGACCAAAAACAGTACCTTAAACTAAAATTTTTACCCCACACCAATTCTTTCCCACATCCACTTCCAGACCTCTGCTCCTCTCTCTTTCTGCCTTTCCCTCCCTTCACTAACACCATTCAACATTTCAGTCTCTCCAGGATTTTCACTTCCATCAATCTTCTCTTCACTTTGCTTCTCCTTGTCGGCCTCATCTCTTTGTTCTGATCTTTGTTTTTCATCATCCAACACATATTTTTTATAGTCTGAATCAGTCTCCAAATTGTCCTCAAATTGTTGCTCCTCACACACAATCTCATAATCAAAATTGTCCTCTAAATCTTGCTCTTGCACCTCATTCTCCTTTTCTGTTGGATTGAAACATTGCCTTTCCTTGTAGATATCTTCCCATGTTTGTAGATAACCCAGCACAGCTTCCTGGAAAGCTCGAGAGAATTTTGTTTTCATAGTTCACTTGACCACAGGCAGACCAGAGATAAGGGCAGAAGGGTACTGGAAAATTCCTCTCTACAACGTTTTCGGCTCCATCTTGGCTGTTCTTATCCTTTGTCTTTAACCTCATCAGATTTCAAATTTACAGTCCGCTTAAATCCTTTTAAAACCTTTTGAATCAATTTTTCCAATTCACAGGAATAAAATCGTCTTTCTTAGCCCTTTAACAATTTGACAGCTTTTGACAGCTGTCAAAACGTCCTCCCCCTTGTTGCTGCTGAACCTCAAGGGGCAACGACACCGGGGGGCTGGGGAGGTTTGGAAAAGTCTTTCTTTCTCTCGGGTCCGCAATCTTGAAAGAAGTTTTCCCTTTTCGGCTTGGGAATATTTAATGCGCCTCCCGATTGTCCATTTGGAAGAGATCGGCTTCCGTTACTTTAGAATCTCTTCCTATCTTCAAATTTAAAATTTTTAAGATCCGAATAGAGATTTAACTTACTTTGAAGAAGTCTTTTATTGCCTTCTTTTATTGCCTTGGAAGAATCCGCCGCTTGCAGGCTAAGGACTCGGAGCTTCACTTCAAGGAGGTAAGATGAAACCCAAAAATGGCTCCCGCGACTCCACTCCGCTGGCTCTCGATTGCTCTACTGAGCTCTCGGGCAGCAGAGGATTCGCGTTCGGAGCAAACAGCTGGGCACTATGTCACCGAGACTCTCTACTCGGTGTTTTTTCGGGGAGTCCGCTCGCTCTGCGGACTTCCCCCCCCTCCACGAAGCCAGGGACTTCAGAGCACGAAGTCCCTGCGTCCAACTTCACCAGCGCGACGAATCGGAAGCCTCAATGTGTTCTGCTTCAATTTGACTCATTTTACAAAGGTGCTTATTCCTGGAGTGAACATGCAGTTCTACTCAAGAGTAAGCAACTAAGCGAAATAAAGTCATGGAACGCTTATTTGCCTTCTATCTATGCATTCTGACACTCCAACAATGTGTTCTGCTTCAATTTGACTCATTTTACAAAGGTGCTTATTCCTGGAGTGAACATGCAGTTCTACTCAAGAGTAAGCAACTAAGCGAAATAAAGCCATGGAACGCTTATTTGCCTTCTATCTATGCATTCTGACAGTCCAACAATGTGTTCTGCTTCAATTTGACTCATTTTACAAAGGTGCTTATTCCTGGAGTGAACATGCAGTTCTACTCAAGAGTAAGCAAATAAGCGAAATGAAGCCACGGATCGCTTATTTGCCTTCTATCGATGCATTCTGACACTCCAACAATGTTTTCTGCTTCAATTTGACTCATTTTACAAAGGTGCTTATTCCTGGAGTGAACATGCAGTTCTACTCAAGAGTAAGCAACTAAGCGAAATAAAGCCATGGAACGCTTATTTGCCTTCTATCTATGCATTCTGACACTCCAACAATGTGTTCTGCTTCAATTTGACTCATTTTACAAAGGTGCTTATTCCTGGAATGAACATGCAGTTCTACTCAAGAGTAAGCAAATAAGCGAAATGAAGCCACGGAACGCTTATTTGCCTTCTATCTATGCATTCTGACACTCCAACAATGTTTTCTGCTTCAATTTGACTCATTTTACAAAGGTGCTTATTCCTGGAGTGAACATGCAGTTCTACTCAAGAGTAAGCAACTCAGCGAAATAAAGTCATGGAACGCTTATTTGCCTTCTAGCTATGCATTCTGACACTCCAACAATGTGTTCTGCTTCAATTTGACTCATTTTACAAAGGTGCTTATTCCTGGAGTGAACATGCAGTTCTACTCAAGAGTAAGCAAATAAGCGAAATGAAGCCACGGAACGCTTATTTGCCTTCTATCTATGCATTCTGACACTCCAACAATGTTTTCTGCTTCAATTTGACTCATTTTACAAAGGTGCTTTATTCCTGGTGTGAATATGCAGTTCTACTCAAGAGTAAGCAACTAAGCGAAATAAAGCCATGGAACGCTTATTTGCCTTCTATCTATGCATTCTGACACTCCAACAATGTTTTCTGCTTCAATTTGACTCATTTTACAAAGGTGCTTATTCCTGGAGTGAACATGCAGTTCTACTCAAGAGTAAGCAAATAAGCGAAATGAAGCCACGGAACGCTTATTTGCCTTCTATCTATGCATTCTGACACTCCAACAATGTTTTCTGCTTCAATTTGACTCATTTTACAAAGGTGCTTATTCCTGGTGTGAATATGCAGTTCTACTCAAGAGTAAGCAACTAAGCGAAATAAAGCCATGGAACGCTTATCTGCCTTCTATCTATGCATTCTGACACTACAACAATGTTTTCTGCTTCAATTTGATTCATTTTACAAAGGTGCTTATTCCTGGAGTGAATATGCAGTTCTACTCAAGAGTAAGCAATTAAGCGAAATAAAGCCATGGAACGCTTATTTGCCTTCTATCTATGCATTCTGACACTCCAACAATGTTTTCTGCTTCAATTTGACTCATTTTACAAAGGTGCTTATTCCTGGAGTGAATATGCAGTTCTACTAAAGAGTAAGCAACTAAGCGTAATAAAGCCATGGAACGCTTATTTGCCTTCTATCTATGCATTCTGACACTCCAACAATGTGTTCTGCTTCAATTTGACTCATTTTACAAAGGTGATTATTCCTGGAGTGAACATGCAGTTCTACTCAAGAGTAAGCAACTAAGCGAAATAAAGTCATGGAACGCTTATTTGCCTTCTATCTATGCATTCTGACACTCCAACAATGTGTTCTGCTTCAATTTTTTTTTTGAATAATTTTTATTAATTTTTAGAAAAAAAAACACATACAAAGTATACAACATAAACTCTGTCCCTTCATTTTCCCTCCACCCACAAGCCCACCTCTGCCACCAGTGAGCCCCATGGGTATTGGGGAACAAAGGGGTCCATTTTAAGCTGGGTTTGACCTCCCCCCTCCTTCCTCCCCCCTCATCCCCCCCCTGCCACTGAGAGGACAAAGGCGGTGGATCTCTGGGGATTGGCTTATCCCCCAGCTATTTCTTCACTGTACTGGAAAAAAGAAAAACAAAGAAAAAAGGAGAGAGAGAGAAAAAAAGCAAAAATATGAAAAGGGGAAAAAAAGGGAAGGAAAAAAAAAGGAAAAAGGAAAAATATTAATGGCTTCCACGACTCTCCTCCTCCTGGATTTCCCAACCTCTTTACATAGTTATGGCGGGTTTTCTAATCCAATTCAGAATCTTATTCTTATAATATTAACACAATCCTCCTTCTTCATGCGGTCCCCCTCTGAGCCCCCCCCCCTGCCACTGGGGTAGCCCGAGGAGTCCAGCAGTCAAAAGGTTCCATTTTTGTGTCTGGGTTTCCCTCCACCCTTCCCTCTCCCCTCAAGGCACCCCCTGCCACTGGGTACCAAGAGTAAGAAGGGGGAGACAGGCAGTTTTCCACCCAAACACCTGATCACCAAAATTATTCAAAAACAAACTCTAAGCATATTTCCTCAGCCATTCCTTTTACTCCCTCCAGAAAGCTCTTAACCTTAAACTATAAAGATCTCTCCTTCCCCCCCCCCAATGTCCCTCCTCCCAATTGGATCAGCATATCCTTTAACAGGCCAAGATTCCGACACCGTTGTTCATAGACCAAAAACAGTACCTTAAACTAAAATTTTTACCCCACACCAATTCTTTCCCACATCCACTTCCAGACCTCTGCTCCTCTCTCTTTCTGCCTTTCCCTCCCTTCACTAACACCATTCAACATTTCAGTCTCTCCAGGATTTTCACTTCCATCAATCTTCTCTTCACTTTGCTTCTCCTTGTCGGCCTCATCTCTTTGTTCTGATCTTTGTTTTTCATCATCCAACACATATTTTTTATAGTCTGAATCAGTCTCCAAATTGTCCTCAAATTGTTGCTCCTCACACACAATCTCATAATCAAAATTGTCCTCTAAATCTTGCTCTTGCACCTCATTCTCCTTTTCTGTTGGATTGAAACATTGCCTTTCCTTGTAGATATCTTCCCATGTTTGTAGATAACCCAGCACAGCTTCCTGGAAAGCTCGAGAGAATTTTGTTTTCATAGTTCACTTGACCACAGGCAGACCAGAGATAAGGGCAGAAGGGTACTGGAAAATTCCTCTCTACAACGTTTTCGGCTCCATCTTGGCTGTTCTTATCCTTTGTCTTTAACCTCATCAGATTTCAAATTTACAGTCCGCTTAAATCCTTTTAAAACCTTTTGAATCAATTTTTCCAATTCACAGGAATAAAATCGTCTTTCTTAGCCCTTTAACAATTTGACAGCTTTTGACAGCTGTCAAAACGTCCTCCCCCTTGTTGCTGCTGAACCTCAAGGGGCAACGACACCGGGGGGCTGGGGAGGTTTGGAAAAGTCTTTCTTTCTCTCGGGTCCGCAATCTTGAAAGAAGTTTTCCCTTTTCGGCTTGGGAATATTTAATGCGCCTCCCGATTGTCCATTTGGAAGAGATCGGCTTCCGTTACTTTAGAATCTCTTCCTATCTTCAAATTTAAAATTTTTAAGATCCGAATAGAGATTTAACTTACTTTGAAGAAGTCTTTTATTGCCTTCTTTTATTGCCTTTTATTGCCTTGGAAGAATCCGCCGCTTGCAGGCTAAGGACTCGGAGCTTCACTTCAAGGAGGTAAGATGAAACCCAAAAATGGCTCCCGCGACTCCACTCCGCTGGCTCTCGATTGCTCTACTGAGCTCTCGGGCAGCAGAGGATTCGCGTTCGGAGCAAACAGCTGGGCACTATGTCACCGAGACTCTCTACTCGGTGTTTGTTCGGGGAGTCCGCTCGCTCTGCGGACTTCCCCCCCCCCTCCACGAAGCCAGGGACTTCAGAGCACGAAGTCCCTGCGTCCAACTTCACCAGCGCGACGAATCGGAAGCCTCAATGTGTTCTGCTTCAATTTGACTCATTTTACAAAGGTGCTTATTCCTGGAGTGAACATGCAGTTCTACTCAAGAGTAAGCAACTAAGCGAAATAAAGTCATGGAACGCTTATTTGCCTTCTATCTATGCATTCTGACACTCCAACAATGTGTTCTGCTTCAATTTGACTCATTTTACAAAGGTGCTTATTCCTGGAGTGAACATGCAGTTCTACTCAAGAGTAAGCAACTAAGCGAAATAAAGCCATGGAACGCTTATTTGCCTTCTATCTATGCATTCTGACAGTCCAACAATGTGTTCTGCTTCAATTTGACTCATTTTACAAAGGTGCTTATTCCTGAAGTGAATATGCAGTTCTACTCAAGAGTAAGCAACTAAGCGAAATAAAGCCATGGAACGCTTATTTGCCTCCTATCTATGCATTCTGACACTCCAACAATGTGTTCTGCTTCAATTTGACTCGTTTTACAAAGGTGCTTATTCCTGGAGTGAACATGCAGTTCTACTCAAGAGTAAGCAACTAAGCGAAATAAAGTCATGGAACGCTTATTTGCCTTCTATCTATGCATTCTGACACTCCAACAATGTGTTCTGCTTCAATTTGACTCATTTTACAAAGGTGCTTATTCCTGGAGTGAACATGCAGTTCTACTCAAGAGTAAGCAACTAAGCGAAATAAAGCCATGGAACGCTTATTTGCCTTCTATCTATGCATTCTGACACTCCAACAATGTTTTCTGCTTCAATTTGACTCATTTTACAAAGGTGCTTATTCCTGGAGTGAATATGCAGTTCTATTCAAGAGTAAGCAAATAAGCGAAATGTAGCCACGGAACGCTTATTTGCCTTATATCTATGCATTCTGACACTCCAACAATGTGTTCTGCTTCAATTTGACTCATTTTACAAAGGTGCTTATTCCTGGAGTGAACATGCAGTTCTACTCAAGAGTAAGCAACTATGCGAAATAAAGTCATGGAGGGCTTATTTGCCTTCTATCTATGCATTCTGACACTCCAACAATGTTTTCTGCTTCAATTTGACTCATTTTACAAAGGTGCTAATTCCTGGAGTGAACATGCAGTTCTACTCAAGAGTAAGCAACTAAGCGAAATAAAGCCATGGAACGCTTATTTGCCTTCTATCTATGCATTCTGACACTCCAACAATGTTTTCTGCTTCAATTTGACTCATTTTACAAAGGTGCTTATTCCTGAAGTGAATATGCAGTTCTACTCAAGAGTAAGCAACTAAGCGAAATAAAGCCATGGAACGTTTATTTGCCTTCTATCTATGCATTCTGACACTCCAACAATGTGTTCTGCTTCAAATTGACTCATTCTACAAAGGTGCTTATTCCTGGAGTGAACATGCAGTTCTACTCAAGAGTAAGCAACTAAGCGAAATAAAGCCATGGAACGCTTATTTGCCTTCTATCGATGCATTCTGACAGTCCAACAATGTGTTCTGCTTCAATTTGACTCATTTTACAAAGGTGCTTATTCCTGGAGTGAACATGCAGTTCTACTCAAGAGTAAGCAAATAAGCGAAATGAAGCCACGGATCGCTTATTTGCCTTCTATCGATGCATTCTGACACTCCAACAATGTTTTCTGCTTCAATTTGACTCATTTTACAAAGGTGCTTATTCCTGGAGTGAACATGCAGTTCTACTCAAGAGTAAGCAACTAAGCGAAATAAAGCCATGGAACGCTTATTTGCCTTCTATCTATGCATTCTGACACTCCAACAATGTGTTCTGCTTCAATTTGACTCATTTTACAAAGGTGCTTATTCCTGGAATGAACATGCAGTTCTACTCAAGAGTAAGCAAATAAGCGAAATGAAGCCACGGAACGCTTATTTGCCTTCTATCTATGCATTCTGACACTCCAACAATGTTTTCTGCTTCAATTTGACTCATTTTACAAAGGTGCTTATTCCTGGAGTGAACATGCAGTTCTACTCAAGAGTAAGCAACTCAGCGAAATAAAGTCATGGAACGCTTATTTGCCTTCTATCTATGCATTCTGACACTCCAACAATGTGTTCTTCTTCAATTTGACTCATTTTACAAAGGTGCTTATTCCTGGAGTGAACATGCAGTTCTACTCAAGAGTAAGCAAATAAGCGAAATGAAGCCACGGAACGCTTATTTGCCTTCTATCTATGCATTCTGACACTCCAACAATGTTTTCTGCTTCAATTTGACTCATTTTACAAAGGTGCTTTATTCCTGGTGTGAATATGCAGTTCTACTCAAGAGTAAGCAACTAAGCGAAATAAAGCCATGGAACGCTTATTTGCCTTCTATCTATGCATTCTGACACTCCAACAATGTTTTCTGCTTCAATTTGACTCATTTTACAAAGGTGCTTATTCCTGGAGTGAACATGCAGTTCTACTCAAGAGTAAGCAAATAAGCGAAATGAAGCCACGGAACGCTTATTTGCCTTCTATCTATGCATTCTGACACTCCAACAATGTTTTCTGCTTCAATTTGACTCATTTTACAAAGGTGCTTATTCCTGGTGTGAATATGCAGTTCTACTCAAGAGTAAGCAACTAAGCGAAATAAAGCCATGGAACGCTTATCTGCCTTCTATCTATGCATTCTGACACTCCAACAATGTTTTCTGCTTCAATTTGACTCATTTTACAAAGGTGCTTATTCCTGGAGTGAACATGCAGTTCTACTCAAGAGTAAGGAACTAAGTGAAATGAAGCCATGGAACGCTTATTTGCCTTCTATCTATGCATTCTGACACTCCAACAATGTTTTCTGCTTCAATTTGACTCATTTTACAAAGGTGCTTATTCCTGGAGTGAACATGCAGTTCTACTCAAGAGTAAGCAAATAAGCGAAATGAAGCCACGGATCGCCTATTTGCCTTCTATCTATGCATTCTGACACTCCAACAATGTTTTCTGCTTCAATTTGATTCATTTTACAAAGGTGCTTATTCCTGGAGTGAATATGCAGTTCTACTCAAGAGTAAGCAACTAAGCGAAATAAAGCCATGGAACGCTTATTTGCCTTCTATCTATGCATTCTGACACTCCAACAATGTGTTCTGCTTCAATTTGACTCATTTTACAAAGGTGATTATTCCTGGAGTGAACATGCAGTTCTACTCAAGAGTAAGCAACTAAGCGAAATAAAGTCATGGAACGCTTATTTGCCTTCTATCTATGCATTCTGACACTCCAACAATGTGTTCTGCTTCAATTTTTTTTTGAATAATTTTTATTAATTTTTAGAAAAAAAAACACATACAAAGTATACAACATAAACTCTGTCCCTTCATTTTCCCTCCACCCACAAGCCCACCTCTGCCACCAGTGAGCCCCATGGGTATTGGGGAACAAAGGGGTCCATTTTAAGCTGGGTTTGACCTCCCCCCTCCTTCCTCCCCCCTCATCCCCCCCCTGCCACTGAGAGGACAAAGGCGGTGGATCTCTGGGGATTGGCTTATCCCCCAGCTATTTCTTCACTGTACTGGAAAAAAGAAAAACAAAGAAAAAAGGAGAGAGAGAGAAAAAAAGCAAAAATATGAAAAGGGGAAAAAAAGGGAAGGGAAAAAAAAGGAAAAAGGAAAAATATTGATGGCTTCCACGACTCTCCTCCTCCTGGATTTCCCAACCTCTTTACATAGTTATGGCGGGTTTTCTAATCCAATTCAGAATCTTATTCTTATAATATTAACACAATCCTCCTTCTTCATGCTGTCCCCCTCTGAGCCCCCCCCGCCACTGGGGTAGCCCGAGGAGTCCAGCAGTCAAAAGGTTCCATTTTTGTGTCTGGGTTTCCCTCCACCCTTCCCTCTCCCCTCAAGGCACCCCCTGCCACTGGGTACCAAGAGTAAGAAGGGGGAGACAGGCAGTTTTCCACCCAAACACCTGATCACCAAAATTATTCAAAAACAAACTCTAAGCATATTTCCTCAGCCATTCCTTTTACTCCCTCCAGAAAGCTCTTAACCTTAAACTATAAAGATCTCTCCTTCCCCCCCCCCCAATGTCCCTCCTCCCAATTGGATCAGCATATCCTTTAACAGGCCAAGATTCCGACACCGTTGTTCATAGACCAAAAACAGTACCTTAAACTAAAATTTTTACCCCACACCAATTCTTTCCCACATCCACTTCCAGACCTCTGCTCCTCTCTCTTTCTGCCTTTCCCTCCCTTCACTAACACCATTCAACATTTCAGTCTCTCCAGGATTTTCACTTCCATCAATCTTCTCTTCACTTTGCTTCTCCTTGTCGGCCTCATCTCTTTGTTCTGATCTTTGTTTTTCATCATCCAACACATATTTTTTATAGTCTGAATCAGTCTCCAAATTGTCCTCAAATTGTTGCTCCTCACACACAATCTCATAATCAAAATTGTCCTCTAAATCTTGCTCTTGCACCTCATTCTCCTTTTCTGTTGGATTGAAACATTGCCTTTCCTTGTAGATATCTTCCCATGTTTGTAGATAACCCAGCACAGCTTCCTGGAAAGCTCGAGAGAATTTTGTTTTCATAGTTCACTTGACCACAGGCAGACCAGAGATAAGGGCAGAAGGGTACTGGAAAATTCCTCTCTACAACGTTTTCGGCTCCATCTTGGCTGTTCTTATCCTTTGTCTTTAACCTCATCAGATTTCAAATTTACAGTCCGCTTAAATCCTTTTAAAACCTTTTGAATCAATTTTTCCAATTCACAGGAATAAAATCGTCTTTCTTAGCCCTTTAACAATTTGACAGCTTTTGACAGCTGTCAAAACGTCCTCCCCCTTGTTGCTGCTGAACCTCAAGGGGCAACGACACCGGGGGGCTGGGGAGGTTTGGAAAAGTCTTTCTTTCTCTCGGGTCCGCAATCTTGAAAGAAGTTTTCCCTTTTCGGCTTGGGAATATTTAATGCGCCTCCCGATTGTCCATTTGGAAGAGATCGGCTTCCGTTACTTTAGAATCTCTTCCTATCTTCAAATTTAAAATTTTTAAGATCCGAATAGAGATTTAACTTACTTTGAAGAAGTCTTTTATTGCCTTCTTTTATTGCCTTGGAAGAATCCGCCGCTTGCAGGCTAAGGACTCGGAGCTTCACTTCAAGGAGGTAAGATGAAACCCAAAAATGGCTCCCGCGACTCCACTCCGCTGGCTCTCGATTGCTCTACTGAGCTCTCGGGCAGCAGAGGATTCGCGTTCGGAGCAAACAGCTGGGCACTATGTCACCGAGACTCTCTACTCGGTGTTTTTTCGGGGAGTCCGCTCGCTCTGCGGACTTCCCCCCCCTCCACGAAGCCAGGGACTTCAGAGCACGAAGTCCCTGCGTCCAACTTCACCAGCACGACGAATCGGAAGCCTCAATGTGTTCTGCTTCAATTTGACTCATTTTACAAAGGTGCTTATTCCTGGAGTGAACATGCAGTTCTACTCAAGAGTAAGCAACTAAGCGAAATAAAGTCATGGAACGCTTATTTGCCTTCTATCTATGCATTCTGACACTCCAACAATGTGTTCTGCTTCAATTTGACTCATTTTACAAAGGTGCTTATTCCTGGAGTGAACATGCAGTTCTACTCAAGAGTAAGCAACTAAGCGAAATAAAGCCATGGAACGCTTATTTGCCTTCTATCTATGCATTCTGACAGTCCAACAATGTGTTCTGCTTCAATTTGACTCATTTTACAAAGGTGCTTATTCCTGGAGTGAACATGCAGTTCTACTCAAGAGTAAGCAAATAAGCGAAATGAAGCCACGGATCGCTTATTTGCCTTCTATCGATGCATTCTGACACTCCAACAATGTTTTCTGCTTCAATTTGACTCATTTTACAAAGGTGCTTATTCCTGGAGTGAACATGCAGTTCTACTCAAGAGTAAGCAACTAAGCGAAATAAAGCCATGGAACGCTTATTTGCCTTCTATCTATGCATTCTGACACTCCAACAATGTGTTCTGCTTCAATTTGACTCATTTTACAAAGGTGCTTATTCCTGGAATGAACATGCAGTTCTACTCAAGAGTAAGCAAATAAGCGAAATGAAGCCACGGAACGCTTATTTGCCTTCTATCTATGCATTCTGACACTCCAACAATGTTTTCTGCTTCAATTTGACTCATTTTACAAAGGTGCTTATTCCTGGAGTGAACATGCAGTTCTACTCAAGAGTAAGCAACTCAGCGAAATAAAGTCATGGAACGCTTATTTGCCTTCTATCTATGCATTCTGACACTCCAACAATGTGTTCTGCTTCAATTTGACTCATTTTACAAAGGTGCTTATTCCTGGAGTGAACATGCAGTTCTACTCAAGAGTAAGCAAATAAGCGAAATGAAGCCACGGAACGCTTATTTGCCTTCTATCTATGCATTCTGACACTCCAACAATGTTTTCTGCTTCAATTTGACTCATTTTACAAAGGTGCTTTATTCCTGGTGTGAATATGCAGTTCTACTCAAGAGTAAGCAACTAAGCGAAATAAAGCCATGGAACGCTTATTTGCCTTCTATCTATGCATTCTGACACTCCAACAATGTTTTCTGCTTCAATTTGACTCATTTTACAAAGGTGCTTATTCCTGGAGTGAACATGCAGTTCTACTCAAGAGTAAGCAAATAAGCGAAATGAAGCCACGGAACGCTTATTTGCCTTCTATCTATGCATTCTGACACTCCAACAATGTTTTCTGCTTCAATTTGACTCATTTTACAAAGGTGCTTATTCCTGGTGTGAATATGCAGTTCTACTCAAGAGTAAGCAACTAAGCGAAATAAAGCCATGGAACGCTTATCTGCCTTCTATCTATGCATTCTGACACTACAACAATGTTTTCTGCTTCAATTTGATTCATTTTACAAAGGTGCTTATTCCTGGAGTGAATATGCAGTTCTACTCAAGAGTAAGCAATTAAGCGAAATAAAGCCATGGAACGCTTATTTGCCTTCTATCTATGCATTCTGACACTCCAACAATGTTTTCTGCTTCAATTTGACTCATTTTACAAAGGTGCTTATTCCTGGAGTGAATATGCAGTTCTACTAAAGAGTAAGCAACTAAGCGTAATAAAGCCATGGAACGCTTATTTGCCTTCTATCTATGCATTCTGACACTCCAACAATGTGTTCTGCTTCAATTTGACTCATTTTACAAAGGTGATTATTCCTGGAGTGAACATGCAGTTCTACTCAAGAGTAAGCAACTAAGCGAAATAAAGTCATGGAACGCTTATTTGCCTTCTATCTATGCATTCTGACACTCCAACAATGTGTTCTGCTTCAATTTTTTTTTTGAATAATTTTTATTAATTTTTAGAAAAAAAAACACATACAAAGTATACAACATAAACTCTGTCCCTTCATTTTCCCTCCACCCACAAGCCCACCTCTGCCACCAGTGAGCCCCATGGGTATTGGGGAACAAAGGGGTCCATTTTAAGCTGGGTTTGACCTCCCCCCTCCTTCCTCCCCCCTCATCCCCCCCCTGCCACTGAGAGGACAAAGGCGGTGGATCTCTGGGGATTGGCTTATCCCCCAGCTATTTCTTCACTGTACTGGAAAAAAGAAAAACAAAGAAAAAAGGAGAGAGAGAGAAAAAAAGCAAAAATATGAAAAGGGGAAAAAAAGGGAAGGAAAAAAAAAGGAAAAAGGAAAAATATTAATGGCTTCCACGACTCTCCTCCTCCTGGATTTCCCAACCTCTTTACATAGTTATGGCGGGTTTTCTAATCCAATTCAGAATCTTATTCTTATAATATTAACACAATCCTCCTTCTTCATGCGGTCCCCCTCTGAGCCCCCCCCCTGCCACTGGGGTAGCCCGAGGAGTCCAGCAGTCAAAAGGTTCCATTTTTGTGTCTGGGTTTCCCTCCACCCTTCCCTCTCCCCTCAAGGCACCCCCTGCCACTGGGTACCAAGAGTAAGAAGGGGGAGACAGGCAGTTTTCCACCCAAACACCTGATCACCAAAATTATTCAAAAACAAACTCTAAGCATATTTCCTCAGCCATTCCTTTTACTCCCTCCAGAAAGCTCTTAACCTTAAACTATAAAGATCTCTCCTTCCCCCCCCCAATGTCCCTCCTCCCAATTGGATCAGCATATCCTTTAACAGGCCAAGATTCCGACACCGTTGTTCATAGACCAAAAACAGTACCTTAAACTAAAATTTTTACCCCACACCAATTCTTTCCCACATCCACTTCCAGACCTCTGCTCCTCTCTCTTTCTGCCTTTCCCTCCCTTCACTAACACCATTCAACATTTCAGTCTCTCCAGGATTTTCAGTTCCATCAATCTTCTCTTCACTTTGCTTCTCCTTGTCGGCCTCATCTCTTTGTTCTGATCTTTGTTTTTCATCATCCAACACATATTTTTTATAGTCTGAATCAGTCTCCAAATTGTCCTCAAATTGTTGCTCCTCACACACAATCTCATAATCAAAATTGTCCTCTAAATCTTGCTCTTGCACCTCATTCTCCTTTTCTGTTGGATTGAAACATTGCCTTTCCTTGTAGATATCTTCCCATGTTTGTAGATAACCCAGCACAGCTTCCTGGAAAGCTCGAGAGAATTTTGTTTTCATAGTTCACTTGACCACAGGCAGACCAGAGATAAGGGCAGAAGGGTACTGGAAAATTCCTCTCTACAACGTTTTCGGCTCCATCTTGGCTGTTCTTATCCTTTGTCTTTAACCTCATCAGATTTCAAATTTACAGTCCGCTTAAATCCTTTTAAAACCTTTTGAATCAATTTTTCCAATTCACAGGAATAAAATCGTCTTTCTTAGCCCTTTAACAATTTGACAGCTTTTGACAGCTGTCAAAACGTCCTCCCCCTTGTTGCTGCTGAACCTCAAGGGGCAACGACACCGGGGGGCTGGGGAGGTTTGGAAAAGTCTTTCTTTCTCTCGGGTCCGCAATCTTGAAAGAAGTTTTCCCTTTTCGGCTTGGGAATATTTAATGCGCCTCCCGATTGTCCATTTGGAAGAGATCGGCTTCCGTTACTTTAGAATCTCTTCCTATCTTCAAATTTAAAATTTTTAAGATCCGAATAGAGATTTAACTTACTTTGAAGAAGTCTTTTATTGCCTTCTTTTATTGCCTTTTATTGCCTTGGAAGAATCCGCCGCTTGCAGGCTAAGGACTCGGAGCTTCACTTCAAGGAGGTAAGATGAAACCCAAAAATGGCTCCCGCGACTCCACTCCGCTGGCTCTCGATTGCTCTACTGAGCTCTCGGGCAGCAGAGGATTCGCGTTCGGAGCAAACAGCTGGGCACTATGTCACCGAGACTCTCTACTCGGTGTTTGTTCGGGGAGTCCGCTCGCTCTGCGGACTTCCCCCCCCTCCACGAAGCCAGGGACTTCAGAGCACGAAGTCCCTGCGTCCAACTTCACCAGCGCGACGAATCGGAAGCCTCAATGTGTTCTGCTTCAATTTGACTCATTTTACAAAGGTGCTTATTCCTGGAGTGAACATGCAGTTCTACTCAAGAGTAAGCAACTAAGCGAAATAAAGTCATGGAACGCTTATTTGCCTTCTATCTATGCATTCTGACACTCCAACAATGTGTTCTGCTTCAATTTGACTCATTTTACAAAGGTGCTTATTCCTGGAGTGAACATGCAGTTCTACTCAAGAGTAAGCAACTAAGCGAAATAAAGCCATGGAACGCTTATTTGCCTTCTATCTATGCATTCTGACAGTCCAACAATGTGTTCTGCTTCAATTTGACTCATTTTACAAAGGTGCTTATTCCTGAAGTGAATATGCAGTTCTACTCAAGAGTAAGCAACTAAGCGAAATAAAGCCATGGAACGCTTATTTGCCTCCTATCTATGCATTCTGACACTCCAACAATGTGTTCTGCTTCAATTTGACTCGTTTTACAAAGGTGCTTATTCCTGGAGTGAACATGCAGTTCTACTCAAGAGTAAGCAACTAAGCGAAATAAAGTCATGGAACGCTTATTTGCCTTCTATCTATGCATTCTGACACTCCAACAATGTGTTCTGCTTCAATTTGACTCATTTTACAAAGGTGCTTATTCCTGGAGTGAACATGCAGTTCTACTCAAGAGTAAGCAACTAAGCGAAATAAAGCCATGGAACGCTTATTTGCCTTCTATCTATGCATTCTGACACTCCAACAATGTTTTCTGCTTCAATTTGACTCATTTTACAAAGGTGCTTATTCCTGGAGTGAATATGCAGTTCTATTCAAGAGTAAGCAAATAAGCGAAATGTAGCCACGGAACGCTTATTTGCCTTATATCTATGCATTCTGACACTCCAACAATGTGTTCTGCTTCAATTTGACTCATTTTACAAAGGTGCTTATTCCTGGAGTGAACATGCAGTTCTACTCAAGAGTAAGCAACTATGCGAAATAAAGTCATGGAGGGCTTATTTGCCTTCTATCTATGCATTCTGACACTCCAACAATGTTTTCTGCTTCAATTTGACTCATTTTACAAAGGTGCTAATTCCTGGAGTGAACATGCAGTTCTACTCAAGAGTAAGCAACTAAGCGAAATAAAGCCATGGAACGCTTATTTGCCTTCTATCTATGCATTCTGACACTCCAACAATGTTTTCTGCTTCAATTTGACTCATTTTACAAAGGTGCTTATTCCTGAAGTGAATATGCAGTTCTACTCAAGAGTAAGCAACTAAGCGAAATAAAGCCATGGAACGTTTATTTGCCTTCTATCTATGCATTCTGACACTCCAACAATGTGTTCTGCTTCAAATTGACTCATTCTACAAAGGTGCTTATTCCTGGAGTGAACATGCAGTTCTACTCAAGAGTAAGCAACTAAGCGAAATAAAGTCATGGAACGCTTATTTGCCTTCTATCTATGCATTCTGACACTCCAACAATGTGTTCTGCTTCAATTTGACTCATTTTACAAAGGTGCTTATTCCTGGAGTGAATATGCAGTTCAACTCAAGAGTAAGCAACTAAGCGAAATAAAGCCATAGAACACTTATTTGCCTTCTATCTATGCATTCTGACACTCCAACAATGTTTTCTGCTTCAATTTGACTCATTTTACAAAAGTGCTTATTCCTGGAGTGAACATGCAGTTCTACTCAAGAGTAAGCAAATAAGCGAAATGAAGCCATAGAACGCTTATTTGCCTTCTATCTATGCATTCTGACACTTCAACAATGTTTTCTGCTTCAATTTGACTCATTTTACAAAGGTGCTTATTCCTGGAGTGAACATGCAGTTCTACTCAAGAGTAAGCAAATAAGCGAAATGAAGCCACGGAACGCTTATTTGCCTTCTATCTATGCATTCTGACACTGCAACAATGTTTTCTGCTTCAATTTGACTCATTTTACAAAGGTGCTTATTCCTGGTGTGAATATGCAGTTCTACTCAAGAGTAAGCAACTAAGCGAAATAAAGCCATGGAACGCTTATCTGCCTTCTATCTATGCATTCTGACACTCCAACAATGTATTCTGCTTCAATTTGACTCATTTTACAAAGGTGCTTATTCCTGGAGTGAACATGCAGTTCTACTCAAGAGTAAGGAACTAAGTGAAATGAAGCCATGGAACGCTTATCTGCCTTCTATCTATGCATTCTGACACTCCAACAATGTTTTCTGCTTCAATTTGACTCATTTTACAAAGGTGCTTATTCCTGGAGTGAATATGCAGTTCTACTCAAGAGTAAGCAAATAAGCGAAATGTAGCCACGGAACGCTTATTTGCCTTCTATCTATGCATTCTGACACTCCAACAATGTGTTCTGCTTCAATTTGACTCATTTTACAAAGGTGCTTATTCCTGGAGTGAACATGCAGTTCTACTCAAGAGTAAGCAACTATGCGAAATAAAGTCATGGAGGGCTTATTTGCCTTCTATCTATGCATTCTGACACTCCAACAATGTTTTCTGCTTCAATTTGACTCATTTTACAAAGGTGCTTATTCCTGGAGTGAACATGCAGTTCTACTCAAGAGTAAGCAACTAAGCGAAATAAAGCCATGGAACGCTTATTTGCCTTCTATCTATACATTCTGACACTCCAACAATGTTTTCTGCTTCAATTTGACTCATTTTACAAAGGTGCTTATTCCTGAAGTGAATATGCAGTTCTACTCAAGAGTAAGCAACTAAGCGAAATAAAGCCATGGAACGTTTATTTGCCTTCTATCAATGCATTCTGACACTCCAACAATGTGTTCTGCTTCAAATTGACTCATTCTACAAAGGTGCTTATTCCTGGAGTGAACATGCAGTTCTACTCAAGAGTAAGCAACTAAGCGAAAAAAAGTCACGGAACGCTTATTTGCCTTCTATCTATGCATTCTGACACTCCAACAATGTGTTCTGCTTCAATTTGACTCATTTTACAAAGGTGCTTATTCCTGGAGTGAATATGCAGTTCAACTCAAGAGTAAGCAACTAAGCGAAATAAAGCCATAGAACACTTATTTGCCTTCTATCTATGCATTCTGACACTCCAACAATGTTTTCTGCTTCAATTTGACTCATTTTACAAAAGTGCTTATTCCTGGAGTGAACATGCAGTTCTACTCAAGAGTAAGCAAATAAGCGAAATGAAGCCATAGAACGCTTATTTGCCTTCTATCTATGCATTCTGACACTTCAACAATGTTTTCTGCTTCAATTTGACTCATTTTACAAAGGTGCTTATTCCTGGAGTGAACATGCAGTTCTACTCAAGAGTAAGCAAATAAGCGAAATGAAGCCACGGAACGCTTATTTGCCTTCTATCTATGCATTCTGACACTGCAACAATGTTTTCTGCTTCAATTTGACTCATTTTACAAAGGTGCTTATTCCTGGTGTGAATATGCAGTTCTACTCAAGAGTAAGCAACTAAGCGAAATAAAGCCATGGAACGCTTATCTGCCTTCTATCTATGCATTCTGACACTCCAACAATGTATTCTGCTTCAATTTGACTCATTTTACAAAGGTGCTTATTCCTGGAGTGAACATGCAGTTCTACTCAAGAGTAAGGAACTAAGTGAAATGAAGCCATGGAACGCTTATTTGCCTTCTATCTATGCATTCTGACACTCCAACAATGTTTTCTGCTTCAATTTGACTCATTTTACAAAGGTGCTTATTCCTGGAGTGAACATGCAGTTCTACTCAAGAGTAAGCAAATAAGCGAAATGAAGCCACGGAACGCTTATATGCCTTCTATCTATGCATTCTGACACTCCAACAATGTGTTCTGCTTCAATTTGACTCATTTTACAAAGGTGCTTATTCCTGGAGTGAACATGCAGTTCTACTCAAGAGTAAGCAACTAAGCGAAATAAAGCCATGGAACGCTTATTTGCCTTCTATCTATGCATTCTGACACTCCAACAATGTTTTCTGCTTCAATTTGACTCATTTTACAAAGGTGCTTATTCCTGTTGTGAATATGCAGTTCTACTCAAGAGTAAGCAAATAAGCGAAATGTAGCCACGGAACGCTTATTTGCCTTCTATCTATGCATTCTGACACTCCAACAATGTGTTCTGCTTCAATTTGACTCATTTTACAAAGGTGCTTATTCCTGGAGTGAACATGCAGTTCTACTCAAGAGTAAGCAACTATGCGAAATAAAGTCATGGAGGGCTTATTTGCCTTCTATCTATGCATTCTGACACTCCAACAATGTTTTCTGCTTCAATTTGACTCATTTTACAAAGGTGCTTATTCCTGGAGTGAACATGCAGTTCTACTCAAGAGTAAGCAACTAAGCGAAATAAAGCCATGGAACGCTTATTTGCCTTCTATCTATACATTCTGACACTCCAACAATGTTTTCTGCTTCAATTTGACTCATTTTACAAAGGTGCTTATTCCTGAAGTGAATATGCAGTTCTACTCAAGAGTAAGCAACTAAGCGAAATAAAGCCATGGAACGTTTATTTGCCTTCTATCAATGCATTCTGACACTCCAACAATGTGTTCTGCTTCAAATTGACTCATTCTACAAAGGTGCTTATTCCTGGAGTGAACATGCAGTTCTACTCAAGAGTAAGCAACTAAGCGAAAAAAAGTCATGGAACGCTTATTTGCCTTCTATCTATGCATTCTGACACTCCAACAATGTGTTCTGCTTCAATTTGACTCATTTTACAAAGGTGCTTATTCCTGGAGTGAATATGCAGTTCAACTCAAGAGTAAGCAACTAAGCGAAATAAAGCCATAGAACACTTATTTGCCTTCTATCTATGCATTCTGACACTCCAACAATGTTTTCTGCTTCAATTTGACTCATTTTACAAAAGTGCTTATTCCTGGAGTGAACATGCAGTTCTACTCAAGAGTAAGCAAATAAGCGAAATGAAGCCATAGAACGCTTATTTGCCTTCTATCTATGCATTCTGACACTCCAACAATGTTTTCTGCTTCAATTTGACTCATTTTACAAAGGTGCTTATTCCTGGTGTGAATATGCAGTTCTACTCAAGAGTAAGCAACTAAGCGAAATAAAGCCATGGAACGCTTATTTGCCTTCTATCTATGCATTCTGACACTCCAACAATGTATTCTGCTTCAATTTGACTCATTTTACAAAGGTGCTTATTCCTGGAGTGAACATGCAGTTCTACTCAAGAGTAAGGAACTAAGTGAAATGAAGCCATGGAACGCTTATTTGCCTTCTATCTATGCATTCTGACACTCCAACAATGTTTTCTGCTTCAATTTGACTCATTTTACAAAGGTGCTTATTCCTGGAGTGAACATGCAGTTCTACTCAAGAGTAAGCAAATAAGCGAAATGAAGCCACGGAACGCTTATATGCCTTCTATCTATGCATTCTGACACTCCAACAATGTGTTCTGCTTCAATTTGACTCATTTTACAAAGGTGCTTATTCCTGGAGTGAACATGCAGTTCTACTCAAGAGTAAGCAACTAAGCGAAATAAAGCCATGGAACGCTTATTTGCCTTCTATCTATGCATTCTGACACTCCAACAATGTTTTCTGCTTCAATTTGACTCATTTTACAAATGTGCTTATTCCTGGAGTGAATATGCAGTTCTACTCAAGAGTAAGCAAATAAGCGAAATGTAGCCACGGAACGCTTATTTGCCTTCTATCTATGCATTCTGACACTCCAACAATGTGTTCTGCTTCAATTTGACTCATTTTACAAAGGTGCTTATTCCTGGAGTGAACATGCAGTTCTACTCAAGAGTAAGCAACTATGCGAAATAAAGTCATGGAGGGCTTATTTGCCTTCTATCTATGCATTCTGAAACTCCAACAATGTGTTCTGCTTCAAATTGACTCATTCTACAAAGGTGCTTATTCCTGGAGTGAACATGCAGTTCTACTCAAGAGTAAGCAACTAAGCGAAATAAAGCCATGGAACGCTTATTTGCCTTCTATCTATGCATTCTGACACTCCAACAATGTTTTCTGCTTCAATTTGACTCATTTTACAAAGGTGCTTATTCCTGAAGTGAATATGCAGTTCTACTCAAGAGTAAGCAACTAAGCGAAATAAAGCCATGACACATTTATTTGCCTTCTATCTATGCATTCTGACACTCCAACAATGTGTTCTGCATCAAATTGACTCATTCTACAAAGGTGCTTATTCCTGGAGTGAACATGCAGTTCTACTCAAGAGTAAGCAACTAAGCGAAATAAAGCCATGGAACGCTTATTTGCCTTTTATCTATGCATTCTGACACTCCAACAATGTGTTCTGCTTCAATTTGACTCATTTTACAAAGGTGCTTATTCCTGGAGTGAACATGCAGTTCTACTCAAGAGTAAGCAACTAAGCGAAATAAAGTCATGGAACGCTTATTTGCCTTCTATCTATGCATTCTGACACTCCAACAATGTGTTATGTTTCAATTTGACTCATTTTACAAAGGTGCTTATTCCTGGAGTGAACATGCAGTTCTACTCAAGAGTAAGCAACTAAGCGAAATAAAGCCATGGAACGCTTATTTGCCTTCTATCTATGCATTCTGACACTCCAACAATGTGTTCTGCTTCAATTTGACTCATTTTACAAATGTGCTTATTCCTGGAGTGAACATGCAGTTCTACTCAAGAGTAAGCAACTAAGCGAAATAAAGCCATGGAACGCTTATTTGCCTTCTATCTATGCATTCTGACACTCCAACAATGTTTTCTGCTTCAATTTGACTCATTTTACAAAGGTGCTTATTCCTGAAGTGAATATGCAGTTCTACTCAAGAGTAAGCAACTAAGCGAAATAAAGCCATGGCACATTTATTTGCCTTCTATCTATGCATTCTGACACTCCAACAATGTGTTCTGCATCAAATTGACTCATTCTACAAAGGTGCTTATTCCTGGAGTGAACATGCAGTTCTACTCAAGAGTAAGCAACTAAGCGAAATAAAGCCATGGAACGCTTATTTGCCTTCTATCTATGCATTCTGACACTCCAACAATGTGTTCTGCTTCAATTTGACTCATTTTACAAAGGTGCTTATTCCTGGAGTGAACATGCAGATCTACTCAAGAGTAAGCAACTAAGCGAAATAAAGTCATGGAACGCTTATTTGCCTTCTATCTATGCATTCTGACACTCCAACAATGTGTTATGTTTCAATTTGACTCATTTTACAAAGGTGCTTATTCCTGGAGTGAACATGCAGTTCTACTCAAGAGTAAGCAACTAAGCGAAATAAAGCCATGGAACGCTTATTTGCCTTCTATCTATGCATTCTGACACTCCAACAATGTTTTCTGCTTCAATTTGACTCATTTTACAAAGGTGCTTATTCCTGGAGTGAACATGCAGTTCTACTCAAGAGTAAGCAAATAAGCGAAATGTAGCCACGGAACGCTTATTTGTCTTCTATCTATGCATTCTGACACTCCAACAATGTGTTCTGCTTCAATTTGACTCATTTTACAAAGGTGCTTATTCCTGGAGTGAACATGCAGTTTTACTCAAGAGTAAGCAACTATGCGAAATAAAGTCATGGAGGGCTTATTTGCCTTCTATCTATGCATTCTGACACTCCAACAATGTTTTCTGCTTCAATTTGACTCATTTTACAAAGGTGCTTATTCCTGGAGTGAACATGCGGTTCTACTCAAGAGTAAGCAACTAAGCGAAATAAAGTCATGGAACGCTTATTTGCCTTCTATCTATGCATTCTGACACTCCAACACTGTGTTATGCTTCAATTTGACTCATTTTACAAAGGTGCTTATTCCTGGAGTGAACATGCAGTTCTACTCAAGAGTAAGCAACTAAGCGAAATAAAGCCATGGAACGCTTATTTGCCTTCTATCTATGCATTCTGACACTCCAACAATGTGTTCTGCTTCAAGTTGACTCATTTTACAAAGGTGCTTATTCCTGGAGTGAACATGCAGTTCTACTCAAGAGTAAGCAACTAAGCGAAATAAAGTCATGGAACGCTTATTTGCCTTCTATCTATGCATTCTGACACTCCAACAATGTTTTCTGCTTCAATTTGACTCATTTTACAAAGGTGCTTATTCCTGGAGTGAATATGCAGTTCTACTCAAGAGTAAGCAAATAAGCGAAATGTAGCCACGGAACGCTTATTTGCCTTCTATCTATGCATTCTGACACTCCAACAATGTGTTCTGCTTCAATTTGACTCATTTTACAAAGGTGCTTATTCCTGGAGTGAACATGCAGTTCTACTCAAGAGTAAGCAACTATGCGAAATAAAGTCATGGAGGGCTTATTTGCCTTCTATCTATGCATTCTGACACTCCAACAATGTTTTCTGCTTCAATTTGACTCATTTTACAAAGGTGCTTATTCCTGGAGTGAACATGCAGTTCTACTCAAGAGTAAGCAACTAAGCGAAATAAAGCCATGGCACATTTATTTGCCTTCTATCTATGCATTCTGACACTCCAACAATGTGTCCTGCATCAAATTGACTCATTCTACAAAGGTGCTTATTCCTGGAGTGAACATGCAGTTCTACTCAAGAGTAAGCAACTAAGCGAAATAAAGCCATGGAACGCTTATTTGCCTTCTATCTATGCATTCTGACACTCCAACAATGTGTTCTGCTTCAATTTGACTCATTTTACAAAGGTGCTTATTCCTGGAGTGAACATGCAGTTCTACTCAAGAGTAAGCAACTAAGCGAAATAAAGTCATGGAACGCTTATTTGCCTTCTATCTATGCATTCTGACACTCCAACAATGTGTTATGTTTCAATTTGACTCATTTTACAAAGGTGCTTATTCCTGGAGTGAACATGCAGTTCTACTCAAGAGTAAGCAACTAAGCGAAATAAAGCCATGGAACGCTTATTTGCCTTCTATCTATGCATTCTGACACTCCAACAATGTGTTCTGCTTCAATTTGACTCATTTTACAAAGGTGCTTATTCCTGGAGTGAACATGCAGTTCTACTCAAGAGTAAGCAACTATGCGAAATAAAGTCATGGAGGGCTTATTTGCCTTCTATCTATGCATTCTGACACTCCAACAATGTGTTCTGCATCAAATTGACTCATTCTACAAAGGTGCTTATTCCTGGAGTGAACATGCAGTTCTACTCAAGAGTAAGCAACTAAGCGAAATAAAGCCATGGAACGCTTATTTGCCTTCTATCTATGCATTCTGACACTCCAACAATGTGTTCTGCTTCAATTTGACTCATTTTACAAAGGTGCTTATTCCTGGAGTGAACATGCAGTTCTACTCAAGAGTAAGCAACTAAGCGAAATAAAGTCATGGAACGCTTATTTGCCTTCTATCTATGCATTCTGACACTCCAACAATGTGTTATGTTTCAATTTGACTCATTTTACAAAGGTGCTTATTCCTGGAGTGAACATGCAGTTCTACTCAAGAGTAAGCAACAAAGCGAAATAAAGCCTTGGAACGCTTATTTGCCTTCTATCTATGCATTCTGACACTCCAACAATGTTTTCTGCTTCAATTTGACTCATTTTACAAAGGTGCTTATTCCTGGAGTGAACATGCAGTTCTACTCAAGAGTAAGCAAATAAGCGAAATGTAGCCACGGAACGCTTATTTGTCTTCTATCTATGCATTCTGACACTCCAACAATGTGTTCTGCTTCAATTTGACTCATTTTACAAAGGTGCTTATTCCTGGAGTGAACATGCGGTTCTACTCAAGAGTAAGCAACTAAGCGAAATAAAGTCATGGAACGCTTATTTGCCTTCTATCTATGCATTCTGACACTCCAACAATGTGTTATGCTTCAATTTGACTCATTTTACAAAGGTGCTTATTCCTGGAGTGAACATGCGGTTCTACTCAAGAGTAAGCAACTAAGCGAAATAAAGTCATGGAACGCTTATTTGCCTTCTATCTATGCATTCTGACACTCCAACAATGTGTTATGCTTCAATTTGACTCATTTTACAAAGGTGCTTATTCCTGGAGTGAACATGCAGTTCTACTCAAAAGTAAGCAACTAAGCGAAATAAAGCCATGGAACGCTTATTTGCCTTCTATCTATGCATTCTGACACTCCAACAATGTGTTCTGCTTCAATTTGACTCATTTTACAAAGGTGCTTATTCCTGGAGTGAACATGCAGTTCTACTCAAGAGTAAGCAACTAAGCGAAATAAAGTCATGGAACGCTTATTTGCCTTCTATCTATGCATTCTGACACTCCAACAATGTTTTCTGCTTCAATTTGACTCATTTTACAAAGGTGCTTATTCCTGGAGTGAACATGCAGTTTTACTCAAGAGTAAGCAACTAAGCGAAATAAAGCCATAGAACGCTTATTTGCCTTCTATCTATGCATTCTGACACTCCAACAATGTGTTCTGCTTCAATTTGACTCATTTTACAAAGGTGCTTATTCCTGGAGTGAACATGCAGTTCTACTCAAGAGTAAGCAAATAAGCGAAATGAAGCCACGGAACGCTTATATGCCTTCTATCTATGCATTCTGACACTCCAACAATGTGTTCTGCTTCAATTTGACTCATTTTACAAAGGTGCTTATTCCTGTAGTGAACATGCAGTTCTACTCAAGAGTAAGCAACTAAGCGAAATAAAGTCATGGAACGCTTATTTGCCTTCTATCTATGCATTCTGACACTCCAACAATGTTTTCTGCTTCAATTTGACTCATTTTACAAAGGTGCTTATTCCTGGAGTGAATATGCAGTTCTACTCAAGAGTAAGCAAATAAGCGAAATGTAGCCACGGAACGCTTATTTGTCTTCTATCTATGCATTCTGACACTCCAACAATGTGTTATGTTTCAATTTGACTCATTTTACAAAGGTGCTTATTCCTGGAGTGAACATGCAGTTCTACTCAAGAGTAAGCAACTAAGCGAAATAAAGCCATGGAACGCTTATTTGCCTTCTATCTATGCATTCTGACACTCCAACAATGTGTTCTGCTTCAATTTGACTCATTTTACAAAGGTGCTTATTCCTGGAGTGAACATGCAGTTCTACTCAAGAGTAAGCAACTATGCGAAATAAAGTCATGGAGGGCTTATTTGCCTTCTATCTATGCATTCTGACACTCCAACAATGTGTTCTGCATCAAATTGACTCATTCTACAAAGGTGCTTATTCCTGGAGTGAACATGCAGTTCTACTCAAGAGTAAGCAACTAAGCGAAATAAAGCCATGGAACGCTTATTTGCCTTCTATCTATGCATTCTGACACTCCAACAATGTGTTCTGCTTCAATTTGACTCATTTTACAAAGGTGCTTATTCCTGGAGTGAACATGCAGTTCTACTCAAGAGTAAGCAACTAAGCGAAATAAAGTCATGGAACGCTTATTTGCCTTCTATCTATGCATTCTGACACTCCAACAATGTGTTATGTTTCAATTTGACTCATTTTACAAAGGTGCTTATTCCTGGAGTGAACATGCAGTTCTACTCAAGAGTAAGCAACAAAGCGAAATAAAGCCTTGGAACGCTTATTTGCCTTCTATCTATGCATTCTGACACTCCAACAATGTGTTATGCTTCAATTTGACTCATTTTACAAAGGTGCTTATTCCTGGAGTGAACATGCGGTTCTACTCAAGAGTAAGCAACTAAGCGAAATAAAGTCATGGAACGCTTATTTGCCTTCTATCTATGCATTCTGACACTCCAACAATGTGTTATGCTTCAATTTGACTCATTTTACAAAGGTGCTTATTCCTGGAGTGAACATGCAGTTCTACTCAAAAGTAAGCAACTAAGCGAAATAAAGCCATGGAACGCTTATTTGCCTTCTATCTATGCATTCTGACACTCCAACAATGTGTTCTGCTTCAATTTGACTCATTTTACAAAGGTGCTTATTCCTGGAGTGAACATGCAGTTCTACTCAAGAGTAAGCAACTAAGCGAAATAAAGTCATGGAACGCTTATTTGCCTTCTATCTATGCATTCTGACACTCCAACAATGTTTTCTGCTTCAATTTGACTCATTTTACAAAGGTGCTTATTCCTGGAGTGAACATGCAGTTTTACTCAAGAGTAAGCAACTAAGCGAAATAAAGCCATAGAACGCTTATTTGCCTTCTATCTATGCATTCTGACACTCCAACAATGTGTTCTGCTTCAATTTGACTCATTTTACAAAGGTGCTTATTCCTGGAGTGAACATGCAGTTCTACTCAAGAGTAAGCAAATAAGCGAAATGAAGCCACGGAACGCTTATATGCCTTCTATCTATGCATTCTGACACTCCAACAATGTGTTCTGCTTCAATTTGACTCATTTTACAAAGGTGCTTATTCCTGTAGTGAACATGCAGTTCTACTCAAGAGTAAGCAACTAAGCGAAATAAAGCCATGGAACGCTTATTTGCCTTCTATCTATGCATTCTGACACTCCAACAATGTGTTCTGCTTCAATTTGACTCATTTTACAAAGCTGCTTATTCCTGGAGTGAACATGCAGTTCTACTCAAGAGTAAGCAACTATGCGAAATAAAGTCATGGAGGGCTTATTTGCCTTCTATCTATGCATTCTGACACTCCAACAATGTGTTCTGCATCAAATTGACTCATTCTACAAAGGTGCTTATTCCTGGAGTGAACATGCAGTTCTACTCAAGAGTAAGCAACTAAGCGAAATAAAGCCATGGAACGCTTATTTGCCTTCTATCTATGCATTCTGACACTCCAACAATGTGTTCTGCTTCAATTTGACTCATTTTACAAAGGTGCTTATTCCTGGAGTGAACATGCAGTTCTACTCAAGAGTAAGCAACTAAGCGAAATAAAGTCATGGAACGCTTATTTGCCTTCTATCTATGCATTCTGACACTCCAACAATGTGTTATGTTTCAATTTGACTCATTTTACAAAGGTGCTTATTCCTGGAGTGAACATGCAGTTCTACTCAAGAGTAAGCAACAAAGCGAAATAAAGCCTTGGAACGCTTATTTGCCTTCTATCTATGCATTCTGACACTCCAACAATGTTTTCTGCTTCAATTTGACTCATTTTACAAAGGTGCTTATTCCTGGAGTGAACATGCAGTTCTACTCAAGAGTAAGCAAATAAGCGAAATGTAGCCACGGAACGCTTATTTGTCTTCTATCTATGCATTCTGACACTCCAACAATGTGTTCTGCTTCAATTTGACTCATTTTACAAAGGTGCTTATTCCTGGAGTGAACATGCGGTTCTACTCAAGAGTAAGCAACTAAGCGAAATAAAGTCATGGAACGCTTATTTGCCTTCTATCTATGCATTCTGACACTCCAACAATGTGTTATGCTTCAATTTGACTCATTTTACAAAGGTGCTTATTCCTGGAGTGAACATGCGGTTCTACTCAAGAGTAAGCAACTAAGCGAAATAAAGTCATGGAACGCTTATTTGCCTTCTATCTATGCATTCTGACACTCCAACAATGTGTTATGCTTCAATTTGACTCATTTTACAAAGGTGCTTATTCCTGGAGTGAACATGCAGTTCTACTCAAAAGTAAGCAACTAAGCGAAATAAAGCCATGGAACGCTTATTTGCCTTCTATCTATGCATTCTGACACTCCAACAATGTGTTCTGCTTCAATTTGACTCATTTTACAAAGGTCCTTATTCCTGGAGTGAACATGCAGTTCTACTCAAGAGTAAGCAACTAAGCGAAATAAAGTCATGGAACGCTTATTTGCCTTCTATCTATGCATTCTGACACTCCAACAATGTTTTCTGCTTCAATTTGACTCATTTTACAAAGGTGCTTATTCCTGGAGTGAACATGCAGTTTTACTCAAGAGTAAGCAACTAAGCGAAATAAAGCCATAGAACGCTTATTTCCCTTCTATCTATGCATTCTGACACTCCAACAATGTGTTCTGCTTCAATTTGACTCATTTTACAAAGGTGCTTATTCCTGGAGTGAACATGCAGTTCTACTCAAGAGTAAGCAAATAAGCGAAATGAAGCCACGGAACGCTTATATGCCTTCTATCTATGCATTCTGACACTCCAACAATGTGTTCTGCTTCAATTTGACTCATTTTACAAAGGTGCTTATTCCTGTAGTGAACATGCAGTTCTACTCAAGAGTAAGCAACTAAGCGAAATAAAGCCATGGAACGCTTATTTGCCTTCTATCTATGCATTCTGACACTCCAACAATGTTTTCTGCTTCAATTTGACTCATTTTACAAAGGTGCTTATTCCTGGAGTGAATATGTAGTTCTACTCAAGAGTAAGCAAATAAGCGAAATGTAGCCACGGAACGCTTATTTGTCTTCTATCTATGCATTCTGACACTCCAACAATGTGTTCTGCTTCAATTTGACTCATTTTACAAAGGTGCTTATTCCTGGAGTGAACATGCGGTTCTACTCAAGAGTAAGCAACTATGCGAAATAAAGTCATGGAGGGCTTATTTGCCTTCTATCTATGCATTCTGACACTCCAACAATGTTTTCTGCTTCAATTTGACTCATTTTACAAAGGTGCTTATTCCTGGAGTGAACATGCGGTTCTACTCAAGAGTAAGCAACTAAGCGAAATAAAGTCATGGAACGCTTATTTGCCTTCTATCTATGCATTCTGACACTCCAACAATGTGTTATGCTTCAATTTGACTCATTTTACAAAGGTGCTTATTCCTGGAGTGAACATGCAGTTCTACTCAAGAGTAAGCAACTAAGCGAAATAAAGCCATGGAACGCTTATTTGCCTTCTATCTATGCATTCTGACACTCCAACAATGTGTTCTGCTTCAATTTGACTCATTTTACAAAGGTGCTTATTCCTGGAGTGAACATGCAGTTCTACTCAAGAGTAAGCAACTAAGCGAAATAAAGTCATGGAACGCTTATTTGCCTTCTATCTATGGATTCTGACACTCCAACAATGTTTACTGCTTCAATTTGACTCATTTTACAAAGGTGCTTATTCCTGGAGTGAACATGCAGTTTTACTCAAGAGTAAGCAACTAAGCGAAATAAAGCCATAGAACGCTTATTTGCCTTCTATCTATGCATTCTGACACTCCAACAATGTGTTCTGCTTCAATTTGACTCATTTTACAAAGGTGCTTATTCCTGGAGTGAACATGCAGTTCTACTCAAGAGTAAGCAAATAAGCGAAATGAAGCCACGGAACGCTTATATGCCTTCTATCTATGCATTCTGACACTCCAACAATGTGTTCTGCTTCAATTTGACTCATTTTACAAAGGTGCTTATTCCTGGTGTGAATATGCAGTTCTACTCAAGAGTAAGCAACTAAGCGAAATAAAGCCATGGAACGCTTATCTGCCTTCTATCTATGCATTCTGACACTCCAACAATGTATTCTGCTTCAATTTGACTCATTTTACAAAGGCGCTTATTCCTGGAGTGAATATGCAGTTCTACTCAAGAGTAAGCAAATAAGCGAAATAAAGTCATGGAACGCTTATTTGCCTTCTATCTATGCATTCTGACACTCCAACAATGTGTTCTGCTTCAATTTGACTCATTTTACAAAGGTGCTTATTCCTGGAGTGAACATGCAGTTCTACTCAAGAGTAAGCAAATAAGCGAAATGAAGCCATGGAACGCTTATATGCCTTCTATCTATGCATTCTGACACTCCAACAATGTGTTCTGCTCTAATTTGACTCATTTTACAAAGGTGCTTATTCCTGGAGTGAACATGCAGTTCTACTCAAGAGTAAGCAACTAAGCGAAATAAAGTCATGGAACGCTTATTTGCCTTCTATCTATGCATTCTGACACTCCAACAATGTGTTATGCTTCAATTTGACTCATTTTACAAAGGTGCTTATTCCTGGAGTGAATATGCAGTTCTACTCAAGAGTAAGCAAATAAGCGAAATAAAGTCATGGAACGCTTATTTGCCTTCTATCTATGCATTCTGACACTCCAACAATGTGTTCTGCTTCAATTTGACTCATTTTACAAAGGTGCTTATTCCTGGAGTGAACATGCAGTTCTACTCAAGAGTAAGCAACTATGCGAAATAAGTCATGGAGGGCTTATTTGCCTTCTATCTATGCATTCTGACACTGCAACAATGTTTTCTGCTTCAATTTGACTCATTTTACAAAGGTGCTTATTCCTGGAGTGAACATGCAGTTCTACTCAAGAGTAAGCAACTAAGCGAAATAAAGCCATGGAACGCTTATTTGCCTTCTATCTATGCATTCTGACACTCCAACAATGTTTTCTGCTTCAATTTGACTCATTTTACAAAGGTGCTTATTCCTGAAGTGAATATGCAGTTCTACTCAAGAGTAAGCAACTAAGCGAAATAAAGCCATGGGACGTTTATTTGCCTTCTATCTATGCATTCTGACACTCCAACAATGTGTTCTGCATCAAATTGACTCATTCTACAAAGGTGCTTATTCCTGGAGTGAACATGCAGTTCTACTCAAGAGTAAGCAACTAAGCGAAATAAAGCCATGGAACGCTTATTTGCCTTCTATCTATGCATTCTGACACTCCAACAATGTGTTCTGCTTCAATTTGACTCATTTTACAAAGGTGCTTATTCCTGGAGTGAACATGCAGTTCTACTCAAGAGTAAGCAACTAAGCGAAATAAAGTCATGGAACGCTTATTTGCCTTCTATCTATGCATTCTGACACTCCAACAATGTGTTATGTTTCAATTTGACTCATTTTACAAAGGTGCTTATTCCGGGAGTGAACATGCAGTTCTACTCAAGAGTAAGCAACTAAGCGAAATAAAGCCATGGAACGCTTATTTGCCTTCTATCTATGCATTCTGACACTCCAACAATGTTTTCTGCTTCAATTTGACTCATTTTACAAAGGTGCTTATTCCTGGAGTGAACATGCAGTTCTACTCAAGAGTAAGCAAATAAGCGAAATGTAGCCACGGAACGCTTATTTGCCTTCTATCTATGCATTCTGACACTCCAACAATGTGTTCTTCTTCAATTTGACTCATTTTACAAAGGTGCTTATTCCTGGAGTGAACATGCAGTTTTACTCAAGAGTAAGCAACTATGCGAAATAAAGTCATGGAGGGCTTATTTGCCTTCTATCTATGCATTCTGACACTCCAACAATGTGTTATGCTTCAATTTGACTCATTTTACAAAGGTGCTTATTCCTGGAGTGAACATGCGGTTCTACTCAAGAGTAAGCAACTAAGCGAAATAAAGTCATGGAACGCTTATTTGCCTTCTATCTATGCATTCTGACACTCCAACAATGTGTTATGCTTCAATTTGACTCATTTTACAAAGGTGCTTATTCCTGGAGTGAACATGCAGTTCTACTCAAAAGTAAGCAACTAAGCGAAATAAAGCCATGGAACGCTTATTTGCCTTCTATCTATGCATTCTGACACTCCAACAATGTGTTCTGCTTCAATTTGACTCATTTTACAAAGGTGCTTATTCCTGGAGTGAACATGCAGTTCTACTCAAGAGTAAGCAACTAAGCGAAATAAAGTCATGGAACGCTTATTTGCCTTCTATCTATGCATTCTGACACTCCAACAATGTTTTCTGCTTCAATTTGACTCATTTTACAAAGGTGCTTATTCCTGGAGTGAACATGCAGTTTTACTCAAGAGTAAGCAACTAAGCGAAATAAAGCCATAGAACGCTTATTTGCCTTCTATCTATGCATTCTGACACTCCAACAATGTGTTCTGCTTCAATTTGACTCATTTTACAAAGGTGCTTATTCCTGGAGTGAACATGCAGTTCTACTCAAGAGTAAGCAAATAAGCGAAATGAAGCCACGGAACGCTTATATGCCTTCTATCTATGCATTCTGACACTCCAACAATGTGTTCTGCTTCAATTTGACTCATTTTACAAAGGTGCTTATTCCTGTAGTGAACATGCAGTTCTACTCAAGAGTAAGCAACTAAGCGAAATAAAGCCATGGAACGCTTATTTGCCTTCTATCTATGCATTCTGACACTCCAACAATGTGTTCTGCTTCAATTTGACTCATTTTACAAAGGTGCTTATTCCTGGAGTGAACATGCAGTTCTACTCAAGAGTAAGCAACTATGCGAAATAAAGTCATGGAGGGCTTATTTGCCTTCTATCTATGCATTCTGACACTCCAACAATGTGTTCTGCATCAAATTGACTCATTCTACAAAGGTGCTTATTCCTGGAGTGAACATGCAGTTCTACTCAAGAGTAAGCAACTAAGCGAAATAAAGCCATGGAACGCTTATTTGCCTTCTATCTATGCATTCTGACACTCCAACAATGTGTTCTGCTTCAATTTGACTCATTTTACAAAGGTGCTTATTCCTGGAGTGAACATGCAGTTCTACTCAAGAGTAAGCAACTAAGCGAAATAAAGTCATGGAACGCTTATTTGCCTTCTATCTATGCATTCTGACACTCCAACAATGTGTTATGTTTCAATTTGACTCATTTTACAAAGGTGCTTATTCCTGGAGTGAACATGCAGTTCTACTCAAGAGTAAGCAACAAAGCGAAATAAAGCCTTGGAACGCTTATTTGCCTTCTATCTATGCATTCTGACACTCCAACAATGTTTTCTGCTTCAATTTGACTCATTTTACAAAGGTGCTTATTCCTGGAGTGAACATGCAGTTCTACTCAAGAGTAAGCAAATAAGCGAAATGTAGCCACGGAACGCTTATTTGTCTTCTATCTATGCATTCTGACACTCCAACAATGTGTTCTGCTTCAATTTGACTCATTTTACAAAGGTGCTTATTCCTGGAGTGAACATGCGGTTCTACTCAAGAGTAAGCAACTAAGCGAAATAAAGTCATGGAACGCTTATTTGCCTTCTATCTATGCATTCTGACACTCCAACAATGTGTTATGCTTCAATTTGACTCATTTTACAAAGGTGCTTATTCCTGGAGTGAACATGCGGTTCTACTCAAGAGTAAGCAACTAAGCGAAATAAAGTCATGGAACGCTTATTTGCCTTCTATCTATGCATTCTGACACTCCAACAATGTGTTATGCTTCAATTTGACTCATTTTACAAAGGTGCTTATTCCTGGAGTGAACATGCAGTTCTACTCAAAAGTAAGCAACTAAGCGAAATAAAGCCATGGAACGCTTATTTGCCTTCTATCTATGCATTCTGACACTCCAACAATGTGTTCTGCTTCAATTTGACTCATTTTACAAAGGTGCTTATTCCTGGAGTGAACATGCAGTTCTACTCAAGAGTAAGCAACTAAGCGAAATAAAGTCATGGAACGCTTATTTGCCTTCTATCTATGCATTCTGACACTCCAACAATGTTTTCTGCTTCAATTTGACTCATTTTACAAAGGTGCTTATTCCTGGAGTGAACATGCAGTTTTACTCAAGAGTAAGCAACTAAGCGAAATAAAGCCATAGAACGCTTATTTGCCTTCTATCTATGCATTCTGACACTCCAACAATGTGTTCTGCTTCAATTTGACTCATTTTACAAAGGTGCTTATTCCTGGAGTGAACATGCAGTTCTACTCAAGAGTAAGCAAATAAGCGAAATGAAGCCACGGAACGCTTATATGCCTTCTATCTATGCATTCTGACACTCCAACAATGTGTTCTGCTTCAATTTGACTCATTTTACAAAGGTGCTTATTCCTGTAGTGAACATGCAGTTCTACTCAAGAGTAAGCAACTAAGCGAAATAAAGCCATGGAACGCTTATTTGCCTTCTATCTATGCATTCTGACACTCCAACAATGTTTTCTGCTTCAATTTGACTCATTTTACAAAGGTGCTTATTCCTGGAGTGAATATGTAGTTCTACTCAAGAGTAAGCAAATAAGCGAAATGTAGCCACGGAACGCTTATTTGTCTTCTATCTATGCATTCTGACACTCCAACAATGTGTTCTGCTTCAATTTGACTCATTTTACAAAGGTGCTTATTCCTGGAGTGAACATGCGGTTCTACTCAAGAGTAAGCAACTATGCGAAATAAAGTCATGGAGGGCTTATTTGCCTTCTATCTATGCATTCTGACACTCCAACAATGTTTTCTGCTTCAATTTGACTCATTTTACAAAGGTGCTTATTCCTGGAGTGAACATGCGGTTCTACTCAAGAGTAAGCAACTAAGCGAAATAAAGTCATGGAACGCTTATTTGCCTTCTATCTATGCATTCTGACACTCCAACAATGTGTTATGCTTCAATTTGACTCATTTTACAAAGGTGCTTATTCCTGGAGTGAACATGCAGTTCTACTCAAGAGTAAGCAACTAAGCGAAATAAAGCCATGGAACGCTTATTTGCCTTCTATCTATGCATTCTGACACTCCAACAATGTGTTCTGCTTCAATTTGACTCATTTTACAAAGGTGCTTATTCCTGGAGTGAACATGCAGTTCTACTCAAGAGTAAGCAACTAAGCGAAATAAAGTCATGGAACGCTTATTTGCCTTCTATCTATGGATTCTGACACTCCAACAATGTTTACTGCTTCAATTTGACTCATTTTACAAAGGTGCTTATTCCTGGAGTGAACATGCAGTTTTACTCAAGAGTAAGCAACTAAGCGAAATAAAGCCATAGAACGCTTATTTGCCTTCTATCTATGCATTCTGACACTCCAACAATGTGTTCTGCTTCAATTTGACTCATTTTACAAAGGTGCTTATTCCTGGAGTGAACATGCAGTTCTACTCAAGAGTAAGCAAATAAGCGAAATGAAGCCACGGAACGCTTATATGCCTTCTATCTATGCATTCTGACACTCCAACAATGTGTTCTGCTTCAATTTGACTCATTTTACAAAGGTGCTTATTCCTGGTGTGAATATGCAGTTCTACTCAAGAGTAAGCAACTAAGCGAAATAAAGCCATGGAACGCTTATCTGCCTTCTATCTATGCATTCTGACACTCCAACAATGTATTCTGCTTCAATTTGACTCATTTTACAAAGGCGCTTATTCCTGGAGTGAATATGCAGTTCTACTCAAGAGTAAGCAAATAAGCGAAATAAAGTCATGGAACGCTTATTTGCCTTCTATCTATGCATTCTGACACTCCAACAATGTGTTCTGCTTCAATTTGACTCATTTTACAAAGGTGCTTATTCCTGGAGTGAACATGCAGTTCTACTCAAGAGTAAGCAAATAAGCGAAATGAAGCCATGGAACGCTTATATGCCTTCTATCTATGCATTCTGACACTCCAACAATGTGTTCTGCTCTAATTTGACTCATTTTACAAAGGTGCTTATTCCTGGAGTGAACATGCAGTTCTACTCAAGAGTAAGCAACTAAGCGAAATAAAGTCATGGAACGCTTATTTGCCTTCTATCTATGCATTCTGACACTCCAACAATGTGTTATGCTTCAATTTGACTCATTTTACAAAGGTGCTTATTCCTGGAGTGAATATGCAGTTCTACTCAAGAGTAAGCAAATAAGCGAAATAAAGTCATGGAACGCTTATTTGCCTTCTATCTATGCATTCTGACACTCCAACAATGTGTTCTGCTTCAATTTGACTCATTTTACAAAGGTGCTTATTCCTGGAGTGAACATGCAGTTCTACTCAAGAGTAAGCAACTATGCGAAATAAGTCATGGAGGGCTTATTTGCCTTCTATCTATGCATTCTGACACTGCAACAATGTTTTCTGCTTCAATTTGACTCATTTTACAAAGGTGCTTATTCCTGGAGTGAACATGCAGTTCTACTCAAGAGTAAGCAACTAAGCGAAATAAAGCCATGGAACGCTTATTTGCCTTCTATCTATGCATTCTGACACTCCAACAATGTTTTCTGCTTCAATTTGACTCATTTTACAAAGGTGCTTATTCCTGAAGTGAATATGCAGTTCTACTCAAGAGTAAGCAACTAAGCGAAATAAAGCCATGGGACGTTTATTTGCCTTCTATCTATGCATTCTGACACTCCAACAATGTGTTCTGCATCAAATTGACTCATTCTACAAAGGTGCTTATTCCTGGAGTGAACATGCAGTTCTACTCAAGAGTAAGCAACTAAGCGAAATAAAGCCATGGAACGCTTATTTGCCTTCTATCTATGCATTCTGACACTCCAACAATGTGTTCTGCTTCAATTTGACTCATTTTACAAAGGTGCTTATTCCTGGAGTGAACATGCAGTTCTACTCAAGAGTAAGCAAATAAGCGAAATGTAGCCACGGAACGCTTATTTGCCTTCTATCTATGCATTCTGACACTCCAACAATGTGTTCTTCTTCAATTTGACTCATTTTACAAAGGTGCTTATTCCTGGAGTGAACATGCAGTTTTACTCAAGAGTAAGCAACTATGCGAAATAAAGTCATGGAGGGCTTATTTGCCTTCTATCTATGCATTCTGACACTCCATGAATGTTTTCTGCTTCAATTTGACTCATTTTACAAAGGTGCTTATTCCTGGAGTGAACATGCAGTTCTACTCAAGAGTAAGCAACTAAGCGAAATAAAGTCATGGAACGCGTATTTGCCTTCTATCTATGCATTCTGACACTCCAACAATGTGTTATGCTTCAATTTGACTCATTTTACAAAGGTGCTTATTCCTGGAGTGAACATGCAGTTCTACTCAAGAGTAAGCAACTAAGCGAAATAAAGCCATGGAACGCTTATTTGCCTTCTATCTATGCATTCTGACACTCCAACAATGTTTTCTGCTTCAATTTGACTCATTTTACAAAGGTGCTTATTCCTGGAGTGAACATGCAGTTCTACTCAAGAGTAAGCAAATAAGCGAAATGTAGCCACGGAACGCTTATTTGCCTTCTATCTATGCATTCTGAGACTCCAACAATGTGTTCTGCTTCAATTTGACTCATTTTACAAAGGTGCTTATTCCTGGAGTGAACATGCAGTTTTACTCAAGAGTAAGCAACTATGCGAAATAAAGTCATGGAGGGCTTATTTGTCTTCTATCTATGCATTCTGACACTCCAACAATGTTTTCTGCTTCAATTTGACTCATTTTACAAAGGTGCTTATTCCTGGAGTGAACATGCGGTTCTACTCAAGAGTAAGCAACTAAGCGAAATAAAGTCATGGAACGCTTATTTGCCTTCTATCTATGCATTCTGACACTCCAACAATGTGTTATGCTTCAATTTGACTCCTTTTACAAAGGTGCTTATTCCTGGAGTGAACATGCAGTTCTACTCAAGAGTAAGCAACTAAGCGAAATAAAGCCATGGAACGCTTAATTGCCTTCTATCTATGCATTCTGACACTCCAACAATGTGTTCTGCTTCAATTTGACTCATTTTACAAAGGTGCTTATTCCTGGAGTGAACATGCAGTTCTACTCAAGAGTAAGCAACTAAGCGAAATAAAGCCATGGAACGCTTATTTGCCTTCTATCTATGCATTCTGACACTCCAACAATGTTTTCTGCTTCAATTTGACTCATTTTACAAAGGTGCTTATTCCTGGAGTGAATTTGCAGTTCTACTCAAGAGTAAGCAACTAAGCGAAATAAAGCCATGGAACGCTTATATGCTTTCTATCTATGCATTCTGACACTCCAACAAGTTTTCTGCTTCAATTTGACTCATTTTACGAAGGTGCTTATTCCTGGAGTGAAAATGCAGTTCTACTCAAGAGTAAGCAACTAAGCGAAATGAAGCCATAGAACGCTTATTTGCCTTCTATCTATGCATTCTGACACTCCAACAATGTGTTCTGCTTCAATTTGACTCATTTTACAAAGGTGCTTATTCCTGGAGTGAACATGCAGTTTTACTCAAGAGTAAGCAACTATGCGAAATAAAGTCATGGAGGGCTTATTTGCCTTCTATCTATGCATTCTGACACTCCAACAATGTTTTCTGCTTCAATTTGACTCATTTTACAAAGGTGCTTATTCCTGGAGTGAACATGCAGTTCTACTCAAGAGTAAGCAACTAAGCGAAATAAAGCCATGGAACGCTTATTTGCCTTCTATCTATGCATTCTGACACTCCAACAATGTGTTCTGCTTCAATTTGACTCATTTTACAAAGGTGCTTATTCCTGGAGTGAACATGCAGTTCTACTCAAGAGTAAGCAACTATGCGAAATAAAGCCATGGAACGCTTATTTGCCTTCTATCTATGCATTCTGACACTCCAACAATGTTTTCTGCTTCAATTTGACTCATTTTACAAAGGTGCTTATTCCTGGAGTGAATATGCAGTTCTGCTCAAGAGTAAGCAAATAAGCGAAATGTAGCCACGGAACGCTTATTTGCCTTCTATCTATGCATTCTGACACTCCAACAATGTGTTCTGCTTCAATTTGACTCATTTTACAAAGGTGCTTATTCCTGGAGTGAACATGCAGTTCTACTCAAGAGTAAGCAACTATGCGAAATAAAGTCATGGAGGGCTTATTTGCCTTCTATCTATGCATTCTGACACTCCAACAATGTTTTCTGCTTCAATTTGACTCATTTTACAAAGGTGCTTATTCCTGGAGTGAACATGCAGTCCTACTCAAGAGTAAGCAACTAAGCGAAATAAAGCCATGGAACGCTTATTTGCCTTCTATCTATGCATTCTGACACTCCAACAATGTTTTCTGCTTCAATTTGACTCATTTTACAAAGGTGCTTATTCCTGAAGTGAATATGCAGTTCTACTCAAGAGTAAGCAACTAAGCGAAATAAATCCATGGCACATTTATTTGCCTTCTATCTAGGCATTCTGACACTCCAACAATGTGTTCTGCTTCAATTTGACTCATTTTACAAAGGTGCTTATTCCTGGAGTGAACATGCAGTTCTACTCAAGAGTAAGCAACTATGCGAAATAAAGTCATGGAGGGCTTATTTGCCTTCTATCTATGCATTCTGACACTCCAACAATGTTTTCTGCTTCAATTTGACTCATTTTACAAAGGTGCTTATTCCTGGAGTGAACATGCAGTTCTACTCAAGAGTAAGCAACTAAGCGAAATAAAGCCATGGAACGCTTATTTGCCTTCTATCTATGCATTCTGACACTCCAACAATGTTTTCTGCTTCAATTTGACTCATTTTACAAAGGTGCTTATTCCTGAAGTGAATATGCAGTTCTACTCAAGAGTAAGCAACTAAGCGAAATAAATCCATGGCACATTTATTTGCCTTCTATCTAGGCATTCTGACACTCCAAGAATGTGTTCTGCATCAAATTGACTCATTCTACAAAGGTGCTTATTCCTGGAGTGAACATGCAGTTCTACTCAAGAGTAAGCAACTAAGCGAAATAAAGCCATGGAACGCTTATTTGCCTTCTATCTATGCATTCTGACTCTCCAACAATGTGTTCTGCTTCAATTTGACTCATTTTACAAAGGTGCTTATTCCTGGAGTGAACATGCAGTTCTACTCAAGAGTAAGCAACTAAGCGAAATAAAGTCATGGAACGCTTATTTGCCTTCTATCTATGCATTCTGACACTCCAACAATGTGTTCTGCTTCAATTTGACTCATTTTACAAAGGTGCTTATTCCTGGAGTGAACATGCAGTTCTACTCAAGAGTAAGCAAATAAGCGAAATAAAGCCATGGAACGCTTATTTGCCTTCTATCTATGCATTCTGACACTCCAACAATGTGTTCTGCTTCAATTTGACTCATTTTACAAAGGTGCTTATTCCTGGAGTGAACATGCAGTTCTACTCAAGAGTAAGCAACTAAGCGAAATAAAGCCATGGAACGCTTATTTGCCTTCTATCTATGCATTCTGACACTCCAACAATGTGTTCTGCTTCAATTTGACTCATTTTACAAAGGTGCTTATTCCTGGAGTGAACATGCAGTTCTACTCAAGAGTAAGCAACTATGCGAAATAAAGTCATGGAGGGCTTATTTGCCTTCTATCTATGCATTCTGACACTCCAACAATGTGTTCTGCTTCAATTTGACTCATTTTACAAAGGTGCTTATTCCTGGAGTGAACATGCAGTTCTACTCAAGAGTAAGCAACTAAGCGAAATAAAGCCATGGAACGCTTATTTGCCTTCTATCTATGCATTCTGACACTCCAACAATGTTTTCTGCTTCAATTTGACTCATTTTACAAAGGTGCTTATTCCTGAAGTGAATATGCAGTTCTACTCAAGAGTAAGCAACTAAGCGAAATAAATCCATGGCACATTTATTTGCCTTCTATCTAGGCATTCTGACACTCCAACAATGTGTTATGCTTCAATTTGACTCATTTTACAAAGGTGGTTATTCCTGGAGTGAACATGCAGTTCTACTCAAGAGTAAGCAACTATGCGAAATAAAGTCATGGAGGGCTTATTTGCCTTCTATCTATGCATTCTGACACTCCAACAATGTTTTCTGCTTCAATTTGACTCATTTTACAAAGGTGCTTATTCCTGGAGTGAACATGCAGTTCTACTCAAGAGTAAGCAACTAAGCGAAATAAAGCCATGGAACGCTTATTTGCCTTCTATCTATGCATTCTGACACTCCAACAATGTTTTCTGCTTCAATTTGACTCATTTTACAAAGGTGCTTATTCCTGAAGTGAATATGCAGTTCTACTCAAGAGTAAGCAACTAAGCGAAATAAATCCATGGCACATTTATTTGCCTTCTATCTAGGCATTCTGACACTCCAACAATGTGTTCTGCATCAAATTGACTCATTCTACAAAGGTGCTTATTCCTGGAGTGAACATGCAGTTCTACTCAAGAGTAAGCAACTAAGCGAAATAAAGCCATGGAACGCTTATTTGCCTTCTATCTATGCATTCTGACACTCCAACAATGTGTTCTGCTTCAATTTGACTCATTTTACAAAGGTGCTTATTCCTGGAGTGAACATGCAGTTCTACTCAAGAGTAAGCAACTAAGCGAAATAAAGTCATGGAACGCTTATTTGCCTTCTATCTATGCATTCTGACACTCCAACAATGTGTTATGTTTCAATTTGACTCATTTTACAAAGGTGCTTATTCCTGGAGTGAACATGCAGTTCTACTCAAGAGTAAGCAACTAAGCGAAATAAAGCCATGGAACGCTTATTTGCCTTCTATCTATGCATTCTGACACTCCAACAATGTTTTCTGCTTCAATTTGACTCATTTTACAAAGGTGCTTATTCCTGGAGTGAACATGCAGTTCTACTCAAGAGTAAGCAAATAAGCGAAATGTAGCCACGGAACGCTTATTTGCCTTCTATCTATGCATTCTGACACTCCAACAATGTTTTCTGCTTCAATTTGACTCATTTTACAAAGGTGCTTATTCCTGGAGTGAACATGCGGTTCTACTCAAGAGTAAGCAACTAAGCGAAATAAAGTCATGGAACGCTTATTTGCCTTCTATCTATGCATTCTGACACTCCAACAATGTGTTATGCTTCAATTTGACTCATTTTACAAAGGTGCTTATTCCTGGAGTGAACATGCAGTTCTACTCAAGAGTAAGCAACTAAGCGAAATAAAGCCATGGAACGCTTATTTGCCTTCTATCTATGCATTCTGACACTCCAACAATGTGTTCTGCTTCAATTTGACTCATTTTACAAAGGTGCTTATTCCTGGAGTGAACATGCAGTTCTACTCAAGAGTAAGCAACTAAGCGAAATAAAGTCATGGAACGCTTATTTGCCTTCTATCTATGGATTCTGACACTCCAACAATGTTTACTGCTTCAATTTGACTCATTTTACAAAGGTGCTTATTCCTGGAGTGAACATGCAGTTTTACTCAAGAGTAAGCAACTAAGCGAAATAAAGCCATAGAACGCTTATTTGCCTTCTATCTATGCATTCTGACACTCCAACAATGTGTTCTGCTTCAATTTGACTCATTTTACAAAGGTGCTTATTCCTGGAGTGAACATGCAGTTCTACTCAAGAGTAAGCAAATAAGCGAAATGAAGCCACGGAACGCTTATATGCCTTCTATCTATGCATTCTGACACTCCAACAATGTGTTCTGCTTCAATTTGACTCATTTTACAAAGGTGCTTATTCCTGGTGTGAATATGCAGTTCTACTCAAGAGTAAGCAACTAAGCGAAATAAAGCCATGGAACGCTTATCTGCCTTCTATCTATGCATTCTGACACTCCAACAATGTATTCTGCTTCAATTTGACTCATTTTACAAAGGTGCTTATTCCTGGAGTGAATATGCAGTTCTACTCAAGAGTAAGCAAATAAGCGAAATAAAGTCATGGAACGCTTATTTGCCTTCTATCTATGCATTCTGACACTCCAACAATGTGTTCTGCTTCAATTTGACTCATTTTACAAAGGTGCTTATTCCTGGAGTGAACATGCAGTTCTACTCAAGAGTAAGCAAATAAGCGAAATGAAGCCATGGAACGCTTATATGCCTTCTATCTATGCATTCTGACACTCCAACAATGTGTTCTGCTCTAATTTGACTCATTTTACAAAGGTGCTTATTCCTGGAGTGAACATGCAGTTCTACTCAAGAGTAAGCAACTAAGCGAAATAAAGTCATGGAACGCTTATTTGCCTTCTATCTATGCATTCTGACACTCCAACAATGTGTTATGCTTCAATTTGACTCATTTTACAAAGGTGCTTATTCCTGGAGTGAATATGCAGTTCTACTCAAGAGTAAGCAAATAAGCGAAATAAAGTCATGGAACGCTTATTTGCCTTCTATCTATGCATTCTGACACTCCAACAATGTGTTCTGCTTCAATTTGACTCATTTTACAAAGGTGCTTATTCCTGGAGTGAACATGCAGTTCTACTCAAGAGTAAGCAACTATGCGAAATAAGTCATGGAGGGCTTATTTGCCTTCTATCTATGCATTCTGACACTGCAACAATGTTTTCTGCTTCAATTTGACTCATTTTACAAAGGTGCTTATTCCTGGAGTGAACATGCAGTTCTACTCAAGAGTAAGCAACTAAGCGAAATAAAGCCATGGAACGCTTATTTGCCTTCTATCTATGCATTCTGACACTCCAACAATGTTTTCTGCTTCAATTTGACTCATTTTACAAAGGTGCTTATTCCTGAAGTGAATATGCAGTTCTACTCAAGAGTAAGCAACTAAGCGAAATAAAGCCATGGGACGTTTATTTGCCTTCTATCTATGCATTCTGACACTCCAACAATGTGTTCTGCATCAAATTGACTCATTCTACAAAGGTGCTTATTCCTGGAGTGAACATGCAGTTCTACTCAAGAGTAAGCAACTAAGCGAAATAAAGCCATGGAACGCTTATTTGCCTTCTATCTATGCATTCTGACACTCCAACAATGTGTTCTGCTTCAATTTGACTCATTTTACAAAGGTGCTTATTCCTGGAGTGAACATGCAGTTCTACTCAAGAGTAAGCAACTAAGCGAAATAAAGTCATGGAACGCTTATTTGCCTTCTATCTATGCATTCTGACACTCCAACAATGTGTTATGTTTCAATTTGACTCATTTTACAAAGGTGCTTATTCCTGGAGTGAACATGCAGTTCTACTCAAGAGTAAGCAACTAAGCGAAATAAAGCCATGGAACGCTTATTTGCCTTCTATCTATGCATTCTGACACTCCAACAATGTTTTCTGCTTCAATTTGACTCATTTTACAAAGGTGCTTATTCCTGGAGTGAACATGCAGTTCTACTCAAGAGTAAGCAAATAAGCGAAATGTAGCCACGGAACGCTTATTTGCCTTCTATCTATGCATTCTGACACTCCAACAATGTGTTCTTCTTCAATTTGACTCATTTTACAAAGGTGCTTATTCCTGGAGTGAACATGCAGTTTTACTCAAGAGTAAGCAACTATGCGAAATAAAGTCATGGAGGGCTTATTTGCCTTCTATCTATGCATTCTGACACTCCAAGAATGTTTTCTGCTTCAATTTGACTCATTTTACAAAGGTGCTTATTCCTGGAGTGAACTTGCGGTTCTACTCAAGAGTAAGCAACTAAGCGAAATAAAGTCATGGAACGCTTATTTGCCTTCTATCTATGCATTCTGACACTCCAACAATGTGTTATGCTTCAATTTGACTCATTTTACAAAGGTGCTTATTCCTGGAGTGAACATGCAGTTCTACTCAAGAGTAAGCAACTAAGCGAAATAAAGCCATGGAACGCTTATTTGCCTTCTATCTATGCATTCTGACACTCCAACAATGTTTTCTGCTTCAATTTGACTCATTTTACAAAGGTGCTTATTCCTGGAGTGAACATGCAGTTCTACTCAAGAGTAAGCAAATAAGCGAAATGTAGCCACGGAACGCTTATTTGCCTTCTATCTATGCATTCTGAGACTCCAACAATGTGTTCTGCTTCAATTTGACTCATTTTACAAAGGTGCTTATTCCTGGAGTGAACATGCAGTTTTACTCAAGAGTAAGCAACTATGCGAAATAAAGTCATGGAGGGCTTATTTGTCTTCTATCTATGCATTCTGACACTCCAACAATGTTTTCTGCTTCAATTTGACTCATTTTACAAAGGTGCTTATTCCTGGAGTGAACATGCGGTTCTACTCAAGAGTAAGCAACTAAGCGAAATAAAGTCATGGAACGCTTATTTGCCTTCTATCTATGCATTCTGACACTCCAACAATGTGTTATGCTTCAATTTGACTCCTTTTACAAAGGTGCTTATTCCTGGAGTGAACATGCAGTTCTACTCAAGAGTAAGCAACTAAGCGAAATAAAGCCATGGAACGCTTAATTGCCTTCTATCTATGCATTCTGACACTCCAACAATGTGTTCTGCTTCAATTTGACTCATTTTACAAAGGTGCTTATTCCTGGAGTGAACATGCAGTTCTACTCAAGAGTAAGCAACTAAGCGAAATAAAGCCATGGAACGCTTATTTGCCTTCTATCTATGCATTCTGACACTCCAACAATGTTTTCTGCTTCAATTTGACTCATTTTACAAAGGTGCTTATTCCTGGAGTGAATTTGCAGTTCTACTCAAGAGTAAGCAACTAAGCGAAATAAAGCCATGGAACGCTTATATGCTTTCTATCTATGCATTCTGACACTCCAACAAGTTTTCTGCTTCAATTTGACTCATTTTACGAAGGTGCTTATTCCTGGAGTGAAAATGCAGTTCTACTCAAGAGTAAGCAACTAAGCGAAATGAAGCCATAGAACGCTTATTTGCCTTCTATCTATGCATTCTGACACTCCAACAATGTGTTCTGCTTCAATTTGACTCATTTTACAAAGGTGCTTATTCCTGGAGTGAACATGCAGTTTTACTCAAGAGTAAGCAACTATGCGAAATAAAGTCATGGAGGGCTTATTTGCCTTCTATCTATGCATTCTGACACTCCAACAATGTTTTCTGCTTCAATTTGACTCATTTTACAAAGGTGCTTATTCCTGGAGTGAACATGCAGTTCTACTCAAGAGTAAGCAACTAAGCGAAATAAAGCCATGGAACGCTTATTTGCCTTCTATCTATGCATTCTGACACTCCAACAATGTGTTCTGCTTCAATTTGACTCATTTTACAAAGGTGCTTATTCCTGGAGTGAACATGCAGTTCTACTCAAGAGTAAGCAACTAAGCGAAATAAAGCCATGGAACGCTTATTTGCCTTCTATCTATGCATTCTGACACTCCAACAATGTTTTCTGCTTCAATTTGACTCATTTTACAAAGGTGCTTATTCCTGGAGTGAATATGCAGTTCTACTCAAGAGTAAGCAAATAAGCGAAATGTAGCCACGGAACGCTTATTTGCCTTCTATCTATGCATTCTGACACTCCAACAATGTGTTCTGCTTCAATTTGACTCATTTTACAAAGGTGCTTATTCCTGGAGTGAACATGCAGTTCTACTCAAGAGTAAGCAACTATGCGAAATAAAGTCATGGAGGGCTTATTTGCCTTCTATCTATGCATTCTGACACTCCAACAATGTTTTCTGCTTCAATTTGACTCATTTTACAAAGGTGCTTATTCCTGGAGTGAACATGCAGTTCTACTCAAGAGTAAGCAACTAAGCGAAATAAAGCCATGGAACGCTTATTTGCCTTCTATCTATGCATTCTGACACTCCAACAATGTTTTCTGCTTCAATTTGACTCATTTTACAAAGGTGCTTATTCCTGAAGTGAATATGCAGTTCTACTCAAGAGTAAGCAACTAAGCGAAATAAATCCATGGCACATTTATTTGCCTTCTATCTAGGCATTCTGACACTCCAACAATGTGTTCTGCTTCAATTTGACTCATTTTACAAAGGTGCTTATTCCTGGAGTGAACATGCAGTTCTACTCAAGAGTAAGCAACTATGCGAAATAAAGTCATGGAGGGCTTATTTGCCTTCTATCTATGCATTCTGACACTCCAACAATGTTTTCTGCTTCAATTTGACTCATTTTACAAAGGTGCTTATTCCTGGAGTGAACATGCAGTTCTACTCAAGAGTAAGCAACTAAGCGAAATAAAGCCATGGAACGCTTATTTGCCTTCTATCTATGCATTCTGACACTCCAACAATGTTTTCTGCTTCAATTTGACTCATTTTACAAAGGTGCTTATTCCTGAAGTGAATATGCAGTTCTACTCAAGAGTAAGCAACTAAGCGAAATAAATCCATGGCACATTTATTTGCCTTCTATCTAGGCATTCTGACACTCCAAGAATGTGTTCTGCATCAAATTGACTCATTCTACAAAGGTGCTTATTCCTGGAGTGAACATGCAGTTCTACTCAAGAGTAAGCAACTAAGCGAAATAAAGCCATGGAACGCTTATTTGCCTTCTATCTATGCATTCTGACACTCCAACAATGTGTTCTGCTTCAATTTGACTCATTTTACAAAGGTGCTTATTCCTGGAGTGAACATGCAGTTCTACTCAAGAGTAAGCAACTAAGCGAAATAAAGTCATGGAACGCTTATTTGCCTTCTATCTATGCATTCTGACACTCCAACAATGTGTTATGTTTCAATTTGACTCATTTTACAAAGGTGCTTATTCCTGGAGTGAACATGCAGTTCTACTCAAGAGTAAGCAACTAAGCGAAATAAAGCCATGGAACGCTTATTTGCCTTCTATCTATGCATTCTGACACTCCAACAATGTGTTCTGCTTCAATTTGACTCATTTTACAAAGGTGCTTATTCCTGGAGTGAACATGCAGTTCTACTCAAGAGTAAGCAACTATGCGAAATAAAGTCATGGAGGGCTTATTTGCCTTCTATCTATGCATTCTGACACTCCAACAATGTGTTCTGCTTCAATTTGTCTCATTTTACAAAGGTGCTTATTCCTGGAGTGAACATGCAGTTCTACTCAAGAGTAAGCAACTAAGCGAAATAAAGCCATGGAACGCTTATTTGCCTTCTATCTATGCATTCTGACACTCCAACAATGTTTTCTGCTTCAATTTGACTCATTTTACAAAGGTGCTTATTCCTGAAGTGAATATGCAGTTCTACTCAAGAGTAAGCAACTAAGCGAAATAAATCCATGGCACATTTATTTGCCTTCTATCTAGGCATTCTGACACTCCAACAATGTGTTCTGCTTCAATTTGACTCATTTTACAAAGGTGCTTATTCCTGGAGTGAACATGCAGTTCTACTCAAGAGTAAGCAACTATGCGAAATAAAGTCATGGAGGGCTTATTTGCCTTCTATCTATGCATTCTGACACTCCAACAATGTTTTCTGCTTCAATTTGACTCATTTTACAAAGGTGCTTATTCCTGGAGTGAACATGCAGTTCTACTCAAGAGTAAGCAACTAAGCGAAATAAAGCCATGGAACGCTTATTTGCCTTCTATCTATGCATTCTGACACTCCAACAATGTTTTCTGCTTCAATTTGACTCATTTTACAAAGGTGCTTATTCCTGAAGTGAATATGCAGTTCTACTCAAGAGTAAGCAACTAAGCGAAATAAATCCATGGCACATTTATTTGCCTTCTATCTAGGCATTCTGACACTCCAACAATGTGTTCTGCATCAAATTGACTCATTCTACAAAGGTGCTTATTCCTGGAGTGAACATGCAGTTCTACTCAAGAGTAAGCAACTAAGCGAAATAAAGCCATGGAACGCTTATTTGCCTTCTATCTATGCATTCTGACACTCCAACAATGTGTTCTGCTTCAATTTGACTCATTTTACAAAGGTGCTTATTCCTGGAGTGAACATGCAGTTCTACTCAAGAGTAAGCAACTAAGCGAAATAAAGTCATGGAACGCTTACTTGCCTTCTATCTATGCATTCTGACACTCCAACAATGTGTTATGTTTCAATTTGACTCATTTTACAAAGGTGCTTATTCCTGGAGTGAACATGCAGTTCTACTCAAGAGTAAGCAACTAAGCGAAATAAAGCCATGGAACGCTTATTTGCCTTCTATCTATGCATTCTGACACTCCAACAATGTTTTCTGCTTCAATTTGACTCATTTTACAAAGGTGCTTATTCCTGGAGTGAACATGCAGTTCTACTCAAGAGTAAGCAAATAAGCGAAATGTAGCCACGGAACGCTTATTTGCCTTCTATCTATGCATTCTGACACTCCAACAATGTGTTCTTCTTCAATTTGACTCATTTTACAAAGGTGCTTATTCCTGGAGTGAACATGCAGTTTTACTCAAGAGTAAGCAACTATGCGAAATAACGTCATGGAGGGCTTATTTGCCTTCTATCTATGCATTCTGACACTCCAACAATGTTTTCTGCTTCAATTTGACTCATTTTACAAAGGTGCTTATTCCTGGAGTGAACATGCGGTTCTACTCAAGAGTAAGCAACTAAGCGAAATAAAGTCATGGAACGCTTATTTGCCTACTATCTATGCATTCTGACACTCCAACAATGTGTTATGCTTCAATTTGACTCATTTTACAAAGGTGCTTATTCCTGGAGTGAACATGCAGTTCTACTCAAGAGTAAGCAACTAAGCGAAATAAAGCCATGGAACGCTTATTTGCCTTCTATCTATGCATTCTGACACTCCAACAATGTTTTCTGCTTCAATTTGACTCATTTTACAAAGGTGCTTATTCCTGGAGTGAACATGCAGTTCTACTCAAGAGTAAGCAAATAAGCGAAATAAAGTCATGGAGGGCTTATTTGCCTTCTATCTATGCATTCTGACACTCCAACAATGTGTTCTGCTTCAATTTGACTCATTTTACAAAGGTGCTTATTCCTGGAGTGAACATGCAGTTCTACTCAAGAGTAAGCAACTATGCGAAATAAAGTCATGGAGGGCTTATTTGCCTTCTATCTATGCATTCTGACACTCCAACAATGTGTTCTGCTTCAATTTGACTCATTTTACAAAGGTGCTTATTCCTGGAGTGAACATGCAGTTCTACTCAAGAGTAAGCAACTAAGCGAAATAAAGCCATGGAACGCTTATTTGCCTTCTATCTATGCATTCTGACACTCCAACAATGTTTTCTGCTTCAATTTGACTCATTTTACAAAGGTGCTTATTCCTGGAGTGAATATGCAGTTCTACTCAAGAGTAAGCAACTAAGCGAAATAAAGTCATGGAACGCTTATTTGCCTTCTATCTATGCATTCTGACACTCCAACAATGTGTTCTGCTTCAATTTGACTCATTTTACAAAGGTGCTTATTCCTGGAGTGAACATGCAGTTCTACTCAAGAGTAAGCAACTAAGCGAAATAAAGCCATGGAACGTTTATTTGCCTTCTGTCTATGCATTCTGACACTCCAACAATGTGTTCTGCTTCAATTTGACTCATTTTACAAAGGTGCTTATTCCTGGAGTGAACATGCGGTTCTACTCAAGAGTAAGCAACTAAGCGAAATAAAGTCATGGAACGCTTATTTGCCTTCCATCTATGCATTCTGACACTCCAACAATGTTTTCTGCTTCAATTTGACTCATTTTACAAAGGTGCTTATTCCTGGAGTGAACATGCAGTTCTACTCAAGAGTAAGCAACTAGGCGAAATAAAGCCATGGAACGCTTATTTGCCTTCTATCTATGCATTCTGACACTCCAACAATGTTTTCTGCTTCAATTTGACTCATTTTACAAAGGTGCTTATTCCTGGAGTGAACATGCAGTTCTACTCAAGAGTAAGCAAATAAGCGAAATGTAGCCACGGAACGCTTATTTGCCTTCTATCTATGCATTCTGACACTCCAACAATGTGTTCTGCTTCAATTTGACTCATTTTACAAAGGTGCTTATTCCTGGAGTGAACATGCAGTTCTACTCAAGAGTAAGCAACTATGCGAAATAAAGTCATGGAACGCTTATTTGCCTTCTATCTATGCATTCTGACACTCCAACAATGTTTTCTGCTTCAATTTGACTCATTTTACAAAGGTGCTTATTCCTGAAGTGAACATGCAGTTCTACTCAAGAGTAGGCAAATAAGCGAAATAAAGCCATAGAACGCTTATTTGCCTTCTATCTATGCATTCTGACACTCCAACAATGTGTTCTGCTTCAATTTAACTCATTTTACAAAGGTGCTTATTCCTGGAGTGAACATGCAGTTTTACTCAAGAGAAAGCAACTAAGCGAAATAAAGTCAGGGAGGGCTTATTTGCCTTCTATCTATGCATTCTGACACTCCAACAATGTTTTCTGCTTCAATTTGACTCATTTTACAAAGGTGCTTATTCCTGGAGTGAATATGCAGTTCTACTCAAGAGTAAGCAACTAAGCGAAATAAAGTCATGGAACGCTTATTTGCCTTCTATCTATGCATTCTGACACTCCAACAATGTGTTCTGCTTCAATTTGATTCATTTTACAAAGGTGCTTATTCCTGGAGTGAACATGCAGTTCTACTCAAGAGTAAGCAACTAAGCGAAATAAAGCCATGGAACGTTTATTTGCCTTCTGTCTATGCATTCTGACACTCCAACAATGTGTTCTGCTTCAATTTGACTCATTTTACAAAGGTGCTTATTCCTGGAGTGAACATGCGGTTCTACTCAAGAGTAAGCAACTAAGCGAAATAAAGTCATGGAACGCTTATTTGCCTTCCATCTATGCATTCTGACACTCCAACAATGTTTTCTGCTTCAATTTGACTCATTTTACAAAGGTGCTTATTCCTGGAGTGAACATGCAGTTCTACTCAAGAGTAAGCAACTAGGCGAAATAAAGCCATGGAACGCTTATTTGCCTTCTATCTATGCATTCTGACACTCCAACAATGTTTTCTGCTTCAATTTGACTCATTTTACAAAGGTGCTTATTCCTGGAGTGAACATGCAGTTCTACTCAAGAGTAAGCAACTAAGCGAAAGAAAGCCATGGAACGCTTATTTGCCTTCTATCTATGCATTCTGACACTCCAACAATGTTTTCTGCTTCAATTTGACTCATTTTACAAAGGTGCTTATTCCTGGAGTGAATATGCAGTTCTACTCAAGAGTAAGCAACTAAGCGAAATAAAGTCATGGAACGCTTATTTGCCTTCTATCTATGCATTCTGACACTCCAACAATGTGTTCTGCTTCAATTTGACTCATTTTACAAAGGTGCTTATTCCTGGAGTGAACATGCAGTTCTACTCAAGAGTAAGCAAATAAGCGAAATGTAGCCACGGAACGCTTATTTGACTTCTATCTATGCATTCTGAGACTCCAACAATGTGTTCTGCTTCAATTTGACTCATTTTAAAAAGGTGCTTATTCCTGGAGTGAACATGCAGTTTTACTCAAGAGTAAGCAACTATGCGAAATAAAGCCATGGAACGTTTATTTGCCTTCTGTCTATGCATTCTGACACTCCAACAATGTGTTCTGCTTCAATTTGACTCATTTTACAAAGGTGCTTATTCCTGGAGTGAACATGCGGTTCTACTCAAGAGTAAGCAACTAAGCGAAATAAAGTCATGGAACGCTTATTTGCCTTCCATCTATGCATTCTGACACTCCAACAATGTTTTCTGCTTCAATTTGACTCATTTTACAAAGGTGCTTATTCCTGGAGTGAACATGCAGTTCTACTCAAGAGTAAGCAACTAGGCGAAATAAAGCCATGGAACGCTTATTTGCCTTCTATCTATGCATTCCGACACTCCAACAATGTTTTCTGCTTCAATTTGACTCATTTTACAAAGGTGCTTATTCCTGGAGTGAACATGCAGTTCTACTCAAGAGTAAGCAAATAAGCGAAATGTAGCCACGGAACGCTTATTTGCCTTCTATCTATGCATTCTGACACTCCAACAATGTGTTCTGCTTCAATTTGACTCATTTTACAAAGGTGCTTATTCCTGGAGTGAACATGCAGTTTTACTCAAGAGTAAGCAACTATGCGAAATAAAGTCATGGAGGGCTTATTTGCCTTCTGTCTATGCATTCTGACACTCCAACAATGTGTTCTGCTTCAATTTGACTCATTTTACAAAGGTGCTTATTCCTGGAGTGAACATGCGGTTCTACTCAAGAGTAAGCAACTAAGCGAAATAAAGTCATGGAACGCTTATTTGCCTTCCATCTATGCATTCTGACACTCCAACAATGTTTTCTGCTTCAATTTGACTCATTTTACAAAGGTGCTTATTCCTGGAGTGAACATGCAGTTCTACTCAAGAGTAAGCAACTAGGCGAAATAAAGCCATGGAACGCTTATTTGCCTTCTATCTATGCATTCTGACACTCCAACAATGTTTTCTGCTTCAATTTGACTCATTTTACAAAGGTGCTTATTCCTGGAGTGAACATGCAGTTCTACTCAAGAGTAAGCAACTAAGCGAAAGAAAGCCATGGAACGCTTATTTGCCTTCTATCTATGCATTCTGACACTCCAACAATGTTTTCTGCTTCAATTTGACTCATTTTACAAAGGTGCTTATTCCTGGAGTGAATATGCAGTTCTACTCAAGAGTAAGCAACTAAGCGAAATAAAGTCATGGAACGCTTATTTGCCTTCTATCTATGCATTCTGACACTCCAACAATGTGTTCTGCTTCAATTTGACTCATTTTACAAAGGTGCTTATTCCTGGAGTGAACATGCAGTTCTACTCAAGAGTAAGCAACTATGCGAAATAAAGTCATGGAACGCTTATTTGCCTTCTATCTATGCATTCTGACACTCCAACAATGTTTTCTGCTTCAATTTGACTCATTTTACAAAGGTGCTTATTCCTGAAGTGAACATGCAGTTCTACTCAAGAGTAGGCAAATAAGCGAAATAAAGCCATAGAACGCTTATTTGCCTTCTATCTATGCATTCTGACACTCCAACAATGTGTTCTGCTTCAATTTAACTCATTTTACAAAGGTGCTTATTCCTGGAGTGAACATGCAGTTTTACTCAAGAGAAAGCAACTAAGCGAAATAAAGTCAGGGAGGGCTTATTTGCCTTCTATCTATGCATTCTGACACTCCAACAATGTTTTCTGCTTCAATTTGACTCATTTTACAAAGGTGCTTATTCCTGGAGTGAATATGCAGTTCTACTCAAGAGTAAGCAACTAAGCGAAATAAAGTCATGGAACGCTTATTTGCCTTCTATCTATGCATTCTGACACTCCAACAATGTGTTCTGCTTCAATTTGATTCATTTTACAAAGGTGCTTATTCCTGGAGTGAACATGCAGTTCTACTCAAGAGTAAGCAACTAAGCGAAATAAAGCCATGGAACGTTTATTTGCCTTCTGTCTATGCATTCTGACACTCCAACAATGTGTTCTGCTTCAATTTGACTCATTTTACAAAGGTGCTTATTCCTGGAGTGAACATGCGGTTCTACTCAAGAGTAAGCAACTAAGCGAAATAAAGTCATGGAACGCTTATTTGCCTTCCATCTATGCATTCTGACACTCCAACAATGTTTTCTGCTTCAATTTGACTCATTTTACAAAGGTGCTTATTCCTGGAGTGAACATGCAGTTCTACTCAAGAGTAAGCAACTAGGCGAAATAAAGCCATGGAACGCTTATTTGCCTTCTATCTATGCATTCTGACACTCCAACAATGTTTTCTGCTTCAATTTGACTCATTTTACAAAGGTGCTTATTCCTGGAGTGAACATGCAGTTCTACTCAAGAGTAAGCAACTAAGCGAAAGAAAGCCATGGAACGCTTATTTGCCTTCTATCTATGCATTCTGACACTCCAACAATGTTTTCTGCTTCAATTTGACTCATTTTACAAAGGTGCTTATTCCTGGAGTGAATATGCAGTTCTACTCAAGAGTAAGCAACTAAGCGAAATAAAGTCATGGAACGCTTATTTGCCTTCTATCTATGCATTCTGACACTCCAACAATGTGTTCTGCTTCAATTTGACTCATTTTACAAAGGTGCTTATTCCTGGAGTGAACATGCAGTTCTACTCAAGAGTAAGCAAATAAGCGAAATGTAGCCACGGAACGCTTATTTGACTTCTATCTATGCATTCTGAGACTCCAACAATGTGTTCTGCTTCAATTTGACTCATTTTAAAAAGGTGCTTATTCCTGGAGTGAACATGCAGTTTTACTCAAGAGTAAGCAACTATGCGAAATAAAGCCATGGAACGTTTATTTGCCTTCTGTCTATGCATTCTGACACTCCAACAATGTGTTCTGCTTCAATTTGACTCATTTTACAAAGGTGCTTATTCCTGGAGTGAACATGCGGTTCTACTCAAGAGTAAGCAACTAAGCGAAATAAAGTCATGGAACGCTTATTTGCCTTCCATCTATGCATTCTGACACTCCAACAATGTTTTCTGCTTCAATTTGACTCATTTTACAAAGGTGCTTATTCCTGGAGTGAACATGCAGTTCTACTCAAGAGTAAGCAACTAGGCGAAATAAAGCCATGGAACGCTTATTTGCCTTCTATCTATGCATTCTGACACTCCAACAATGTTTTCTGCTTCAATTTGACTCATTTTACAAAGGTGCTTATTCCTGGAGTGAACATGCAGTTCTACTCAAGAGTAAGCAAATAAGCGAAATGTAGCCACGGAACGCTTATTTGCCTTCTATCTATGCATTCTGACACTCCAACAATGTGTTCTGCTTCAATTTGACTCATTTTACAAAGGTGCTTATTCCTGGAGTGAACATGCAGTTTTACTCAAGAGTAAGCAACTATGCGAAATAAAGTCATGGAGGGCTTATTTGCCTTCTGTCTATGCATTCTGACACTCCAACAATGTGTTCTGCTTCAATTTGACTCATTTTACAAAGGTGCTTATTCCTGGAGTGAACATGCGGTTCTACTCAAGAGTAAGCAACTAAGCGAAATAAAGTCATGGAACGCTTATTTGCCTTCCATCTATGCATTCTGACACTCCAACAATGTTTTCTGCTTCAATTTGACTCATTTTACAAAGGTGCTTATTCCTGGAGTGAACATGCAGTTCTACTCAAGAGTAAGCAACTAGGCGAAATAAAGCCATGGAACGCTTATTTGCCTTCTATCTATGCATTCTGACACTCCAACAATGTTTTCTGCTTCAATTTGACTCATTTTACAAAGGTGCTTATTCCTGGAGTGAACATGCAGTTCTACTCAAGAGTAAGCAACTAAGCGAAAGAAAGCCATGGAACGCTTATTTGCCTTCTATCTATGCATTCTGACACTCCAACAATGTTTTCTGCTTCAATTTGACTCATTTTACAAAGGTGCTTATTCCTGGAGTGAATATGCAGTTCTACTCAAGAGTAAGCAACTAAGCGAAATAAAGTCATGGAACGCTTATTTGCCTTCTATCTATGCATTCTGACACTCCAACAATGTGTTCTGCTTCAATTTGACTCATTTTACAAAGGTGCTTATTCCTGGAGTGAACATGCAGTTCTACTCAAGAGTAAGCAAATAAGCGAAATGTAGCCACGGAACGCTTATTTGACTTCTATCTATGCATTCTGAGACTCCAACAATGTGTTCTGCTTCAATTTGACTCATTTTAAAAAGGTGCTTATTCCTGGAGTGAACATGCAGTTTTACTCAAGAGTAAGCAACTATGCGAAATAAAGCCATGGAACGTTTATTTGCCTTCTGTCTATGCATTCTGACACTCCAACAATGTGTTCTGCTTCAATTTGACTCATTTTACAAAGGTGCTTATTCCTGGAGTGAACATGCAGTTTTACTCAAGAGTAAGCAACTATGCGAAATAAAGTCATGGAACGCTTATTTGCCTTCCATCTATGCATTCTGAGACTCCAACAATGTGTTCTGCTTCAATTTGACTCATTTTAAAAAGGTGCTTATTCCTGGAGTGAACATGCAGTTTTACTCAAGAGTAAGCAACTATGCGAAATAAAGTCATGGAACGCTTATTTGCCTTCCATCTATGCATTCTGACACTCCAACAATGTTTTCTGCTTCAATTTGACTCATTTTACAAAGGTGCTTATTCCTGGAGTGAACATGCAGTTCTACTCAAGAGTAAGCAACTAGGCGAAATAAAGCCATGGAACGCTTATTTGCCTTCTATCTATGCATTCTGACACTCCAACAATGTTTTCTGCTTCAATTTGACTCATTTTACAAAGGTGCTTATTCCTGGAGTGAACATGCAGTTCTACTCAAGAGTAAGCAAATAAGCGAAATGTAGCCACGGAACGCTTATTTGCCTTCTATCTATGCATTCTGACACTCCAACAATGTGTTCTGCTTCAATTTGACTCATTTTACAAAGGTGCTTATTCCTGGAGTGAACATGCAGTTTTACTCAAGAGTAAGCAACTATGCGAAATAAAGTCATGGAGGGCTTATTTGCCTTCTGTCTATGCATTCTGACACTCCAACAATGTGTTCTGCTTCAATTTGACTCATTTTACAAAGGTGCTTATTCCTGAAGTGAACATGCAGTTCTACTCAAGAGTAGGCAAATAAGCGAAATAAAGCCATAGAACGCTTATTTGCCTTCTATCTATGCATTCTGACACTCCAACAATGTGTTCTGCTTCAATTTAACTCATTTTACAAAGGTGCTTATTCCTGGAGTGAACATGCAGTTTTACTCAAGAGAAAGCAACTAAGCGAAATAAAGTCAGGGAGGGCTTATTTGCCTTCTATCTATGCATTCTGACACTCCAACAATGTTTTCTGCTTCAATTTGACTCATTTTACAAAGGTGCTTATTCCTGGAGTGAATATGCAGTTCTACTCAAGAGTAAGCAACTAAGCGAAATAAAGTCATGGAACGCTTATTTGCCTTCTATCTATGCATTCTGACACTCCAACAATGTGTTCTGCTTCAATTTGATTCATTTTACAAAGGTCCTTATTCCTGGAGTGAACATGCAGTTCTACTCAAGAGTAAGCAACTAAGCGAAATAAAGCCATGGAACGTTTATTTGCCTTCTGTCTATGCATTCTGACACTCCAACAATGTGTTCTGCTTCAATTTGACTCATTTTACAAAGGTGCTTATTCCTGGAGTGAACATGCGGTTCTACTCAAGAGTAAGCAACTAAGCGAAATAAAGTCATGGAACGCTTATTTGCCTTCCATCTATGCATTCTGACACTCCAACAATGTTTTCTGCTTCAATTTGACTCATTTTACAAAGGTGCTTATTCCTGGAGTGAACATGCAGTTCTACTCAAGAGTAAGCAACTAGGCGAAATAAAGCCATGGAACGCTTATTTGCCTTCTATCTATGCATTCTGACACTCCAACAATGTTTTCTGCTTCAATTTGACTCATTTTACAAAGGTGCTTATTCCTGGAGTGAGCATGCAGTTCTACTCAAGAGTAAGCAAATAAGCGAAATGTAGCCACGGAACGCTCATTTGCCTTCTATCTATGCATTCTGACACTCCAACAATGTGTTCTGCTTCAATTTGACTCATTTTACAAAGGTGCTTATTCCTGGAGTGAACATGCAGTTTTACTCAAGAGTAAGCAACTATGCGAAATAAAGTCATGGAGGGCTTATTTGCCTTCTATCTATGCATTCTGACACTCCAACAATGTTTTCTGCTTCAATTTGACTCATTTTACAAAGGTGCTTATTCCTGGAGTGAACATGCGGTTCTACTCAAGAGTAAGCAACTAAGCGAAATAAAGCCATGGAACACTTATTTGCCTTCTATCTATGCATTCTGACACTCCAACAATGTGTTCTGCTTCAATTTGACTCATTTTACAAAGGTGCTTATTCCTGAAGTGAACATGCAGTTCTACTCAAGAGTAGGCAAATAAGCGAAATAAAGCCATAGAACGCTTATTTGCCTTCTATCTATGCATTCTGACACTCCAACAATGTGTTCTGCTTCAATTTAACTCATTTTACAAAGGTGCTTATTCCTGGAGTGAACATGCAGTTTTACTCAAGAGTAAGCAACTAAGCGAAATAAAGTCAGGGAGGGCTTATTTGCCTTCTATCTATGCATTCTGACACCCCAACAATGTTTTCTGCTTCAATTTGACTCATTTTACAAAGGTGCTTATTCCTGGAGTGAACATGCGGTTCTACTCAAGAGTAAGCAACTAAGCGAAATAAAGTCATGGAACGCTTATTTGCCTTCTATCTATGCATTCTGACACTCCAACAATGTGTTCTGCTTCAATTTGACTCATTTTACAAAGGTGCTTATTCCTGAAGTGAATATGCAGTTCTACTCAAGAGTAAGCAACTAAGCGAAATAAAGCCATGGAACGTTTATTTGCCTTCTGTCTATGCATTCTGACACTCCAACAATGTGTTCTGCTTCAATTTGACTCATTTTACAAAGGTGCTTATTCCTGGAGTGAACATGCAGTTCTACTCAAGAGTAAGCAACTAAGCGAAATAAAGCCATGGAACGCTTATTTGCCTTCTATCTATGCATTCTGACACTCCAACAATGTGTTCTGCTTCAATTTGACTCATTTTACAAAGGTGCTTATTCCTGGAGTGAACATGCGGTTCTACTCAAGAGTAAGCAACTATGCGAAATAAAGTCATGGAGGGCTTATTTGCCTTCTATCTATGCATTCTGACACTCCAACAATGTTTTCTGCTTCAATTTGACTCATTTTACAAAGGTGCTTATTCCTGGAGTGAACATGCAGTTCTACTCAAGAGTAAGCAACTAAGCGAAATAAAGCCATGGAACGCTTATTTGCCTTCTATCTATGCATTCTGACACTCCAACAATGTGTTCTGCTTCAATTTGACTCATTTTACAAAGGTGCTTATTCCTGGAGTGAACATGCAGTTCTACTCAAGAGTAAGCAAATAAGCGAAATAAAGCCATAGAACGCTTATTTGCCTTCTATCTATGCATTCTGACACTCCAACAATGTGTTCTGCTTCAATTTAACTCATTTTACAAAGGTGCTTATTCCTGGAGTGAACATGCGGTTCTACTCAAGAGTAAGCAACTATGCGAAATAAAGTCATGGAGGGCTTATTTGCCTTCTATGTATGCATTCTGACACTCCAACAATGTGTTCTGCTTCAATTTGACTCATTTTACAAAGGTGCTTATTCCTGGAGTGAACATGCAGTTCTACTCCAGAGTAAGCAACTAAGCGAAATAAAGTCATGGAACGCTTATTTGCCTTCCATCTATGCATTCTGACACTCCAACAATGTGTTATGTTTCAATTTGACTCATTTTACAAAGGTGCTCATTCCTGGAGTGAACATGCAGTTCTACTCAAGAGTAAGCAACTAAGCGAAATAAAGCCATGGAACGCTTATTTGCCTTCTATCTATGCATTCTGACACTCCAACAATGTTTTCTGCTTCAATTTGACTCATTTTACAAAGGTGCTTATTCCTGGAGTGAACTTGCAGTTCTACTCAAGAGTAAGCAAATAAGCGAAATGTAGCCACGGAACGCTTATTTGCCTTCTATCTATGCATTCTGACACTCCAACAATGTGTTCTTCTTCAATTTGACTCATTTTACAAAGGTGCTTATTCCTGGAGTGAACATGCAGTTTTACTCAAGAGTAAGCAACTAAGCGAAATAAAGTCATGGAACGCTTATTTGCCTTCTATCTATGCATTCTGACACTCCAACAATGTTTTCTGCTTCAATTTGACTCATTTTACAAAGGTGCTTATTCCTGGAGTGAATATGCAGTTCTACTCAAGAGTAAGCAACTATGCGAAATAAAGTCATGGAGGGCTTATTTGCCTTCTATCTATGCATTCTGACACTCCAACAATGTTTTCTGCTTCAATTTGACTCATTTTACAAAGGTGCTTATTCCTGGAGTGAACATGCGGTTCTACTCAAGAGTAAGCAACTAAGCGAAATAAAGCCATGGAACACTTATTTGCCTTCTATCTATGCATTCTGACACTCCAACAATGTGTTCTGCTTCAATTTGACTCATTTTACAAAGGTGCTTATTCCTGAAGTGAACATGCAGTTCTACTCAAGAGTAGGCAAATAAGCGAAATAAAGCCATAGAACGCTTATTTGCCTTCTATCTATGCATTCTGACACTCCAACAATGTGTTCTGCTTCAATTTGACTCATTTTACAAAGGTGCTCATTCCTGGAGTGAACATGCGGTTCTACTCAAGAGTAAGCAACTAAGCGAAATAAAGCCATGGAACGCTTATTTGCCTTCTATCTATGCATTCTGACACTCCAACAATGTTTTCTGCTTCAATTTGATTCATTTTACAAAGGTGCTTATTCCTGGAGTGAATATGCAGTTCTACTCAAGAGTAAGCAACTAAGCGAAATAAAGTCAGGGAGGGCTTATTTGCCTTCTATCTATGCATTCTGACACTCCAACAATGTGTTCTGCTTCAATTTGACTCATTTTACAAAGGTGCTTATTCCTGGAGTGAACATGCGGTTCTACTCAAGAGTAAGCAACTAAGCGAAATAAAGTCATGGAACGCTTATTTGCCTTCTATCTATGCATTCTGACACTCCAACAATGTTTTCTGCTTCAATTTGACTCATTTTACAAAGGTGCTTATTCCTGAAGTGAACATGCAGTTCTACTCAAGAGTAAGCAACTAAGCGAAATAAAGCCATAGAACGCTTATTTGCCTTCTATCTATGCATTCTGACACTCCAACAATGTGTTCTGCTTCAATTTGACTCATTTTACAAAGGTGCTTATTCCTGGAGTGAACATGCAGTTCTACTCAAGAGTAAGCAACTATGCGAAATAAAGTCATGGAGGGCTTATTTGCCTTCTATCTATGCATTCTGACACTCCAACAATGTTTTCTGCTTCAATTTGACTCATTTTACAAAGGTGCTTATTCCTGGAGTGAACATGCGGTTCTACTTAAGAGTAAGCAACTAAGCGAAATAAAGTCATGGAACGCTTATTTGCCTTCTATCTATGCATTCTGACACTCCAACAATGTTTTCTGCTTCAATTTGACTCATTTTACAAAGGTGCTTATTCCTGAAGTGAATATGCAGTTCTACTCAAGAGTAAGCAACTAAGCGAAATAAAGCCATGGAACGTTTATTTGCCTTCTGTCTATGCATTCTGACACTCCAACAATGTGTTCTGCTTCAATTTGACTCATTTTACAAAGGTGCTTATTCCTGGAGTGAACATGCAGTTCTACTCAAGAGTAAGCAACTAAGCGAAATAAAGCCATGGAACGCTTATTTGCCTTCTATCTATGCATTCTGACACTCCAACAATGTGTTCTGCTTCAATTTGACTCATTTTACAAAGGTGCTTATTCCTGGAGTGAATATGCAGTTCTACTCAAGAGTAAGCAACTAAGCGAAATAAAGCCATAGAACGCTTATTTGCCTTCTATCTATGCATTCTGACACTCCAACAATGTGTTCTGCTTCAATTTAACTCATTTTACAAAGGTGCTTATTCCTGGAGTGAACATGCAGTTTTACTCAAGAGTAAGCAACTAAGCGAAATAAAGTCAGGGAGGGCTTATTTGCCTTCTATCTATGCATTCTGACACTCCAACAATGTTTTCTGCTTCAATTTGACTCATTTTACAAAGGTGCTTATTCCTGGAGTGAACATGCGGTTCTACTCAAGAGTAAGCAACTAAGCGAAATAAAGTCATGGAACGCTTATTTGCCTTCTATCTATGCATTCTGACACTCCAACAATGTGTTCTGCTTCAATTTGACTCATTTTACAAAGGTGCTTATTCCTGAAGTGAATATGCAGTTCTACTCAAGAGTAAGCAACTAAGCGAAATAAAGCCACGGAACGCTTATTAGCCTTCTGTCTATGCATTCTGACACTCCAACAATGTGTTCTGCTTCAATTTGACTCATTTTACAAAGGTGCTTATTCCTGGAGTGAACATGCAGTTCTACTCAAGAGTAAGCAACTAAGCGAAATAAAGCCATGGAACGCTTATTTGCCTTCTATCTATGCATTCTGACACTCCAACAATGTGTTCTGCTTCGATTTGACTCATTTTAAAAGTGCTTATTCCTGGAGTGAACATGCAGTTCTACTCAAGAGTAAGCAAATAAGCGAAATAAAGCCATAGAACGCTTATTTGCCTTCTATCTATGCATTCTGACACTCCAACAATGTGTTCTGCTTCAATTTAACTAATTTTACAAAGGTGTTTATTCCTGGAGTGAACATGCAGTTTTACTCAAGAGTAAGCAACTAAGCGAAATAAAGTCAGGGAGGGCTTATTTGCCTTCTATCTATGCATTCTGACACTCCAACAATGTGTTCTGCTTCAATTTGACTCATTTTACAAAGGTGCTTATTCCTGGAGTGAACATGCGGTTCTACTCAAGAGTAAGCAACTAAGCGAAATAAAGTCATGGAACGCTTATTTGCCTTCTATCTATGCATTCTGACACTCCAACAATGTGTTCTGCTTCAATTTGACTCATTTTACAAAGGTGCTTATTCCTGGAGTGAACATGCGGTTCTACTCAAGAGTAAGCAACTAAGCGAAATAAAGTCATGGAACGCTTATTTGCCTTCTATCTATGCATTCTGACACTCCAACAATGTGTTCTGCTTCAATTTGACTCATTTTACAAAGGTGCTTATTCCTGGAGTGAACATGCAGTTTTACTCAAGAGTAAGCAACTAAGCGAAATAAAGTCATGGAACGCTTATTTGCCTTCTATCTATGCATTCTGACACTCCAACAATGTGTTATGCTTCAATTTGACTCATTTTACAAAGGTGCTTATTCCTGGAGTGAACATGCAGTTCTACTCAAGAGTAAGCAACTAAGCGAAATAAAGCCATGGAACACTTATGTGCCTTCTATCTATGCATTCTGACACTCCAACAATGTGTTCTGCTTCAATTTGACTCATTTTACAAAGGTGCTTATTCCTGGAGTGAACATGCAGTTCTACTCAAGAGTAAGCAACTAAGCGAAATAAAGTCATGGAACGCTTATTTGCCTTCTATCTATGCATTCTGACACTCCAACAATGTTTTCTGCTTCAATTTGACTCATTTTACAAAGGTGCTTATTCCTGGAGTGAACATGCAGTTTTACTCAAGAGTAAGCAACTAAGCGAAATAAAGCCATAGAACGCTTATTTGCCTTCTATCTATGCATTCTGACACTCCAACAATGTGTTCTGCTTCAATTTGACTCATTTTACAAAGGTGCTTATTCCTGGAGTGAACATGCGGTTCTACTCAAGAGTAAGCAACTAAGCGAAATGAAGCCACGGAACGCTTATTTGCCTTCTATCTATGCATTCTGACACTCCAACAATGTTTTCTGCTTCAATTTGACTCATTTTACAAAGGTGCTTATTCCTGGAGTGAATATGCAGTTCTACTCAAGAGTAAGCAACTAAGCGAAATGAAGCCACGAAACGCTTATTTACCTTATATCTATGCATTCTGACACTCCAACAATGTTTTCTGCTTCAATTTGACTCATTTTACAAAGGTGCTTATTCCTGGAGTGAATATGCAGTTCTACTCAAGAGTAAGCAACTAAGCGAAATGAAGCCACGGAACGCTTATTTGCCTTCTATCTATGCATTCTGACACTCCAACAATGTTTTCTGCTTCAATTTGACTCATTTTACAAAGGTGCTTATTTCTGGAGTGAATATGCAGTTCTACTCAAGAGTAAGCAACTAAGCGAAATAAAGCCACGGAACGCTTATTTGCCTTCTATCTATGCATTCTGACACTCCAACAATGTTTTCTGCTTCAATTTGACTCATTTTACAAAGGTGCTTATTCCTGGAGTGAATATGCAGTTCTACTCAAGAGTAAGCAACTAAGCGAAATAAAGCCATGGAACGCTTATCTGCCTTCTATCTATGCATTCTGACACTCCAACAATGTTTTCTGCTTCAATTTGACCCATTTTACAAAGGTGCTTATTCCTGATGTGAACATGCAGTTCTACTCAAGAGTAAGCAACTAAGCGAAATGAAGCCACGGAACGCTTATTTGCCTTCTATCTATGCATTCTGACACACCAACAATGTTTTCTGCTTCAATTTGACTCATTTTACAAAGGTGCTTATTCCTGGAGTGAATATGCAGGTCTACTCAAGAGTAAGCAACTAAGCGAAATGAAGCCACGAAACGCTTATTTACCTTATATCTATGCATTCTGACACTCCAACAATGTTTTCTGCTTCAATTTGACTCATTTTACAAAGGTGCTTATTCCTGGAGTGAATATGCAGTTCTACTCAAGAGTAAGCAAATAAGCGAAATGAAGCCACGGAACGCTTATTTGCCTTCTATCTATGCATTCTGACACTCCAACAATGTTTTCTGCTTCAATTTGACTCATTTTACAAAGGTGCTTATTCCTGGAGTGAATATGCAATTCTACTCAAGAGTAAGCAAATAAGCGAAATGAAGCCATAGAACGCTTATGTGCCTTCTATCTATGCATTCAGACACTCCAACAATGTTTTCTGCTTCAATTTGACTCATTTTACAAAGGTGCTTATTCCTGGAGTGAATATGCAGTTCTACTCAAGAGTAAGCAACTAAGCGAAATGAAGCCACGGAACGCTTATTTGCCTTCTATCTATGCATTCTGACACTCCAACAATGTTTTCTGCTTCAATTTGACTCATTTTAAAAAGGTGCTTATTCCTGGAGTGAACATGCAGTTCTACTCAAGAGTAAGCAACTAAGCGAAATGAAGCCACGGAACGCTTATTTGCCTTCTATCTATGCATTCTGACACTCCAACAATGTTTTCTGCTTCAATTTGACTCATTTTACAAAGGTGCTTATTCCTGGAGTGAATATGCAGTTCTACTCAAGAGTAAGCAACTAAGCGAAATGAAGCCATAGAAGGCTTATTTGCCTTCTATCTATGCATTCTGACACTCCAACAATGTTTTCTGCTTCAATTTGACCCATTTTACAAAGGTGCTTATTCCTGATGTGAACATGCAGTTCTACTCAAGAGTAAGCAACTAAGCGAAATGAAGCCACGGAACGCTTATTTGCCTACTATCTATGCATTCTGACACTCCAACAATGTTTTCTGCTTCAATTTGACTCATTTTACAAAGGTGCTTATTCCTGGAGTGAATATGCAGTTCTACTCAAGAGTAAGCAACTAAGCGAAATGAAGCCACGGAACGCTTATTTGCCTTCTATCTATGCATTCTGACACTCCAACAATGTTTTCTGCTTCAATTTGACTCATTTTACAAAGGTGCTTATTCCTGGAGTGAATATGCAGTTCTACTCAAGAGTAAGCAACTAAGCGAAATAAAGCCACGGAACGCTTATTTGCCTTCTATCTATGCATTCTGACACTCCAACAATGTTTTCTGCTTCAATTTGACTCATTTTACAAAGGTGCTTATTCCTGGAGTGAATATGCAGTTCTACTCAAGAGTAAGCAACTAAGCGAAATGAAGCCACGGAACGCTTATTTGCCTTCTATCTATGCATTCTGACACTCCAACAATGTTTTCTGCTTCAATTTGACTCATTTTACAAAGGTGCTTATTCCTGGAGTGAATATGCAGTTCTACTCAAGAGTAAGCAACTAAGCGAAATAAAGCCATGGAACGCTTATTTGCCTTCTATCTATGCATTCTGACACTCCAACAATGTTTTCTGCTTCAATTTGACCCATTTTACAAAGGTGCTTATTCCTGATGTGAACATGCAGTTCTACTCAAGAGTAAGCAACTAAGCGAAATGAAGCCACGGAACGCTTATTTGCCTTCTATCTATGCATTCTGACACTCCAACAATGTTTTCTGCTTCAATTTGACTCATTTTACAAAGGTGCTTATTCCTGGAGTGAATATGCAGTTCTACTCAAGAGTAAGCAACTAAGCGAAATGAAGCCACGGAACGCTTATTTGCCTTCTATCTATGCATTCTGACACTCCAACAATGTTTTCTGCTTCAATTTGACTCATTTTACAAAGGTGCTTATTCCTGGAGTGAATATGCAATTCTACTCAAGAGTAAGCAAATAAGCGAAATAAAGCCACGGAACGCTTATTTGCCTTCTATCTATGCATTCTGACATTCCAACAATGTTTTCTGCTTCAATTTGACTCATTTTACAAAGGTGCTTATTCCTGGAGTGAATATGCAGTTCTACTCAAGAGTAAGCAACTAAGCGAAATGAAGCCACGGAACGCTTATTTGCCTTCTATCTATGCATTCTGACACTCCAACAATGTTTTCTGCTTCAATTTGACTCATTTTACAAAGGTGCTTATTCCTGGAGTGAATATGCAGTTTTACTCAAGAGTAAGCAACTAAGCGAAATAAAGTCAGGGAGGGCTTATTTGCCTTCTATCTATGCATTCTGACACTCCAACAATGTGTTCTGCTTCAATTTGACTCATTTTACAAAGGTGCTTATTCCTGGAGTGAACATGCGGTTCTACTCAAGAGTAAGCAACTAAGCGAAATAAAGTCATGGAACGCTTATTTGCCTTCTATCTATGCATTCTGACACTCCAACAATGTGTTCTGCTTCAATTTGACTCATTTTACAAAGGTGCTTATTCCTGGAGTGAACATGCAGTTTTACTCAAGAGTAAGCAACTAAGCGAAATAAAGTCATGGAACGCTTATTTGCCTTCTATCTATGCATTCTGACACTCCAACAATGTGTTATGCTTCAATTTGACTCATTTTACAAAGGTGCTTATTCCTGGAGTGAACATGCAGTTCTACTCAAGAGTAAGCAACTAAGCGAAATAAAGCCATGGAACACTTATGTGCCTTCTATCTATGCATTCTGACACTCCAACAATGTGTTCTGCTTCAATTTGACTCATTTTACAAAGGTGCTTATTCCTGGAGTGAACATGCAGTTCTACTCAAGAGTAAGCAACTAAGCGAAATAAAGTCATGGAAGGCTTATTTGCCTTCTATCTATGCATTCTGACACTCCAACAATGTTTTCTGCTTCAATTTGACTCATTTTACAAAGGTGCTTATTCCTGGAGTGAACATGCAGTTTTACTCAAGAGTAAGCAACTAAGCGAAATAAAGCCATAGAACGCTTATTTGCCTTCTATCTATGCATTCTGACACTCCAACAATGTGTTCTGCTTCAATTTGACTCATTTTACAAAGGTGCTTATTCCTGGAGTGAACATGCGGTTCTACTCAAGAGTAAGCAACTAAGCGAAATGAAGCCACGGAACGCTTATTTGCCTTCTATCTATGCATTCTGACACTCCAACAATGTTTTCTGCTTCAATTTGACCCATTTTACAAAGGTGCTTATTCCTGATGTGAACATGCAGTTCTACTCAAGAGTAAGCAACTAAGCGAAATGAAGCCACGGAACGCTTATTTGCCTTCTATCTATGCATTCTGACACACCAACAATGTTTTCTGCTTCAATTTGACTCATTTTACAAAGGTGCTTATTCCTGGAGTGAATATGCAGGTCTACTCAAGAGTAAGCAACTAAGCGAAATGAAGCCACGAAACGCTTATTTACCTTATATCTATGCATTCTGACACTCCAACAATGTTTTCTGCTTCAATTTGACTCATTTTACAAAGGTGCTTATTCCTGGAGTGAATATGCAGTTCTACTCAAGAGTAAGCAACTAAGCGAAATAAAGCCACGGAACGCTTATTTGCCTTCTATCTATGCATTCTGACACTCCAACAATGTTTTCTGCTTCAATTTGACTCATTTTAAAAAGGTGCTTATTCCTGGAGTGAACATGCAGTTCTACTCAAGAGTAAGCAACTAAGCGAAATGAAGCCACGGAACGCTTATTTGCCTTCTATCTATGCATTCTGACACTCCAACAATGTTTTCTGCTTCAATTTGACTCATTTTACAAAGGTGCTTATTCCTGGAGTGAATATGCAGTTCTACTCAAGAGTAAGCAACTAAGCGAAATGAAGCCATAGAAGGCTTATTTGCCTTCTATCTATGCATTCTGACACTCCAACAATGTTTTCTGCTTCAATTTGACCCATTTTACAAAGGTGCTTATTCCTGATGTGAACATGCAGTTCTACTCAAGAGTAAGCAACTAAGCGAAATGAAGCCACGGAACGCTTATTTGCCTTCTATCTATGCATTCTGACACTCCAACAATGTTTTCTGCTTCAATTTGACTCATTTTACAAAGGTGCTTATTCCTGGAGTGAATATGCAGTTCTACTCAAGAGTAAGCAACTAAGCGAAATGAAGCCACGAAACGCTTATTTACCTTATATCTATGCATTCTGACACTCCAACAATGTTTTCTGCTTCAATTTGACTCATTTTACAAAGGTGCTTATTCCTGGAGTGAATATGCAGTTCTACTCAAGAGTAAGCAACTAAGCGAAATGAAGCCACGGAACGCTTATTTGCCTTCTATCTATGCATTCTGACACTCCAACAATGTTTTCTGCTTCAATTTGACTCATTTTACAAAGGTGCTTATTCCTGGAGTGAATATGCAGTTCTACTCAAGAGTAAGCAACTAAGCGAAATAAAGCCACGGAACGCTTATTTGCCTTCTATCTATGCATTCTGACACTCCAACAATGTTTTCTGCTTCAATTTGACTCATTTTACAAAGGTGCTTATTCCTGGAGTGAATATGCAGTTCTACTCAAGAGTAAGCAACTAAGCGAAATGAAGCCACGGAACGCTTATTTGCCTTCTATCTATGCATTCTGACACTCCAACAATGTTTTCTGCTTCAATTTCACTCATTTTACAAAGGTGCTTATTCCTGGAGTGAATATGCAGTTCTACTCAAGAGTAAGCAACTAAGCGAAATAAAGCCATGGAACGCTTATTTGCCTTCTATCTATGCATTCTGACACTCCAACAATGTTTTCTGCTTCAATTTGACCCATTTTACAAAGGTGCTTATTCCTGATGTGAACATGCAGTTCTACTCAAGAGTAAGCAACTAAGCGAAATGAAGCCACGGAACGCTTATTTGCCTTCTATCTATGCATTCTGACACTCCAACAATGTTTTCTGCTTCAATTTGACTCATTTTACAAAGGTGCTTATTCCTGGAGTGAATATGCAGTTCTACTCAAGAGTAAGCAACTAAGCGAAATAAAGCCATAGAACGCTTATTTGCCTTCTATCTATGCATTCTGACACTCCAACAATGTGTTCTGCTTCAATTTGACTCATTTTACAAAGGTGCTTATTCCTGGAGTGAACATGCGGTTCTACTCAAGAGTAAGCAACTAAGCGAAATGAAGCCACGGAACGCTTATTTGCCTTCTATCTATGCATTCTGACACTCCAACAATGTTTTCTGCTTCAATTTGACCCATTTTACAAAGGTGCTTATTCCTGATGTGAACATGCAGTTCTACTCAAGAGTAAGCAACTAAGCGAAATGAAGCCACGGAACGCTTATTTGCCTTCTATCTATGCATTCTGACACACCAACAATGTTTTCTGCTTCAATTTGACTCATTTTACAAAGGTGCTTATTCCTGGAGTGAATATGCAGGTCTACTCAAGAGTAAGCAACTAAGCGAAATGAAGCCACGAAACGCTTATTTACCTTATATCTATGCATTCTGACACTCCAACAATGTTTTCTGCTTCAATTTGACTCATTTTACAAAGGTGCTTATTCCTGGAGTGAATATGCAGTTCTACTCAAGAGTAAGCAAATAAGCGAAATGAAGCCACGGAACGCTTATTTGCCTTCTATCTATGCATTCTGACACTCCAACAATGTTTTCTGCTTCAATTTGACTCATTTTACAAAGGTGCTTATTCCTGGAGTGAATATGCAATTCTACTCAAGAGTAAGCAAATAAGCGAAATGAAGCCATAGAACGCTTATGTGCCTTCTATCTATGCATTCAGACACTCCAACAATGTTTTCTGCTTCAATTTGACTCATTTTACAAAGGTGCTTATTCCTGGAGTGAATATGCAGTTCTACTCAAGAGTAAGCAACTAAGCGAAATGAAGCCACGGAACGCTTATTTGCCTTCTATCTATGCATTCTGACACTCCAACAATGTGTTCTGCTTCAATTTGACTCATTTTAAAAAGGTGCTTATTCCTGGAGTGAACATGCAGTTCTACTCAAGAGTAAGCAACTAAGCGAAATAAAGTCATGGAACGCTTATTTGCCTTCTATCTATGCATTCTGACACTCCAACAATGTTTTCTGCTTCAATTTGACTCATTTTACAAAGGTGCTTATTCCTGGAGTGAACATGCAGTTTTACTCAAGAGTAAGCAACTAAGCGAAATAAAGCCATAGAACGCTTATTTGCCTTCTATCTATGCATTCTGACACTCCAACAATGTGTTCTGCTTCAATTTGACTCATTTTACAAAGGTGCTTATTCCTGGAGTGAACATGCGGTTCTACTCAAGAGTAAGCAACTAAGCGAAATGAAGCCACGGAACGCTTATTTGCCTTCTATCTATGCATTCTGACACTCCAACAATGTTTTCTGCTTCAATTTGACCCATTTTACAAAGGTGCTTATTCCTGATGTGAACATGCAGTTCTACTCAAGAGTAAGCAACTAAGCGAAATGAAGCCACGGAACGCTTATTTGCCTTCTATCTATGCATTCTGACACACCAACAATGTTTTCTGCTTCAATTTGACTCATTTTACAAAGGTGCTTATTCCTGGAGTGAATATGCAGGTCTACTCAAGAGTAAGCAACTAAGCGAAATGAAGCCACGAAACGCTTATTTACCTTATATCTATGCATTCTGACACTCCAACAATGTTTTCTGCTTCAATTTGACTCATTTTACAAAGGTGCTTATTCCTGGAGTGAATATGCAGTTCTACTCAAGAGTAAGCAACTAAGCGAAATGAAGCCACGGAACGCTTATTTGCCTTCTATCTATGCATTCTGACACTCCAACAATGTTTTCTGCTTCAATTTGACTCATTTTAAAAAGGTGCTTATTCCTGGAGTGAACATGCAGTTCTACTCAAGAGTAAGCAACTAAGCGAAATGAAGCCACGGAACGCTTATTTGCCTTCTATCTATGCATTCTGACACTCCAACAATGTTTTCTGCTTCAATTTGACTCATTTTATAAAGGTGCTTATTCCTGGAGTGAATATGCAGTTCTACTCAAGAGTAAGCAACTAAGCGAAATGAAGCCATAGAAGGCTTATTTGCCTTCTATCTATGCATTCTGACACTCCAACAATGTTTTCTGCTTCAATTTGACCCATTTTACAAAGGTGCTTATTCCTGATGTGAACATGCAGTTCTACTCAAGAGTAAGCAACTAAGCGAAATGAAGCCACGGAACGCTTATTTGCCTTCTATCTATGCATTCTGACACTCCAACAATGTTTTCTGCTTCAATTTGACTCATTTTACAAAGGTGCTTATTCCTGGAGTGAATATGCAGTTCTACTCAAGAGTAAGCAACTAAGCGAAATGAAGCCACGAAACGCTTATTTACCTTATATCTATGCATTCTGACACTCCAACAATGTTTTCTGCTTCAATTTGACTCATTTTACAAAGGTGCTTATTCCTGGAGTGAATATGCAGTTCTACTCAAGAGTAAGCAACTAAGCGAAATGAAGCCACGGATCGCTTATTTGCCTTCTATCTATGCATTCTGACACTCCAACAATGTTTTCTGCTTCAATTTGACTCATTTTACAAAGGTGCTTATTCCTGGAGTGAATATGCAGTTCTACTCAAGAGTAAGCAACTAAGCGAAATAAAGCCACGGAACGCTTATTTGCCTTCTATCTATGCATTCTGACACTCCAACAATGTTTTCTGCTTCAATTTGACTCATTTTACAAAGGTGCTTATTCCTGGAGTGAATATGCAGTTCTACTCAAGAGTAAGCAACTAAGCGAAATGAAGCCACGGAACGCTTATTTGCCTTCTATCTATGCATTCTGACACTCCAACAATGTTTTCTGCTTCAATTTCACTCATTTTACAAAGGTGCTTATTCCTGGAGTGAATATGCAGTTCTACTCAAGAGTAAGCAACTAAGCGAAATAAAGCCATGGAACGCTTATTTGCCTTCTATCTATGCATTCTGACACACCAACAATGTTTTCTGCTTCAATTTGACCCATTTTACAAAGGTGCTTATTCCTGATGTGAACATGCAGTTCTACTCAAGAGTAAGCAACTAAGCGAAATGAAGCCACGGAACGCTTATTTGCCTTCTATCTATGCATTCTGACACTCCAACAATGTTTTCTGCTTCAATTTGACTCATTTTACAAAGGTGCTTATTCCTGGAGTGAATATGCAGTTCTACTCAAGAGTAAGCAACTAAGCGAAATAAAGCCATAGAACGCTTATTTGCCTTCTATCTATGCATTCTGACACTCCAACAATGTGTTCTGCTTCAATTTGACTCATTTTACAAAGGTGCTTATTCCTGGAGTGAACATGCGGTTCTACTCAAGAGTAAGCAACTAAGCGAAATGAAGCCACGGAACGCTTATTTGCCTTCTATCTATGCATTCTGACACTCCAACAATGTTTTCTGCTTCAATTTGACCCATTTTACAAAGGTGCTTATTCCTGATGTGAACATGCAGTTCTACTCAAGAGTAAGCAACTAAGCGAAATGAAGCCACGGAACGCTTATTTGCCTTCTATCTATGCATTCTGACACACCAACAATGTTTTCTGCTTCAATTTGACTCATTTTACAAAGGTGCTTATTCCTGGAGTGAATATGCAGGTCTACTCAAGAGTAAGCAACTAAGCGAAATGAAGCCACGAAACGCTTATTTACCTTATATCTATGCATTCTGACACTCCAACAATGTTTTCTGCTTCAATTTGACTCATTTTACAAAGGTGCTTATTCCTGGAGTGAATATGCAGTTCTACTCAAGAGTAAGCAAATAAGCGAAATGAAGCCACGGAACGCTTATTTGCCTTCTATCTATGCATTCTGACACTCCAACAATGTTTTCTGCTTCAATTTGACTCATTTTACAAAGGTGCTTATTCCTGGAGTGAATATGCAATTCTACTCAAGAGTAAGCAAATAAGCGAAATGAAGCCATAGAACGCTTATGTGCCTTCTATCTATGCATTCAGACACTCCAACAATGTTTTCTGCTTCAATTTGACTCATTTTACAAAGGTGCTTATTCCTGGAGTGAATATGCAGTTCTACTCAAGAGTAAGCAACTAAGCGAAATGAAGCCACGGAACGCTTATTTGCCTTCTATCTATGCATTCTGACACTCCAACAATGTTTTCTGCTTCAATTTGACTCATTTTAAAAAGGTGCTTATTCCTGGAGTGAACATGCAGTTCTACTCAAGAGTAAGCAACTAAGCGAAATGAAGCCACGGAACGCTTATTTGCCTTCTATCTATGCATTCTGACACTCCAACAATGTTTTCTGCTTCAATTTGACTCATTTTACAAAGGTGCTTATTCCTGGAGTGAATATGCAGTTCTACTCAAGAGTAAGCAACTAAGCGAAATGAAGCCATAGAAGGCTTATTTGCCTTCTATCTATGCATTCTGACACTCCAACAATGTTTTCTGCTTCAATTTGACCCATTTTACAAAGGTGCTTATTCCTGATGTGAACATGCAGTTCTACTCAAGAGTAAGCAACTAAGCGAAATGAAGCCACGGAACGCTTATTTGCCTTCTATCTATGCATTCTGACACTCCAACAATGTTTTCTGCTTCAATTTGACTCATTTTACAAAGGTGCTTATTCCTGGAGTGAATATGCAGTTCTACTCAAGAGTAAGCAACTAAGCGAAATGAAGCCACGAAAGGCTTATTTACCTTATATCTATGCATTCTGACACTCCAACAATGTTTTCTGCTTCAATTTGACTCATTTTACAAAGGTGCTTATTCCTGGAGTGAATATGCAGTTCTACTCAAGAGTAAGCAACTAAGCGAAATGAAGCCACGGAACGCTTATTTGCCTTCTATCTATGCATTCTGACACTCCAACAATGTTTTCTGCTTCAATTTGACTCATTTTACAAAGGTGCTTATTCCTGGAGTGAATATGCAGTTCTACTCAAGAGTAAGCAACTAAGCGAAATAAAGCCACGGAACGCTTATTTGCCTTCTATCTATGCATTCTGACACTCCAACAATGTTTTCTGCTTCAATTTGACTCATTTTACAAAGGTGCTTATTCCTGGAGTGAATATGCAGTTCTACTCAAGAGTAAGCAACTAAGCGAAATGAAGCCACGGAACGCTTATTTGCCTTCTATCTATGCATTCTGACACTCCAACAATGTTTTCTGCTTCAATTTGACTCATTTTACAAAGGTGCTTATTCCTGGAGTGAATATGCAGTTCTACTCAAGAGTAAGCAACTAAGCGAAATAAAGCCATGGAACGCTTATTTGCCTTCTATCTATGCATTCTGACACTCCAACAATGTTTTCTGCTTCAATTTGACCCATTTTACAAAGGTGCTTATTCCTGATGTGAACATGCAGTTCTACTCAAGAGTAAGCAACTAAGCGAAATGAAGCCACGGAACGCTTATTTGCCTTCTATCTATGCATTCTGACACTCCAACAATGTTTTCTGCTTCAATTTGACTCATTTTACAAAGGTGCTTATTCCTGGAGTGAATATGCAGTTCTACTCAAGAGTAAGCAACTAAGCGAAATGAAGCTACGGAACGCTTATTTGCCTTCTATCTATGCATTCTGACACTCCAACAATGTTTTCTGCTTCAATTTGACTCATTTTACAAAGGTGCTTATTCCTGGAGTGAATATGCAATTCTACTCAAGAGTAAGCAAATAAGCGAAATAAAGCCACGGAACGCTTATTTGCCTTCTATCTATGCATTCTGACACTCCAACAATGTTTTCTGCTTCAATTTGACTCATTTTACAAAGGTGCTTATTCCTGGAGTGAATATGCAGTTCTACTCAAGAGTAAGCAACTAAGCGAAATGAAGCCACGGAACGCTTATTTGCCTTCTATCTATGCATTCTGACACTCCAACAATGTTTTCTGCTTCAATTTGACTCATTTTACAAAGGTGCTTATTCCTGGAGTGAATATGCAGTTTTACTCAAGAGTAAGCAACTAAGCGAAATAAAGTCAGGGAGGGCTTATTTGCCTTCTATCTATGCATTCTGACACTCCAACAATGTGTTCTGCTTCAATTTGACTCATTTTACAAAGGTGCTTATTCCTGGAGTGAACATGCGGTTCTACTCAAGAGTAAGCAACTAAGCGAAATAAAGTCATGGAACGCTTATTTGCCTTCTATCTATGCATTCTGACACTCCAACAATGTGTTCTGCTTCAATTTGACTCATTTTACAAAGGTGCTTATTCCTGGAGTGAACATGCAGTTTTACTCAAGAGTAAGCAACTAAGCGAAATAAAGTCATGGAACGCTTATCTGCCTTCTATCTATGCATTCTGACACTCCAACAATGTGTTATGCTTCAATTTGACTCATTTTACAAAGGTGCTTATTCCTGGAGTGAACATGCAGTTCTACTCAAGAGTAAGCAACTAAGCGAAATAAAGCCATGGAACACTTATGTGCCTTCTATCTATGCATTCTGACACTCCAACAATGTGTTCTGCTTCAATTTGACTCATTTTACAAAGGTGCTTATTCCTGGAGTGAACATGCAGTTCTACTCAAGAGTAAGCAACTAAGCGAAATAAAGTCATGGAACGCTTATTTGCCTTCTATCTATGCATTCTGACACTCCAACAATGTTTTCTGCTTCAATTTGACTCATTTTACAAAGGTGCTTATTCCTGGAGTGAACATGCAGTTTTACTCAAGAGTAAGCAACTAAGCGAAATAAAGCCATAGAACGCTTATTTGCCTTCTATCTATGCATTCTGACACTCCAACAATGTGTTCTGCTTCAATTTGACTCATTTTACAAAGGTGCTTATTCCTGGAGTGAACATGCGGTTCTACTCAAGAGTAAGCAACTAAGCGAAATGAAGCCACGGAACGCTTATTTGCCTTCTATCTATGCATTCTGACACTCCAACAATGTTTTCTGCTTCAATTTGACTCATTTTACAAAGGTGCTTATTCCTGGAGTGAATATGCAGTTCTACTCAAGAGTAAGCAACTAAGCGAAATGAAGCCACGAAACGCTTATTTACCTTATATCTATGCATTCTGACACTCCAACAATGTTTTCTGCTTCAATTTGACTCATTTTACAAAGGTGCTTATTCCTGGAGTGAATATGCAGTTCTACTCAAGTGTAAGCAACTAAGCGAAATGAAGCCACGGAACGCTTATTTGCCTTCTATCTATGCATTCTGACACTCCAACAATGTTTTCTGCTTCAATTTGACTCATTTTACAAAGGTGCTTATTCCTGGAGTGAATATGCAGTTCTACTCAAGAGTAAGCAACTAAGCGAAATAAAGCCACGGAACGCTTATTTGCCTTCTATCTATGCATTCTGACACTCCAACAATGTTTTCTGCTTCAATTTGACTCATTTTACAAAGGTGCTTATTCCTGGAGTGAATATGCAGTTCTACTCAAGAGTAAGCAACTAAGCGAAATAAAGCCATGGAACGCTTATCTGCCTTCTATCTATGCATTCTGACACTCCAACAATGTTTTCTGCTTCAATTTGACCCATTTTACAAAGGTGCTTATTCCTGATGTGAACATGCAGTTCTACTCAAGAGTAAGCAACTAAGCGAAATGAAGCCACGGAACGCTTATTTGCCTTCTATCTATGCATTCTGACACACCAACAATGTTTTCTGCTTCAATTTGACTCATTTTACAAAGGTGCTTATTCCTGGAGTGAATATGCAGGTCTACTCAAGAGTAAGCAACTAAGCGAAATGAAGCCACGAAACGCTTATTTACCTTATATCTATGCATTCTGACACTCCAACAATGTTTTCTGCTTCAATTTGACTCATTTTACAAAGGTGCTTATTCCTGGAGTGAATATGCAGTTCTACTCAAGAGTAAGCAACTAAGCGAAATGAAGCCACGGAACGCTTATTTGCCTTCTATCTATGCATTCTGATACTCCAACAATGTTTTCTGCTTCAATTTGACTCATTTTACAAAGGTGCTTATTCCTGGAGTGAATATGCAATTCTACTCAAGAGTAAGCAAATAAGCGAAATGAAGCCATAGAACGCTTATGTGCCTTCTATCTATGCATTCAGACACTCCAACAATGTTTTCTGCTTCAATTTGACTCATTTTACAAAGGTGCTTATTCCTGGAGTGAATATGCAGTTCTACTCAAGAGTAAGCAACTAAGCGAAATGAAGCCACGGAACGCTTATTTGCCTTCTATCTATGCATTCTGACACTCCAACAATGTTTTCTGCTTCAATTTGACTCATTTTACAAAGGTGCTTATTCCTGATGTGAACATGCAGTTCTACTCAAGAGTAAGCAACTAAGCGAAATGAAGCCACGGAACGCTTATGTGCCTTCTATCTATGCATTCAGACACTCCAACAATGTTTTCTGCTTCAATTTGACTCATTTTACAAAGGTGCTTATTCCTGGAGTGAATATGCAGTTCTACTCAAGAGTAAGCAACTAAGCGAAATGAAGCCACGGAACGCTTATTTGCCTTCTATCTATGCATTCTGACACTCCAACAATGTTTTCTGCTTCAATTTGACCCATTTTACAAAGGTGCTTATTCCTGATGTGAACATGCAGTTCTACTCAAGAGTAAGCAACTAAGCGAAATGAAGCCACGGAACGCTTATTTGCCTTCTATCTATGCATTCTGACACTCCAACAATGTTTTCTGCTTCAATTTGACTCATTTTACAAAGGTGCTTATTCCTGGAGTGAATATGCAGTTCTACTCAAGAATCATAGAATCATAGAATCATAGAATCATAGAATCATAGAGTTGGAAGAGACCACAAGGGCCATCCAGTCCAACCCCCTGCCAAGCAGGAAACACCATCAAAGCATTCCTGACAGATGGCTGTCAAGCCTCTGCTTAAAGACCTCCAAAGAAGGAGACTCCACCACACTCCTTGGCAGCAAATTCCACTGCCGAACAGCTCTCACTGTCAGGAAGTTCTTCCTAATGTTTAGGTGGAATTTTCTTTCTTGTAGTTTGAATCCGTTGCTCCGTGTCCGCTTCTCTGGAGCAGCAGAAAACAACCTTTCTCCCTCCTTTATATGACATCCTTTTATATATTTGAACATGGTTATCATATCACCCCTTAACCTTCTCTTCTCCAGGCTAAACATACCCAGCTCCCTAAGCCGTTCCTCATAAGGCATCGTTTCCAGGCCTTTGACCATTTTGGTTGCCCTCTTCTGGACACGTTCCAGCTTATCAGTATCCTTCTTGAACTGTGGTGCCCAGAACTGGACACAATACTCCAGGTGAGGTCTGACCAGAGCAGAATACAGTGGTACTATTACTTCCCTTGATCTAGATGCTATACTCCTATTGATGCAGCCCAGAATTGCATTGGCTTTTTTAGCTGCTGCATCACACTGCTGACTCATGTCAAGTTTGTGGTCAACCAAAACTCCTAGATCCTTTTCACATGTACTGCTCTCAAGCCAGGTGTCTCCCATCCTGTATTTGTGCCTTTCATTTTTTTTGCCCAAGTGTAGTACTTTACATTTCTCCTTGTTAAAATTCATCTTGTTTGCTTTGGCCCAGTTGTCTAATCTGTTAAGGTCATTCTGAAGTGTGATCCTGTCCTCTGGGGTGTTAGCCACCCCTCCCAACTTGGTGTCATCTGCAAACTTGCTCAGGATTCCCTCAAGCCCATCATCCAAGTCATTGATAAAGATGTTGAACAAGACTGGGCCCAAGACAGAACCCTGTGGCACCCCACTAGTCACTACTCTCCAGGATGAGGAGGAGCCATTGATGAGCACCCTTTGGGTTCGGTCAGTAATCCAGCTACAAATCCACTGAATGGTAGCATTGTCTAGCCCACATTTTACCAGCTTCTTTACAAGAATATCATGGGGCACCTTGTCAAAGGCCTTGCTGAAATCAAGATAGGCTACATCCACAGCGTTACCTTCATCTACCAGGCTTGTAAGCGAAATGAAGCCACGAAACGCTTATTTACCTTATATCTATGCATTCTGAGACTCCAACAATGTTTTCTGCTTCAATTTGACCCATTTTACAAAGGTGCTTATTCCTGATGTGAAGATGCAGTTCTACTCAAGAGTAAGCAACTAAGCGAAATGAAGCCACGGAACGCTTATTTGCCTTCTATCTATGCATTCTGACACTCCAACAATGTTTTCTGCTTCAATTTGACTCATTTTACAAAGGTGCTTATTCCTGGAGTGAATATGCAGTTCTACTCAAGAGTAAGCAACTAAGCGAAATGAAGCCACGAAACGCTTATTTACCTTATATCTATGCATTCTGACACTCCAACAATGTTTTCTGCTTCAATTTGACTCATTTTACAAAGGTGCTTATTCCTGGAGTGAATATGCAGTTCTACTCAAGAGTAAGCAACTAAGCGAAATGAAGCCACGGAACGCTTATTTGCCTTCTATCTATGCATTCTGACACTCCAACAATGTTTTCTGCTTCAATTTGACTCATTTTACAAAGGTGCTTATTCCTGGAGTGAATATGCAGTTCTACTCAAGAGTAAGCAACTAAGCGAAATAAAGCCACGGAACGCTTATTTGCCTTCTATCTATGCATTCTGACACTCCAACAATGTTTTCTGCTTCAATTTGACTCATTTTACAAAGGTGCTTATTCCTGGAGTGAATATGCAGTTCTACTCAAGAGTAAGCAACTAAGCGAAATGAAGCCACGGAACGCTTATTTGCCTTCTATCTATGCATTCTGACACTCCAACAATGTTTTCTGCTTCAATTTGACTCATTTTACAAAGGTGCTTATTCCTGGAGTGAATATGCAGTTCTACTCAAGAGTAAGCAACTAAGCGAAATAAAGCCATGGAACGCTTATTTGCCTTCTATCTATGCATTCTGACACTCCAACAATGTTTTCTGCTTCAATTTGACCCATTTTACAAAGGTGCTTATTCCTGATGTGAACATGCAGTTCTACTCAAGAGTAAGCAACTAAGCGAAATGAAGCCACGGAACGCTTATTTGCCTTCTATCTATGCATTCTGACACTCCAACAATGTTTTCTGCTTCAATTTGACTCATTTTACAAAGGTGCTTATTCCTGGAGTGAATATGCAGTTCTACTCAAGAGTAAGCAACTAAGCGAAATGAAGCCACGGAACGCTTATTTGCCTTCTATCTATGCATTCTGACACTCCAACAATGTGTTCTGCTTCAATTTGACTCATTTTAAAAAGGTGCTTATTCCTGGAGTGAACATGCAGTTCTACTCAAGAGTAAGCAACTAAGCGAAATAAAGTCATGGAACGCTTATTTGCCTTCTATCTATGCATTCTGACACTCCAACAATGTTTTCTGCTTCAATTTGACTCATTTTACAAAGGTGCTTATTCCTGGAGTGAACATGCAGTTTTACTCAAGAGTAAGCAACTAAGCGAAATAAAGCCATAGAACGCTTATTTGCCTTCTATCTATGCATTCTGACACTCCAACAATGTGTTCTGCTTCAATTTGACTCATTTTACAAAGGTGCTTATTCCTGGAGTGAACATGCGGTTCTACTCAAGAGTAAGCAACTAAGCGAAATGAAGCCACGGAACGCTTATTTGCCTTCTATCTATGCATTCTGACACTCCAACAATGTTTTCTGCTTCAATTTGACCCATTTTACAAAGGTGCTTATTCCTGATGTGAACATGCAGTTCTACTCAAGAGTAAGCAACTAAGCGAAATGAAGCCACGGAACGCTTATTTGCCTTCTATCTATGCATTCTGACACACCAACAATGTTTTCTGCTTCAATTTGACTCATTTTACAAAGGTGCTTATTCCTGGAGTGAATATGCAGGTCTACTCAAGAGTAAGCAACTAAGCGAAATGAAGCCACGAAACGCTTATTTACCTTATATCTATGCATTCTGACACTCCAACAATGTTTTCTGCTTCAATTTGACTCATTTTACAAAGGTGCTTATTCCTGGAGTGAATATGCAGTTCTACTCAAGAGTAAGCAACTAAGCGAAATGAAGCCACGGAACGCTTATTTGCCTTCTATCTATGCATTCTGACACTCCAACAATGTTTTCTGCTTCAATTTGACTCATTTTAAAAAGGTGCTTATTCCTGGAGTGAACATGCAGTTCTACTCAAGAGTAAGCAACTAAGCGAAATGAAGCCACGGAACGCTTATTTGCCTTCTATCTATGCATTCTGACACTCCAACAATGTTTTCTGCTTCAATTTGACTCATTTTACAAAGGTGCTTATTCCTGGAGTGAATATGCAGTTCTACTCAAGAGTAAGCAACTAAGCGAAATGAAGCCATAGAAGGCTTATTTGCCTTCTATCTATGCATTCTGACACTCCAACAATGTTTTCTGCTTCAATTTGACCCATTTTACAAAGGTGCTTATTCCTGATGTGAACATGCAGTTCTACTCAAGAGTAAGCAACTAAGCGAAATGAAGCCACGGAACGCTTATTTGCCTTCTATCTATGCATTCTGACACTCCAACAATGTTTTCTGCTTCAATTTGACTCATTTTACAAAGGTGCTTATTCCTGGAGTGAATATGCAGTTCTACTCAAGAGTAAGCAACTAAGCGAAATGAAGCCACGAAACGCTTATTTACCTTATATCTATGCATTCTGACACTCCAACAATGTTTTCTGCTTCAATTTGACTCATTTTACAAAGGTGCTTATTCCTGGAGTGAACATGCAGTTCTACTCAAGAGTAAGCAACTAAGCGAAATGAAGCCACGGATCGCTTATTTGCCTTCTATCTATGCATTCTGACACTCCAACAATGTTTTCTGCTTCAATTTGACTCATTTTACAAAGGTGCTTATTCCTGGAGTGAATATGCAGTTCTACTCAAGAGTAAGCAACTAAGCGAAATAAAGCCACGGAACGCTTATTTGCCTTCTATCTATGCATTCTGACACTCCAACAATGTTTTCTGCTTCAATTTGACTCATTTTACAAAGGTGCTTATTCCTGGAGTGAATATGCAGTTCTACTCAAGAGTAAGCAACTAAGCGAAATGAAGCCACGGAACGCTTATTTGCCTTCTATCTATGCATTCTGACACTCCAACAATGTTTTCTGCTTCAATTACACTCATTTTACAAAGGTGCTTATTCCTGGAGTGAATATGCAGTTCTACTCAAGAGTAAGCAACTAAGCGAAATAAAGCCATGGAACGCTTATTTGCCTTCTATCTATGCATTCTGACACACCAACAATGTTTTCTGCTTCAATTTGACCCATTTTACAAAGGTGCTTATTCCTGATGTGAACATGCAGTTCTACTCAAGAGTAAGCAACTAAGCGAAATGAAGCCACGGAACGCTTATTTGCCTTCTATCTATGCATTCTGACACTCCAACAATGTTTTCTGCTTCAATTTGACTCATTTTACAAAGGTGCTTATTCCTGGAGTGAATATGCAGTTCTACTCAAGAGTAAGCAACTAAGCGAAATAAAGCCATAGAACGCTTATTTGCCTTCTATCTATGCATTCTGACACTCCAACAATGTGTTCTGCTTCAATTTGACTCATTTTACAAAGGTGCTTATTCCTGGAGTGAACATGCGGTTCTACTCAAGAGTAAGCAACTAAGCGAAATGAAGCCACGGAACGCTTATTTGCCTTCTATCTATGCATTCTGACACTCCAACAATGTTTTCTGCTTCAATTTGACCCATTTTACAAAGGTGCTTATTCCTGATGTGAACATGCAGTTCTACTCAAGAGTAAGCAACTAAGCGAAATGAAGCCACGGAACGCTTATTTGCCTTCTATCTATGCATTCTGACACACCAACAATGTTTTCTGCTTCAATTTGACTCATTTTACAAAGGTGCTTATTCCTGGAGTGAATATGCAGTTCTACTCAAGAGTAAGCAACTAAGCGAAATGAAGCCACGGAACGCTTATTTGCCTTCTATCTATGCATTCTGACACTCCAACAATGTTTTCTGCTTCAATTTGACTCATTTTACAAAGGTGCTTATTCCTGGAGTGAACATGCAGTTCTACTCAAGAGTAAGCAACTAAGCGAAATGAAGCCACGGAACGCTTATTTGCCTTCTATCTATGCATTCTGACACTCCAACAATGTTTTCTGCTTCAATTTGACTCATTTTACAAAGGTGCTTATTCCTGGAGTGAATATGCAGTTCTACTCAAGAGTAAGCAACTAAGCGAAATGAAGCCATAGAAGGCTTATTTGCCTTCTATCTATGCATTCTGACACTCCAACAATGTTTTCTGCTTCAATTTGACTCATTTTACAAAGGTGCTTATTCCTGGAGTGAATATGCAGTTCTACTCAAGAGTAAGCAACTAAGCGAAATAAAGCCATGGAACGCTTATATGCCTTCTATCTATGCATTCTGACACTCCAACAATGTTTTCTGCTTCAATTTGACCCATTTTACAAAGGTGCTTATTCCTGATGTGAACATGCAGTTCTACTCAAGAGTAAGCAACTAAGCGAAATGAAGCCACGGAACGCTTATTTGCCTTCTATCTATGCATTCTGACACTCCAACAATGTTTTCTGCTTCAATTTGACTCATTTTACAAAGGTGCTTATTCCTGGAGTGAATATGCAGTTCTACTCAAGAGTAAGCAACTAAGCGAAATGAAGCCACGGAACGCTTATTTGCCTTCTATCTATGCATTCTGACACTCCAACAATGTTTTCTGCTTCAATTTGACTCATTTTACAAAGGTGCTTATTCCTGGAGTGAATATGCAATTCTACTCAAGAGTAAGCAAATAAGCGAAATAAAGCCACGGAACGCTTATTTGCCTTCTATCTATGCATTCTGACACTCCAACAATGTTTTCTGCTTCAATTTGACTCATTTTACAAAGGTGCTTATTCCTGGAGTGAATATGCAGTTCTACTCAAGAGTAAGCAACTAAGCGAAATGAAGCCACGGAACGCTTATTTGCCTTCTATCTATGCATTCTGACACTCCAACAATGTTTTCTGCTTCAATTTGACTCATTTTACAAAGGTGCTTATTCCTGGAGTGAATATGCAGTTCTACTCAAGAGTAAGCAACTAAGCGAAATAAAGCCATGGAACGCTTATTTGCCTTCTATCTATGCATTCTGACACTCCAACAATGTTTTCTGCTTCAATTTGACTCATTTTACAAAGGTGCTTATTCCTGGAGTGAATATGCAATTCTACTCAAGAGTAAGCAAATAAGCGAAATAAAGCCATGGAACGCTTATTTGCCTTCTATCTATGCATTCTGACACTCCAACAATGTTTTCTGCTTCAATTTGACTCATTTTACAAAGGTGCTTATTCCTGGAGTGAACATGCAGTTCTACTCAAGAGTAAGCAACTAAGCGATATGAAGCCACGGAACGCTTATTTGCCTTCTATCTATGCATTCTGACACTCCAACAATGTTTTCTGCTTCAATTTGACTCATTTTACAAAGGTGCTTATTCCTGGAGTGAATATGCAGTTCTACTCAAGAGTAAGCAACTAAGCGAAATGAAGCCATAGAAGGCTTATTTGCCTTCTATCTATGCATTCTGACACTCCAACAATGTTTTCTGCTTCAATTTGACTCATTTTACAAAGGTGCTTATTCCTGGAGTGAATATGCAGTTCTACTCAAGAGTAAGCAACTAAGCGAAATAAAGCCATGGAACGCTTATATGCCTTCTATCTATGCATTCTGACACTCCAACAATGTTTTCTGCTTCAATTTGACCCATTTTACAAAGGTGCTTATTCCTGATGTGAACATGCAGTTCTACTCAAGAGTAAGCAACTAAGCGAAATGAAGCCACGGAACGCTTATTTGCCTTCTATCTATGCATTCTGACACTCCAACAATGTTTTCTGCTTCAATTTGACTCATTTTACAAAGGTGCTTATTCCTGGAGTGAATATGCAGTTCTACTCAAGAGTAAGCAACTAAGCGAAATGAAGCCACGGAACGCTTATTTGCCTTCTATCTATGCATTCTGACACTCCAACAATGTTTTCTGCTTCAATTTGACTCATTTTACAAAGGTGCTTATTCCTGGAGTGAATATGCAATTCTACTCAAGAGTAAGCAAATAAGCGAAATAAAGCCACGGAACGCTTATTTGCCTTCTATCTATGCATTCTGACACTCCAACAATGTTTTCTGCTTCAATTTGACTCATTTTACAAAGGTGCTTATTCCTGGAGTGAATATGCAGTTCTACTCAAGAGTAAGCAACTAAGCGAAATGAAGCCACGGAACGCTTATTTGCCTTCTATCTATGCATTCTGACACTCCAACAATGTTTTCTGCTTCAATTTGACTCATTTTACAAAGGTGCTTATTCCTGGAGTGAATATGCAGTTCTACTCAAGAGTAAGCAACTAAGCGAAATAAAGCCATGGAACGCTTATTTGCCTTCTATCTATGCATTCTGACACTCCAACAATGTTTTCTGCTTCAATTTGACTCATTTTACAAAGGTGCTTATTCCTGGAGTGAATATGCAGTTCTACTCAAGAGTAAGCAACTAAGCGAAATAAAGCCATGGAACGCTTATTTGCCTTCTATCTATGCATTCCGACACTCCAACAATGTTTTCTGCTTCAATTTGACTCATTTTACAAAGGTGCTTATTCCTGGAGTGAATATGCAATTCTACTCAAGAGTAAGCAAATAAGCGAAATAAAGCCATGGAACGCTTATTTGCCTTCTATCTATGCATTCTGACACTCCAACAATGTTTTCTGCTTCAATTTGACTCATTTTACAAAGGTGCTTATTCCTGGAGTGAATATGCAGTTCTACTCAAGAGTAAGCAACTAAGCGAAATGAAGCCACGGAACGCTTATTTGCCTTCTATCTATGCATTCTGACACTCCAACAATGTTTTCTGCTTCAATTTGACTCATTTTAAAAAGGTGCTTATTCCTGGAGTGAACATGCAGTTCTACTCAAGAGTAAGCAACTAAGCGAAATGAAGCCACGGAACGCTTATTTGCCTTCTATCTATGCATTCTGACACTCCAACAATGTTTTCTGCTTCAATTTGACTCATTTTACAAAGGTGCTTATTCCTGGAGTGAATATGCAGTTCTACTCAAGAGTAAGCAACTAAGCGAAATGAAGCCATAGAAGGCTTATTTGCCTTCTATCTATGCATTCTGACACTCCAACAATGTTTTCTGCTTCAATTTGACCCATTTTACAAAGGTGCTTATTCCTGATGTGAACATGCAGTTCTACTCAAGAGTAAGCAACTAAGCGAAATGAAGCCACGGAACGCTTACTTGCCTTCTATCTATGCATTCTGACACTCCAACAATGTTTTCTGCTTCAATTTGACTCATTTTACAAAGGTGCTTATTCCTGGAGTGAATATGCAGTTCTACTCAAGAGTAAGCAACTAAGCGAAATGAAGCCACGAAACGCTTATTTACCTTATATCTATGCATTCTGACACTCCAACAATGTTTTCTGCTTCAATTTGACTCATTTTACAAAGGTGCTTATTCCTGGAGTGAATATGCAGTTCTACTCAAGAGTAAGCAACTAAGCGAAATGAAGCCACGGAACGCTTATTTGCCTTCTATCTATGCATTCTGACACTCCAACAATGTTTTCTGCTTCAATTTGACTCATTTTACAAAGGTGCTTATTCCTGGAGTGAACATGCAGTTCTACTCAAGAGTAAGCAACTAAGCGAAATGAAGCCACGGAACGCTTATTTGCCTTCTATCTATGCATTCTGACACTCCAACAATGTTTTCTGCTTCAATTTGACTCATTTTACAAAGGTGCTTATTCCTGGAGTGAATATGCAGTTCTACTCAAGAGTAAGCAACTAAGCGAAATGAAGCCATAGAAGGCTTATTTGCCTTCTATCTATGCATTCTGACACTCCAACAATGTTTTCTGCTTCAATTTGACTCATTTTACAAAGGTGCTTATTCCTGGAGTGAATATGCAGTTCTACTCAAGAGTAAGCAACTAAGCGAAATAAAGCCATGGAACGCTTATATGCCTTCTATCTATGCATTCTGACACTCCAACAATGTTTTCTGCTTCAATTTGACCCATTTTACAAAGGTGCTTATTCCTGATGTGAACATGCAGTTCTACTCAAGAGTAAGCAACTAAGCGAAATGAAGCCACGGAACGCTTATTTGCCTTCTATCTATGCATTCTGACACTCCAACAATGTTTTCTGCTTCAATTTGACTCATTTTACAAAGGTGCTTATTCCTGGAGTGAATATGCAGTTCTACTCAAGAGTAAGCAACTAAGCGAAATGAAGCCACGGAACGCTTATTTGCCTTCTATCTATGCATTCTGACACTCCAACAATGTTTTCTGCTTCAATTTGACTCATTTTACAAAGGTGCTTATTCCTGGAGTGAATATGCAATTCTACTCAAGAGTAAGCAAATAAGCGAAATAAAGCCACGGAACGCTTATTTGCCTTCTATCTATGCATTCTGACACTCCAACAATGTTTTCTGCTTCAATTTGACCCATTTTAAAAAGGTGCTTATTCCTGATGTGAACATGCAGTTCTACTCAAGAGTAAGCAACTAAGCGAAATGAAGCCACGGAACGCTTACTTGCCTTCTATCTATGCATTCTGACACTCCAACAATGTTTTCTGCTTCAATTTGACTCATTTTACAAAGGTGCTTATTCCTGGAGTGAATATGCAGTTGTACTCAAGAGTAAGCAACTAAGCGAAATGAAGCCACGAAACGCTTATTTACCTTATATCTATGCATTCTGACACTCCAACAATGTTTTCTGCTTCAATTTGACTCATTTTACAAAGGTGCTTATTCCTGGAGTGAATATGCAGTTCTACTCAAGAGTAAGCAACTAAGCGAAATGAAGCCACGGAACGCTTATTTGCCTTCTATCTATGCATTCTGACACTCCAACAATGTTTTCTGCTTCAATTTGACTCATTTTACAAAGGTGCTTATTCCTGGAGTGAACATGCAGTTCTACTCAAGAGTAAGCAACTAAGCGAAATGAAGCCACGGAACGCTTATTTGCCTTCTATCTATGCATTCTGACACTCCAACAATGTTTTCTGCTTCAATTTGACTCATTTTACAAAGGTGCTTATTCCTGGAGTGAATATGCAGTTCTACTCAAGAGTAAGCAACTAAGCGAAATGAAGCCATAGAAGGCTTATTTGCCTTCTATCTATGCATTCTGACACTCCAACAATGTTTTCTGCTTCAATTTGACTCATTTTACAAAGGTGCTTATTCCTGGAGTGAATATGCAGTTCTACTCAAGAGTAAGCAACTAAGCGAAATAAAGCCATGGAACGCTTATATGCCTTCTATCTATGCATTCTGACACTCCAACAATGTTTTCTGCTTCAATTTGACCCATTTTACAAAGGTGCTTATTCCTGATGTGAACATGCAGTTCTACTCAAGAGTAAGCAACTAAGCGAAATGAAGCCACGGAACGCTTATTTGCCTTCTATCTATGCATTCTGACACTCCAACAATGTTTTCTGCTTCAATTTGACTCATTTTACAAAGGTGCTTATTCCTGGAGTGAATATGCAGTTCTACTCAAGAGTAAGCAACTAAGCGAAATGAAGCCACGGAACGCTTATTTGCCTTCTATCTATGCATTCTGACACTCCAACAATGTTTTCTGCTTCAATTTGACTCATTTTACAAAGGTGCTTATTCCTGGAGTGAATATGCAATTCTACTCAAGAGTAAGCAAATAAGCGAAATAAAGCCACGGAACGCTTATTTGCCTTCTATCTATGCATTCTGACACTCCAACAATGTTTTCTGCTTCAATTTGACTCATTTTACAAAGGTGCTTATTCCTGGAGTGAATATGCAGTTCTACTCAAGAGTAAGCAACTAAGCGAAATGAAGCCACGGAACGCTTATTTGCCTTCTATCTATGCATTCTGACACTCCAACAATGTTTTCTGCTTCAATTTGACTCATTTTACAAAGGTGCTTATTCCTGGAGTGAATATGCAGTTCTACTCAAGAGTAAGCAACTAAGCGAAATAAAGCCATGGAACGCTTATTTGCCTTCTATCTATGCATTCTGACACTCCAACAATGTTTTCTGCTTCAATTTGACTCATTTTACAAAGGTGCTTATTCCTGGAGTGAATATGCAATTCTACTCAAGAGTAAGCAAATAAGCGAAATAAAGCCATGGAACGCTTATTTGCCTTCTATCTATGCATTCTGACACTCCAACAATGTTTTCTGCTTCAATTTGACTCATTTTACAAAGGTGCTTATTCCTGGAGTGAACATGCAGTTCTACTCAAGAGTAAGCAACTAAGCGATATGAAGCCACGGAACGCTTATTTGCCTTCTATCTATGCATTCTGACACTCCAACAATGTTTTCTGCTTCAATTTGACTCATTTTACAAAGGTGCTTATTCCTGGAGTGAATATGCAGTTCTACTCAAGAGTAAGCAACTAAGCGAAATGAAGCCATAGAAGGCTTATTTGCCTTCTATCTATGCATTCTGACACTCCAACAATGTTTTCTGCTTCAATTTGACTCATTTTACAAAGGTGCTTATTCCTGGAGTGAATATGCAGTTCTACTCAAGAGTAAGCAACTAAGCGAAATAAAGCCATGGAACGCTTATATGCCTTCTATCTATGCATTCTGACACTCCAACAATGTTTTCTGCTTCAATTTGACCCATTTTACAAAGGTGCTTATTCCTGATGTGAACATGCAGTTCTACTCAAGAGTAAGCAACTAAGCGAAATGAAGCCACGGAACGCTTATTTGCCTTCTATCTATGCATTCTGACACTCCAACAATGTTTTCTGCTTCAATTTGACTCATTTTACAAAGGTGCTTATTCCTGGAGTGAATATGCAGTTCTACTCAAGAGTAAGCAACTAAGCGAAATGAAGCCACGGAACGCTTATTTGCCTTCTATCTATGCATTCTGACACTCCAACAATGTTTTCTGCTTCAATTTGACTCATTTTACAAAGGTGCTTATTCCTGGAGTGAATATGCAATTCTACTCAAGAGTAAGCAAATAAGCGAAATAAAGCCACGGAACGCTTATTTGCCTTCTATCTATGCATTCTGACACTCCAACAATGTTTTCTGCTTCAATTTGACTCATTTTACAAAGGTGCTTATTCCTGGAGTGAATATGCAGTTCTACTCAAGAGTAAGCAACTAAGCGAAATGAAGCCACGGAACGCTTATTTGCCTTCTATCTATGCATTCTGACACTCCAACAATGTTTTCTGCTTCAATTTGACTCATTTTACAAAGGTGCTTATTCCTGGAGTGAATATGCAGTTCTACTCAAGAGTAAGCAACTAAGCGAAATAAAGCCATGGAACGCTTATTTGCCTTCTATCTATGCATTCTGACACTCCAACAATGTTTTCTGCTTCAATTTGACTCATTTTACAAAGGTGCTTATTCCTGGAGTGAATATGCAGTTCTACTCAAGAGTAAGCAACTAAGCGAAATAAAGCCATGGAACGCTTATTTGCCTTCTATCTATGCATTCCGACACTCCAACAATGTTTTCTGCTTCAATTTGACTCATTTTACAAAGGTGCTTATTCCTGGAGTGAATATGCAATTCTACTCAAGAGTAAGCAAATAAGCGAAATAAAGCCATGGAACGCTTATTTGCCTTCTATCTATGCATTCTGACACTCCAACAATGTTTTCTGCTTCAATTTGACTCATTTTACAAAGGTGCTTATTCCTGGAGTGAATATGCAGTTCTACTCAAGAGTAAGCAACTAAGCGAAATGAAGCCACGGAACGCTTATTTGCCTTCTATCTATGCATTCTGACACTCCAACAATGTTTTCTGCTTCAATTTGACTCATTTTAAAAAGGTGCTTATTCCTGGAGTGAACATGCAGTTCTACTCAAGAGTAAGCAACTAAGCGAAATGAAGCCACGGAACGCTTATTTGCCTTCTATCTATGCATTCTGACACTCCAACAATGTTTTCTGCTTCAATTTGACTCATTTTACAAAGGTGCTTATTCCTGGAGTGAATATGCAGTTCTACTCAAGAGTAAGCAACTAAGCGAAATGAAGCCATAGAAGGCTTATTTGCCTTCTATCTATGCATTCTGACACTCCAACAATGTTTTCTGCTTCAATTTGACCCATTTTACAAAGGTGCTTATTCCTGATGTGAACATGCAGTTCTACTCAAGAGTAAGCAACTAAGCGAAATGAAGCCACGGAACGCTTACTTGCCTTCTATCTATGCATTCTGACACTCCAACAATGTTTTCTGCTTCAATTTGACTCATTTTACAAAGGTGCTTATTCCTGGAGTGAATATGCAGTTCTACTCAAGAGTAAGCAACTAAGCGAAATGAAGCCACGAAACGCTTATTTACCTTATATCTATGCATTCTGACACTCCAACAATGTTTTCTGCTTCAATTTGACTCATTTTACAAAGGTGCTTATTCCTGGAGTGAATATGCAGTTCTACTCAAGAGTAAGCAACTAAGCGAAATGAAGCCACGGAACGCTTATTTGCCTTCTATCTATGCATTCTGACACTCCAACAATGTTTTCTGCTTCAATTTGACTCATTTTAAAAAGGTGCTTATTCCTGGAGTGAACATGCAGTTCTACTCAAGAGTAAGCAACTAAGCGAAATGAAGCCACGGAACGCTTATTTGCCTTCTATCTATGCATTCTGACACTCCAACAATGTTTTCTGCTTCAATTTGACTCATTTTACAAAGGTGCTTATTCCTGGAGTGAATATGCAGTTCTACTCAAGAGTAAGCAACTAAGCGAAATGAAGCCATAGAAGGCTTATTTGCCTTCTATCTATGCATTCTGACACTCCAACAATGTTTTCTGCTTCAATTTGACTCATTTTACAAAGGTGCTTATTCCTGGAGTGAATATGCAGTTCTACTCAAGAGTAAGCAACTAAGCGAAATAAAGCCATGGAACGCTTATATGCCTTCTATCTATGCATTCTGACACTCCAACAATGTTTTCTGCTTCAATTTGACCCATTTTACAAAGGTGCTTATTCCTGATGTGAACATGCAGTTCTACTCAAGAGTAAGCAACTAAGCGAAATGAAGCCACGGAACGCTTATTTGCCTTCTATCTATGCATTCTGACACTCCAACAATGTTTTCTGCTTCAATTTGACTCATTTTACAAAGGTGCTTATTCCTGGAGTGAATATGCAGTTCTACTCAAGAGTAAGCAACTAAGCGAAATGAAGCCACGGAACGCTTATTTGCCTTCTATCTATGCATTCTGACACTCCAACAATGTTTTCTGCTTCAATTTGACTCATTTTACAAAGGTGCTTATTCCTGGAGTGAATATGCAATTCTACTCAAGAGTAAGCAAATAAGCGAAATAAAGCCACGGAACGCTTATTTGCCTTCTATCTATGCATTCTGACACTCCAACAATGTTTTCTGCTTCAATTTGACCCATTTTAAAAAGGTGCTTATTCCTGATGTGAACATGCAGTTCTACTCAAGAGTAAGCAACTAAGCGAAATGAAGCCACGGAACGCTTACTTGCCTTCTATCTATGCATTCTGACACTCCAACAATGTTTTCTGCTTCAATTTGACTCATTTTACAAAGGTGCTTATTCCTGGAGTGAATATGCAGTTGTACTCAAGAGTAAGCAACTAAGCGAAATGAAGCCACGAAACGCTTATTTACCTTATATCTATGCATTCTGACACTCCAACAATGTTTTCTGCTTCAATTTGACTCATTTTACAAAGGTGCTTATTCCTGGAGTGAATATGCAGTTCTACTCAAGAGTAAGCAACTAAGCGAAATGAAGCCACGGAACGCTTATTTGCCTTCTATCTATGCATTCTGACACTCCAACAATGTTTTCTGCTTCAATTTGACTCATTTTACAAAGGTGCTTATTCCTGGAGTGAACATGCAGTTCTACTCAAGAGTAAGCAACTAAGCGAAATGAAGCCACGGAACGCTTATTTGCCTTCTATCTATGCATTCTGACACTCCAACAATGTTTTCTGCTTCAATTTGACTCATTTTACAAAGGTGCTTATTCCTGGAGTGAATATGCAGTTCTACTCAAGAGTAAGCAACTAAGCGAAATGAAGCCATAGAAGGCTTATTTGCCTTCTATCTATGCATTCTGACACTCCAACAATGTTTTCTGCTTCAATTTGACTCATTTTACAAAGGTGCTTATTCCTGGAGTGAATATGCAGTTCTACTCAAGAGTAAGCAACTAAGCGAAATAAAGCCATGGAACGCTTATATGCCTTCTATCTATGCATTCTGACACTCCAACAATGTTTTCTGCTTCAATTTGACCCATTTTACAAAGGTGCTTATTCCTGATGTGAACATGCAGTTCTACTCAAGAGTAAGCAACTAAGCGAAATGAAGCCACGGAACGCTTATTTGCCTTCTATCTATGCATTCTGACACTCCAACAATGTTTTCTGCTTCAATTTGACTCATTTTACAAAGGTGCTTATTCCTGGAGTGAATATGCAGTTCTACTCAAGAGTAAGCAACTAAGCGAAATGAAGCCACGGAACGCTTATTTGCCTTCTATCTATGCATTCTGACACTCCAACAATGTTTTCTGCTTCAATTTGACTCATTTTACAAAGGTGCTTATTCCTGGAGTGAATATGCAATTCTACTCAAGAGTAAGCAAATAAGCGAAATAAAGCCACGGAACGCTTATTTGCCTTCTATCTATGCATTCTGACACTCCAACAATGTTTTCTGCTTCAATTTGACTCATTTTACAAAGGTGCTTATTCCTGGAGTGAATATGCAGTTCTACTCAAGAGTAAGCAACTAAGCGAAATGAAGCCACGGAACGCTTATTTGCCTTCTATCTATGCATTCTGACACTCCAACAATGTTTTCTGCTTCAATTTGACTCATTTTACAAAGGTGCTTATTCCTGGAGTGAATATGCAGTTCTACTCAAGAGTAAGCAACTAAGCGAAATAAAGCCATGGAACGCTTATTTGCCTTCTATCTATGCATTCTGACACTCCAACAATGTTTTCTGCTTCAATTTGACTCATTTTACAAAGGTGCTTATTCCTGGAGTGAATATGCAATTCTACTCAAGAGTAAGCAAATAAGCGAAATAAAGCCATGGAACGCTTATTTGCCTTCTATCTATGCATTCTGACACTCCAACAATGTTTTCTGCTTCAATTTGACTCATTTTACAAAGGTGCTTATTCCTGGAGTGAATATGCAGTTCTACTCAAGAGTAAGCAACTAAGCGAAATGAAGCCACGGAACGCTTATTTGCCTTCTATCTATGCATTCTGACACTCCAACAATGTTTTCTGCTTCAATTTGACTCATTTTAAAAAGGTGCTTATTCCTGGAGTGAACATGCAGTTCTACTCAAGAGTAAGCAACTAAGCGAAATGAAGCCACGGAACGCTTATTTGCCTTCTATCTATGCATTCTGACACTCCAACAATGTTTTCTGCTTCAATTTGACTCATTTTACAAAGGTGCTTATTCCTGGAGTGAATATGCAGTTCTACTCAAGAGTAAGCAACTAAGCGAAATGAAGCCATAGAAGGCTTATTTGCCTTCTATCTATGCATTCTGACACTCCAACAATGTTTTCTGCTTCAATTTGACCCATTTTACAAAGGTGCTTATTCCTGATGTGAACATGCAGTTCTACTCAAGAGTAAGCAACTAAGCGAAATGAAGCCACGGAACGCTTACTTGCCTTCTATCTATGCATTCTGACACTCCAACAATGTTTTCTGCTTCAATTTGACTCATTTTACAAAGGTGCTTATTCCTGGAGTGAATATGCAGTTCTACTCAAGAGTAAGCAACTAAGCGAAATGAAGCCACGAAACGCTTATTTACCTTATATCTATGCATTCTGACACTCCAACAATGTTTTCTGCTTCAATTTGACTCATTTTACAAAGGTGCTTATTCCTGGAGTGAATATGCAGTTCTACTCAAGAGTAAGCAACTAAGCGAAATGAAGCCACGGAACGCTTATTTGCCTTCTATCTATGCATTCTGACACTCCAACAATGTTTTCTGCTTCAATTTGACTCATTTTACAAAGGTGCTTATTCCTGGAGTGAATATGCAATTCTACTCAAGAGTAAGCAAATAAGCGAAATAAAGCCACGGAACGCTTATTTGCCTTCTATCTATGCATTCTGACACTCCAACAATGTTTTCTGCTTCAATTTGACTCATTTTACAAAGGTGCTTATTCCTGGAGTGAATATGCAGTTCTACTCAAGAGTAAGCAACTAAGCGAAATGAAGCCACGGAACGCTTATTTGCCTTCTATCTATGCATTCTGACACTCCAACAATGTTTTCTGCTTCAATTTGACTCATTTTACAAAGGTGCTTATTCCTGGAGTGAATATGCAGTTCTACTCAAGAGTAAGCAACTAAGCGAAATAAAGCCATGGAACGCTTATTTGCCTTCTATCTATGCATTCTGACACTCCAACAATGTTTTCTGCTTCAATTTGACTCATTTTACAAAGGTGCTTATTCCTGGAGTGAATAGGCAATTCTACTCAAGAGTAAGCAACTAAGCGAAATGAAGCCATGGAACGCTTATTTGCCTTCTATCTATGCATTCTGACACTCCAACAATGTTTTCTGCTTCAATTTGACCCATTTTACAAAGGTGCTTATTCCTGATGTGAACATGCAGTTCTACTCAAGAGTAAGCAACTAAGCGAAATGAAGCCACGGAACGCTTATTTGCCTTCTATCTATGCATTCTGACACTCCAACAATGTTTTCTGCTTCAATTTGACTCATTTTACAAAGGTGCTTATTCCTGGAGTGAATATGCAGTTCTACTCAAGAGTAAGCAACTAAGCGAAATGAAGCCACGGAACGCTTATTTGCCTTCTATCTATGCATTCTGACACTCCAACAATGTTTTCTGCTTCAATTTGACTCATTTTACAAAGGTGCTTATTCCTGGAGTGAATATGCAATTCTACTCAAGAGTAAGCAAATAAGCGAAATAAAGCCACGGAACGCTTATTTGCCTTCTATCTATGCATTCTGACACTCCAACAATGTTTTCTGCTTCAATTTGACTCATTTTACAAAGGTGCTTATTCCTGGAGTGAATATGCAGTTCTACTCAAGAGTAAGCAACTAAGCGAAATGAAGCCACGGAACGCTTATTTGCCTTCTATCTATGCATTCTGACACTCCAACAATGTTTTCTGCTTCAATTTGACTCATTTTACAAAGGTGCTTATTCCTGGAGTGAATATGCAGTTCTACTCAAGAGTAAGCAACTAAGCGAAATAAAGCCATGGAACGCTTATTTGCCTTCTATCTATGCATTCTGACACTCCAACAATGTTTTCTGCTTCAATTTGACTCATTTTACAAAGGTGCTTATTCCTGGAGTGAATATGCAGTTCTACTCAAGAGTAAGCAACTAAGCGAAATAAAGCCATGGAACGCTTATTTGCCTTCTATCTATGCATTCCGACACTCCAACAATGTTTTCTGCTTCAATTTGACTCATTTTACAAAGGTGCTTATTCCTGGAGTGAATATGCAATTCTACTCAAGAGTAAGCAAATAAGCGAAATAAAGCCATGGAACGCTTATTTGCCTTCTATCTATGCATTCTGACACTCCAACAATGTTTTCTGCTTCAATTTGACTCATTTTACAAAGGTGCTTATTCCTGGAGTGAATATGCAGTTCTACTCAAGAGTAAGCAACTAAGCGAAATGAAGCCACGGAACGCTTATTTGCCTTCTATCTATGCATTCTGACACTCCAACAATGTTTTCTGCTTCAATTTGACTCATTTTAAAAAGGTGCTTATTCCTGGAGTGAACATGCAGTTCTACTCAAGAGTAAGCAACTAAGCGAAATGAAGCCACGGAACGCTTATTTGCCTTCTATCTATGCATTCTGACACTCCAACAATGTTTTCTGCTTCAATTTGACTCATTTTACAAAGGTGCTTATTCCTGGAGTGAATATGCAGTTCTACTCAAGAGTAAGCAACTAAGCGAAATGAAGCCATAGAAGGCTTATTTGCCTTCTATCTATGCATTCTGACACTCCAACAATGTTTTCTGCTTCAATTTGACCCATTTTACAAAGGTGCTTATTCCTGATGTGAACATGCAGTTCTACTCAAGAGTAAGCAACTAAGCGAAATGAAGCCACGGAACGCTTACTTGCCTTCTATCTATGCATTCTGACACTCCAACAATGTTTTCTGCTTCAATTTGACTCATTTTACAAAGGTGCTTATTCCTGGAGTGAATATGCAGTTCTACTCAAGAGTAAGCAACTAAGCGAAATGAAGCCACGAAACGCTTATTTACCTTATATCTATGCATTCTGACACTCCAACAATGTTTTCTGCTTCAATTTGACTCATTTTACAAAGGTGCTTATTCCTGGAGTGAATATGCAGTTCTACTCAAGAGTAAGCAACTAAGCGAAATGAAGCCACGGAACGCTTATTTGCCTTCTATCTATGCATTCTGACACTCCAACAATGTTTTCTGCTTCAATTTGACTCATTTTAAAAAGGTGCTTATTCCTGGAGTGAACATGCAGTTCTACTCAAGAGTAAGCAACTAAGCGAAATGAAGCCACGGAACGCTTATTTGCCTTCTATCTATGCATTCTGACACTCCAACAATGTTTTCTGCTTCAATTTGACTCATTTTACAAAGGTGCTTATTCCTGGAGTGAATATGCAGTTCTACTCAAGAGTAAGCAACTAAGCGAAATGAAGCCATAGAAGGCTTATTTGCCTTCTATCTATGCATTCTGACACTCCAACAATGTTTTCTGCTTCAATTTGACTCATTTTACAAAGGTGCTTATTCCTGGAGTGAATATGCAGTTCTACTCAAGAGTAAGCAACTAAGCGAAATAAAGCCATGGAACGCTTATATGCCTTCTATCTATGCATTCTGACACTCCAACAATGTTTTCTGCTTCAATTTGACCCATTTTACAAAGGTGCTTATTCCTGATGTGAACATGCAGTTCTACTCAAGAGTAAGCAACTAAGCGAAATGAAGCCACGGAACGCTTATTTGCCTTCTATCTATGCATTCTGACACTCCAACAATGTTTTCTGCTTCAATTTGACTCATTTTACAAAGGTGCTTATTCCTGGAGTGAATATGCAGTTCTACTCAAGAGTAAGCAACTAAGCGAAATGAAGCCACGGAACGCTTATTTGCCTTCTATCTATGCATTCTGACACTCCAACAATGTTTTCTGCTTCAATTTGACTCATTTTACAAAGGTGCTTATTCCTGGAGTGAATATGCAATTCTACTCAAGAGTAAGCAAATAAGCGAAATAAAGCCACGGAACGCTTATTTGCCTTCTATCTATGCATTCTGACACTCCAACAATGTTTTCTGCTTCAATTTGACCCATTTTAAAAAGGTGCTTATTCCTGATGTGAACATGCAGTTCTACTCAAGAGTAAGCAACTAAGCGAAATGAAGCCACGGAACGCTTACTTGCCTTCTATCTATGCATTCTGACACTCCAACAATGTTTTCTGCTTCAATTTGACTCATTTTACAAAGGTGCTTATTCCTGGAGTGAATATGCAGTTGTACTCAAGAGTAAGCAACTAAGCGAAATGAAGCCACGAAACGCTTATTTACCTTATATCTATGCATTCTGACACTCCAACAATGTTTTCTGCTTCAATTTGACTCATTTTACAAAGGTGCTTATTCCTGGAGTGAATATGCAGTTCTACTCAAGAGTAAGCAACTAAGCGAAATGAAGCCACGGAACGCTTATTTGCCTTCTATCTATGCATTCTGACACTCCAACAATGTTTTCTGCTTCAATTTGACTCATTTTACAAAGGTGCTTATTCCTGGAGTGAACATGCAGTTCTACTCAAGAGTAAGCAACTAAGCGAAATGAAGCCACGGAACGCTTATTTGCCTTCTATCTATGCATTCTGACACTCCAACAATGTTTTCTGCTTCAATTTGACTCATTTTACAAAGGTGCTTATTCCTGGAGTGAATATGCAGTTCTACTCAAGAGTAAGCAACTAAGCGAAATGAAGCCATAGAAGGCTTATTTGCCTTCTATCTATGCATTCTGACACTCCAACAATGTTTTCTGCTTCAATTTGACTCATTTTACAAAGGTGCTTATTCCTGGAGTGAATATGCAGTTCTACTCAAGAGTAAGCAACTAAGCGAAATAAAGCCATGGAACGCTTATATGCCTTCTATCTATGCATTCTGACACTCCAACAATGTTTTCTGCTTCAATTTGACCCATTTTACAAAGGTGCTTATTCCTGATGTGAACATGCAGTTCTACTCAAGAGTAAGCAACTAAGCGAAATGAAGCCACGGAACGCTTATTTGCCTTCTATCTATGCATTCTGACACTCCAACAATGTTTTCTGCTTCAATTTGACTCATTTTACAAAGGTGCTTATTCCTGGAGTGAATATGCAGTTCTACTCAAGAGTAAGCAACTAAGCGAAATGAAGCCACGGAACGCTTATTTGCCTTCTATCTATGCATTCTGACACTCCAACAATGTTTTCTGCTTCAATTTGACTCATTTTACAAAGGTGCTTATTCCTGGAGTGAATATGCAATTCTACTCAAGAGTAAGCAAATAAGCGAAATAAAGCCACGGAACGCTTATTTGCCTTCTATCTATGCATTCTGACACTCCAACAATGTTTTCTGCTTCAATTTGACTCATTTTACAAAGGTGCTTATTCCTGGAGTGAATATGCAGTTCTACTCAAGAGTAAGCAACTAAGCGAAATGAAGCCACGGAACGCTTATTTGCCTTCTATCTATGCATTCTGACACTCCAACAATGTTTTCTGCTTCAATTTGACTCATTTTACAAAGGTGCTTATTCCTGGAGTGAATATGCAGTTCTACTCAAGAGTAAGCAACTAAGCGAAATAAAGCCATGGAACGCTTATTTGCCTTCTATCTATGCATTCTGACACTCCAACAATGTTTTCTGCTTCAATTTGACTCATTTTACAAAGGTGCTTATTCCTGGAGTGAATATGCAATTCTACTCAAGAGTAAGCAAATAAGCGAAATAAAGCCATGGAACGCTTATTTGCCTTCTATCTATGCATTCTGACACTCCAACAATGTTTTCTGCTTCAATTTGACTCATTTTACAAAGGTGCTTATTCCTGGAGTGAATATGCAGTTCTACTCAAGAGTAAGCAACTAAGCGAAATGAAGCCACGGAACGCTTATTTGCCTTCTATCTATGCATTCTGACACTCCAACAATGTTTTCTGCTTCAATTTGACTCATTTTAAAAAGGTGCTTATTCCTGGAGTGAACATGCAGTTCTACTCAAGAGTAAGCAACTAAGCGAAATGAAGCCACGGAACGCTTATTTGCCTTCTATCTATGCATTCTGACACTCCAACAATGTTTTCTGCTTCAATTTGACTCATTTTACAAAGGTGCTTATTCCTGGAGTGAATATGCAGTTCTACTCAAGAGTAAGCAACTAAGCGAAATGAAGCCATAGAAGGCTTATTTGCCTTCTATCTATGCATTCTGACACTCCAACAATGTTTTCTGCTTCAATTTGACCCATTTTACAAAGGTGCTTATTCCTGATGTGAACATGCAGTTCTACTCAAGAGTAAGCAACTAAGCGAAATGAAGCCACGGAACGCTTACTTGCCTTCTATCTATGCATTCTGACACTCCAACAATGTTTTCTGCTTCAATTTGACTCATTTTACAAAGGTGCTTATTCCTGGAGTGAATATGCAGTTCTACTCAAGAGTAAGCAACTAAGCGAAATGAAGCCACGAAACGCTTATTTACCTTATATCTATGCATTCTGACACTCCAACAATGTTTTCTGCTTCAATTTGACTCATTTTACAAAGGTGCTTATTCCTGGAGTGAATATGCAGTTCTACTCAAGAGTAAGCAACTAAGCGAAATGAAGCCACGGAACGCTTATTTGCCTTCTATCTATGCATTCTGACACTCCAACAATGTTTTCTGCTTCAATTTGACTCATTTTACAAAGGTGCTTATTCCTGGAGTGAATATGCAATTCTACTCAAGAGTAAGCAAATAAGCGAAATAAAGCCACGGAACGCTTATTTGCCTTCTATCTATGCATTCTGACACTCCAACAATGTTTTCTGCTTCAATTTGACTCATTTTACAAAGGTGCTTATTCCTGGAGTGAATATGCAGTTCTACTCAAGAGTAAGCAACTAAGCGAAATGAAGCCACGGAACGCTTATTTGCCTTCTATCTATGCATTCTGACACTCCAACAATGTTTTCTGCTTCAATTTGACTCATTTTACAAAGGTGCTTATTCCTGGAGTGAATATGCAGTTCTACTCAAGAGTAAGCAACTAAGCGAAATAAAGCCATGGAACGCTTATTTGCCTTCTATCTATGCATTCTGACACTCCAACAATGTTTTCTGCTTCAATTTGACTCATTTTACAAAGGTGCTTATTCCTGGAGTGAATAGGCAATTCTACTCAAGAGTAAGCAACTAAGCGAAATGAAGCCATGGAACGCTTATTTGCCTTCTATCTATGCATTCTGACACTCCAACAATGTTTTCTGCTTCAATTTGACTCATTTTACAAAGGTGCTTATTCCTGGAGTGAATATGCAGTTCTACTCAAGAGTAAGCAACTAAGCGAAATGAAGCCACGAAACGCTTATTTGCCTTCTATCTATGCATTCTGACACTCCAACAATGTTTTCTGCTTCAATTTGACTCATTTTAAAAAGGTGCTTATTCCTGGAGTGAACATGCAGTTCTACTCAAGAGTAAGCAACTAAGCGAAATGAAGCCATGGAACGCTTATTTGCCTTCTATCTATGCATTCTGACACTCCAACAATGTTTTCTGCTTCAATTTGACTCATTTTACAAAGGTGCTTATTCCTGGAGTGAATATGCAGTTCTACTCAAGAGTAAGCAACTAAGCGAAATGAAGCCACGAAACGCTTATTTGCCTTCTATCTATGCATTCTGACACTCCAACAATGTTTTCTGCTTCAATTTGACTCATTTTAAAAAGGTGCTTATTCCTGGAGTGAACATGCAGTTCTACTCAAGAGTAAGCAACTAAGCGAAATGAAGCCACGGAACGCTTATTTGCCTTCTATCTATGCATTCTGACACTCCAACAATGTTTTCTGCTTCAATTTGACTCATTTTACAAAGGTGCTTATTCCTGGAGTGAATATGCAGTTCTACTCAAGAGTAAGCAACTAAGCGAAATGAAGCCATAGAAGGCTTATTTGCCTTCTATCTATGCATTCTGACACTCCAACAATGTTTTCTGCTTCAATTTGACCCATTTTACAAAGGTGCTTATTCCTGATGTGAACATGCAGTTCTACTCAAGAGTAAGCAACTAAGCGAAATGAAGCCACGGAACGCTTACTTGCCTTCTATCTATGCATTCTGACACTCCAACAATGTTTTCTGCTTCAATATGACTCATTTTACAAAGGTGCTTATTCCTGGAGTGAATATGCAGTTCTACTCAAGAGTAAGCAACTAAGCGAAATGAAGCCACGAAACGCTTATTTACCTTATATCTATGCATTCTGACACTCCAACAATGTTTTCTGCTTCAATTTGACTCATTTTACAAAGGTGCTTATTCCTGGAGTGAATATGCAGTTCTACTCTAAGCAACTAAGCGAAATGAAGCCACGGAACGCTTATTTGCCTTCTATCTATGCATTCTGACACTCCAACAATGTTTTCTGCTTCAATTTGACTCATTTTACAAAGGTGCTTATTCCTGGAGTGAATATGCAATTCTACTCAAGAGTAAGCAAATAAGCGAAATAAAGCCACGGAACGCTTATTTGCCTTCTATCTATGCATTCTGACACTCCAACAATGTTTTCTGCTTCAATTTGACTCATTTTACAAAGGTGCTTATTCCTGGAGTGAATATGCAGTTCTACTCAAGAGTAAGCAACTAAGCGAAATGAAGCCACGGAACGCTTATTTGCCTTCTATCTATGCATTCTGACACTCCAACAATGTTTTCTGCTTCAATTTGACTCATTTTACAAAGGTGCTTATTCCTGGAGTGAATATGCAGTTCTACTCAAGAGTAAGCAACTAAGCGAAATAAAGCCATGGAACGCTTATTTGCCTTCTATCTATGCATTCTGACACTCCAACAATGTTTTCTGCTTCAATTTGACTCATTTTACAAAGGTGCTTATTCCTGGAGTGAATATGCAATTCTACTCAAGAGTAAGCAACTAAGCGAAATGAAGCCATGGAACGCTTATTTGCCTTCTATCTATGCATTCTGACACTCCAACAATGTTTTCTGCTTCAATTTGACTCATTTTACAAAGGTGCTTATTCCTGGAGTGAATATGCAGTTCTACTCAAGAGTAAGCAACTAAGCGAAATGAAGCCACGAAACGCTTATTTGCCTTCTATCTATGCATTCTGACACTCCAACAATGTTTTCTGCTTCAATTTGACTCATTTTAAAAAGGTGCTTATTCCTGGAGTGAACATGCAGTTCTACTCAAGAGTAAGCAACTAAGCGAAATGAAGCCATGGAACGCTTATTTGCCTTCTATCTATGCATTCTGACACTCCAACAATGTTTTCTGCTTCAATTTGACTCATTTTACAAAGGTGCTTATTCCTGGAGTGAATATGCAGTTCTACTCAAGAGTAAGCAACTAAGCGAAATGAAGCCACGAAACGCTTATTTGCCTTCTATCTATGCATTCTGACACTCCAACAATGTTTTCTGCTTCAATTTGACTCATTTTAAAAAGGTGCTTATTCCTGGAGTGAACATGCAGTTCTACTCAAGAGTAAGCAACTAAGCGAAATGAAGCCACGGAACGCTTATTTGCCTTCTATCTATGCATTCTGACACTCCAACAATGTTTTCTGCTTCAATTTGACTCATTTTACAAAGGTGCTTATTCCTGGAGTGAATATGCAGTTCTACTCAAGAGTAAGCAACTAAGCGAAATGAAGCCACGGAACGCTTATTTGCCTTCTATCTATGCATTCTGACACTCCAACAATGTTTTCTGCTTCAATTTGACTCATTTTACAAAGGTGCTTATTCCTGGAGTGAATATGCAGTTCTACTCAAGAGTAAGCAACTAAGCGAAATAAAGCCATGGAACGCTTATTTGCCTTCTATCTATGCATTCTGACACTCCAACAATGTTTTCTGCTTCAATTTGACTCATTTTACAAAGGTGCTTATTCCTGGAGTGAATATGCAATTCTACTCAAGAGTAAGCAACTAAGCGAAATGAAGCCATGGAACGCTTATTTGCCTTCTATCTATGCATTCTGACACTCCAACAATGTTTTCTGCTTCAATTTGACTCATTTTACAAAGGTGCTTATTCCTGGAGTGAATATGCAGTTCTACTCAAGAGTAAGCAACTAAGCGAAATGAAGCCACGAAACGCTTATTTGCCTTCTATCTATGCATTCTGACACTCCAACAATGTTTTCTGCTTCAATTTGACTCATTTTAAAAAGGTGCTTATTCCTGGAGTGAACATGCAGTTCTACTCAAGAGTAAGCAACTAAGCGAAATGAAGCCATGGAACGCTTATTTGCCTTCTATCTATGCATTCTGACACTCCAACAATGTTTTCTGCTTCAATTTGACTCATTTTACAAAGGTGCTTATTCCTGGAGTGAATATGCAGTTCTACTCAAGAGTAAGCAACTAAGCGAAATGAAGCCACGAAACGCTTATTTGCCTTCTATCTATGCATTCTGACACTCCAACAATGTTTTCTGCTTCAATTTGACTCATTTTAAAAAGGTGCTTATTCCTGGAGTGAACATGCAGTTCTACTCAAGAGTAAGCAACTAAGCGAAATGAAGCCACGGAACGCTTATTTGCCTTCTATCTATGCATTCTGACACTCCAACAATGTTTTCTGCTTCAATTTGACTCATTTTACAAAGGTGCTTATTCCTGGAGTGAATATGCAGTTCTACTCAAGAGTAAGCAACTAAGCGAAATGAAGCCATAGAAGGCTTATTTGCCTTCTATCTATGCATTCTGACACTCCAACAATGTTTTCTGCTTCAATTTGACCCATTTTACAAAGGTGCTTATTCCTGATGTGAACATGCAGTTCTACTCAAGAGTAAGCAACTAAGCGAAATGAAGCCACGGAACGCTTACTTGCCTTCTATCTATGCATTCTGACACTCCAACAATGTTTTCTGCTTCAATATGACTCATTTTACAAAGGTGCTTATTCCTGGAGTGAATATGCAGTTCTACTCAAGAGTAAGCAACTAAGCGAAATGAAGCCACGAAACGCTTATTTACCTTATATCTATGCATTCTGACACTCCAACAATGTTTTCTGCTTCAATTTGACTCATTTTACAAAGGTGCTTATTCCTGGAGTGAATATGCAGTTCTACTCAAGAGTAAGCAACTAAGCGAAATGAAGCCACGGAACGCTTATTTGCCTTCTATCTATGCATTCTGACACTCCAACAATGTTTTCTGCTTCAATTTGACTCATTTTACAAAGGTGCTTATTCCTGGAGTGAATATGCAATTCTACTCAAGAGTAAGCAAATAAGCGAAATAAAGCCACGGAACGCTTATTTGCCTTCTATCTATGCATTCTGACACTCCAACAATGTTTTCTGCTTCAATTTGACTCATTTTACAAAGGTGCTTATTCCTGGAGTGAATATGCAGTTCTACTCAAGAGTAAGCAACTAAGCGAAATGAAGCCACGGAACGCTTATTTGCCTTCTATCTATGCATTCTGACACTCCAACAATGTTTTCTGCTTCAATTTGACTCATTTTACAAAGGTGCTTATTCCTGGAGTGAATATGCAGTTCTACTCAAGAGTAAGCAACTAAGCGAAATGAAGCCACGAAACGCTTATTTACCTTATATCTATGCATTCTGACACTCCAACAATGTTTTCTGCTTCAATTTGACTCATTTTACAAAGGTGCTTATTCCTGGAGTGAATATGCAGTTCTACTCAAGAGTAAGCAACTAAGCGAAATGAAGCCACGGAACGCTTATTTGCCTTCTATCTATGCATTCTGACACTCCAACAATGTTTTCTGCTTCAATTTGACTCATTTTACAAAGGTGCTTATTCCTGGAGTGAATATGCAATTCTACTCAAGAGTAAGCAAATAAGCGAAATAAAGCCACGGAACGCTTATTTGCCTTCTATCTATGCATTCTGACACTCCAACAATGTTTTCTGCTTCAATTTGACTCATTTTACAAAGGTGCTTATTCCTGGAGTGAATATGCAATTCTACTCAAGAGTAAGCAACTAAGCGAAATGAAGCCATGGAACGCTTATTTGCCTTCTATCTATGCATTCTGACACTCCAACAATGTTTTCTGCTTCAATTTGACTCATTTTACAAAGGTGCTTATTCCTGGAGTGAATATGCAGTTCTACTCAAGAGTAAGCAACTAAGCGAAATGAAGCCACGAAACGCTTATTTGCCTTCTATCTATGCATTCTGACACTCCAACAATGTTTTCTGCTTCAATTTGACTCATTTTACAAAGGTGCTTATTCCTGGAGTGAATATGCAGTTCTACTCAAGAGTAAGCAACTAAGCGAAATGAAGCCACGAAACGCTTATTTGCCTTCTATCTATGCATTCTGACACTCCAACAATGTTTTCTGCTTCAATTTGACTCATTTTAAAAAGGTGCTTATTCCTGGAGTGAACATGCAGTTCTACTCAAGAGTAAGCAACTAAGCGAAATGAAGCCACGGAACGCTTATTTGCCTTCTATCTATGCATTCTGACACTCCAACAATGTTTTCTGCTTCAATTTGACTCATTTTACAAAGGTGCTTATTCCTGGAGTGAATATGCAGTTCTACTCAAGAGTAAGCAACTAAGCGAAATGAAGCCATAGAAGGCTTATTTGCCTTCTATCTATGCATTCTGACACTCCAACAATGTTTTCTGCTTCAATTTGACCCATTTTACAAAGGTGCTTATTCCTGATGTGAACATGCAGTTCTACTCAAGAGTAAGCAACTAAGCGAAATGAAGCCACGGAACGCTTACTTGCCTTCTATCTATGCATTCTGACACTCCAACAATGTTTTCTGCTTCAATATGACTCATTTTACAAAGGTGCTTATTCCTGGAGTGAATATGCAGTTCTACTCAAGAGTAAGCAACTAAGCGAAATGAAGCCACGAAACGCTTATTTACCTTATATCTATGCATTCTGACACTCCAACAATGTTTTCTGCTTCAATTTGACTCATTTTACAAAGGTGCTTATTCCTGGAGTGAATATGCAGTTCTACTCTAAGCAACTAAGCGAAATGAAGCCACGGAACGCTTATTTGCCTTCTATCTATGCATTCTGACACTCCAACAATGTTTTCTGCTTCAATATGACTCATTTTACAAAGGTGCTTATTCCTGGAGTGAATATGCAGTTCTACTCAAGAGTAAGCAACTAAGCGAAATGAAGCCACGAAACGCTTATTTACCTTATATCTATGCATTCTGACACTCCAACAATGTTTTCTGCTTCAATTTGACTCATTTTACAAAGGTGCTTATTCCTGGAGTGAATATGCAATTCTACTCAAGAGTAAGCAAATAAGCGAAATAAAGCCACGGAACGCTTATTTGCCTTCTATCTATGCATTCTGACACTCCAACAATGTTTTCTGCTTCAATTTGACTCATTTTACAAAGGTGCTTATTCCTGGAGTGAATATGCAGTTCTACTCAAGAGTAAGCAACTAAGCGAAATGAAGCCACGGAACGCTTATTTGCCTTCTATCTATGCATTCTGACACTCCAACAATGTTTTCTGCTTCAATTTGACTCATTTTACAAAGGTGCTTATTCCTGGAGTGAATATGCAGTTCTACTCAAGAGTAAGCAACTAAGCGAAATAAAGCCATGGAACGCTTATTTGCCTTCTATCTATGCATTCTGACACTCCAACAATGTTTTCTGCTTCAATTTGACTCATTTTACAAAGGTGCTTATTCCTGGAGTGAATATGCAATTCTACTCAAGAGTAAGCAACTAAGCGAAATGAAGCCATGGAACGCTTATTTGCCTTCTATCTATGCATTCTGACACTCCAACAATGTTTTCTGCTTCAATTTGACTCATTTTACAAAGGTGCTTATTCCTGGAGTGAATATGCAGTTCTACTCAAGAGTAAGCAACTAAGCGAAATGAAGCCACGAAACGCTTATTTGCCTTCTATCTATGCATTCTGACACTCCAACAATGTTTTCTGCTTCAATTTGACTCATTTTAAAAAGGTGCTTATTCCTGGAGTGAACATGCAGTCCTACTCAAGAGTAAGCAACTAAGCGAAATGAAGCCATGGAACGCTTATTTGCCTTCTATCTATGCATTCTGACACTCCAACAATGTTTTCTGCTTCAATTTGACTCATTTTACAAAGGTGCTTATTCCTGGAGTGAATATGCAGTTCTACTCAAGAGTAAGCAACTAAGCGAAATGAAGCCACGAAACGCTTATTTGCCTTCTATCTATGCATTCTGACACTCCAACAATGTTTTCTGCTTCAATTTGACTCATTTTACAAAGGTGCTTATTCCTGGAGTGAATATGCAGTTCTACTCAAGAGTAAGCAACTAAGCGAAATGAAGCCACGGAACGCTTATTTGCCTTCTATCTATGCATTCTGACACTCCAACAATGTTTTCTGCTTCAATTTGACTCATTTTACAAAGGTGCTTATTCCTGGAGTGAATATGCAGTTCTACTCAAGAGTAAGCAACTAAGCGAAATAAAGCCATGGAACGCTTATTTGCCTTCTATCTATGCATTCTGACACTCCAACAATGTTTTCTGCTTCAATTTGACTCATTTTACAAAGGTGCTTATTCCTGGAGTGAATAGGCAATTCTACTCAAGAGTAAGCAACTAAGCGAAATGAAGCCATGGAACGCTTATTTGCCTTCTATCTATGCATTCTGACACTCCAACAATGTTTTCTGCTTCAATTTGACTCATTTTACAAAGGTGCTTATTCCTGGAGTGAATATGCAGTTCTACTCAAGAGTAAGCAACTAAGCGAAATGAAGCCACGAAACGCTTATTTGCCTTCTATCTATGCATTCTGACACTCCAACAATGTTTTCTGCTTCAATTTGACTCATTTTAAAAAGGTGCTTATTCCTGGAGTGAACATGCAGTTCTACTCAAGAGTAAGCAACTAAGCGAAATGAAGCCATGGAACGCTTATTTGCCTTCTATCTATGCATTCTGACACTCCAACAATGTTTTCTGCTTCAATTTGACTCATTTTACAAAGGTGCTTATTCCTGGAGTGAATATGCAGTTCTACTCAAGAGTAAGCAACTAAGCGAAATGAAGCCACGAAACGCTTATTTGCCTTCTATCTATGCATTCTGACACTCCAACAATGTTTTCTGCTTCAATTTGACTCATTTTAAAAAGGTGCTTATTCCTGGAGTGAACATGCAGTTCTACTCAAGAGTAAGCAACTAAGCGAAATGAAGCCACGGAACGCTTATTTGCCTTCTATCTATGCATTCTGACACTCCAACAATGTTTTCTGCTTCAATTTGACTCATTTTACAAAGGTGCTTATTCCTGGAGTGAATATGCAGTTCTACTCAAGAGTAAGCAACTAAGCGAAATGAAGCCATAGAAGGCTTATTTGCCTTCTATCTATGCATTCTGACACTCCAACAATGTTTTCTGCTTCAATTTGACCCATTTTACAAAGGTGCTTATTCCTGATGTGAACATGCAGTTCTACTCAAGAGTAAGCAACTAAGCGAAATGAAGCCACGGAACGCTTACTTGCCTTCTATCTATGCATTCTGACACTCCAACAATGTTTTCTGCTTCAATATGACTCATTTTACAAAGGTGCTTATTCCTGGAGTGAATATGCAGTTCTACTCAAGAGTAAGCAACTAAGCGAAATGAAGCCACGAAACGCTTATTTACCTTATATCTATGCATTCTGACACTCCAACAATGTTTTCTGCTTCAATTTGACTCATTTTACAAAGGTGCTTATTCCTGGAGTGAATATGCAGTTCTACTCTAAGCAACTAAGCGAAATGAAGCCACGGAACGCTTATTTGCCTTCTATCTATGCATTCTGACACTCCAACAATGTTTTCTGCTTCAATTTGACTCATTTTACAAAGGTGCTTATTCCTGGAGTGAATATGCAATTCTACTCAAGAGTAAGCAAATAAGCGAAATAAAGCCACGGAACGCTTATTTGCCTTCTATCTATGCATTCTGACACTCCAACAATGTTTTCTGCTTCAATTTGACTCATTTTACAAAGGTGCTTATTCCTGGAGTGAATATGCAGTTCTACTCAAGAGTAAGCAACTAAGCGAAATGAAGCCACGGAACGCTTATTTGCCTTCTATCTATGCATTCTGACACTCCAACAATGTTTTCTGCTTCAATTTGACTCATTTTACAAAGGTGCTTATTCCTGGAGTGAATATGCAGTTCTACTCAAGAGTAAGCAACTAAGCGAAATAAAGCCATGGAACGCTTATTTGCCTTCTATCTATGCATTCTGACACTCCAACAATGTTTTCTGCTTCAATTTGACTCATTTTACAAAGGTGCTTATTCCTGGAGTGAATATGCAATTCTACTCAAGAGTAAGCAACTAAGCGAAATGAAGCCATGGAACGCTTATTTGCCTTCTATCTATGCATTCTGACACTCCAACAATGTTTTCTGCTTCAATTTGACTCATTTTACAAAGGTGCTTATTCCTGGAGTGAATATGCAGTTCTACTCAAGAGTAAGCAACTAAGCGAAATGAAGCCACGAAACGCTTATTTGCCTTCTATCTATGCATTCTGACACTCCAACAATGTTTTCTGCTTCAATTTGACTCATTTTAAAAAGGTGCTTATTCCTGGAGTGAACATGCAGTTCTACTCAAGAGTAAGCAACTAAGCGAAATGAAGCCATGGAACGCTTATTTGCCTTCTATCTATGCATTCTGACACTCCAACAATGTTTTCTGCTTCAATTTGACTCATTTTACAAAGGTGCTTATTCCTGGAGTGAATATGCAGTTCTACTCAAGAGTAAGCAACTAAGCGAAATGAAGCCACGAAACGCTTATTTGCCTTCTATCTATGCATTCTGACACTCCAACAATGTTTTCTGCTTCAATTTGACTCATTTTAAAAAGGTGCTTATTCCTGGAGTGAACATGCAGTTCTACTCAAGAGTAAGCAACTAAGCGAAATGAAGCCACGGAACGCTTATTTGCCTTCTATCTATGCATTCTGACACTCCAACAATGTTTTCTGCTTCAATTTGACTCATTTTACAAAGGTGCTTATTCCTGGAGTGAATATGCAGTTCTACTCAAGAGTAAGCAACTAAGCGAAATGAAGCCACGGAACGCTTATTTGCCTTCTATCTATGCATTCTGACACTCCAACAATGTTTTCTGCTTCAATTTGACTCATTTTACAAAGGTGCTTATTCCTGGAGTGAATATGCAGTTCTACTCAAGAGTAAGCAACTAAGCGAAATAAAGCCATGGAACGCTTATTTGCCTTCTATCTATGCATTCTGACACTCCAACAATGTTTTCTGCTTCAATTTGACTCATTTTACAAAGGTGCTTATTCCTGGAGTGAATATGCAATTCTACTCAAGAGTAAGCAACTAAGCGAAATGAAGCCATGGAACGCTTATTTGCCTTCTATCTATGCATTCTGACACTCCAACAATGTTTTCTGCTTCAATTTGACTCATTTTACAAAGGTGCTTATTCCTGGAGTGAATATGCAGTTCTACTCAAGAGTAAGCAACTAAGCGAAATGAAGCCACGAAACGCTTATTTGCCTTCTATCTATGCATTCTGACACTCCAACAATGTTTTCTGCTTCAATTTGACTCATTTTAAAAAGGTGCTTATTCCTGGAGTGAACATGCAGTTCTACTCAAGAGTAAGCAACTAAGCGAAATGAAGCCATGGAACGCTTATTTGCCTTCTATCTATGCATTCTGACACTCCAACAATGTTTTCTGCTTCAATTTGACTCATTTTACAAAGGTGCTTATTCCTGGAGTGAATATGCAGTTCTACTCAAGAGTAAGCAACTAAGCGAAATGAAGCCACGAAACGCTTATTTGCCTTCTATCTATGCATTCTGACACTCCAACAATGTTTTCTGCTTCAATTTGACTCATTTTAAAAAGGTGCTTATTCCTGGAGTGAACATGCAGTTCTACTCAAGAGTAAGCAACTAAGCGAAATGAAGCCACGGAACGCTTATTTGCCTTCTATCTATGCATTCTGACACTCCAACAATGTTTTCTGCTTCAATTTGACTCATTTTACAAAGGTGCTTATTCCTGGAGTGAATATGCAGTTCTACTCAAGAGTAAGCAACTAAGCGAAATGAAGCCATAGAAGGCTTATTTGCCTTCTATCTATGCATTCTGACACTCCAACAATGTTTTCTGCTTCAATTTGACCCATTTTACAAAGGTGCTTATTCCTGATGTGAACATGCAGTTCTACTCAAGAGTAAGCAACTAAGCGAAATGAAGCCACGGAACGCTTACTTGCCTTCTATCTATGCATTCTGACACTCCAACAATGTTTTCTGCTTCAATATGACTCATTTTACAAAGGTGCTTATTCCTGGAGTGAATATGCAGTTCTACTCAAGAGTAAGCAACTAAGCGAAATGAAGCCACGAAACGCTTATTTACCTTATATCTATGCATTCTGACACTCCAACAATGTTTTCTGCTTCAATTTGACTCATTTTACAAAGGTGCTTATTCCTGGAGTGAATATGCAGTTCTACTCAAGAGTAAGCAACTAAGCGAAATGAAGCCACGGAACGCTTATTTGCCTTCTATCTATGCATTCTGACACTCCAACAATGTTTTCTGCTTCAATTTGACTCATTTTACAAAGGTGCTTATTCCTGGAGTGAATATGCAATTCTACTCAAGAGTAAGCAAATAAGCGAAATAAAGCCACGGAACGCTTATTTGCCTTCTATCTATGCATTCTGACACTCCAACAATGTTTTCTGCTTCAATTTGACTCATTTTACAAAGGTGCTTATTCCTGGAGTGAATATGCAGTTCTACTCAAGAGTAAGCAACTAAGCGAAATGAAGCCACGGAACGCTTATTTGCCTTCTATCTATGCATTCTGACACTCCAACAATGTTTTCTGCTTCAATTTGACTCATTTTACAAAGGTGCTTATTCCTGGAGTGAATATGCAGTTCTACTCAAGAGTAAGCAACTAAGCGAAATGAAGCCACGAAACGCTTATTTACCTTATATCTATGCATTCTGACACTCCAACAATGTTTTCTGCTTCAATTTGACTCATTTTACAAAGGTGCTTATTCCTGGAGTGAATATGCAGTTCTACTCAAGAGTAAGCAACTAAGCGAAATGAAGCCACGGAACGCTTATTTGCCTTCTATCTATGCATTCTGACACTCCAACAATGTTTTCTGCTTCAATTTGACTCATTTTACAAAGGTGCTTATTCCTGGAGTGAATATGCAATTCTACTCAAGAGTAAGCAAATAAGCGAAATAAAGCCACGGAACGCTTATTTGCCTTCTATCTATGCATTCTGACACTCCAACAATGTTTTCTGCTTCAATTTGACTCATTTTACAAAGGTGCTTATTCCTGGAGTGAATATGCAATTCTACTCAAGAGTAAGCAACTAAGCGAAATGAAGCCATGGAACGCTTATTTGCCTTCTATCTATGCATTCTGACACTCCAACAATGTTTTCTGCTTCAATTTGACTCATTTTACAAAGGTGCTTATTCCTGGAGTGAATATGCAGTTCTACTCAAGAGTAAGCAACTAAGCGAAATGAAGCCACGAAACGCTTATTTGCCTTCTATCTATGCATTCTGACACTCCAACAATGTTTTCTGCTTCAATTTGACTCATTTTACAAAGGTGCTTATTCCTGGAGTGAATATGCAGTTCTACTCAAGAGTAAGCAACTAAGCGAAATGAAGCCACGAAACGCTTATTTGCCTTCTATCTATGCATTCTGACACTCCAACAATGTTTTCTGCTTCAATTTGACTCATTTTAAAAAGGTGCTTATTCCTGGAGTGAACATGCAGTTCTACTCAAGAGTAAGCAACTAAGCGAAATGAAGCCACGGAACGCTTATTTGCCTTCTATCTATGCATTCTGACACTCCAACAATGTTTTCTGCTTCAATTTGACTCATTTTACAAAGGTGCTTATTCCTGGAGTGAATATGCAGTTCTACTCAAGAGTAAGCAACTAAGCGAAATGAAGCCATAGAAGGCTTATTTGCCTTCTATCTATGCATTCTGACACTCCAACAATGTTTTCTGCTTCAATTTGACCCATTTTACAAAGGTGCTTATTCCTGATGTGAACATGCAGTTCTACTCAAGAGTAAGCAACTAAGCGAAATGAAGCCACGGAACGCTTACTTGCCTTCTATCTATGCATTCTGACACTCCAACAATGTTTTCTGCTTCAATATGACTCATTTTACAAAGGTGCTTATTCCTGGAGTGAATATGCAGTTCTACTCAAGAGTAAGCAACTAAGCGAAATGAAGCCACGAAACGCTTATTTACCTTATATCTATGCATTCTGACACTCCAACAATGTTTTCTGCTTCAATTTGACTCATTTTACAAAGGTGCTTATTCCTGGAGTGAATATGCAGTTCTACTCTAAGCAACTAAGCGAAATGAAGCCACGGAACGCTTATTTGCCTTCTATCTATGCATTCTGACACTCCAACAATGTTTTCTGCTTCAATATGACTCATTTTACAAAGGTGCTTATTCCTGGAGTGAATATGCAGTTCTACTCAAGAGTAAGCAACTAAGCGAAATGAAGCCACGAAACGCTTATTTACCTTATATCTATGCATTCTGACACTCCAACAATGTTTTCTGCTTCAATTTGACTCATTTTACAAAGGTGCTTATTCCTGGAGTGAATATGCAATTCTACTCAAGAGTAAGCAAATAAGCGAAATAAAGCCACGGAACGCTTATTTGCCTTCTATCTATGCATTCTGACACTCCAACAATGTTTTCTGCTTCAATTTGACTCATTTTACAAAGGTGCTTATTCCTGGAGTGAATATGCAGTTCTACTCAAGAGTAAGCAACTAAGCGAAATGAAGCCACGGAACGCTTATTTGCCTTCTATCTATGCATTCTGACACTCCAACAATGTTTTCTGCTTCAATTTGACTCATTTTACAAAGGTGCTTATTCCTGGAGTGAATATGCAGTTCTACTCAAGAGTAAGCAACTAAGCGAAATAAAGCCATGGAACGCTTATTTGCCTTCTATCTATGCATTCTGACACTCCAACAATGTTTTCTGCTTCAATTTGACTCATTTTACAAAGGTGCTTATTCCTGGAGTGAATATGCAATTCTACTCAAGAGTAAGCAACTAAGCGAAATGAAGCCATGGAACGCTTATTTGCCTTCTATCTATGCATTCTGACACTCCAACAATGTTTTCTGCTTCAATTTGACTCATTTTACAAAGGTGCTTATTCCTGGAGTGAATATGCAGTTCTACTCAAGAGTAAGCAACTAAGCGAAATGAAGCCACGAAACGCTTATTTGCCTTCTATCTATGCATTCTGACACTCCAACAATGTTTTCTGCTTCAATTTGACTCATTTTAAAAAGGTGCTTATTCCTGGAGTGAACATGCAGTCCTACTCAAGAGTAAGCAACTAAGCGAAATGAAGCCATGGAACGCTTATTTGCCTTCTATCTATGCATTCTGACACTCCAACAATGTTTTCTGCTTCAATTTGACTCATTTTACAAAGGTGCTTATTCCTGGAGTGAATATGCAGTTCTACTCAAGAGTAAGCAACTAAGCGAAATGAAGCCACGAAACGCTTATTTGCCTTCTATCTATGCATTCTGACACTCCAACAATGTTTTCTGCTTCAATTTGACTCATTTTAAAAAGGTGCTTATTCCTGGAGTGAACATGCAGTTCTACTCAAGAGTAAGCAACTAAGCGAAATGAAGCCACGGAACGCTTATTTGCCTTCTATCTATGCATTCTGACACTCCAACAATGTTTTCTGCTTCAATTTGACTCATTTTACAAAGGTGCTTATTCCTGGAGTGAATATGCAGTTCTACTCAAGAGTAAGCAACTAAGCGAAATGAAGCCACGGAACGCTTATTTGCCTTCTATCTATGCATTCTGACACTCCAACAATGTTTTCTGCTTCAATTTGACTCATTTTACAAAGGTGCTTATTCCTGGAGTGAATATGCAGTTCTACTCAAGAGTAAGCAACTAAGCGAAATAAAGCCATGGAACGCTTATTTGCCTTCTATCTATGCATTCTGACACTCCAACAATGTTTTCTGCTTCAATTTGACTCATTTTACAAAGGTGCTTATTCCTGGAGTGAATATGCAATTCTACTCAAGAGTAAGCAACTAAGCGAAATGAAGCCATGGAACGCTTATTTGCCTTCTATCTATGCATTCTGACACTCCAACAATGTTTTCTGCTTCAATTTGACTCATTTTACAAAGGTGCTTATTCCTGGAGTGAATATGCAGTTCTACTCAAGAGTAAGCAACTAAGCGAAATGAAGCCACGAAACGCTTATTTGCCTTCTATCTATGCATTCTGACACTCCAACAATGTTTTCTGCTTCAATTTGACTCATTTTAAAAAGGTGCTTATTCCTGGAGTGAACATGCAGTTCTACTCAAGAGTAAGCAACTAAGCGAAATGAAGCCATGGAACGCTTATTTGCCTTCTATCTATGCATTCTGACACTCCAACAATGTTTTCTGCTTCAATTTGACTCATTTTACAAAGGTGCTTATTCCTGGAGTGAATATGCAGTTCTACTCAAGAGTAAGCAACTAAGCGAAATGAAGCCACGAAACGCTTATTTGCCTTCTATCTATGCATTCTGACACTCCAACAATGTTTTCTGCTTCAATTTGACTCATTTTAAAAAGGTGCTTATTCCTGGAGTGAACATGCAGTTCTACTCAAGAGTAAGCAACTAAGCGAAATGAAGCCACGGAACGCTTATTTGCCTTCTATCTATGCATTCTGACACTCCAACAATGTTTTCTGCTTCAATTTGACTCATTTTACAAAGGTGCTTATTCCTGGAGTGAATATGCAGTTCTACTCAAGAGTAAGCAACTAAGCGAAATGAAGCCATAGAAGGCTTATTTGCCTTCTATCTATGCATTCTGACACTCCAACAATGTTTTCTGCTTCAATTTGACCCATTTTACAAAGGTGCTTATTCCTGATGTGAACATGCAGTTCTACTCAAGAGTAAGCAACTAAGCGAAATGAAGCCACGGAACGCTTACTTGCCTTCTATCTATGCATTCTGACACTCCAACAATGTTTTCTGCTTCAATATGACTCATTTTACAAAGGTGCTTATTCCTGGAGTGAATATGCAGTTCTACTCAAGAGTAAGCAACTAAGCGAAATGAAGCCACGAAACGCTTATTTACCTTATATCTATGCATTCTGACACTCCAACAATGTTTTCTGCTTCAATTTGACTCATTTTACAAAGGTGCTTATTCCTGGAGTGAATATGCAGTTCTACTCAAGAGTAAGCAACTAAGCGAAATGAAGCCACGGAACGCTTATTTGCCTTCTATCTATGCATTCTGACACTCCAACAATGTTTTCTGCTTCAATTTGACTCATTTTACAAAGGTGCTTATTCCTGGAGTGAATATGCAATTCTACTCAAGAGTAAGCAAATAAGCGAAATAAAGCCACGGAACGCTTATTTGCCTTCTATCTATGCATTCTGACACTCCAACAATGTTTTCTGCTTCAATTTGACTCATTTTACAAAGGTGCTTATTCCTGGAGTGAATATGCAGTTCTACTCAAGAGTAAGCAACTAAGCGAAATGAAGCCACGGAACGCTTATTTGCCTTCTATCTATGCATTCTGACACTCCAACAATGTTTTCTGCTTCAATTTGACTCATTTTACAAAGGTGCTTATTCCTGGAGTGAATATGCAGTTCTACTCAAGAGTAAGCAACTAAGCGAAATGAAGCCACGAAACGCTTATTTACCTTATATCTATGCATTCTGACACTCCAACAATGTTTTCTGCTTCAATTTGACTCATTTTACAAAGGTGCTTATTCCTGGAGTGAATATGCAGTTCTACTCAAGAGTAAGCAACTAAGCGAAATGAAGCCACGGAACGCTTATTTGCCTTCTATCTATGCATTCTGACACTCCAACAATGTTTTCTGCTTCAATTTGACTCATTTTACAAAGGTGCTTATTCCTGGAGTGAATATGCAATTCTACTCAAGAGTAAGCAAATAAGCGAAATAAAGCCACGGAACGCTTATTTGCCTTCTATCTATGCATTCTGACACTCCAACAATGTTTTCTGCTTCAATTTGACTCATTTTACAAAGGTGCTTATTCCTGGAGTGAATATGCAATTCTACTCAAGAGTAAGCAACTAAGCGAAATGAAGCCATGGAACGCTTATTTGCCTTCTATCTATGCATTCTGACACTCCAACAATGTTTTCTGCTTCAATTTGACTCATTTTACAAAGGTGCTTATTCCTGGAGTGAATATGCAGTTCTACTCAAGAGTAAGCAACTAAGCGAAATGAAGCCACGAAACGCTTATTTGCCTTCTATCTATGCATTCTGACACTCCAACAATGTTTTCTGCTTCAATTTGACTCATTTTAAAAAGGTGCTTATTCCTGGAGTGAACATGCAGTTCTACTCAAGAGTAAGCAACTAAGCGAAATGAAGCCATGGAACGCTTATTTGCCTTCTATCTATGCATTCTGACACTCCAACAATGTTTTCTGCTTCAATTTGACTCATTTTACAAAGGTGCTTATTCCTGGAGTGAATATGCAGTTCTACTCAAGAGTAAGCAACTAAGCGAAATGAAGCCACGAAACGCTTATTTGCCTTCTATCTATGCATTCTGACACTCCAACAATGTTTTCTGCTTCAATTTGACTCATTTTAAAAAGGTGCTTATTCCTGGAGTGAACATGCAGTTCTACTCAAGAGTAAGCAACTAAGCGAAATGAAGCCACGGAACGCTTATTTGCCTTCTATCTATGCATTCTGACACTCCAACAATGTTTTCTGCTTCAATTTGACTCATTTTACAAAGGTGCTTATTCCTGGAGTGAATATGCAGTTCTACTCAAGAGTAAGCAACTAAGCGAAATGAAGCCACGGAACGCTTATTTGCCTTCTATCTATGCATTCTGACACTCCAACAATGTTTTCTGCTTCAATTTGACTCATTTTACAAAGGTGCTTATTCCTGGAGTGAATATGCAGTTCTACTCAAGAGTAAGCAACTAAGCGAAATAAAGCCATGGAACGCTTATTTGCCTTCTATCTATGCATTCTGACACTCCAACAATGTTTTCTGCTTCAATTTGACTCATTTTACAAAGGTGCTTATTCCTGGAGTGAATATGCAATTCTACTCAAGAGTAAGCAACTAAGCGAAATGAAGCCATGGAACGCTTATTTGCCTTCTATCTATGCATTCTGACACTCCAACAATGTTTTCTGCTTCAATTTGACTCATTTTACAAAGGTGCTTATTCCTGGAGTGAATATGCAGTTCTACTCAAGAGTAAGCAACTAAGCGAAATGAAGCCACGAAACGCTTATTTGCCTTCTATCTATGCATTCTGACACTCCAACAATGTTTTCTGCTTCAATTTGACTCATTTTAAAAAGGTGCTTATTCCTGGAGTGAACATGCAGTTCTACTCAAGAGTAAGCAACTAAGCGAAATGAAGCCATGGAACGCTTATTTGCCTTCTATCTATGCATTCTGACACTCCAACAATGTTTTCTGCTTCAATTTGACTCATTTTACAAAGGTGCTTATTCCTGGAGTGAATATGCAGTTCTACTCAAGAGTAAGCAACTAAGCGAAATGAAGCCACGAAACGCTTATTTGCCTTCTATCTATGCATTCTGACACTCCAACAATGTTTTCTGCTTCAATTTGACTCATTTTAAAAAGGTGCTTATTCCTGGAGTGAACATGCAGTTCTACTCAAGAGTAAGCAACTAAGCGAAATGAAGCCACGGAACGCTTATTTGCCTTCTATCTATGCATTCTGACACTCCAACAATGTTTTCTGCTTCAATTTGACTCATTTTACAAAGGTGCTTATTCCTGGAGTGAATATGCAGTTCTACTCAAGAGTAAGCAACTAAGCGAAATGAAGCCATAGAAGGCTTATTTGCCTTCTATCTATGCATTCTGACACTCCAACAATGTTTTCTGCTTCAATTTGACCCATTTTACAAAGGTGCTTATTCCTGATGTGAACATGCAGTTCTACTCAAGAGTAAGCAACTAAGCGAAATGAAGCCACGGAACGCTTACTTGCCTTCTATCTATGCATTCTGACACTCCAACAATGTTTTCTGCTTCAATATGACTCATTTTACAAAGGTGCTTATTCCTGGAGTGAATATGCAGTTCTACTCAAGAGTAAGCAACTAAGCGAAATGAAGCCACGAAACGCTTATTTACCTTATATCTATGCATTCTGACACTCCAACAATGTTTTCTGCTTCAATTTGACTCATTTTACAAAGGTGCTTATTCCTGGAGTGAATATGCAGTTCTACTCAAGAGTAAGCAACTAAGCGAAATGAAGCCACGGAACGCTTATTTGCCTTCTATCTATGCATTCTGACACTCCAACAATGTTTTCTGCTTCAATTTGACTCATTTTACAAAGGTGCTTATTCCTGGAGTGAATATGCAATTCTACTCAAGAGTAAGCAAATAAGCGAAATAAAGCCACGGAACGCTTATTTGCCTTCTATCTATGCATTCTGACACTCCAACAATGTTTTCTGCTTCAATTTGACTCATTTTACAAAGGTGCTTATTCCTGGAGTGAATATGCAGTTCTACTCAAGAGTAAGCAACTAAGCGAAATGAAGCCACGGAACGCTTATTTGCCTTCTATCTATGCATTCTGACACTCCAACAATGTTTTCTGCTTCAATTTGACTCATTTTACAAAGGTGCTTATTCCTGGAGTGAATATGCAATTCTACTCAAGAGTAAGCAAATAAGCGAAATAAAGCCACGGAACGCTTATTTGCCTTCTATCTATGCATTCTGACACTCCAACAATGTTTTCTGCTTCAATTTGACTCATTTTACAAAGGTGCTTATTCCTGGAGTGAATATGCAGTTCTACTCAAGAGTAAGCAACTAAGCGAAATGAAGCCACGGAACGCTTATTTGCCTTCTATCTATGCATTCTGACACTCCAACAATGTTTTCTGCTTCAATTTGACTCATTTTACAAAGGTGCTTATTCCTGGAGTGAATATGCAGTTCTACTCAAGAGTAAGCACCTAAGCGAAATAAAGCCATGGAACGCTTATTTGCCTTCTATCTATGCATTCTGAAACTCCAACAATGTTTTCTGCTTCAATTTGACTCATTTTACAAAGGTGCTTATTCCTGGAGTGAATATGCAGTTCTACTCAAGAGTAAGCAACTAAGCGAAATAAAGCCACGGAACGCTTATTTGCCTTCTATCTATGCATTCTGACACTCCAACAATGTTTTCTGCTTCAATTTGACTCATTTTACAAAGGTGCTTATTCCCGGAGTGAATATGCAGTTCTACTCAAGAGTAAGCAAATAAGCGAAATGAAGCCATAGAACGCTTATTTGCCTTCTATCTATGCATTCTGACACTCCAACAATGTTTTCTGCTTCAATTTGACTCATTTTACAAAGGTGCTTATTCCTGGAGTGAACATACCGTTCTACTCAAGAGTAAGCAACTAAGCGAAATGAAGCCACGGAACGCTTATTTGCCTTCTATCTATGCATTCTGACACTCCAACAATGTTTTCTGCTTCAATTTGACTCATTTTACAAAGGTGCTTATTCCTGGAGTGAATATGCAATTCTACTCAAGAGTAAGCAAATAAGCGAAATAAAGCCACGGAACGCTTATTTGCCTTCTATCTATGCATTCTGACACTCCAACAATGTTTTCTGCTTCAATTTGACTCATTTTACAAAGGTGCTTATTCCTGGAGTGAATATGCAGTTCTACTCAAGAGTAAGCAACTAAGCGAAATGAAGCCACGGAACGCTTATTTGCCTTCTATCTATGCATTCTGACACTCCAACAATGTTTTCTGCTTCAATTTGACTCATTTTACAAAGGTGCTTATTCCTGGAGTGAATATGCAGTTCTACTCAAGAGTAAGCACCTAAGCGAAATAAAGCCATGGAACGCTTATTTGCCTTCTATCTATGCATTCTGAAACTCCAACAATGTTTTCTGCTTCAATTTGACTCATTTTACAAAGGTGCTTATTCCTGGAGTGAATATGCAGTTCTACTCAAGAGTAAGCAACTAAGCGAAATAAAGCCACGGAACGCTTATTTGCCTTCTATCTATGCATTCTGACACTCCAACAATGTTTTCTGCTTCAATTTGACTCATTTTACAAAGGTGCTTATTCCCGGAGTGAATATGCAGTTCTACTCAAGAGTAAGCAAATAAGCGAAATGAAGCCATAGAACGCTTATTTGCCTTCTATCTATGCATTCTGACACTCCAACAATGTTTTCTGCTTCAATTTGACTCATTTTACAAAGGTGCTTATTCCTGGAGTGAACATACCGTTCTACTCAAGAGTAAGCAACTAAGCGAAATGAAGCCACGGAACGCTTATTTGCCTTCTATCTATGCATTCTGACACTCCAACAATGTTTTCTGCTTCAATTTGACTCATTTTACAAAGGTGCTTATTCCTGGAGTGAATATGCTGTTCTACTCAAGAGTAAGCAACTAAGCGAAATAAAGCCATAGAACGCTTATTTGCCTTCTATCTATGCATTCTGACACTCCAACAAAGTTTTCTGCTTCAATTTGACTCATTTTACAAAGGTGCTTATTCCTGGAGTGAATATGCTGTTCTACTCAAGAGTAAGCAACTAAGCGAAATAAAGCCATGGAAGGCTTATTTGCCTTCTATCTATGCATTCTGACACTCCAACAATGTTTTCTGCTTCAATTTGACACATTTTACAAAGGTGCTTATTCTTGGAGTGAATATGCAGTTCTACTCAAGAGTAAGCAAATAAGCGAAATGAAGCCATAGAACGCTTATTTGCCTTCTATCTATGCATTCTGACACTCCAACAATGTTTTCTGCTTCAATTTGACTCATTTTACAAAGGTGCTTATTCCTGGAGTGAACATACCGTTCTACTCAAGAGTAAGCAACTAAGCGAAATGAAGCCACGAAACGCTTATTTACCTTATATCTATGCATTCTGACACTCCAACAATGTTTTCTGCTTCAATTTGACTCATTTTACAAAGGTGCTTATTCCTGGAGTGAATATGCAGTTCTACTCAAGAGTAAGCAACTAAGCGAAATGAAGCCACGGAACGCTTATTTGCCTTCTATCTATGCATTCTGACACTCCAACAATGTTTTCTGCTTCAATTTGACTCATTTTACAAAGGTGCTTATTCCTGGAGTGAATATGCAATTCTACTCAAGAGTAAGCAAATAAGCGAAATAAAGCCACGGAACGCTTATTTGCCTTCTATCTATGCATTCTGACACTCCAACAATGTTTTCTGCTTCAATTTGACTCATTTTACAAAGGTGCTTATTCCTGGAGTGAATATGCAGTTCTACTCAAGAGTAAGCAACTAAGCGAAATGAAGCCACGGAACGCTTATTTGCCTTCTATCTATGCATTCTGACACTCCAACAATGTTTTCTGCTTCAATTTGACTCATTTTACAAAGGTGCTTATTCCTGGAGTGAATATGCAGTTCTACTCAAGAGTAAGCAACTAAGCGAAATAAAGCCATGGAACGCTTATTTGCCTTCTATCTATGCATTCTGACACTCCAACAATGTTTTCTGCTTCAATTTGACCCATTTTACAAAGGTGCTTATTCCTGATGTGAACATGCAGTTCTACTCAAGAGTAAGCAACTAAGCGAAATGAAGCCACGGAACGCTTATTTGCCTTCTATCTATGCATTCTGACACTCCAACAATGTTTTCTGCTTCAATTTGACTCATTTTACAAAGGTGCTTATTCCTGGAGTGAATATGCAGTTCTACTCAAGAGTAAGCAACTAAGCGAAATGAAGCCACGAAACGCTTATTTACCTTATATCTATGCATTCTGACACTCCAACAATGTTTTCTGCTTCAATTTGACTCATTTTACAAAGGTGCTTATTCCTGGAGTGAATATGCAGTTCTACTCAAGAGTAAGCAACTAAGCGAAATGAAGCCACGGAACGCTTATTTGCCTTCTATCTATGCATTCTGACACTCCAACAATGTTTTCTGCTTCAATTTGACTCATTTTACAAAGGTGCTTATTCCTGGAGTGAATATGCAATTCTACTCAAGAGTAAGCAAATAAGCGAAATAAAGCCACGGAACGCTTATTTGCCTTCTATCTATGCATTCTGACACTCCAACAATGTTTTCTGCTTCAATTTGACTCATTTTACAAAGGTGCTTATTCCTGGAGTGAATATGCTGTTCTACTCAAGAGTAAGCAACTAAGCGAAATAAAGCCATAGAACGCTTATTTGCCTTCTATCTATGCATTCTGACACTCCAACAAAGTTTTCTGCTTCAATTTGACTCATTTTACAAAGGTGCTTATTCCTGGAGTGAATATGCTGTTCTACTCAAGAGTAAGCAACTAAGCGAAATAAAGCCATGGAAGGCTTATTTGCCTTCTATCTATGCATTCTGACACTCCAACAATGTTTTCTGCTTCAATTTGACTCATTTTACAAAGGTGCTTATTCTTGGAGTGAATATGCAGTTCTACTCAAGAGTAAGCAAATAAGCGAAATGAAGCCATAGAACGCTTATTTGCATTCTATCTATGCATTCTGACACTCCAACAATGTTTTCTGCTTCAATTTGACTCATTTTACAAAGGTGCTTATTCCTGGAGTGAACATACCGTTCTACTCAAGAGTAAGCAACTAAGCGAAATGAAGCCACGGAACGCTTATTTGCCTTCTATCTATGCATTCTGACACTCCAACAATGTTTTCTGCTTCAATTTGACTCATTTTACAAAGGTGCTTATTCCTGGAGTGAATATGCTGTTCTACTCAAGAGTAAGCAACTAAGCGAAATAAAGCCATAGAACGCTTATTTGCCTTCTATCTATGCATTCTGACACTCCAACAAAGTTTTCTGCTTCAATTTGACTCATTTTACAAAGGTGCTTATTCCTGGAGTGAATATGCTGTTCTACTCAAGAGTAAGCAACTAAGCGAAATAAAGCCATGGAAGGCTTATTTGCCTTCTATCTATGCATTCTGACACTCCAACAATGTTTTCTGCTTCAATTTGACTCATTTTACAAAGGTGCTTATTCCTGGAGTGAATATGCAATTCTACTCAAGAGTAAGCAAATAAGTGAAATAAAGCCATGGAACGCTTACTTGCCTTCTATCTATGCATTCTGACACTCCAACAATGTTTTCTGCTTCAATTTGACTCATTTTACAAAGGTGCTTATTCCTGGAGTGAATATGCAGTTCTACTCAAGAGTAAGCAACTAAGCGAAATGAAGCCACGGAACGCTTATTTGCCTTCTATCTATGCATTCTGACACTCCAACAATGTTTTCTGCTTCAATTTGACTCATTTTACAAAGGTGCTTATTCCTGGAGTGAATATGCAGTTCTACTCAAGAGTAAGCAACTAAGCGAAATGAAGCCACGAAACGCTTATTTGCCTTCTATCTATGCATTCTGACACTCCAACAATGTTTTCTGCTTCAATTTGACCCATTTTACAAAGGTGCTTATTCCTGATGTGAACATGCAGTTCTACTCAAGAGTAAGCAACTAAGCGAAATGAAGCCACGGAACGCTTATTTGCCTTCTATCTATGCATTCTGACACTCCAACAATGTTTTCTGCTTCAATTTGACTCATTTTACAAAGGTGCTTATTCCTGGAGTGAATATGCTGTTCTACTCAAGAGTAAGCAAATAAGTGAAATAAAGCCATGGAACGCTTATTTGCCTTCTATCTATGCATTCTGACACTCCAACAATGTTTTCTGCTTCAATTTGACTCATTTTACAAAGGTGCTTATTCCTGGAGTGAATATGCAGTTCTACTCAAGAGTAAGCAACTAAGCGAAATGAAGCCACGGAACGCTTATTTGCCTTCTATCTATGCATTCTGACACTCCAACAATGTTTTCTGCTTCAATTTGACTCATTTTACAAAGGTGCTTATTCCTGGAGTGAATATGCTGTTCTACTCAAGAGTAAGCAACTAAGCGAAATAAAGCCATAGAACGCTTATTTGCCTTCTATCTATGCATTCTGACACTCCAACAAAGTTTTCTGCTTCAATTTGACTCATTTTACAAAGGTGCTTATTCCTGGAGTGAATATGCTGTTCTACTCAAGAGTAAGCAACTAAGCGAAATAAAGCCATGGAAGGCTTATTTGCCTTCTATCTATGCATTCTGACACTCCAACAATGTTTTCTGCTTCAATTTGACTCATTTTACAAAGGTGCTTATTCCTGGAGTGAATATGCAATTCTACTCAAGAGTAAGCAAATAAGTGAAATAAAGCCATGGAACGCTTACTTGCCTTCTATCTATGCATTCTGACACTCCAACAATGTTTTCTGCTTCAATTTGACTCATTTTACAAAGGTGCTTATTCCTGGAGTGAATATGCAGTTCTACTCAAGAGTAAGCAACTAAGCGAAATGAAGCCACGGAACGCTTATTTGCCTTCTATCTATGCATTCTGACACTCCAACAATGTTTTCTGCTTCAATTTGACTCATTTTACAAAGGTGCTTATTCCTGGAGTGAATATGCAGTTCTACTCAAGAGTAAGCAACTAAGCGAAATGAAGCCACGAAACGCTTATTTGCCTTCTATCTATGCATTCTGACACTCCAACAATGTTTTCTGCTTCAATTTGACCCATTTTACAAAGGTGCTTATTCCTGATGTGAACATGCAGTTCTACTCAAGAGTAAGCAACTAAGCGAAATGAAGCCACGGAACGCTTATTTGCCTTCTATCTATGCATTCTGACACTCCAACAATGTTTTCTGCTTCAATTTGACTCATTTTACAAAGGTGCTTATTCCTGGAGTGAATATGCTGTTCTACTCAAGAGTAAGCAAATAAGTGAAATAAAGCCATGGAACGCTTATTTGCCTTCTATCTATGCATTCTGACACTCCAACAATGTTTTCTGCTTCAATTTGACTCATTTTACAAAGGTGCTTATTCCTGGAGTGAATATGCAGTTCTACTCAAGAGTAAGCAACTAAGCGAAATGAAGCCACGGAACGCTTATTTGCCTTCTATCTATGCATTCTGACACTCCAACAATGTTTTCTGCTTCAATTTGACTCATTTTACAAAGGTGCTTATTCCTGGAGTGAATATGCAGTTCTACTCAAGAGTAAGCAACTAAGCGAAATGAAGCCATAGAACGCTTATTTGCCTTCGATCTATGCACTCTGACACTCCAACAATGTTTTCTGCTTCAATTTGACCCATTTTACAAAGGTGCTTATTCCTGATGTGAACATGCAGTTCTACTCAAGAGTAAGCAACTAAGCGAAATGAAGCCACGGAACGCTTATTTGCCTTCTATCTATGCATTCTGACACTCCAACAATGTTTTCTGCTTCAATTTGACTCATTTTACAAAGGTGCTTATTCCTGGAGTGAATATGCAGTTCTACTCAAGAGTAAGCAACTAAGCGAAATGAAGCCACGAAACGCTTATTTGCCTTCTATCTATGCATTCTGACACTCCAACAATGTTTTCTGCTTCAATTTGACTCATTTTAAAAAGGTGCTTATTCCTGGAGTGAATATGCAGTTCTACTCAAGAGTAAGCAACTAAGCGAAATGAAGCCATAGAACGCTTATTTGCCTTCGATCTATGCATTCTGACACTCCAACAATGTTTTCTGCTTCAATTTGACCCATTTTACAAAGGTGCTTATTCCTGATGTGAACATGCAGTTCTACTCAAGAGTAAGCAACTAAGCGAAATGAAGCCACGGAACGCTTATTTGCCTTCTATCTATGCATTCTGAAACTCCAACAATGTTTTCTGCTTCAATTTGACTCATTTTACAAAGGTGCTTATTCCTGGAGTGAATATGCAGTTCTACTCAAGAGTAAGCAACTAAGCGAAATAAAGCCATGGAACGCTTATTTGCCTTCTATCTATGCATTCTGAAACTCCAACAATGTTTTCTGCTTCAATTTGACTCATTTTACAAAGGTGCTTATTCCTGGAGTGAATATGCAGTTCTACTCAAGAGTAAGCAACTAAGCGAAATAAAGCCATGGAACGCTTATTTGCCTTCTATCTATGCATTCTGACACTCCAACAATGTTTTCTGCTTCAATTTGACTCATTTTACAAAGGTGCTTATTCCCGGAGTGAATATGCAGTTCTACTCAAGAGTAAGCAAATAAGCGAAATGAAGCCATAGAACGCTTATGTGCCTTCTATCTATGCATTCCGACACTCCAACAATGTTTTCTGCTTCAATTTGACTCATTTTAAAAAGGTGCTTATTCCTGGAGTGAACATGCAGTTCTACTCAAGAGTAAGCAACTAAGCGAAATGAAGCCACGGAACGCTTATTTGCCTTCTATCTATGCATTCTGACACTCCAACAATGTTTTCTGCTTCAATTTGACTCATTTTACAAAGGTGCTTATTCCTGGAGTGAATATGCAGTTCTACTCAAGAGTAAGCAACTAAGCAAAATAAAGCCATAGAACGCTTATTTGCCTTCTATCTATGCATTCTGACACTCCAACAAAGTTTTCTGCTTCAATTTGACTCATTTTACAAAGGTGCTTATTCCTGGAGTGAATATGCCGTTCTACTCAAGAGTAAGCAACTAAGCGAAATAAAGCCATGGAAGGCTTATTTGCCTTCTATCTATGCATTATGACACTCCAACAATGTTTTCTGCTTCAATTTGACTCATTTTACAAAGGTGCTTATTCCTGGAGTGAATATGCAATTCTACTCAAGAGTAAGCAAATAAGTGAAATAAAGCCATGGAACGCTCATTTGCCTTCTATCTATGCATTCTGACACTCCAACAATGTTTTCTGCTTCAATTTGACTCATTTTACAAAGGTGCTTATTCCTGGAGTGAATATGCAGTTCTACTCAAGAGTAAGCAACTAAGCGAAATGAAGCCACGAAACGCTTATTTGCCTTCAATCTATGCATTCTGACACTCCAACAATGTTTTCTGCTTCAATTTGACTCATTTTAAAAAGGTGCTTATTCCTGGAGTGAATATGCAGTTCTACTCAAGAGTAAGCAACTAAGCGAAATGAAGCCATAGAACGCTTATTTGCCTTCTATCTATGCATTCTGACACTCCAACAATGTTTTCTGCTTCAATTTGACCCATTTTACAAAGGTGCTTATTCCTGATGTGAACATGCAGTTCTACTCAAGAGTAAGCAACTAAGCGAAATGAAGCCACGGAACGCTTATTTGCCTTCTATCTATGCATTCTGAAACTCCAACAATGTTTTCTGCTTCAATTTGACTCATTTTACAAAGGTGCTTATTCCTGGAGTGAATATGCAGTTCTACTCAAGAGTTAGCAACTAAGCGAAAGAAAGCCATGGAACGCTTATTTGCCTTCTATCTATGCATTCTGACACTCCAACAATGTTTTCTGCTTCAATTTGACTCATTTTACAAAGGTGCTTATTCCCGGAGTGAATATGCAGTTCTACTCAAGAGTAAGCAAATAAGCGAAATGAAGCCATGGAACGCTTATTTGCCTTCTATCTATGCATTCTGACACTCCAACAATGTTTTCTGCTTCAATTTGACCCATTTTACAAAGGTGCTTATTCCTGATGTGAACATGCAGTTCTACTCAAGAGTAAGCAACTAAGCGAAATGAAGCCACGGAACGCTTATTTGCCTTCTATCTATGCATTCTGAAACTCCAACAATGTTTTCTGCTTCAATTTGACTCATTTTACAAAGGTGCTTATTCCTGGAGTGAATATGCAGTTCTACTCAAGAGTAAGCAACTAAGCGAAAGAAAGCCATGGAACGCTTATTTGCCTTCTATCTATGCATTCTGACACTCCAACAATGTTTTCTGCTTCAATTTGACTCATTTTACAAAGGTGCTTATTCCAGGAGTGAATATGCAATTCTACTCAACAGTAAGCAAATAAGTGAAATAAAGCCATGGAACGCTTATTTGCCTTCTATCTATGCATTCTGACACTCCAACAATGTTTTCTGCTTCAATTTGACTCATTTTACAAAGGTGCTTATTCCTAGAGTGAATATGCAGTTCTACTCAAGAGTAAGCAACTAAGCGAAATGAAGCCACGGAACGCTTATTTGCCTTCTATCTATGCATTCTGACACTCCAACAATGTTTTCTGCTTCAATTTGACTCATTTTACAAAGGTGCTTATTCCTGGAGTGAATATGCAGTTCTACTCAAGAGTAAGCAACTAAGCGAAATGAAGCCACGAAACGCTTATTTGCCTTCTATCTATGCATTCTGACACTCCAACAATGTTTTCTGCTTCAATTTGACTCATTTTACAAAGGTGCTTATTCCTGGAGTGAATATGCAGTTCTACTCAAGAGTAAGCAACTAAGCGAAATGAAGCCACGGAACGCTTATTTGCCTTCTATCTATGCATTCTGACACTCCAACAATGTTTTCTGCTTCAATTTGACTCATTTTACAAAGGTGCTTATTCCTGGAGTGAATATGCAATTCTACTCAAGAGTAAGCAAATAAGCGAAATAAAGCCACGGAACGCTTATTTGCCTTCTATCTATGCATTCTGACACTCCAACAATGTTTTCTGCTTCAATTTGACTCATTTTACAAAGGTGCTTATTCCTGGAGTGAATATGCAGTTCTACTCAAGAGTAAGCAACTAAGCGAAATGAAGCCACGGAACGCTTATTTGCCTTCTATCTATGCATTCTGACACTCCAACAATGTTTTCTGCTTCAATTTGACTCATTTTACAAAGGTGCTTATTCCTGGAGTGAATATGCAGTTCTACTCAAGAGTAAGCACCTAAGCGAAATAAAGCCATGGAACGCTTATTTGCCTTCTATCTATGCATTCTGAAACTCCAACAATGTTTTCAGCTTCAATTTGACTCATTTTACAAAGGTGCTTATTCCTGGAGTGAATATGCAGTTCTACTCAAGAGTAAGCAACTAAGCGAAATAAAGCCACGGAACGCTTATTTGCCTTCTATCTATGCATTCTGACACTCCAACAATGTTTTCTGCTTCAATTTGACTCATTTTACAAAGGTGCTTATTCCCGGAGTGAATATGCAGTTCTACTCAAGAGTAAGCAAATAAGCGAAATGAAGCCATAGAACGCTTATTTGCCTTCTATCTATGCATTCTGACACTCCAACAATGTTTTCTGCTTCAATTTGACTCATTTTACAAAGGTGCTTATTCCTGGAGTGAACATACCGTTCTACTCAAGAGTAAGCAACTAAGCGAAATGAAGCCACGGAACGCTTATTTGCCTTCTATCTATGCATTCTGACACTCCAACAAAGTTTTCTGCTTCAATTTGACTCATTTTACAAAGGTGCTTATTCCTGGAGTGAATATGCCGTTCTACTCAAGAGTAAGCAACTAAGCGAAATAAAGCCATGGAAGGCTTATTTGCCTTCTATCTATGCATTATGACACTCCAACAATGTTTTCTGCTTCAATTTGACTCATTTTACAAAGGTGCTTATTCCTGGAGAGAATATGCCGTTCTACTCAAGAGTAAGCAACTAAGCGAAATAAAGCCATGGAAGGCTTATTTGCCTTCTATCTATGCATTATGACACTCCAACAATGTTTTCTGCTTCAATTTGACTCATTTTACAAAGGTGCTTATTCCTGGAGTGAATATGCAATTCTACTCAAGAGTAAGCAAATAAGTGAAATAAAGCCATGGAACGCTCATTTGCCTTCTATCTATGCATTCTGACACTCCAACAATGTTTTCTGCTTCAATTTGACTCATTTTACAAAGGTGCTTATTCCTGGAGTGAATATGCAGTTCTACTCAAGAGTAAGCAACTAAGCGAAATGAAGCCACGAAACGCTTATTTGCCTTCAATCTATGCATTCTGACACTCCAACAATGTTTTCTGCTTCAATTTGACTCATTTTAAAAAGGTGCTTATTCCTGGAGTGAATATGCAGTTCTACTCAAGAGTAAGCAACTAAGCGAAATGAAGCCATAGAACGCTTATTTGCCTTCTATCTATGCATTCTGACACTCCAACAATGTTTTCTGCTTCAATTTGACCCATTTTACAAAGGTGCTTATTCCTGATGTGAACATGCAGTTCTACTCAAGAGTAAGCAACTAAGCGAAATGAAGCCACGGAACGCTTATTTGCCTTCTATCTATGCATTCTGACACTCCAACAAAGTTTTCTGCTTCAATTTGACTCATTTTACAAAGGTGCTTATTCCTGGAGTGAATATGCCGTTCTACTCAAGAGTAAGCAACTAAGCGAAATAAAGCCATGGAAGGCTTATTTGCCTTCTATCTATGCATTATGACACTCCAACAATGTTTTCTGCTTCAATTTGACTCATTTTACAAAGGTGCTTATTCCTGGAGTGAATATGCCGTTCTACTCAAGAGTAAGCAACTAAGCGAAATAAAGCCATGGAAGGCTTATTTGCCTTCTATCTATGCATTATGACACTCCAACAATGTTTTCTGCTTCAATTTGACTCATTTTACAAAGGTGCTTATTCCTGGAGTGAATATGCAATTCTACTCAAGAGTAAGCAAATAAGTGAAATAAAGCCATGGAACGCTCATTTGCCTTCTATCTATGCATTCTGACACTCCAACAATGTTTTCTGCTTCAATTTGACTCATTTTACAAAGGTGCTTATTCCTGGAGTGAATATGCAGTTCTACTCAAGAGTAAGCAACTAAGCGAAATGAAGCCACGAAACGCTTATTTGCCTTCAATCTATGCATTCTGACACTCCAACAATGTTTTCTGCTTCAATTTGACTCATTTTAAAAAGGTGCTTATTCCTGGAGTGAATATGCAGTTCTACTCAAGAGTAAGCAACTAAGCGAAATGAAGCCATAGAACGCTTATTTGCCTTCTATCTATGCATTCTGACACTCCAACAATGTTTTCTGCTTCAATTTGACCCATTTTACAAAGGTGCTTATTCCTGATGTGAACATGCAGTTCTACTCAAGAGTAAGCAACTAAGCGAAATGAAGCCACGGAACGCTTATTTGCCTTCTATCTATGCATTCTGAAACTCCAACAATGTTTTCTGCTTCAATTTGACTCATTTTACAAAGGTGCTTATTCCTGGAGTGAATATGCAGTTCTACTCAAGAGTTAGCAACTAAGCGAAAGAAAGCCATGGAACGCTTATTTGCCTTCTATCTATGCATTCTGACACTCCAACAATGTTTTCTGCTTCAATTTGACTCATTTTACAAAGGTGCTTATTCCCGGAGTGAATATGCAGTTCTACTCAAGAGTAAGCAAATAAGCGAAATGAAGCCATGGAACGCTTATTTGCCTTCTATCTATGCATTCTGACACTCCAACAATGTTTTCTGCTTCAATTTGACCCATTTTACAAAGGTGCTTATTCCTGATGTGAACATGCAGTTCTACTCAAGAGTAAGCAACTAAGCGAAATGAAGCCACGGAACGCTTATTTGCCTTCTATCTATGCATTCTGAAACTCCAACAATGTTTTCTGCTTCAATTTGACTCATTTTACAAAGGTGCTTATTCCTGGAGTGAATATGCAGTTCTACTCAAGAGTAAGCAACTAAGCGAAAGAAAGCCATGGAACGCTTATTTGCCTTCTATCTATGCATTCTGACACTCCAACAATGTTTTCTGCTTCAATTTGACTCATTTTACAAAGGTGCTTATTCCAGGAGTGAATATGCAATTCTACTCAACAGTAAGCAAATAAGTGAAATAAAGCCATGGAACGCTTATTTGCCTTCTATCTATGCATTCTGACACTCCAACAATGTTTTCTGCTTCAATTTGACTCATTTTACAAAGGTGCTTATTCCTGGAGTGAATATGCAGTTCTACTCAAGAGTAAGCAACTAAGCGAAATGAAGCCACGGAACGCTTATTTGCCTTCTATCTATGCATTCTGACACTCCAACAATGTTTTCTGCTTCAATTTGACTCATTTTACAAAGGTGCTTATTCCTGGAGTGAATATGCAGTTCTACTCAAGAGTAAGCAACTAAGCGAAATGAAGCCACGAAACGCTTATTTGCCTTCTATCTATGCATTCTGACACTCCAACAATGTTTTCTGCTTCAATTTGACTCATTTTACAAAGGTGCTTATTCCTGGAGTGAATATGCAGTTCTACTCAAGAGTAAGCAACTAAGCGAAATGAAGCCACGGAACGCTTATTTGCCTTCTATCTATGCATTCTGACACTCCAACAATGTTTTCTGCTTCAATTTGACTCATTTTACAAAGGTGCTTATTCCTGGAGTGAATATGCAATTCTACTCAAGAGTAAGCAAATAAGCGAAATAAAGCCACGGAACGCTTATTTGCCTTCTATCTATGCATTCTGACACTCCAACAATGTTTTCTGCTTCAATTTGACTCATTTTACAAAGGTGCTTATTCCTGGAGTGAATATGCAGTTCTACTCAAGAGTAAGCAACTAAGCGAAATGAAGCCACGGAACGCTTATTTGCCTTCTATCTATGCATTCTGACACTCCAACAATGTTTTCTGCTTCAATTTGACTCATTTTACAAAGGTGCTTATTCCTGGAGTGAATATGCAGTTCTACTCAAGAGTAAGCACCTAAGCGAAATAAAGCCATGGAACGCTTATTTGCCTTCTATCTATGCATTCTGAAACTCCAACAATGTTTTCTGCTTCAATTTGACTCATTTTACAAAGGTGCTTATTCCTGGAGTGAATATGCAGTTCTACTCAAGAGTAAGCAACTAAGCGAAATAAAGCCACGGAACGCTTATATGCCTTCTATCTATGCATTCTGACACTCCAACAATGTTTTCTGCTTCAATTTGACTCATTTTAAAAAGGTGCTTATTCCTGGAGTGAACATGCAGTTCTACTCAAGAGTAAGCAACTAAGCGAAATGAAGCCACGGAACGCTTATTTGCCTTCTATCTATGCATTCTGACACTCCAACAATGTTTTCTGCTTCAATTTGACTCATTTTACAAAGGTGCTTATTCCTGGAGTGAATATGCAGTTCTACTCAAGAGTAAGCAACTAAGCAAAATAAAGCCATAGAACGCTTATTTGCCTTCTATCTATGCATTCTGACACTCCAACAAAGTTTTCTGCTTCAATTTGACTCATTTTACAAAGGTGCTTATTCCTGGAGTGAATATGCCGTTCTACTCAAGAGTAAGCAACTAAGCGAAATAAAGCCATGGAAGGCTTATTTGCCTTCTATCTATGCATTATGACACTCCAACAATGTTTTCTGCTTCAATTTGACTCATTTTACAAAGGTGCTTATTCCTGGAGTGAATATGCAATTCTACTCAAGAGTAAGCAAATAAGTGAAATAAAGCCATGGAACGCTCATTTGCCTTCTATCTATGCATTCTGACACTCCAACAATGTTTTCTGCTTCAATTTGACTCATTTTACAAAGGTGCTTATTCCTGGAGTGAATATGCAGTTCTACTCAAGAGTAAGCAACTAAGCGAAATGAAGCCACGAAACGCTTATTTGCCTTCTATCTATGCATTCTGACACTCCAACAATGTTTTCTGCTTCAATTTGACTCATTTTACAAAGGTGCTTATTCCCGGAGTGAATATGCAGTTCTACTCAAGAGTAAGCAAATAAGCGAAATGAAGCCATGGAACGCTTATTTGCCTTCTATCTATGCATTCTGACACTCCAACAATGTTTTCTGCTTCAATTTGACCCATTTTACAAAGGTGCTTATTCCTGATGTGAACATGCAGTTCTACTCAAGAGTAAGCAACTAAGCGAAATGAAGCCACGGAACGCTTATTTGCCTTCTATCTATGCATTCTGAAACTCCAACAATGTTTTCTGCTTCAATTTGACTCATTTTACAAAGGTGCTTATTCCTGGAGTGAATATGCAGTTCTACTCAAGAGTAAGCAACTAAGCGAAAGAAAGCCATGGAACGCTTATTTGCCTTCTATCTATGCATTCTGACACTCCAACAATGTTTTCTGCTTCAATTTGACTCATTTTACAAAGGTGCTTATTCCAGGAGTGAATATGCAATTCTACTCAACAGTAAGCAAATAAGTGAAATAAAGCCATGGAACGCTTATTTGCCTTCTATCTATGCATTCTGACACTCCAACAATGTTTTCTGCTTCAATTTGACTCATTTTACAAAGGTGCTTATTCCTGGAGTGAATATGCAGTTCTACTCAAGAGTAAGCAACTAAGCGAAATGAAGCCACGGAACGCTTATTTGCCTTCTATCTATGCATTCTGACACTCCAACAATGTTTTCTGCTTCAATTTGACTCATTTTACAAAGGTGCTTATTCCTGGAGTGAATATGCAGTTCTACTCAAGAGTAAGCAACTAAGCGAAATGAAGCCACGAAACGCTTATTTGCCTTCTATCTATGCATTCTGACACTCCAACAATGTTTTCTGCTTCAATTTGACTCATTTTACAAAGGTGCTTATTCCTGGAGTGAATATGCAGTTCTACTCAAGAGTAAGCAACTAAGCGAAATGAAGCCACGGAACGCTTATTTGCCTTCTATCTATGCATTCTGACACTCCAACAATGTTTTCTGCTTCAATTTGACTCATTTTACAAAGGTGCTTATTCCTGGAGTGAATATGCAATTCTACTCAAGAGTAAGCAAATAAGCGAAATAAAGCCACGGAACGCTTATTTGCCTTCTATCTATGCATTCTGACACTCCAACAATGTTTTCTGCTTCAATTTGACTCATTTTACAAAGGTGCTTATTCCTGGAGTGAATATGCAGTTCTACTCAAGAGTAAGCAACTAAGCGAAATGAAGCCACGGAACGCTTATTTGCCTTCTATCTATGCATTCTGACACTCCAACAATGTTTTCTGCTTCAATTTGACTCATTTTACAAAGGTGCTTATTCCTGGAGTGAATATGCAGTTCTACTCAAGAGTAAGCACCTAAGCGAAATAAAGCCATGTAACGCTTATTTGCCTTCTATCTATGCATTCTGAAACTCCAACAATGTTTTCTGCTTCAATTTGACTCATTTTACAAAGGTGCTTATTCCTGGAGTGAATATGCAGTTCTACTCAAGAGTAAGCAACTAAGCGAAATAAAGCCACGGAACGCTTATTTGCCTTCTATCTATGCATTCTGACACTCCAACAATGTTTTCTGCTTCAATTTGACTCATTTTACAAAGGTGCTTATTCCCGGAGTGAATATGCAGTTCTACTCAAGAGTAAGCAAATAAGCGAAATGAAGCCATAGAACGCTTATTTGCCTTCTATCTATGCATTCTGACACTCCAACAATGTTTTCTGCTTCAATTTGACTCATTTTACAAAGGTGCTTATTCCTGGAGTGAACATACCGTTCTACTCAAGAGTAAGCAACTAAGCGAAATGAAGCCACGGAACGCTTATTTGCCTTCTATCTATGCATTCTGACACTCCAACAATGTTTTCTGCTTCAATTTGACTCATTTTACAAAGGTGCTTATTCCTGGAGTGAATATGCTGTTCTACTCAAGAGTAAGCAACTAAGCGAAATAAAGCCATAGAACGCTTATTTGCCTTCTATCTATGCATTCTGACACTCCAACAATGTTTTCTGCTTCAATTTGACTCATTTTACAAAGGTGCTTATTCCTGGAGTGAATATGCAGTTCTACTCAAGAGTAAGCAACTAAGCGAAATGAAGCCACGGAACGCTTATTTGCCTTCTATCTATGCATTCTGACACTCCAACAATGTTTTCTGCTTCAATTTGACTCATTTTACAAAGGTGCTTATTCCTGGAGTGAATATGCAGTTCTACTCAAGAGTAAGCAACTAAGCGAAATGAAGCCACGAAACGCTTATTTGCCTTCTATCTATGCATTCTGACACTCCAACAATGTTTTCTGCTTCAATTTGACTCATTTTACAAAGGTGCTTATTCCTGGAGTGAATATGCAGTTCTACTCAAGAGTAAGCAACTAAGCGAAATGAAGCCACGGAACGCTTATTTGCCTTCTATCTATGCATTCTGACACTCCAACAATGTTTTCTGCTTCAATTTGACTCATTTTACAAAGGTGCTTATTCCTGGAGTGAATATGCAATTCTACTCAAGAGTAAGCAAATAAGCGAAATAAAGCCACGGAACGCTTATTTGCCTTCTATCTATGCATTCTGACACTCCAACAATGTTTTCTGCTTCAATTTGACTCATTTTACAAAGGTGCTTATTCCTGGAGTGAATATGCAGTTCTACTCAAGAGTAAGCAACTAAGCGAAATGAAGCCACGGAACGCTTATTTGCCTTCTATCTATGCATTCTGACACTCCAACAATGTTTTCTGCTTCAATTTGACTCATTTTACAAAGGTGCTTATTCCTGGAGTGAATATGCAGTTCTACTCAAGAGTAAGCACCTAAGCGAAATAAAGCCATGTAACGCTTATTTGCCTTCTATCTATGCATTCTGAAACTCCAACAATGTTTTCTGCTTCAATTTGACTCATTTTACAAAGGTGCTTATTCCTGGAGTGAATATGCAGTTCTACTCAAGAGTAAGCAACTAAGCGAAATAAAGCCACGGAACGCTTATTTGCCTTCTATCTATGCATTCTGACACTCCAACAATGTTTTCTGCTTCAATTTGACTCATTTTACAAAGGTGCTTATTCCCGGAGTGAATATGCAGTTCTACTCAAGAGTAAGCAAATAAGCGAAATGAAGCCATAGAACGCTTATTTGCCTTCTATCTATGCATTCTGACACTCCAACAATGTTTTCTGCTTCAATTTGACTCATTTTACAAAGGTGCTTATTCCTGGAGTGAACATACCGTTCTACTCAAGAGTAAGCAACTAAGCGAAATGAAGCCACGGAACGCTTATTTGCCTTCTATCTATGCATTCTGACACTCCAACAATGTTTTCTGCTTCAATTTGACTCATTTTACAAAGGTGCTTATTCCTGGAGTGAATATGCTGTTCTACTCAAGAGTAAGCAACTAAGCGAAATAAAGCCATAGAACGCTTATTTGCCTTCTATCTATGCATTCTGACACTCCAACAAAGTTTTCTGCTTCAATTTGACTCATTTTACAAAGGTGCTTATTCCTGGAGTGAATATGCTGTTCTACTCAAGAGTAAGCAACTAAGCGAAATAAAGCCACGGAACGCTTATTTGCCTTCTATCTATGCATTCTGACACTCCAACAATGTTTTCTGCTTCAATTTGACTCATTTTACAAAGGTGCTTATTCCTGGAGTGAATATGCTGTTCTACTCAAGAGTAAGCAACTAAGCGAAATAAAGCCATAGAACGCTTATTTGCCTTCTATCTATGCATTCTGACACTCCAACAAAGTTTTCTGCTTCAATTTGACTCATTTTACAAAGGTGCTTATTCCTGGAGTGAATATGCTGTTCTACTCAAGAGTAAGCAACTAAGCGAAATAAAGCCATGGAAGGCTTATTTGCCTTCTATCTATGCATTCTGACACTCCAACAATGTTTTCTGCTTCAATTTGACTCATTTTACAAAGGTGCTTATTCCTGGAGTGAATATGCAATTCTACTCAAGAGTAAGCAAATAAGTGAAATAAAGCCATGGAACGCTTACTTGCCTTCTATCTATGCATTCTGACACTCCAACAATGTTTTCTGCTTCAATTTGACTCATTTTACAAAGGTGCTTATTCCTGGAGTGAATATGCAGTTCTACTCAAGAGTAAGCAACTAAGCGAAATGAAGCCACGGAACGCTTATTTGCCTTCTATCTATGCATTCTGACACTCCAACAATGTTTTCTGCTTCAATTTGACTCATTTTACAAAGGTGCTTATTCCTGGAGTGAATATGCAGTTCTACTCAAGAGTAAGCAACTAAGCGAAATGAAGCCACGAAACGCTTATTTGCCTTCTATCTATGCATTCTGACACTCCAACAATGTTTTCTGCTTCAATTTGACTCATTTTAAAAAGGTGCTTATTCCTGGAGTGAATATGCAGTTCTACTCAAGAGTAAGCAACTAAGCGAAATGAAGCCATAGAACGCTTATTTGCCTTCGATCTATGCATTCTGACACTCCAACAATGTTTTCTGCTTCAATTTGACCCATTTTACAAAGGTGCTTATTCCTGATGTGAACATGCAGTTCTACTCAAGAGTAAGCAACTAAGCGAAATGAAGCCACGGAACGCTTATTTGCCTTCTATCTATGCATTCTGACACTCCAACAATGTTTTCTGCTTCAATTTGACTCATTTTACAAAGGTGCTTATTCCTGGAGTGAATATGCTGTTCTACTCAAGAGTAAGCAACTAAGCGAAATAAAGCCACGGAACGCTTATTTGCCTTCTATCTATGCATTCTGACACTCCAACAAAGTTTTCTGCTTCAATTTGACTCATTTTACAAAGGTGCTTATTCCTGGAGTGAATATGCTGTTCTACTCAAGAGTAAGCAACTAAGCGAAATAAAGCCATGGAAGGCTTATTTGCCTTCTATCTATGCATTCTGACACTCCAACAATGTTTTCTGCTTCAATTTGACTCATTTTACAAAGGTGCTTATTCCTGGAGTGAATATGCAATTCTACTCAAGAGTAAGCAAATAAGTGAAATAAAGCCATGGAACGCTTATTTGCCTTCTATCTATGCATTCTGACACTCCAACAATGTTTTCTGCTTCAATTTGACTCATTTTACAAAGGTGCTTATTCCTGGAGTGAATATGCAGTTCTACTCAAGAGTAAGCAACTAAGCGAAATGAAGCCACGGAACGCTTATTTGCCTTCTATCTATGCATTCTGACACTCCAACAATGTTTTCTGCTTCAATTTGACTCATTTTACAAAGGTGCTTATTCCTGGAGTGAATATGCAGTTCTACTCAAGAGTAAGCAACTAAGCGAAATGAAGCCACGAAACGCTTATTTGCCTTCTATCTATGCATTCTGACACTCCAACAATGTTTTCTGCTTCAATTTGACTCATTTTAAAAAGGTGCTTATTCCTGGAGTGAATATGCAGTTCTACTCAAGAGTAAGCAACTAAGCGAAATGAAGCCATAGAACGCTTATTTGCCTTCGATCTATGCATTCTGACACTCCAACAATGTTTTCTGCTTCAATTTGACCCATTTTACAAAGGTGCTTATTCCTGATGTGAACATGCAGTTCTACTCAAGAGTAAGCAACTAAGCGAAATGAAGCCACGGAACGCTTATTTGCCTTCTATCTATGCATTCTGAAACTCCAACAATGTTTTCTGCTTCAATTTGACTCATTTTACAAAGGTGCTTATTCCTGGAGTGAATATGCAGTTCTACTCAAGAGTAAGCAACTAAGCGAAATAAAGCCATGGAACGCTTATTTGCCTTCTATCTATGCATTCTGACACTCCAACAATGTTTTCTGCTTCAATTTGACTCATTTTAAAAAGGTGCTTATTCCTGGAGTGAATATGCAGTTCTACTCAAGAGTAAGCAACTAAGCGAAATGAAGCCATAGAACGCTTATTTGCCTTCGATCTATGCATTCTGACACTCCAACAATGTTTTCTGCTTCAATTTGACCCATTTTACAAAGGTGCTTATTCCTGATGTGAACATGCAGTTCTACTCAAGAGTAAGCAACTAAGCGAAATGAAGCCACGGAACGCTTATTTGCCTTCTATCTATGCATTCTGAAACTCCAACAATGTTTTCTGCTTCAATTTGACTCATTTTACAAAGGTGCTTATTCCTGGAGTGAATATGCAGTTCTACTCAAGAGTAAGCAACTAAGCGAAATAAAGCCATGGAACGCTTATTTGCCTTCTATCTATGCATTCTGACACTCCAACAATGTTTTCTGCTTCAATTTGACTCATTTTACAAAGGTGCTTATTCCCGGAGTGAATATGCAGTTCTACTCAAGAGTAAGCAAATAAGCGAAATGAAGCCATAGAACGCTTATGTGCCTTCTATCTATGCATTCTGACACTCCAACAAAGTTTTCTGCTTCAATTTGACTCATTTTACAAAGGTGCTTATTCCTGGAGTGAACATGCAGTTCTACTCAAGAGTAAGCAACTAAGCGAAATGAAGCCACGGAACGCTTATTTGCCTTCTATCTATGCATTCTGACACTCCAACAATGTTTTCTGCTTCAATTTGACTCATTTTACAAAGGTGCTTATTCCTGGAGTGAATATGCAGTTCTACTCAAGAGTAAGCAACTAAGCAAAATAAAGCCATAGAACGCTTATTTGCCTTCTATCTATGCATTCTGACACTCCAACAAAGTTTTCTGCTTCAATTTGACTCATTTTACAAAGGTGCTTATTCCTGGAGTGAATATGCCGTTCTACTCAAGAGTAAGCAACTAAGCGAAATAAAGCCATGGAAGGCTTATTTGCCTTCTATCTATGCATTATGACACTCCAACAATGTTTTCTGCTTCAATTTGACTCATTTTACAAAGGTGCTTATTCCTGGAGTGAATATGCAATTCTACTCAAGAGTAAGCAAATAAGTGAAATAAAGCCATGGAACGCTCATTTGCCTTCTATCTATGCATTCTGACACTCCAACAATGTTTTCTGCTTCAATTTGACTCATTTTACAAAGGTGCTTATTCCTGGAGTGAATATGCAGTTCTACTCAAGAGTAAGCAACTAAGCGAAATGAAGCCACGAAACGCTTATTTGCCTTCAATCTATGCATTCTGACACTCCAACAATGTTTTCTGCTTCAATTTGACTCATTTTACAAAGGTGCTTATTCCTGGAGTGAATATGCAGTTCTACTCAAGAGTAAGCAACTAAGCGAAATAAAGCCATGGAACGCTTATTTGCCTTCTATCTATGCATTCTGACACTCCAACAATGTTTTCTGCTTCAATTTGACTCATTTTACAAAGGTGCTTATTCCCGGAGTGAATATGCAGTTCTACTCAAGAGTAAGCAAATAAGCGAAATGAAGCCATAGAACGCTTATGTGCCTTCTATCTATGCATTCTGACACTCCAACAATGTTTTCTGCTTCAATTTGACTCATTTTAAAAAGGTGCTTATTCCTGGAGTGAACATGCAGTTCTACTCAAGAGTAAGCAACTAAGCGAAATGAAGCCACGGAACGCTTATTTGCCTTCTATCTATGCATTCTGACACTCCAACAAAGTTTTCTGCTTCAATTTGACTCATTTTACAAAGGTGCTTATTCCTGGAGTGAATATGCCGTTCTACTCAAGAGTAAGCAACTAAGCGAAATAAAGCCATGGAAGGCTTATTTGCCTTCTATCTATGCATTATGACACTCCAACAATGTTTTCTGCTTCAATTTGACTCATTTTACAAAGGTGCTTATTCCTGGAGTGAATATGCAATTCTACTCAAGAGTAAGCAAATAAGTGAAATAAAGCCATGGAACGCTCATTTGCCTTCTATCTATGCATTCTGACACTCCAACAATGTTTTCTGCTTCAATTTGACTCATTTTACAAAGGTGCTTATTCCTGGAGTGAATATGCAGTTCTACTCAAGAGTAAGCAACTAAGCGAAATGAAGCCACGAAACGCTTATTTGCCTTCAATCTATGCATTCTGACACTCCAACAATGTTTTCTGCTTCAATTTGACTCATTTTAAAAAGGTGCTTATTCCTGGAGTGAATATGCAGTTCTACTCAAGAGTAAGCAACTAAGCGAAATGAAGCCATAGAACGCTTATTTGCCTTCTATCTATGCATTCTGACACTCCAACAATGTTTTCTGCTTCAATTTGACCCATTTTACAAAGGTGCTTATTCCCGGAGTGAATATGCAGTTCTACTCAAGAGTAAGCAAATAAGCGAAATGAAGCCATAGAACGCTTATGTGCCTTCTATCTATGCATTCTGACACTCCAACAATGTTTTCTGCTTCAATTTGACTCATTTTAAAAAGGTGCTTATTCCTGGAGTGAACATGCAGTTCTACTCAAGAGTAAGCAACTAAGCGAAATGAAGCCACGGAACGCTTATTTGCCTTCTATCTATGCATTCTGACACTCCAACAATGTTTTCTGCTTCAATTTGACTCATTTTACAAAGGTGCTTATTCCTGGAGTGAATATGCAGTTCTACTCAAGAGTAAGCAACTAAGCAAAATAAAGCCATAGAACGCTTATTTGCCTTCTATCTATGCATTCTGACACTCCAACAAAGTTTCCTGCTTCAATTTGACTCATTTTACAAAGGTGCTTATTCCTGGAGTGAATATGCCGTTCTACTCAAGAGTAAGCAACTAAGCGAAATAAAGCCATGGAAGGCTTATTTGCCTTCTATCTATGCATTATGACACTCCAACAATGTTTTCTGCTTCAATTTGACTCATTTTACAAAGGTGCTTATTCCTGGAGTGAATATGCAATTCTACTCAAGAGTAAGCAAATAAGTGAAATAAAGCCATGGAACGCTCATTTGCCTTCTATCTATGCATTCTGACACTCCAACAATGTTTTCTGCTTCAATTTGACTCATTTTACAAAGGTGCTTATTCCTGGAGTGAATATGCAGTTCTACTCAAGAGTAAGCAACTAAGCGAAATGAAGCCACGAAACGCTTATTTGCCTTCAATCTATGCATTCTGACACTCCAACAATGTTTTCTGCTTCAATTTGACTCATTTTAAAAAGGTGCTTATTCCTGGAGTGAATATGCAGTTCTACTCAAGAGTAAGCAACTAAGCGAAATGAAGCCATAGAACGCTTATTTGCCTTCTATCTATGCATTCTGACACTCCAACAATGTTTTCTGCTTCAATTTGACCCATTTTACAAAGGTGCTTATTCCTGATGTGAACATGCAGTTCTACTCAAGAGTAAGCAACTAAGCGAAATGAAGCCACGGAACGCTTATTTGCCTTCTATCTATGCATTCTGAAACTCCAACAATGTTTTCTGCTTCAATTTGACTCATTTTACAAAGGTGCTTATTCCTGGAGTGAATATGCAGTTCTACTCAAGAGTTAGCAACTAAGCGAAAGAAAGCCATGGAACGCTTATTTGCCTTCTATCTATGCATTCTGACACTCCAACAATGTTTTCTGCTTCAATTTGACTCATTTTACAAAGGTGCTTATTCCCGGAGTGAATATGCAGTTCTACTCAAGAGTAAGCAAATAAGCGAAATGAAGCCATGGAACGCTTATTTGCCTTCTATCTATGCATTCTGACACTCCAACAATGTTTTCTGCTTCAATTTGACCCATTTTACAAAGGTGCTTATTCCTGATGTGAACATGCAGTTCTACTCAAGAGTAAGCAACTAAGCGAAAGAAAGCCATGGAACGCTTATTTGCCTTCTATCTATGCATTCTGACACTCCAACAATGTTTTCTGCTTCAATTTGACTCATTTTACAAAGGTGCTTATTCCCGGAGTGAATATGCAGTTCTACTCAAGAGTAAGCAAATAAGCGAAATGAAGCCATGGAACGCTTATTTGCCTTCTATCTATGCATTCTGACACTCCAACAATGTTTTCTGCTTCAATTTGACTCATTTTACAAAGGTGCTTATTCCAGGAGTGAATATGCAATTCTACTCAACAGTAAGCAAATAAGTGAAATAAAGCCATGGAACGCTTATTTGCCTTCTATCTATGCATTCTGACACTCCAACAATGTTTTCTGCTTCAATTTGACTCATTTTACAAAGGTGCTTATTCCTGGAGTGAATATGCAGTTCTACTCAAGAGTAAGCAACTAAGCGAAATGAAGCCACGGAACGCTTATTTGCCTTCTATCTATGCATTCTGACACTCCAACAATGTTTTCTGCTTCAATTTGACTCATTTTACAAAGGTGCTTATTCCTGGAGTGAATATGCAGTTCTACTCAAGAGTAAGCAACTAAGCGAAATGAAGCCACGAAACGCTTATTTGCCTTCTATCTATGCATTCTGACACTCCAACAATGTTTTCTGCTTCAATTTGACTCATTTTAAAAAGGTGCTTATTCCTGGAGTGAATATGCAGTTCTACTCAAGAGTAAGCAACTAAGCGAAATGAAGCCATAGAACGCTTATTTGCCTTCGATCTATGCATTCTGACACTCCAACAATGTTTTCTGCTTCAATTTGACCCATTTTACAAAGGTGCTTATTCCTGATGTGAACATGCAGTTCTACTCAAGAGTAAGCAACTAAGCGAAATGAAGCCACGGAACGCTTATTTGCCTTCTATCTATGCATTCTGAAACTCCAACAATGTTTTCTGCTTCAATTTGACTCATTTTACAAAGGTGCTTATTCCTGGAGTGAATATGCAGTTCTACTCAAGAGTAAGCAACTAAGCGAAATAAAGCCATGGAACGCTTATTTGCCTTCTATCTATGCATTCTGAAACTCCAACAATGTTTTCTGCTTCAATTTGACTCATTTTACAAAGGTGCTTATTCCTGGAGTGAATATGCAGTTGTACTCAAGAGTAAGCAACTAAGCGAAATAAAGCCATGGAACGCTTATTTGCCTTCTATCTATGCATTCTGACACTCCAACAATGTTTTCTGCTTCAATTTGACTCATTTTACAAAGGTGCTTATTCCCGGAGTGAATATGCAGTTCTACTCAAGAGTAAGCAAATAAGCGAAATGAAGCCATAGAACGCTTATGTGCCTTCTATCTATGCATTCTGACACTCCAACAATGTTTTCTGCTTCAATTTGACTCATTTTACAAAGGTGCTTATTCCTGGAGTGAACATACCGTTCTACTCAAGAGTAAGCAACTAAGCGAAATGAAGCCACGGAACGCTTATTTGCCTTCTATCTATGCATTCTGACACTCCAACAATGTTTTCTGCTTCAATTTGACTCATTTCACAAAGGTGCTTATTCCTGGAGTGAATATGCAGTTCTACTCAAGAGTAAGCAACTAAGCGAAATGAAGCCACGAAACGCTTATTTGCCTTCTATCTATGCATTCTGACACTCCAACAATGTTTTCTGCTTCAATTTGACTCATTTTAAAAAGGTGCTTATTCCTGGAGTGAATATGCAGTTCTACTCAAGAGTAAGCAACTAAGCGAAATGAAGCCATAGAACGCTTATTTGCCTTCGATCTATGCATTCTGACACTCCAACAATGTTTTCTGCTTCAATTTGACCCATTTTACAAAGGTGCTTATTCCTGATGTGAACATGCAGTTCTACTCAAGAGTAAGCAACTAAGCGAAATGAAGCCACGGAACGCTTATTTGCCTTCTATCTATGCATTCTGAAACTCCAACAATGTTTTCTGCTTCAATTTGACTCATTTTACAAAGGTGCTTATTCCTGGAGTGAATATGCAGTTCTACTCAAGAGTAAGCAACTAAGCGAAATAAAGCCATGGAACGCTTATTTGCCTTCTATCTATGCATTCTGAAACTCCAACAATGTTTTCTGCTTCAATTTGACTCATTTTACAAAGGTGCTTATTCCTGGAGTGAATATGCAGTTCTACTCAAGAGTAAGCAACTAAGCGAAAGAAAGCCATGGAACGCTTATTTGCCTTCTATCTATGCATTCTGACACTCCAACAATGTTTTCTGCTTCAATTTGACTCATTTTACAAAGGTGCTTATTCCCGGAGTGAATATGCAGTTCTACTCAAGAGTAAGCAAATAAGCGAAATGAAGCCATAGAACGCTTATGTGCCTTCTATCTATGCATTCTGACACTCCAACAATGTTTTCTGCTTCAATTTGACTCATTTTACAAAGGTGCTTATTCCTGGAGTGAACATACCGTTCTACTCAAGAGTAAGCAACTAAGCGAAATGAAGCCACGGAACGCTTATTTGCCTTCTATCTATGCATTCTGACACTCCAACAATGTTTTCTGCTTCAATTTGACTCATTTTACAAAGGTGCTTATTCCTGGAGTGAATATGCAGTTCTACTCAAGAGTAAGCAACTAAGCGAAATGAAGCCACGAAACGCTTATTTGCCTTCTATCTATGCATTCTGACACTCCAACAATGTTTTCTGCTTCAATTTGACCCATTTTACAAAGGTGCTTATTCCTGATGTGAACATGCAGTTCTACTCAAGAGTAAGCAACTAAGCGAAATGAAGCCATAGAACGCTTATTTGCCTTCTATCTATGCATTCTGAAACTCCAACAATGTTTTCTGCTTCAATTTGACTCATTTTACAAAGGTGCTTATTCCTGGAGTGAATATGCAGTTCTACTCAAGAGTAAGCAACTAAGCGAAATAAAGCCATGGAACGCTTATTTGCCTTCTATCTATGCATTCTGAAACTCCAACAATGTTTTCTGCTTCAATTTGACTCATTTTACAAAGGTGCTTATTCCTGGAGTGAATATGCAGTTCTACTCAAGAGTAAGCAACTAAGCGAAATAAAGCCATGGAACGCTTATTTGCCTTCTATCTATGCATTCTGACACTCCAACAATGTTTTCTGCTTCAATTTGACTCATTTTACAAAGGTGCTTATTCCCGGAGTGAATATGCAGTTCTACTCAAGAGTAAGCAAATAAGCGAAATGAAGCCATAGAACGCTTATGTGCCTTCTATCTATGCATTCTGACACTCCAACAATGTTTTCTGCTTCAATTTGACTCATTTTACAAAGGTGCTTATTCCTGGAGTGAACATACCGTTCTACTCAAGAGTAAGCAACTAAGCGAAATGAAGCCACGGAACGCTTATTTGCCTTCTATCTATGCATTCTGACACTCCAACAATGTTTTCTGCTTCAATTTGACTCATTTTACAAAGGTGCTTATTCCTGGAGTGAATATGCTGTTCTACTCAAGAGTTAGCAACTAAGCGAAATAAAGCCATAGAACGCTTATTTGCCTTCTATCTATGCATTCTGACACTCCAACAAAGTTTTCTGCTTCAATTTGACTCATTTTACAAAGGTGCTTATTCCTGGAGTGAATATGCCGTTCTACTCAAGAGTAAGCAACTAAGCGAAATAAAGCCATGGAAGGCTTATTTGCCTTCTATCTATGCATTATGACACTCCAACAATGTTTTCTGCTTCAATTTGACTCATTTTACAAAGGTGCTTATTCCTGGAGTGAATATGCAATTCTACTCAAGAGTAAGCAAATAAGTGAAATAAAGCCATGGAACGCTCATTTGCCTTCTATCTATGCATTCTGACACTCCAACAATGTTTTCTGCTTCAATTTGACTCATTTTACAAAGGTGCTTATTCCTGGAGTGAATATGCAGTTCTACTCAAGAGTAAGCAACTAAGCGAAATGAAGCCACGGAACGCTTATTTGCCTTCTATCTATGCATTCTGACACTCCAACAATGTTTTCTGCTTCAATTTGACTCATTTTACAAAGGTGCTTATTCCTGGAGTGAATATGCAGTTCTACTCAAGAGTAAGCAACTAAGCGAAATGAAGCCACGAAACGCTTATTTGCCTTCTATCTATGCATTCTGACACTCCAACAATGTTTTCTGCTTCAATTTGACTCATTTTAAAAAGGTGCTTATTCCTGGAGTGAATATGCAGTTCTACTCAAGAGTAAGCAACTAAGCGAAATGAAGCCATAGAACGCTTATTTGCCTTCTATCTATGCATTCTGACACTCCAACAATGTTTTCTGCTTCAATTTGACCCATTTTACAAAGGTGCTTATTCCTGGAGTGAATATGCAGTTCTACTCAAGAGTAAGCAACTAAGCGAAAGAAAGCCATGGAACGCTTATTTGCCTTCTATCTATGCATTCTGACACTCCAACAATGTTTTCTGCTTCAATTTGACTCATTTTACAAAGGTGCTTATTCCCGGAGTGAATATGCAGTTCTACTCAAGAGTAAGCAAATAAGCGAAATGAAGCCATGGAACGCTTATTTGCCTTCTATCTATGCATTCTGACACTCCAACAATGTTTTCTGCTTCAATTTGACCCATTTTACAAAGGTGCTTATTCCTGATGTGAACATGCAGTTCTACTCAAGAGTAAGCAACTAAGCGAAATGAAGCCACGGAACGCTTATTTGCCTTCTATCTATGCATTCTGAAACTCCAACAATGTTTTCTGCTTCAATTTGACTCATTTTACAAAGGTGCTTATTCCTGGAGTGAATATGCAGTTCTACTCAAGAGTAAGCAACTAAGCGAAAGAAAGCCATGGAACGCTTATTTGCCTTCTATCTATGCATTCTGACACTCCAACAATGTTTTCTGCTTCAATTTGACTCATTTTACAAAGGTGCTTATTCCCGGAGTGAATATGCAGTTCTACTCAAGAGTAAGCAAATAAGCGAAATGAAGCCATAGAACGCTTATTTGCCTTCTATCTATGCATTCTGACACTCCAACAATGTTTTCTGCTTCAATTTGACTCATTTTACAAAGGTGCTTATTCCTCGAGTGAACATACCGTTCTACTCAAGAGTAAGCAACTAAGCGAAATGAAGCCACGGAACGCTTATTTGCCTTCTATCTATGCATTCTGAAACTCCAACAATGTTTTCTGCTTCAATTTGACTCATTTTACAAAGGTGCTTATTCCTGGAGTGAATATGCAGTTCTACTCAAGAGTAAGCAACTAAGCGAAAGAAAGCCATGGAACGCTTATTTGCCTTCTATCTATGCATTCTGACACTCCAACAATGTTTTCTGCTTCAATTTGACTCATTTTACAAAGGTGCTTATTCCCGGAGTGAATATGCAGTTCTACTCAAGAGTAAGCAAATAAGCGAAATGAAGCCATATAACGCTTATTAGCCTTCTATCTATGCATTCTGACACTCCAACAATGTTTTCTGCTTCAATTTGACCCATTTTACAAAGGTGCTTATTCCTGGAGTGAACATACCGTTCTACTCAAGAGTAAGCAAATAAGCGAAATAAAGCCACGGAACGCTTATTTGCCTTCTATCTATGCATTCTGACACTCCAACAATGTTTTCTGCTTCAATTTGACTCATTTTACAAAGGTGCTTATTCCTGGAGTGAATATGCAGTTCTACTCAAGAGTAAGCAACTAAGCGAAATGAAGCCACGGAACGCTTATTTGCCTTCTATCTATGCATTCTGACACTCCAACAATGTTTTCTGCTTCAATTTGACTCATTTTACAAAGGTGCTTATTCCTGGAGTGAATATGCAGTTCTACTCAAGAGTAAGCAACTAAGCGAAATAAAGCCATGGAACGCTTATTTGCCTTCTATCTATGCATTCTGACACTCCAACAATGTTTTCTGCTTCAATTTGACTCATTTTACAAAGGTGCTTATTCCCGGAGTGAATATGCAGTTCTACTCAAGAGTAAGCAAATAAGCGAAATGAAGCCATAGAACGCTTATTTGCCTTCTATCTATGCATTCTGACACTCCAACAATGTTTTCTGCTTCAATTTGACTCATTTTACAAAGGTGCTTATTCCTGGAGTGAACATACCGTTCTACTCAAGAGTAAGCAACTAAGCGAAATGAAGCCACGGAACGCTTATTTGCCTTCTATCTATGCAGTCTGACACTCCAACAATGTTTTCTGCTTCAATTTGACTCATTTTACAAAGGTGCTTATTCCTGGAGTGAATATGCAGTTCTACTCAAGAGTAAGCAACTAAGCGAAATAAAGCCATGGAACGCTTATATGCTTTCTATCTATGCATTCTGACACTCCAACAAGTTTTCTGCTTCAATTTGACTCATTTTACAAAGGTGCTTATTCCTGGAGTGAAAATGCAGTTCTACTCAAGAGTAAGCAACTAAGCGAAATGAAGCCATAGAACGCTTATTTGCCTTCTATCTATGCATTCTGACACTCCAACAATGTTTTCTGCTTCAATTTGACCCATTTTACAAAGGTGCTTATTCCTGGTGAACATGCAGTTCTACTCAAGAGTAAGCAACTAAGCGAAATGAAGCCACGGAGCGCTTATTTGCCTTCTATCTATGCATTCTGACACTCCAACAAAGTTTTCTGCTTCAATTTGACTCATTTTACAAAGGTGCTTATTCCTGGAGTGAATATGCTGTTCTACTCAAGAGTAAGCAACTAAGCGAAATAAAGCCATGGAAGGCTTATTTGCCTTCTATCTATGCATTCTGACACTCCAACAATGTTTTCTGCTTCAATTTGACTCATTTTACAAAGGTGCTTATTCCTGGAGTGAATATGCAATTCTACTCAAGAGTAAGCAAATAAGTGAAATAAAGCCATGGAACGCTTATTTGCCTTCTATCTATGCATTCTGACACTCCAACAATGTTTTCTGCTTCAATTTGACTCATTTTACAAAGGTGCTTATTCCTGGAGTGAATATGCAGTTCTACTCAAGAGTAAGCAACTAAGCGAAATGAAGCCACGGAACGCTTATTTGCCTTCTATCTATGCATTCTGACACTCCAACAATGTTTTCTGCTTCAATTTGACTCATTTTACAAAGGTGCTTATTCCTGGAGTGAATATGCAGTTCTACTCAAGAGTAAGCAACTAAGCGAAATGAAGCCACGAAACGCTTATTTGCCTTCTATCTATGCATTCTGACACTCCAACAATGTTTTCTGCTTCAATTTGACTCATTTTAAAAAGGTGCTTATTCCTGGAGTGAATATGCAGTTCTACTCAAGAGTAAGCAACTAAGCGAAATGAAGCCATAGAACGCTTATTTGCCTTCGATCTATGCATTCTGACACTCCAACAATGTTTTCTGCTTCAATTTGACCCATTTTACAAAGGTGCTTATTCCTGATGTGAACATGCAGTTCTACTCAAGAGTAAGCAACTAAGCGAAATGAAGCCACGGAACGCTTATTTGCCTTCTATCTATGCATTCTGAAACTCCAACAATGTTTTCTGCTTCAATTTGACTCATTTTACAAAGGTGCTTATTCCTGGAGTGAATATGCAGTTCTACTCAAGAGTAAGCAACTAAGCGAAATAAAGCCATGGAACGCTTATTTGCCTTCTATCTATGCATTCTGAAACTCCAACAATGTTTTCTGCTTCAATTTGACTCATTTTACAAAGGTGCTTATTCCCGGAGTGAATATGCAGTTCTACTCAAGAGTAAGCAAATAAGCGAAATGAAGCCATAGAACGCTTATGTGCCTTCTATCTATGCATTCTGACACTCCAACAATGTTTTCTGCTTCAATTTGACTCATTTTACAAAGGTGCTTATTCCTGGAGTGAACATACCGTTCTACTCAAGAGTAAGCAACTAAGCGAAATGAAGCCACGGAACGCTTATTTGCCTTCTATCTATGCATTCTGACACTCCAACAATGTTTTCTGCTTCAATTTGACTCATTTTACAAAGGTGCTTATTCCTGGAGTGAATATGCAGTTCTACTCAAGAGTAAGCAACTAAGCGAAATGAAGCCACGAAACGCTTATTTGCCTTCTATCTATGCATTCTGACACTCCAACAATGTTTTCTGCTTCAATTTGACTCATTTTAAAAAGGTGCTTATTCCTGGAGTGAATATGCAGTTCTACTCAAGAGTAAGCAACTAAGCGAAATGAAGCCATAGAACGCTTATTTGCCTTCGATCTATGCATTCTGACACTCCAACAATGTTTTCTGCTTCAATTTGACCCATTTTACAAAGGTGCTTATTCCTGATGTGAACATGCAGTTCTACTCAAGAGTAAGCAACTAAGCGAAATGAAGCCACGGAACGCTTATTTGCCTTCTATCTATGCATTCTGAAACTCCAACAATGTTTTCTGCTTCAATTTGACTCATTTTACAAAGGTGCTTATTCCTGGAGTGAATATGCAGTTCTACTCAAGAGTAAGCAACTAAGCGAAATAAAGCCATGGAACGCTTATTTGCCTTCTATCTATGCATTCTGAAACTCCAACAATGTTTTCTGCTTCAATTTGACTCATTTTACAAAGGTGCTTATTCCTGGAGTGAATATGCAGTTCTACTCAAGAGTAAGCAACTAAGCGAAAGAAAGCCATGGAACGCTTATTTGCCTTCTATCTATGCATTCTGACACTCCAACAATGTTTTCTGCTTCAATTTGACTCATTTTACAAAGGTGCTTATTCCCGGAGTGAATATGCAGTTCTACTCAAGAGTAAGCAAATAAGCGAAATGAAGCCATAGAACGCTTATGTGCCTTCTATCTATGCATTCTGACACTCCAACAATGTTTTCTGCTTCAATTTGACTCATTTTACAAAGGTGCTTATTCCTGGAGTGAACATACCGTTCTACTCAAGAGTAAGCAACTAAGCGAAATGAAGCCACGGAACGCTTATTTGCCTTCTATCTATGCATTCTGACACTCCAACAATGTTTTCTGCTTCAATTTGACTCATTTTACAAAGGTGCTTATTCCTGGAGTGAATATGCAGTTCTACTCAAGAGTAAGCAACTAAGCGAAATGAAGCCACGAAACGCTTATTTGCCTTCTATCTATGCATTCTGACACTCCAACAATGTTTTCTGCTTCAATTTGACCCATTTTACAAAGGTGCTTATTCCCGGAGTGAATATGCAGTTCTACTCAAGAGTAAGCAAATAAGCGAAATGAAGCCATAGAACGCTTATGTGCCTTCTATCTATGCATTCTGACACTCCAACAATGTTTTCTGCTTCAATTTGACTCATTTTACAAAGGTGCTTATTCCTGGAGTGAACATACCGTTCTACTCAAGAGTAAGCAACTAAGCGAAATGAAGCCACGGAACGCTTATTTGCCTTCTATCTATGCATTCTGACACTCCAACAATGTTTTCTGCTTCAATTTGACTCATTTTACAAAGGTGCTTATTCCTGGAGTGAATATGCTGTTCTACTCAAGAGTTAGCAACTAAGCGAAATAAAGCCATAGAACGCTTATTTGCCTTCTATCTATGCATTCTGACACTCCAACAAAGTTTTCTGCTTCAATTTGACTCATTTTACAAAGGTGCTTATTCCTGGAGTGAATATGCAATTCTACTCAAGAGTAAGCAAATAAGTGAAATAAAGCCATGGAACGCTCATTTGCCTTCTATCTATGCATTCTGACACTCCAACAATGTTTTCTGCTTCAATTTGACTCATTTTACAAAGGTGCTTATTCCTGGAGTGAATATGCAGTTCTACTCAAGAGTAAGCAACTAAGCGAAATGAAGCCACGGAACGCTTATTTGCCTTCTATCTATGCATTCTGACACTCCAACAATGTTTTCTGCTTCAATTTGACTCATTTTACAAAGGTGCTTATTCCTGGAGTGAATATGCAGTTCTACTCAAGAGTAAGCAACTAAGCGAAATGAAGCCACGAAACGCTTATTTGCCTTCTATCTATGCATTCTGACACTCCAACAATGTTTTCTGCTTCAATTTGACTCATTTTAAAAAGGTGCTTATTCCTGGAGTGAATATGCAGTTCTACTCAAGAGTAAGCAACTAAGCGAAATGAAGCCATAGAACGCTTATTTGCCTTCTATCTATGCATTCTGACACTCCAACAATGTTTTCTGCTTCAATTTGACCCATTTTACAAAGGTGCTTATTCCTGGAGTGAATATGCAGTTCTACTCAAGAGTAAGCAACTAAGCGAAAGAAAGCCATGGAACGCTTATTTGCCTTCTATCTATGCATTCTGACACTCCAACAATGTTTTCTGCTTCAATTTGACTCATTTTACAAAGGTGCTTATTCCCGGAGTGAATATGCAGTTCTACTCAAGAGTAAGCAAATAAGCGAAATGAAGCCATGGAACGCTTATTTGCCTTCTATCTATGCATTCTGACACTCCAACAATGTTTTCTGCTTCAATTTGACCCATTTTACAAAGGTGCTTATTCCTGATGTGAACATGCAGTTCTACTCAAGAGTAAGCAACTAAGCGAAATGAAGCCACGGAACGCTTATTTGCCTTCTATCTATGCATTCTGAAACTCCAACAATGTTTTCTGCTTCAATTTGACTCATTTTACAAAGGTGCTTATTCCTGGAGTGAATATGCAGTTCTACTCAAGAGTAAGCAACTAAGCGAAAGAAAGCCATGGAACGCTTATTTGCCTTCTATCTATGCATTCTGACACTCCAACAATGTTTTCTGCTTCAATTTGACTCATTTTACAAAGGTGCTTATTCCCGGAGTGAATATGCAGTTCTACTCAAGAGTAAGCAAATAAGCGAAATGAAGCCATAGAACGCTTATTTGCCTTCTATCTATGCATTCTGACACTCCAACAATGTTTTCTGCTTCAATTTGACCCATTTTACAAAGGTGCTTATTCCTGGTGAACATGCAGTTCTACTCAAGAGTAAGCAACTAAGCGAAATGAAGCCACGGAACGCTTATTTGCCTTCTATCTATGCATTCTGAAACTCCAACAATGTTTTCTGCTTCAATTTGACTCATTTTACAAAGGTGCTTATTCCTGGAGTGAATATGCAGTTCTACTCAAGAGTAAGCAACTAAGCGAAAGAAAGCCATGGAACGCTTATTTGCCTTCTATCTATGCATTCTGACACTCCAACAATGTTTTCTGCTTCAATTTGACTCATTTTACAAAGGTGCTTATTCCCGGAGTGAATATGCAGTTCTACTCAAGAGTAAGCAAATAAGCGAAATGAAGCCATATAACGCTTATTAGCCTTCTATCTATGCATTCTGACACTCCAACAATGTTTTCTGCTTCAATTTGACCCATTTTACAAAGGTGCTTATTCCTGGAGTGAACATACCGTTCTACTCAAGAGTAAGCAAATAAGCGAAATAAAGCCACGGAACGCTTATTTGCCTTCTATCTATGCATTCTGACACTCCAACAATGTTTTCTGCTTCAATTTGACTCATTTTACAAAGGTGCTTATTCCTGGAGTGAATATGCAGTTCTACTCAAGAGTAAGCAACTAAGCGAAATGAAGCCACGGAACGCTTATTTGCCTTCTATCTATGCATTCTGACACTCCAACAATGTTTTCTGCTTCAATTTGACTCATTTTACAAAGGTGCTTATTCCTGGAGTGAATATGCAGTTCTACTCAAGAGTAAGCAACTAAGCGAAATAAAGCCATGGAACGCTTATTTGCCTTCTATCTATGCATTCTGACACTCCAACAATGTTTTCTGCTTCAATTTGACTCATTTTACAAAGGTGCTTATTCCCGGAGTGAATATGCAGTTCTACTCAAGAGTAAGCAAATAAGCGAAATGAAGCCATAGAACGCTTATTTGCCTTCTATCTATGCATTCTGACACTCCAACAATGTTTTCTGCTTCAATTTGACTCATTTTACAAAGGTGCTTATTCCTGGAGTGAACATACCGTTCTACTCAAGAGTAAGCAACTAAGCGAAATGAAGCCACGGAACGCTTATTTGCCTTCTATCTATGCAGTCTGACACTCCAACAATGTTTTCTGCTTCAATTTGACTCATTTTACAAAGGTGCTTATTCCTGGAGTGAATATGCAGTTCTACTCAAGAGTAAGCAACTAAGCGAAATAAAGCCATGGAACGCTTATATGCTTTCTATCTATGCATTCTGACACTCCAACAAGTTTTCTGCTTCAATTTGACTCATTTTACAAAGGTGCTTATTCCTGGAGTGAAAATGCAGTTCTACTCAAGAGTAAGCAACTAAGCGAAATGAAGCCATAGAACGCTTATTTGCCTTCTATCTATGCATTCTGACACTCCAACAATGTTTTCTGCTTCAATTTGACCCATTTTACAAAGGTGCTTATTCCTGGTGAACATGCAGTTCTACTCAAGAGTAAGCAACTAAGCGAAATGAAGCCACGGAACGCTTATTTGCCTTCTATCTATGCATTCTGACACTCCAACAAAGTTTTCTGCTTCAATTTGACTCATTTTACAAAGGTGCTTATTCCTGGAGTGAATATGCTGTTCTACTCAAGAGTAAGCAACTAAGCGAAATAAAGCCATGGAAGGCTTATTTGCCTTCTATCTATGCATTCTGACACTCCAACAATGTTTTCTGCTTCAATTTGACTCATTTTACAAAGGTGCTTATTCCTGGAGTGAATATGCAATTCTACTCAAGAGTAAGCAAATAAGTGAAATAAAGCCATGGAACGCTTATTTGCCTTCTATCTATGCATTCTGACACTCCAACAATGTTTTCTGCTTCAATTTGACTCATTTTACAAAGGTGCTTATTCCTGGAGTGAATATGCAGTTCTACTCAAGAGTAAGCAACTAAGCGAAATGAAGCCACGGAACGCTTATTTGCCTTCTATCTATGCATTCTGACACTCCAACAATGTTTTCTGCTTCAATTTGACTCATTTTACAAAGGTGCTTATTCCCGGAGTGAATATGCAGTTCTACTCAAGAGTAAGCAAATAAGCGAAATGAAGCCATAGAACGCTTATGTGCCTTCTATCTATGCATTCTGACACTCCAACAATGTTTTCTGCTTCAATTTGACTCATTTTACAAAGGTGCTTATTCCTGGAGTGAACATACCGTTCTACTCAAGAGTAAGCAACTAAGCGAAATGAAGCCACGGAACGCTTATTTGCCTTCTATCTATGCATTCTGACACTCCAACAATGTTTTCTGCTTCAATTTGACTCATTTTACAAAGGTGCTTATTCCTGGAGTGAATATGCAGTTCTACTCAAGAGTAAGCAACTAAGCGAAATGAAGCCACGAAACGCTTATTTGCCTTCTATCTATGCATTCTGACACTCCAACAATGTTTTCTGCTTCAATTTGACCCATTTTACAAAGGTGCTTATTCCTGATGTGAACATGCAGTTCTACTCAAGAGTAAGCAACTAAGCGAAATGAAGCCATAGAACGCTTATTTGCCTTCTATCTATGCATTCTGAAACTCCAACAATGTTTTCTGCTTCAATTTGACTCATTTTACAAAGGTGCTTATTCCTGGAGTGAATATGCAGTTCTACTCAAGAGTAAGCAACTAAGCGAAATAAAGCCATGGAACGCTTATTTGCCTTCTATCTATGCATTCTGAAACTCCAACAATGTTTTCTGCTTCAATTTGACTCATTTTACAAAGGTGCTTATTCCTGGAGTGAATATGCAGTTCTACTCAAGAGTAAGCAACTAAGCGAAATAAAGCCATGGAACGCTTATTTGCCTTCTATCTATGCATTCTGACACTCCAACAAAGTTTTCTGCTTCAATTTGACTCATTTTACAAAGGTGCTTATTCCTGGAGTGAATATGCCGTTCTACTCAAGAGTAAGCAACTAAGCGAAATAAAGCCATGGAAGGCTTATTTGCCTTCTATCTATGCATTATGACACTCCAACAATGTTTTCTGCTTCAATTTGACTCATTTTACAAAGGTGCTTATTCCTGGAGTGAATATGCAATTCTACTCAAGAGTAAGCAAATAAGTGAAATAAAGCCATGGAACGCTCATTTGCCTTCTATCTATGCATTCTGACACTCCAACAATGTTTTCTGCTTCAATTTGACTCATTTTACAAAGGTGCTTATTCCTGGAGTGAATATGCAGTTCTACTCAAGAGTAAGCAACTAAGCGAAATGAAGCCACGGAACGCTTATTTGCCTTCTATCTATGCATTCTGACACTCCAACAATGTTTTCTGCTTCAATTTGACTCATTTTACAAAGGTGCTTATTCCTGGAGTGAATATGCAGTTCTACTCAAGAGTAAGCAACTAAGCGAAATGAAGCCACGAAACGCTTATTTGCCTTCTATCTATGCATTCTGACACTCCAACAATGTTTTCTGCTTCAATTTGACTCATTTTAAAAAGGTGCTTATTCCTGGAGTGAATATGCAGTTCTACTCAAGAGTAAGCAACTAAGCGAAATGAAGCCATAGAACGCTTATTTGCCTTCTATCTATGCATTCTGACACTCCAACAATGTTTTCTGCTTCAATTTGACCCATTTTACAAAGGTGCTTATTCCTGGAGTGAATATGCAGTTCTACTCAAGAGTAAGCAACTAAGCGAAAGAAAGCCATGGAACGCTTATTTGCCTTCTATCTATGCATTCTGACACTCCAACAATGTTTTCTGCTTCAATTTGACTCATTTTACAAAGGTGCTTATTCCCGGAGTGAATATGCAGTTCTACTCAAGAGTAAGCAAATAAGCGAAATGAAGCCATGGAACGCTTATTTGCCTTCTATCTATGCATTCTGACACTCCAACAATGTTTTCTGCTTCAATTTGACCCATTTTACAAAGGTGCTTATTCCTGATGTGAACATGCAGTTCTACTCAAGAGTAAGCAACTAAGCGAAATGAAGCCACGGAACGCTTATTTGCCTTCTATCTATGCATTCTGAAACTCCAACAATGTTTTCTGCTTCAATTTGACTCATTTTACAAAGGTGCTTATTCCTGGAGTGAATATGCAGTTCTACTCAAGAGTAAGCAACTAAGCGAAAGAAAGCCATGGAACGCTTATTTGCCTTCTATCTATGCATTCTGACACTCCAACAATGTTTTCTGCTTCAATTTGACTCATTTTACAAAGGTGCTTATTCCCGGAGTGAATATGCAGTTCTACTCAAGAGTAAGCAAATAAGCGAAATGAAGCCATAGAACGCTTATTTGCCTTCTATCTATGCATTCTGACACTCCAACAATGTTTTCTGCTTCAATTTGACTCATTTTACAAAGGTGCTTATTCCTCGAGTGAACATACCGTTCTACTCAAGAGTAAGCAACTAAGCGAAATGAAGCCACGGAACGCTTATTTGCCTTCTATCTATGCATTCTGAAACTCCAACAATGTTTTCTGCTTCAATTTGACTCATTTTACAAAGGTGCTTATTCCTGGAGTGAATATGCAGTTCTACTCAAGAGTAAGCAACTAAGCGAAAGAAAGCCATGGAACGCTTATTTGCCTTCTATCTATGCATTCTGACACTCCAACAATGTTTTCTGCTTCAATTTGACTCATTTTACAAAGGTGCTTATTCCCGGAGTGAATATGCAGTTCTACTCAAGAGTAAGCAAATAAGCGAAATGAAGCCATATAACGCTTATTAGCCTTCTATCTATGCATTCTGACACTCCAACAATGTTTTCTGCTTCAATTTGACCCATTTTACAAAGGTGCTTATTCCTGGTGTGAACATACCGTTCTACTCAAGAGTAAGCAAATAAGCGAAATAAAGCCACGGAACGCTTATTTGCCTTCTATCTATGCATTCTGACACTCCAACAATGTTTTCTGCTTCAATTTGACTCATTTTACAAAGGTGCTTATTCCTGGAGTGAATATGCAGTTCTACTCAAGAGTAAGCAACTAAGCGAAATGAAGCCACGGAACGCTTATTTGCCTTCTATCTATGCATTCTGACACTCCAACAATGTTTTCTGCTAAAATTTGACTCATTTTACAAAGGTGCTTATTCCTGGAGTGAATATGCAGTTCTACTCAAGAGTAAGCAACTAAGCGAAATAAAGCCATGGAACGCTTATTTGCCTTCTATCTATGCATTCTGACACTCCAACAATGTTTTCTGCTTCAATTTGACTCATTTTACAAAGGTGCTTATTCCCGGAGTGAATATGCAGTTCTACTCAAGAGTAAGCAAATAAGCGAAATGAAGCCATAGAACGCTTATTTGCCTTCTATCTATGCATTCTGACACTCCAACAATGTTTTCTGCTTCAATTTGACTCATTTTACAAAGGTGCTTATTCCTGGAGTGAACATACCGTTCTACTCAAGAGTAAGCAACTAAGCGAAATGAAGCCACGGAACGCTTATTTGCCTTCTATCTATGCAGTCTGACACTCCAACAATGTTTTCTGCTTCAATTTGACTCATTTTACAAAGGTGCTTATTCCTGGAGTGAATATGCAGTTCTACTCAAGAGTAAGCAACTAAGCGAAATAAAGCCATGGAACGCTTATATGCTTTCTATCTATGCATTCTGACACTCCAACAAGTTTTCTGCTTCAATTTGACTCATTTTACAAAGGTGCTTATTCCTGGAGTGAAAATGCAGTTCTACTCAAGAGTAAGCAACTAAGCGAAATGAAGCCATAGAACGCTTATTTGCCTTCTATCTATGCATTCTGACACTCCAACAATGTTTTCTGCTTCAATTTGACCCATTTTACAAAGGTGCTTATTCCTGGTGAACATGCAGTTCTACTCAAGAGTAAGCAACTAAGCGAAATGAAGCCACGGAACGCTTATTTGCCTTCTATCTATGCATTCTGACACTCCAACAAAGTTTTCTGCTTCAATTTGACTCATTTTACAAAGGTGCTTATTCCTGGAGTGAATATGCTGTTCTACTCAAGAGTAAGCAACTAAGCGAAATAAAGCCATGGAAGGCTTATTTGCCTTCTATCTATGCATTCTGACACTCCAACAATGTTTTCTGCTTCAATTTGACTCATTTTACAAAGGTGCTTATTCCTGGAGTGAATATGCAATTCTACTCAAGAGTAAGCAAATAAGTGAAATAAAGCCATGGAACGCTTATTTGCCTTCTATCTATGCATTCTGACACTCCAACAATGTTTTCTGCTTCAATTTGACTCATTTTACAAAGGTGCTTATTCCTGGAGTGAATATGCAGTTCTACTCAAGAGTAAGCAACTAAGCGAAATGAAGTCACGGAACGCTTATTTGCCTTCTATCTATGCATTCTGACACTCCAACAATGTTTTCTGCTTCAATTTGACTCATTTTACAAAGGTGCTTATTCCCGGAGTGAATATGCAGTTCTACTCAAGAGTAAGCAAATAAGCGAAATGAAGCCATAGAACGCTTATGTGCCTTCTATCTATGCATTCTGACACTCCAACAATGTTTTCTGCTTCAATTTGACTCATTTTACAAAGGTGCTTATTCCTGGAGTGAACATACCGTTCTACTCAAGAGTAAGCAACTAAGCGAAATGAAGCCACGGAACGCTTATTTGCCTTCTATCTATGCATTCTGACACTCCAACAATGTTTTCTGCTTCAATTTGACTCATTTTACAAAGGTGCTTATTCCTGGAGTGAATATGCAATTCTACTCAAGAGTAAGCAAATAAGTGAAATAAAGCCATGGAACGCTCATTTGCCTTCTATCTATGCATTCTGACACTCCAACAATGTTTTCTGCTTCAATTTGACTCATTTTACAAAGGTGCTTATTCCTGGAGTGAATATGCAGTTCTACTCAAGAGTAAGCAACTAAGCGAAATGAAGCCACGGAACGCTTATTTGCCTTCTATCTATGCATTCTGACACTCCAACAATGTTTTCTGCTTCAATTTGACTCATTTTACAAAGGTGCTTATTCCTGAAGTGAATATGCAGTTCTACTCAAGAGTAAGCAACTAAGCGAAATGAAGCCACGAAACGCTTATTTGCCTTCTATCTATGCATTCTGACACTCCAACAATGTTTTCTGCTTCAATTTTACTCATTTTAAAAAGGTGCTTATTCCTGGAGTGAATATGCAGTTCTACTCAAGAGTAAGCAACTAAGCGAAATGAAGCCATAGAACGCTTATTTGCCTTCTATCTATGCATTCTGACACTCCAACAATGTTTTCTGCTTCAATTTGACCCATTTTACAAAGGTGCTTATTCCTGGAGTGAATATGCAGTTCTACTCAAGAGTAAGCAACTAAGCGAAAGAAAGCCATGGAACGCTTATTTGCCTTCTATCTATGCATTCTGACACTCCAACAATGTTTTCTGCTTCAATTTGACTCATTTTACAAAGGTGCTTATTCCCGGAGTGAATATGCAGTTCTACTCAAGAGTAAGCAAATAAGCGAAATGAAGCCATGGAACGCTTATTTGCCTTCTATCTATGCATTCTGACACTCCAACAATGTTTTCTGCTTCAATTTGACCCATTTTACAAAGGTGCTTATTCCTGATGTGAACATGCAGTTCTACTCAAGAGTAAGCAACTAAGCGAAATGAAGCCACGGAACGCTTATTTGCCTTCTATCTATGCATTCTGAAACTCCAACAATGTTTTCTGCTTCAATTTGACTCATTTTACAAAGGTGCTTATTCCTGGAGTGAATATGCAGTTCTACTCAAGAGTAAGCAACTAAGCGAAAGAAAGCCATGGAACGCTTATTTGCCTTCTATCTATGCATTCTGACACTCCAACAATGTTTTCTGCTTCAATTTGACTCATTTTACAAAGGTGCTTATTCCCGGAGTGAATATGCAGTTCTACTCAAGAGTAAGCAAATAAGCGAAATGAAGCCATAGAACGCTTATTTGCCTTCTATCTATGCATTCTGACACTCCAACAATGTTTTCTGCTTCAATTTGACTCATTTTACAAAGGTGCTTATTCCTCGAGTGAACATACCGTTCTACTCAAGAGTAAGCAACTAAGCGAAATGAAGCCACGGAACGCTTATTTGCCTTCTATCTATGCATTCTGAAACTCCAACAATGTTTTCTGCTTCAATTTGACTCATTTTACAAAGGTGCTTATTCCTGGAGTGAATATGCAGTTCTACTCAAGAGTAAGCAACTAAGCGAAAGAAAGCCATGGAACGCTTATTTGCCTTCTATCTATGCATTCTGACACTCCAACAATGTTTTCTGCTTCAATTTGACTCATTTTACAAAGGTGCTTATTCCCGGAGTGAATATGCAGTTCTACTCAAGAGTAAGCAAATAAGCGAAATGAAGCCATATAACGCTTATTTGCCTTCTATCTATGCATTCTGACACTCCAACAATGTTTTCTGCTTCAATTTGACCCATTTTACGAAGGTGCTTATTCCTGGAGTGAACATACCGTTCTACTCAAGAGTAAGCAAATAAGCGAAATAAAGCCACGGAACGCTTATTTGCCTTCTATCTATGCATTCTGACAATCCAACAATGTTTTCTGCTTCTATTTGACTCATTTTACAAAGGTGCTTATTCCTGGAGTGAATATGCAGTTCTACTCAAGAGTAAGCAACTAAGCGAAATAAAGCCATGGAACGCTTATTTGCCTTCTATCTATGCATTCTGAAACTCCAACAATGTTTTCTGCTTCAATTTGACTCATTTTACAAAGGTGCTTATTCCTGGAGTGAATATGCAGTTCTACTCAAGAGTAAGCAACTAAGCGAAATAAAGCCATGGAACGCTTATTTGCCTTCTATCTATGCATTCTGACACTCCAACAATGTTTTCTGCTTCAATTTGACTCATTTTACAAAGGTGCTTATTCCCGGAGTGAATATGCAGTTCTACTCAAGAGTAAGCAAATAAGCGAAATGAAGCCATAGAACGCTTATTTGCCTTCTATCTATGCATTCTGACACTCCAACAATGTTTTCTGCTTCAATTTGACTCATTTTACAAAGGTGCTTATTCCTGGAGTGAACATACCGTTCTACTCAAGAGTAAGCAACTAAGCGAAATGAAGCCACGGAACGCTTATTTGCCTTCTATCTATGCAGTCTGACACTCCAACAATGTTTTCTGCTTCAATTTGACTCATTTTACAAAGGTGCTTATTCCTGGAGTGAATATGCAGTTCTACTCAAGAGTAAGCAACTAAGCGAAATAAAGCCATGGAACGCTTATATGCTTTCTATCTATGCATTCTGACACTCCAACAAGTTTTCTGCTTCAATTTGACTCATTTTACAAAGGTGCTTATTCCTGGAGTGAAAATGCAGTTCTACTCAAGAGTAAGCAACTAAGCGAAATGAAGCCATAGAACGCTTATTTGCCTTCTATCTATGCATTCTGACACTCCAACAATGTTTTCTGCTTCAATTTGACCCATTTTACAAAGGTGCTTATTCCTGGTGAACATGCAGTTCTACTCAAGAGTAAGCAACTAAGCGAAATGAAGCCACGAAACGCTTATTTGCCTTCTATCTATGCATTCTGACACTCCAACAATGTTTTCTGCTTCAATTTGACTCATTTTAAAAAGGTGCTTATTCCTGGAGTGAAAATGCAGTTCTACGCAAGAGTAAGCAACTAAGCGAAATAAAGCCATGGAACGCTTATTTGCCTTCTATCTATGCATTCTGACACTCCAACAAAGTTTTCTGCTTCAATTTGACTCATTTTACAAAGGTGCTTATTCCTGGAGTGAATATGCTGTTCTACTCAAGAGTAAGCAACTAAGCGAAATAAAGCCATGGAAGGCTTATTTGCCTTCTATCTATGCATTCTGACACTCCAACAATGTTTTCTGCTTCAATTTGACTCATTTTACAAAGGTGCTTATTCCTGGAGTGAATATGCAGTTCTACTCAAGAGTAAGCAACTAAGCGAAATGAAACCACGGAACGCTTATTTGCCTTCTATCTATGCATTCTGACACTCCAACAATGTTTTCTGCTTCAATTTGACTCATTTTACAAAGGTGCTTATTCCTGGAGTGAATATGCTGTTCTACTCAAGAGTAAGCAACTAAGCGAAATAAAGCCATGGAAGGCTTATTTGCCTTCTATCTATGCATTCTGACACTCCAACAATGTTTTCTGCTTCAATTTGACTCATTTTACAAAGGTGCTTATTCCTGGAGTGAATATGCAGTTCTACTCAAGAGTAAGCAACTAAGCGAAATGAAACCACGGAACGCTTATTTGCCTTCTATCTATGCATTCTGACACTCCAACAATGTTTTCTGCTTCAATTTGACTCATTTTACAAAGGTGCTTATTCCTGGAGTGAATATGCAGTTCTACTCAAGAGTAAGCAACTAAGCGAAATGAAGCCACGAAACGCTTATTTGCCTTCTATCTATGCATTCTGACACTCCAACAATGTTTTCTGCTTCAATTTGACTCATTTTAAAAAGGTGCTTATTCCTGGAGTGAATATGCAGTTCTACTCAAGAGTAAGCAACTAAGCGAAATGAAGCCATAGAACGCTTATTTGCCTTCTATCTATGCATTCTGACACTCCAACAATGTTTTCTGCTTCAATTTGACCCATTTTACAAAGGTGCTTATTCCTGATGTGAACATGCAGTTCTACTCAAGAGTAAGCAACTAAGCGAAATGAAGCCACGGAACGCTTATTTGCCTTCTATCTATGCATTCTGAAACTCCAACAATGTTTTCTGCTTCAATTTTACTCATTTTACAAAGGTGCTAATTCCTGGAGTGAATATGCAGTTCTACTCAAGAGTAAGCAACTAAGCGAAAGAAAGCCATGGAACGCTTATTTGCCTTCTATCTATGCATTCTGACACTCCAACAATGTTTTCTGCTTCAATTTGACTCATTTTACAAAGGTGCTTATTCCCGGAGTGAATATGCAGTTCTACTCAAGAGTAAGCAAATAAGCGAAATGAAGCCATAGAACGCTTATTTGCCTTCTATCTATGCATTCTGACACTCCAACAATGTTTTCTGCTTCAATTTGACTCATTTTACAAAGGTGCTTATTCCTGGAGTGAACATACCGTTCTACTCAAGAGTAAGCAACTAAGCGAAAGAAAGCCATGGAACGCTTATTTGCCTTCTATCTATGCATTCTGACACTCCAACAATGTTTTCTGCTTCAATTTGACTCATTTTACAAAGGTGCTTATTCCTGGAGTGAATATGCAGTTCTACTCAAGAGTAAGCAACTAAGCGAAATAAAGCCATGGAACGCTTATATGCTTTCTATCTATGCATTCTGACACTCCAACAATGTTTTCTGCTTCAATTTGACTCATTTTACAAAGGTGCTTATTCCTGGAGTGAATATGCAGTTCTACTCAAGAGTAAGCAACTAAGCGAAAGAAAGCCATGGAACGCTTATTTGCCTTCTATCTATGCATTCTGACACTCCAACAATGTTTTCTGCTTCAATTTGACTCATTTTACAAAGGTGCTTATTCCCGGAGTGAATATGCAGTTCTACTCAAGAGTAAGCAAATAAGCGAAATGAAGCCATAGAACGCTTATTTGCCTTCTATCTATGCATTCTGACACTCCAACAATGTTTTCTGCTTCAATTTGACTCATTTTACAAAGGTGCTTATTCCTGGAGTGAACATACCGTTCTACTCAAGAGTAAGCAAATAAGCGAAATAAAACCACGGAACGCTTATTTGCCTTCTATCTATGCATTCTGACACTCCAACAATGTTTTCTGCTTCAATTTGACTCATTTTACAAAGGTGCTTATTCCTGGAGTGAATATGCAGTTCTACTCAAGAGTAAGCAACTAAGCGAAATGAAGCCACGGAACGCTTATTTGCCTTCTATCTATGCATTCTGACACTCCAACAATGTTTTCTGCTTCTATTTGACTTATTTTACAAAGGTGCTTATTCCTGGAGTGAATATGCAGTTCTACTCAAGAGTAAGCAACTAAGCGAAATAAAGCCATGGAACGCTTATTTGCCTTCTATCTATGCATTCTGAAACTCCAACAATGTTTTCTGCTTCAATTTGACTCATTTTACAAAGGTGCTTATTCCTGGAGTGAATATGCACTTCTACTCAAGAGTAAGCAACTAAGCGAAAGAAAGCCATGGAACGCTTATTTGCCTTCTATCTATGCATTCTGACACTCCAACAATGTTTTCTGCTTCAATTTGACTCATTTTACAAAGGTGCTTATTCCCGGAGTGAATATGCAGTTCTACTCAAGAGTAAGCAAATAAGCGAAATGAAGCCACGGAACGCTTATTTGCCTTCTATCTATGCATTCTGACACTCCAACAATGTTTTCTGCTTCAATTTGACTCATTTTACAAAGGTGCTTATTCCTGGAGTGAATATGCAGTTCTACTCAAGAGTAAGCAACTAAGCGAAATGAAGCCACGAAACGCTTATTTGCCTTCTATCTATGCATTCTGACACTCCAACAATGTTTTCTGCTTCAATTTGACTCATTTTAAAAAGGTGCTTATTCCTGGAGTGAATATGCAGTTCTACTCAAGAGTAAGCAACTAAGCGAAATGAAGCCATAGAACGCTTATTTGCCTTCTATCTATGCATTCTGACACTCCAACAATGTTTTCTGCTTCAATTTGACCCATTTTACAAAGGTGCTTATTCCTGATGTGAACATGCAGTTCTACTCAAGAGTAAGCAACTAAGCGAAATGAAGCCACGGAACGCTTATTTGCCTTCTATCTATGCATTCTGAAACTCCAACAATGTTTTCTGCTTCAATTTGACTCATTTTACAAAGGTGCTTATTCCTGGAGTGAATATGCAGTTCTACTCAAGAGTAAGCAACTAAGCGAAAGAAAGCCATGGAACGCTTATTTGCCTTCTATCTATGCATTCTGACACTCCAACAATGTTTTCTGCTTCAATTTGACTCATTTTACAAAGGTGCTTATTCCCGGAGTGAATATGCAGTTCTACTCAAGAGTAAGCAAATAAGCGAAATGAAGCCATAGAACGCTTATTTGCCTTCTATCTATGCATTCTGACACTCCAACAATGTTTTCTGCTTCAATTTGACTCATTTTACAAAGGTGCTTATTCCTGGAGTGAACATACCGTTCTACTCAAGAGTAAGCAACTAAGCGAAATGAAGCCACGGAACGCTTATTTGCCTTCTATCTATGCATTCTGACACTCCAACAATGTTTTCTGCTTCAATTTGACTCATTTTAAAAAGGTGCTTATTCCTGGAGTGAATATGCAGTTCTACTCAAGAGTAAGCAACTAAGCGAAATGAAGCCACGGAACGCTTATTTGCCTTCTATCTATGCATTCTGACACTCCAACAATGTTTTCTGCTTCAATTTGACTCATTTTACAAAGGTGCTTATTCCTGGAGTGAATATGCAGTTCTACTCAAGAGTAAGCAACTAAGCGAAATAAAGCCATGGAACGCTTATTTGCCTTCTATCTATGCATTCTGAAACTCCAACAATGTTTTCTGCTTCAATTTGACTCATTTTACAAAGGTGCTTATTCCTGGAGTGAATATGCAGTTCTACTCAAGAGTAAGCAACTAAGCGAAATAAAGCCATGGAACGCTTATTTGCCTTCTATCTATGCATTCTGACACTCCAACAATGTTTTCTGCTTCAATTTGACTCATTTTACAAAGGTGCTTATTCCTGGAGTGAACATACCGTTCTACTCAAGAGTAAGCAACTAAGCGAAATGAAGCCACGGAACGCTTATTTGCCTTCTATCTATGCAGTCTGACACTCCAACAATGTTTTCTGCTTCAATTTGACTCATTTTACAAAGGTGCTTATTCCTGGAGTGAATATGCAGTTCTACTCAAGAGTAAGCAACTAAGCGAAATGAAGCCATAGAACGCTTATTTGCCTTCTATCTATGCATTCTGACACTCCAACAATGTTTTCTGCTTCAATTTGACCCATTTTACAAAGGTGCTTATTCCTGATGTGAACATGCAGTTCTACTCAAGAGTAAGCAACTAAGCGAAATGAAGCCACGGAACGCTTATTTGCCTTCTATCTATGCATTCTGAAACTCCAACAATGTTTTCTGCTTCAATTTGACTCATTTTACAAAGGTGCTTATTCCTGGAGTGAATATGCAGTTCTACTCAAGAGTAAGCAACTAAGCGAAAGAAAGCCATGGAACGCTTATTTGCCTTCTATCTATGCATTCTGACACTCCAACAATGTTTTCTGCTTCAATTTGACTCATTTTACAAAGGTGCTTATTCCCGGAGTGAATATGCAGTTCTACTCAAGAGTAAGCAAATAAGCGAAATGAAGCCATAGAACGCTTATTTGCCTTCTATCTATGCATTCTGACACTCCAACAATGTTTTCTGCTTCAATTTGACTCATTTTACAAAGGTGCTTATTCCTGGAGTGAACATACCGTTCTACTCAAGAGTAAGCAACTAAGCGAAATGAAGCCACGGAACGCTTATTTGCCTTCTATCTATGCATTCTGACACTCCAACAATGTTTTCTGCTTCAATTTGACTCATTTTAAAAAGGTGCTTATTCCTGGAGTGAACATGCAGTTCTACTCAAGAGTAAGCAACTAAGCAAAATGAAGCCACGGAACGCTTATTTGCCTTCTATCTATGCATTCTGACACTCCAACAATGTTTTCTGCTTCAATTTGACTCATTTTAAAAAGGTGCTTATTCCTGGAGTGAATATGCAGTTCTACTCAAGAGTAAGCAACTAAGCGAAATGAAGCCATTGAACGCTTATTTGCCTTCTATCTATGCATTCTGACACTCCAACAATGTTTTCTGCTTCAATTTGACCCATTTTACAAAGGTGCTTATTCCTGATGTGAACATGCAGTTCTACTCAAGAGTAAGCAACTAAGCGAAATGAAGCCACGGAACGCTTATTTGCCTTCTATCTACGCATTCTGACACTCCAACAATGTTTTCTGCTTCAATTTGACTCATTTTAAAAAGGTGCTTATTCCTGGAGTGAACATGCAGTTCTACTCAAGAGTAAGCAACTAAGCAAAATGAAGCCACGGAACGCTTATTTGCCTTCTATCTATGCATTCTGACACTCCAACAATGTTTTCTGCTTCAATTTGACTCATTTTAAAAAGGTGCTTATTCCTGGAGTGAATATGCAGTTCTACTCAAGAGTAAGCAACTAAGCGAAATGAAGCCATTGAACGCTTATTTGCCTTCTATCTATGCATTCTGACACTCCAACAATGTTTTCTGCTTCAATTTGACTCATTTTAAAAAGGTGCTTATTCCTGGAGTGAATATGCAGTTCTACTCAAGAGTAAGCAACTAAGCGAAATGAAGCCATAGAACGCTTATTTGCCTTCTATCTACGCATTCTGACACTCCAACAATGTTTTCTGCTTCAATTTGACTCATTTTAAAAAGGTGCTTATTCCTGGAGTGAACATGCAGTTCTACTCAAGAGTAAGCAACTAAGCAAAATGAAGCCACGGAACGCTTATTTGCCTTCTATCTATGCATTCTGACACTCCAACAATGTTTTCTGCTTCAATTTGACTCATTTTAAAAAGGTGCTTATTCCTGGAGTGAATATGCAGTTCTACTCAAGAGTAAGCAACTAAGCGAAATGAAGCCATTGAACGCTTATGTGCCTTCTATCTATGCATTCTGACACTCCAACAATGTTTTCTGCTTCAATTTGACTCATTTTAAAAAGGTGCTTATTCCTGGAGTGAATATGCAGTTCTACTCAAGAGTAAGCAACTAAGCGAAATGAAGCCATAGAACGCTTATTTGCCTTCTATCTATGCATTCTGACACTCCAACAATGTTTTCTGCTTCAATTTGACCCATTTTACAAAGGTGCTTATTCCTGATGTGAACATGCAGTTCTACTCAAGAGTAAGCAACTAAGCGAAATGAAGCCACGAAACGCTTATTTGCCTTCTATCTATGCATTCTGAAACTCCAACAATGTTTTCTGCTTCAATTTGACTCATTTTACAAAGGTGCTTATTCCTGGAGTGAATATGCAGTTCTACTCAAGAGTAAGCAACTAAGCGAAAGAAAGCCATGGAACGCTTATTTGCCTTCTATCTATGCATTCTGACACTCCAACAATGTTTTCTGCTTCAATTTGACTCATTTTACAAAGGTACTTATTCCCGGAGTGAATATGCAGTTCTACTCAAGAGTAAGCAAATAAGCGAAATGAAGCCATAGAACGCTTATTTGCCTTCTATCTATGCATTCTGACACTCCAACAATGTTTTCTGCTTCAATTTGACTCATTTTACAAAGGTGCTTATTCCTGGAGTGAACATACCGTTCTACTCAAGAGTAAGCAACTAAGCGAAATGAAGCCACGGAACGCTTATTTGCCTTCTATCTATGCATTCTGACACTCCAACAATGTTTTCTGCTTCAATTTGACTCATTTTAAAAAGGTGCTTATTCCTGGAGTGAATATGCAGTTCTACTCAAGAGTAAGCAACTAAGCGAAATGAAGCCACGGAACGCTTATTTGCCTTCTATCTATGCATTCTGACACTCCAACAATGTTTTCTGCTTCAATTTGACTCATTTTACAAAGGTGCTTATTCCTGGAGTGAATATGCAGTTCTACTCAAGAGTAAGCAACTAAGCGAAATAAAGCCATGGAACGCTTATTTGCCTTCTATCTATGCATTCTGAAACTCCAACAATGTTTTCTGCTTCAATTTGACTCATTTTACAAAGGTGCTTATTCCTGGAGTGAATATGCAGTTCTACTCAAGAGTAAGCAACTAAGCGAAATAAAGCCATGGAACGCTTATTTGCCTTCTATCTATGCATTCTGACACTCCAACAATGTTTTCTGCTTCAATTTGACTCATTTTACAAAGGTGCTTATTCCTGGAGTGAACATACCGTTCTACTCAAGAGTAAGCAACTAAGCGAAATGAAGCCACGGAACGCTTATTTGCCTTCTGTCTATGCAGTCTGACACTCCAACAATGTTTTCTGCTTCAATTTGACTCATTTTACAAAGGTGCTTATTCCTGGAGTGAATATGCAGTTCTACTCAAGAGTAAGCAACTAAGCGAAATGAAGCCATAGAACGCTTATTTGCCTTCTATCTATGCATTCTGACACTCCAACAATGTTTTCTGCTTCAATTTGACCCATTTTACAAAGGTGCTTATTCCTGATGTGAACATGCAGTTCTACTCAAGAGTAAGCAACTAAGCGAAATGAAGCCACGGAACGCTTATTTGCCTTCTATCTATGCATTCTGAAACTCCAACAATGTTTTCTGCTTCAATTTGACTCATTTTACAAAGGTGCTTATTCCTGGAGTGAATATGCAGTTCTACTCAAGAGTAAGCAACTAAGCGAAAGAAAGCCATGGAACGCTTATTTGCCTTCTATCTATGCATTCTGACACTCCAACAATGTTTTCTGCTTCAATTTGACTCATTTTACAAAGGTGCTTATTCCCGGAGTGAATATGCAGTTCTACTCAAGAGTAAGCAAATAAGCGAAATGAAGCCATAGAACGCTTATTTGCCTTCTATCTATGCATTCTGACACTCCAACAATGTTTTCTGCTTCAATTTGACTCATTTTACAAAGGTGCTTATTCCTGGAGTGAACATACCGTTCTACTCAAGAGTAAGCAACTAAGCGAAATGAAGCCACGGAACGCTTATTTGCCTTCTATCTATGCATTCTGACACTCCAACAATGTTTTCTGCTTCAATTTGACTCATTTTAAAAAGGTGCTTATTCCTGGAGTGAACATGCAGTTCTACTCAAGAGTAAGCAACTAAGCAAAATGAAGCCACGGAACGCTTATTTGCCTTCTATCTATGCATTCTGACACTCCAACAATGTTTTCTGCTTCAATTTGACTCATTTTAAAAAGGTGCTTATTCCTGGAGTGAATATGCAGTTCTACTCAAGAGTAAGCAACTAAGCGAAATGAAGCCATTGAACGCTTATTTGCCTTCTATCTATGCATTCTGACACTCCAACAATGTTTTCTGCTTCAATTTGACCCATTTTACAAAGGTGCTTATTCCTGATGTGAACATGCAGTTCTACTCAAGAGTAAGCAACTAAGCGAAATGAAGCCACGGAACGCTTATTTGCCTTCTATCTACGCATTCTGACACTCCAACAATGTTTTCTGCTTCAATTTGACTCATTTTAAAAAGGTGCTTATTCCTGGAGTGAACATGCAGTTCTACTCAAGAGTAAGCAACTAAGCAAAATGAAGCCACGGAACGCTTATTTGCCTTCTATCTATGCATTCTGACACTCCAACAATGTTTTCTGCTTCAATTTGACTCATTTTAAAAAGGTGCTTATTCCTGGAGTGAATATGCAGTTCTACTCAAGAGTAAGCAACTAAGCGAAATGAAGCCATTGAACGCTTATTTGCCTTCTATCTATGCATTCTGACACTCCAACAATGTTTTCTGCTTCAATTTGACCCATTTTACAAAGGTGCTTATTCCTGGAGTGAACATACCGTTCTACTCAAGAGTAAGCAACTAAGCGAAATGAAGCCACGGAACGCTTATTTGCCTTCTATCTATGCATTCTGACACTCCAACAATGTTTTCTGCTTCAATTTGACTCATTTTACAAAGGTGCTTATTCCTGGAGTGAATATGCAGTTCTACTCAAGAGTAAGCAACTAAGCGAAATAAAGCCATGGAACGCTTATATGCTTTCTATCTATGCATTCTGACACTCCAACAAGTTTTCTGCTTCAATTTGACTCATTTTCCAAAGTGCTTATTCCTGGAGTGAAAATGCAGTTCTACTCAAGAGTAAGCAACTAAGCGAAATGAAGCCATAGAACGCTTATTTGCCTTCTATCTATGCATTCTGACACTCCAACAATGTTTTCTGCTTCAATTTGACCCATTTTACAAAGGTGCTTATTCCTGATGTGAACATGCAGTTCTACTCAAGAGTAAGCAACTAAGCGAAATAAAGCCATGGAACGCTTATTTGCCTTCTATCTATGCATTCTGACACTGCAACAATGTTTTCTGCTTCAATTTGACTCATTTTACAAAGGTGCTTATTCCTGGAGTGAACATGCAGTTCTACTCAAGAGTAAGCAACTAAGCGAAATAAAGCTACGGAACGCTTATTTGCCTTCTATCTATGCATTCTGACACTCCAACAATGTTTTCTGCTTCAATTTGACTCATTTTACAAAGGTGCTTATTCCTGGAGTGAATATGCAATTCTACTCAAGAGTAAGCAACTAAGCGAAATAAAGCCATGGAACGCTTATATGCTTTCTATCTATGCATTCTGACACTCCAACAATGTTTTCTGCTTCAATTTGACTCATTTTACAAAGGTGCTTATTCCTGGAGTGAATTTGCAGTTCTACTCAAGAGTAAGCAACTAAGCGAAATGAAGCCACGGAACGCTTATTTGCCTTCTATCTATGCATTCTGACACTCCAACAATGTTTTCTGCTTCAATTTGACTCATTTTAAAAAGGTGCTTATTCCTGGAGTGAACATGCAGTTCTACTCAAGAGTAAGCAACTAAGCGAAATGAAGCAACGGAACGCTTATTTGCCTTCTATCTATGCATTCTGACACTCCAACAATGTTTTCTGCTTCAATTTGACTCATTTTAAAAAGGTGCTTATTCCTGGAGTGAACATGCAGTTCTACTCAAGAGTAAGCAAATAAGCGAAATGAAGCCATAGAACGCTTATTTGCCTTCTATCTATGCAGTCTGACACTCCAACAATGTTTTCTGCTTCAATTTGACTCATTTTACAAAGGTGCTTATTCCTGATGTGAACATGCAGTTCTACTCAAGAGTAAGCAACTAAGCGAAATGAAGCCACGGAACGCTTATTTGCCTTCTATCTATGCAGTCTGACACTCCAACAATGTTTTCTGCTTCAATTTGACTCATTTTACAAAGGTGCTTATTCCTGGAGTGAATATGCAGTTCTACTCAAGAGTAAGCAACTAAGCGAAATAAAGCCATGGAACGCTTATATGCTTTCTATCTATGCATTCTGACACTCCAACAAGTTTTCTGCTTCAATTTGACTCATTTTACAAAGGTGCTTATTCTTGGAGTGAAAATGCAGTTCTACTCAAGAGTAAGCAACTAAGCGAAATGAAGCCATAGAACGCTTATTTGCCTTCTATCTATGCATTCTGACACTCCAACAATGTTTTCTGCTTCAATTTGACCCATTTTACAAAGGTGCTTATTCCTGATGTGAACATGCAGTTCTACTCAAGAGTAAGCAACTAAGCGAAATAAAGCCATGGAACGCTTATTTGCCTTCTATCTATGCATTCTGACACTCCAACAATGTTTTCTGCTTCAATTTGACTCATTTTACAAAGGTGCTTATTCCTGGAGTGAACATGCAGTTCTACTCAAGAGTAAGCAACTAAGCGAAATAAAGCTACGGAACGCTTATTTGCCTTCTATCTATGCATTCTGACACTCCAACAATGTTTTCTGCTTCAATTTGACTCATTTTACAAAGGTGCTTATTCCTGGAGTGAATATGCAGTTCTACTCAAGAGTAAGCAACTAAGCGAAATGAAGCCATAGAAGGCTTATTTGCCTTCTATCTATGCATTCTGACACTCCAACAATGTTTTCTGCTTCAATTTGACTCATTTTAAAAAGGTGCTTATTCCTGGAGTGAACATGCAGTTCTACTCAAGAGTAAGCAAATAAGCGAAATGAAGCCATAGAACGCTTATTTGCCTTCTATCTATGCAGTCTGACACTCCAACAATGTTTTCTGCTTCAATTTGACTCATTTTACAAAGGTGCTTATTCCTGATGTGAACATGCAGTTCTACTCAAGAGTAAGCAACTAAGCGAAATGAAGCCACGGAACGCTTATTTGCCTTCTATCTATGCATTCTGACACTCCAACAATGTTTTCTGCTTCAATTTGACTCATTTTACAAAGGTGCTTATTCCTGGAGTGAATATGCTGTTCTACTCAAGAGTAAGCAACTAAGCGAAATAAAGCCATGGGACGCTTATTTGCCTTCTATCTATGCATTCTGACACTCCAACAAAGTTTTCTGCTTCAATTTGACTCATTTTACAAAGGTGCTTATTCCTGGAGTGAATATGCTGTTCTACTCAAGAGTAAGCAACTAAGCGAAATAAAGCCATGGAACGCTTATTTGCCTTCTATCTATGCATTCTGACACTCCAACAATGTTTTCTGCTTCAATTTGACTCATTTTACAAAGGTGCTTATTCCTGGAGTGAATATGCAATTCTACTCAAGAGTAAGCAAATAAGTGAAATAAAGCCATGGAACGCTTATTCGCCTTCTATCTATGCATTCTGACACTCCAACAATGTTTTCTGCTTCAATTTGACTCATTTTACAAAGGTGCTTATTCCTGGAGTGAAAATGCAGTTCTACTCAAGAGTAAGCAACTAAGCGAAATGAAGCCACGGAACGCTTATTTGCCTTCTATCTATGCATTCTGACACTCCAACAATGTTTTCTGCTTCAATTTGACTCATTTTACAAAGGTGCTTATTCCTGGAGTGAATATGCAGTTCTACTCAAGAGTAAGCAACTAAGCGAAATGAAGCCACGGAACGCTTATTTGCCTTCTATCTATGCATTCTGACACTCCAACAATGTTTTCTGCTTCAATTTGACTCATTTTAAAAAGGTGCTTATTCCTGGAGTGAACATGCAGTTCTACTCAAGAGTAAGCAACTAAGCGAAATGAAGCCACGGAACGCTTATTTGCCTTCTATCTATGCATTCTGACACTCCAACAATGTTTTCTGCTTCAATTTGACTCATTTTACAAAGGTGCTTATTCCTGGAGTGAATATGCAGTTCTACTCAAGAGCAAGCAACTAAGCGAAATGAAGCCATAGAACGCTTATTTGCCTTCTATCTATGCAGTCTGACACTCCAACAATGTTTTCTGCTTCAATTTGACTCATTTTACAAAGGTGCTTATTCCTGGAGTGAATATGCAGTTCTACGCAAGAGTAAGCAACTAAGCGAAATAAAGCCATGGAACGCTTATATGCTTTCTATCTATGCATTCTGACACCCCAACAAGTTTTCTGCTTGAATTTGACTCATTTTACAAAGGTGCTTATTCCTGGAGTGAAAATGCAGTTCTACTCAAGAGTAAGCAACTAAGCGAAATGAAGCCATAGAACGCTTATTTGCCTTCCATCTATGCATTCTGACACTCCAACAATGTTTTCTGCTTCAATTTGACTCATTTTACAAAGGTGCTTATTCCTGGAGTGAATATGCTGTTCTACTCAAGAGTAAGCAACTAAGCGAAATAAAGCCATGGAACGCTTATTTGCCTTCTATCTATGCATTCTGACACTCCAACAATGTTTTCTGCTTCAATTTGACTCATTTTACAAAGGTGCTTATTCCTGGAGTGAATATGCAGTTCTACTCAAGAGTAAGCAACTAAGCGAAATGAAGCCACGGAACGCTTGTTTTCCTTCTATCTATGCATTCTGACACTCCAACAATGTTTTCTGCTTCAATTTGACTCATTTTAAAAAGGTGCTTATTCCTGGAGTGAACATGCAGTTCTACTCAAGAGTAAGCAACTAAGCGAAATGAAGCCATAGAACGCTTATTTGCCTTCTATCTATGCAGTCTGACACTCCAACAATGTTTTCTGCTTCAATTTGACTCATTTTACAAAGGTGCTTATTCCTGGAGTGAATATGCAGTTCTACGCAAGAGTAAGCAACTAAGCGAAATAAAGCCATGGAACGCTTATATGCTTTCTATCTATGCATTCTGACACCCCAACAAGTTTTCTGCTTGAATTTGACTCATTTTACAAAGGTGCTTATTCCTGGAGTGAATATGCAGTTCTACTCAAGAGTAAGCAACTAAGCGAAATGAAGCCACGGAACGCTTATTTGCCTTCCATCTATGCATTCTGACACTCCAACAATGTTTTCTGCTTCAATTTGACTCATTTTACAAAGGTGCTTATTCCTGGAGTGAATATGCAGTTCTACTCAAGAGTAAGCAACTAAGCGAAATGAAGCCACGGAACGCTTACTTGCCTTCTATCTATGCATTCTGACACTCCAATGTTTTCTGCTTCAATTTGACTCATTTTAAAAAGGTGCTTATTCCTGGAGTGAATATGCTGTTCTACTCAAGAGTAAGCAACTAAGCGAAATAAAGCCATGGAACGCTTATTTGCCTTCTATCTATGCATTCTGACACTCCAACAATGTTTTCTGCTTCAATTTGACTCATTTTACAAAGGTGCTTATTCCTGGAGTGAATATGCAATTCTACTCAAGAGTAAGCAAATAAGCGAAATAAAGCCATGGAACGCTTATTTGCCTTCTATCTATGCATTCTGACACTCCAACAATGTTTTCTGCTTCAATTTGACTCATTTTACAAAGGTGCTTATTCCTGGAGTGAATATGCAGTTCTACTCAAGAGTAAGCAACTAAGCGAAATGAAGCCACGGAACGCTTGTTTGCCTTCTATCTATGCATTCTGACACTCCAACAATGTTTTCTGCTTCAATTTGACTCATTTTAAAAAGGTGCTTATTCCTGGAGTGAACATGCAGTTCTACTCAAGAGTAAGCAACTAAGCGAAATGAAGCCACGGAACGCTTATTTGCCTTCTATCTATGCATTCTGACACTCCAACAATGTTTTCTGCTTCAATTTGACTCATTTTACAAAGGTGCTTATTCCTGGAGTGAATATGCAGTTCTACTCAAGAGCAAGCAACTAAGCGAAATGAAGCCATAGAACGCTTATTTGCCTTCTATCTATGCAGTCTGACACTCCAACAATGTTTTCTGCTTCAATTTGACTCATTTTACAAAGGTGCTTATTCCTGGAGTGAATATGCAGTTCTACGCAAGAGTAAGCAACTAAGCGAAATAAAGCCATGGAACGCTTATATGCTTTCTATCTATGCATTCTGACACCCCAACAAGTTTTCTGCTTGAATTTGACTCATTTTACAAAGGTGCTTATTCCTGGAGTGAATATGCAGTTCTACTCAAGAGTAAGCAACTAAGCGAAATGAAGCCACGGAACGCTTATTTGCCTTCCATCTATGCATTCTGACACTCCAACAATGTTTTCTGCTTCAATTTGACTCATTTTACAAAGGTGCTTATTCCTGGAGTGAATATGCAGTTCTACTCAAGAGTAAGCAACTAAGCGAAATGAAGCCACGGAACGCTTACTTGCCTTCTATCTATGCATTCTGACACTCCAATGTTTTCTGCTTCAATGTGACTCATTTTACAAAGGTGCTTATTCCTGGAGTGAATATGCTGTTCTACTCAAGAGTAAGCAACTAAGCGAAATAAAGCCATGGAACGCTTATTTGCCTTCTATCTATGCATTCTGACACTCCAACAATGTTTTCTGCTTCAATTTGACTCATTTTACAAAGGTGCTTATTCCTGGAGTGAATATGCAATTCTACTCAAGAGTAAGCAAATAAGCGAAATGAAGCCACGAAACGCTTATTTGCCTTCTATCTATGCATTCTGACACTCCAACAATGTTTTCTGCTTCAATTTGACTCATTTTACAAAGGTGCTCATTCCTGGAGTGAATATGCAGTTCTACTCAAGAGTAAGCAACTAAGCGAAATGAAGCCACGGAACGCTTATTTGCCTTCTATCTATGCATTCTGACACTCCAACAATGTTTTCTGCTTCAATTTGACTCATTTTACAAAGGTGCTTATTCCTGGAGTGAATATGCAGTTCTACTCAAGAGCAAGCAACTAAGCGAAATGAAGCCATAGAACGCTTATTTGCCTTCTATCTATGCAGTCTGACACTCCAACAATGTTTTCTGCTTCAATTTGACTCATTTTAAAAAGGTGCTTATTCCTGGAGTGAACATGCAGTTCTACTCAAGAGTAAGCAACTAAGCGAAATGAAGCCACGGAACGCTTATTTGCCTTCTATCTATGCATTCTGACACTCCAACAATGTTTTCTGCTTCAATTTGACTCATTTTACAAAGGTGCTTATTCCTGGAGTGAATATGCAGTTCTACTCAAGAGCAAGCAACTAAGCGAAATGAAGCCATAGAACGCTTATTTGCCTTCTATCTATGCAGTCTGACACTCCAACAATGTTTTCTGCTTCAATTTGACTCATTTTACAAAGGTGCTTATTCCTGGAGTGAATATGCAGTTCTACGCAAGAGTAAGCAACTAAGCGAAATAAAGCCATGGAACGCTTATATGCTTTCTATCTATGAATTCTGACACCCCAACAAGTTTTCTGCTTGAATTTGACTCATTTTACAAAGGTGCTTATTCCTGGAGTGAATATGCAGTTCTACTCAAGAGTAAGCAACTAAGCGAAATGAAGCCACGGAACGCTTATTTGCCTTCCATCTATGCATTCTGACACTCCAACCATGTTTTCTGCTTCAATTTGACTCATTTTACAAAGGTGCTTATTCCTGGAGTGAATATGCAGTTCTACTCAAGAGTAAGCAACTAAGCGAAATGAAGCCACGGAACGCTTACTTGCCTTCTATCTATGCATTCTGACACTCCAATGTTTTCTGCTTCAATGTGACTCATTTTACAAAGGTGCTTATTCCTGGAGTGAATATGCTGTTCTACTCAAGAGTAAGCAACTAAGCGAAATAAAGCCATGGAACGATTATTTGCCTTCTATCTATGCATTCTGACACTCCAACAATGTTTTCTGCTTCAATTTGACTCATTTTACAAAGGTGCTTATTCCTGGAGTGAATATGCAATTCTACTCAAGAGTAAGCAAATAAGCGAAATGAAGCCACGAAACGCTTATTTGCCTTCTATCTATGCATTCTGACACTCCAACAATGTTTTCTGCTTCAATTTGACTCATTTTACAAAGGTGCTCATTCCTGGAGTGAATATGCAGTTCTACTCAAGAGTAAGCAACTAAGCGAAATGAAGCCACGGAACGCTTATTTGCCTTCTATCTATGCATTCTGACACTCCAACAATGTTTTCTGCTTCAATTTGACTCATTTTAAAAAGGTGCTTATTCCTGGAGTGAACATGCAGTTTTACTCAAGAGTAAGCAACTAAGCGAAATGAAGCCACGGAACGCTTATTTGCCTTCTATCTATGCATTCTGACACTCCAACAATGTTTTCTGCTTCAATTTGACTCATTTTACAAAGGTGCTTATTCCTGGAGTGAATATGCAGTTCTACTCAAGAGCAAGCAACTAAGCGATATGAAGCCATAGAACGCTTATTTTCCTTCTATCTATGCAGTCTGAACCTCCAACAATGTTTTCTGCTTCAATTTGACTCATTTTACAAAGGTGCTTATTCCTGCAGTGATTATGCAGTTCTACGCAAGAGTAAGCAACTAAGCGAAATAAAGCCATGGAACGCTTATATGCTTTCTATCTATGCATTCTGACACTCCAACAAGTTTTCTGCTTGAATTTGACTCATTTTACAAAGGTGCTTATTCCTGGAGTGAAAATGCAGTTCTACTCAAGAGTAAGCAACTAAGCGAAATGAAGCCATAGAACGCTTATTTGCCTTCCATCTATGCATTCTGACACTCCAACAATGTTTTCTGCTTCAATTTGACTCATTTTACAAAGGTGCTTATTCCTGGAGTGAATATGCAGTTCTACTCAAGAGTAAGCAACTAAGCGAAATGAAGCCACGGAACGCTTATTTGCCTTCTATCTATGCATTCTGACACTCCAACAATGTTTTCTGCTTCAATTTGACTCATTTTACAAAGGTGCTTATTCCTGGAGTGAATATGCAGTTCTACTCAAGAGCAAGCAACTAAGCGAAATGAAGCCATAGAACGCTTATTTGCCTTCTATCTATGCAGTCTGACACTCCAACAATGTTTTCTGCTTCAATTTGACTCATTTTACAAAGGTGCTTATTCCTGGAGTGAATATGCAGTTCTACGCAAGAGTAAGCAACTAAGCGAAATAAAGCCATGGAACGCTTATATGCTTTCTATCTATGCATTCTGACACTCCAACAAGTTTTCTGCTTCAATTTGACTCATTTTACAAAGGTGCTTATTCCTGGAGTGAAAATGCAGTTCTACTCAAGAGTAAGCAACTAAGCGAAATAAAGCCATGGAACGCTTATTTGCCTTCTATCTATGCATTCTGACACTCCAACAATGTTTTCTGCTTCAATTTGACTCATTTTACAAAGGTGCTTATTCCTGGAGTGAATATGCAGTTCTACTCAAGAGTAAGCAACTAAGCGAAATGAAGCCACGGAACGCTTGTTTGCCTTCTATCTATGCATTCTGACACTCCAACAATGTTTTCTGCTTCAATTTGACTCATTTTAAAAAGGTGCTTATTCCTGGAGTGAACATGCAGTTCTACTCAAGAGTAAGCAACTAAGCGAAATGAAGCCACGGAACGCTTATTTGCCTTCTATCTATGTATTCTGACACTCCAACAATGTTTTCTGCTTCAATTTGACTCATTTTACAAAGGTGCTTATTCCTGGAGTGAATATGCAGTTCTACTCAAGAGCAAGCAACTAAGCGAAATGAAGCCATAGAACGCTTATTTGCCTTCTATCTATGCAGTCTGACACTCCAACAATGTTTTCTGCTTCAATTTGACTCATTTTACAAAGGTGCTTATTCCTGGAGTGAATATGCAGTTCTACGCAAGAGTAAGCAACTAAGCGAAATAAAGCCATGGAACGCTTATATGCTTTCTATCTATGCATTCTGACACCCCAACAAGTTTTCTGCTTGAATTTGACTCATTTTACAAAGGTGCTTATTCCTGGAGTGAATATGCAGTTCTACTCAAGAGTAAGCAACTAAGCGAAATGAAGCCACGGAACGCTTATTTGCCTTCCATCTATGCATTCTGACACTCCAACAATGTTTTCTGCTTCAATTTGACTCATTTTACAAAGGTGCTTATTCCTGGAGTGAATATGCAGTTCTACTCAAGAGTAAGCAACTAAGCGAAATGAAGCCACGGAACGCTTACTTGCCTTCTATCTATGCATTCTGACACTCCAACAATGTTTTCTGCTTCAATGTGACTCATTTTACAAAGGTGCTTATTCCTGGAGTGAATATGCTGTTCTACTCAAGAGTAAGCAACTAAGCGAAATAAAGCCATGGAACGCTTATTTGCCTTCTATCTATGCATTCTGACACTCCAACAATGTTTTCTGCTTCAATTTGACTCATTTTACAAAGGTGCTTATTCCTGGAGTGAATATGCAATTCTACTCAAGAGTAAGCAAATAAGCGAAATGAAGCCACGAAACGCTTATTTGCCTTCTATCTATGCATTCTGACACTCCAACAATGTTTTCTGCTTCAATTTGACTCATTTTACAAAGGTGCTCATTCCTGGAGTGAATATGCAGTTCTACTCAAGAGTAAGCAACTAAGCGAAATGAAGCCACGGAACGCTTATTTGCCTTCTATCTATGCATTCTGACACTCCAACAATGTTTTCTGCTTCAATTTGACTCATTTTACAAAGGTGCTTATTCCTGGAGTGAATATGCAGTTCTACTCAAGAGCAAGCAACTAAGCGAAATGAAGCCATAGAACGCTTATTTGCCTTCTATCTATGCAGTCTGACACTCCAACAATGTTTTCTGCTTCAATTTGACTCATTTTACAAAGGTGCTTATTCCTGGAGTGAATATGCAGTTCTACGCAAGAGTAAGCAACTAAGCGAAATAAAGCCATGGAACGCTTATATGCTTTCTATCTATGCATTCTGACACTCCAACAAGTTTTCTGCTTCAATTTGACTCATTTTACAAAGGTGCTTATTCCTGGAGTGAAAATGCAGTTCTACTCAAGAGTAAGCAACTAAGCGAAATAAAGCCATGGAACGCTTATTTGCCTTCTATCTATGCATTCTGACACTCCAACAATGTTTTCTGCTTCAATTTGACTCATTTTACAAAGGTGCTTATTCCTGGAGTGAATATGCAGTTCTACTCAAGAGTAAGCAACTAAGCGAAATGAAGCCACGGAACGCTTGTTTGCCTTCTATCTATGCATTCTGACACTCCAACAATGTTTTCTGCTTCAATTTGACTCATTTTAAAAAGGTGCTTATTCCTGGAGTGAACATGCAGTTCTACTCAAGAGTAAGCAACTAAGCGAAATGAAGCCACGGAACGCTTATTTGCCTTCTATCTATGTATTCTGACACTCCAACAATGTTTTCTGCTTCAATTTGACTCATTTTACAAAGGTGCTTATTCCTGGAGTGAATATGCAGTTCTACTCAAGAGCAAGCAACTAAGCGAAATGAAGCCATAGAACGCTTATTTGCCTTCTATCTATGCAGTCTGACACTCCAACAATGTTTTCTGCTTCAATTTGACTCATTTTACAAAGGTGCTTATTCCTGGAGTGAATATGCAGTTCTACGCAAGAGTAAGCAACTAAGCGAAATAAAGCCATGGAACGCTTATATGCTTTCTATCTATGCATTCTGACACCCCAACAAGTTTTCTGCTTGAATTTGACTCATTTTACAAAGGTGCTTATTCCTGGAGTGAATATGCAGTTCTACTCAAGAGTAAGCAACTAAGCGAAATGAAGCCACGGAACGCTTATTTGCCTTCCATCTATGCATTCTGACACTCCAACAATGTTTTCTGCTTCAATTTGACTCATTTTACAAAGGTGCTTATTCCTGGGGTGAATATGCAGTTCTACTCAAGAGTAAGCAACTAAGCGAAATGAAGCCACGGAACGCTTACTTGCCTTCTATCTATGCATTCTGACACTCCAACAATGTTTTCTGCTTCAATGTGACTCATTTTACAAAGGTGCTTATTCCTGGAGTGAATATGCTGTTCTACTCAAGAGTAAGCAACTAAGCGAAATAAAGCCATGGAACGCTTATTTGCCTTCTATCTATGCATTCTGACACTCCAACAATGTTTTCTGCTTCAATTTGACTCATTTTACAAAGGTGCTTATTCCTGGAGTGAATATGCAATTCTACTCAAGAGTAAGCAAATAAGCGAAATGAAGCCACGAAACGCTTATTTGCCTTCTATCTATGCATTCTGACACTCCAACAATGTTTTCTGCTTCAATTTGACTCATTTTACAAAGGTGCTCATTCCTGGAGTGAATATGCAGTTCTACTCAAGAGTAAGCAACTAAGCGAAATGAAGCCACGGAACGCTTATTTGCCTTCTATCTATGCATTCTGACACTCCAACAATGTTTTCTGCTTCAATTTGACTCATTTTAAAAAGGTGCTTATTCCTGGAGTGAACATGCAGTTTTACTCAAGAGTAAGCAACTAAGCGAAATGAAGCCACGGAACGCTTATTTGCCTTCTATCTATGCATTCTGACACTCCAACAATGTTTTCTGCTTCAATTTGACTCATTTTACAAAGGTGCTTATTCCTGGAGTGAATATGCAGTTCTACTCAAGAGCAAGCAACTAAGCGATATGAAGCCATAGAACGCTTATTTTCCTTCTATCTATGCAGTCTGAACCTCCAACAATGTTTTCTGCTTCAATTTGACTCATTTTACAAAGGTGCTTATTCCTGGAGTGAATATGCAGTTCTACGCAAGAGTAAGCAACTAAGCGAAATAAAGCCATGGAACGCTTATATGCTTTCTATCTATGCATTCTGACACTCCAACAAGTTTTCTGCTTGAATTTGACTCATTTTACAAAGGTGCTTATTCCTGGAGTGAAAATGCAGTTCTACTCAAGAGTAAGCAACTAAGCGAAATGAAGCCATAGAACGCTTATTTGCCTTCCATCTATGCATTCTGACACTCCAACAATGTTTTCTGCTTCAATTTGACTCATTTTACAAAGGTGCTTATTCCTGGAGTGAATATGCAGTTCTACTCAAGAGTAAGCAACTAAGCGAAATGAAGCCACGGAACGCTTATTTGCCTTCTATCTATGCATTCTGACACTCCAACAATGTTTTCTGCTTCAATTTGACTCATTTTACAAAGGTGCTTATTCCTGGAGTGAATATGCAGTTCTACTCAAGAGCAAGCAACTAAGCGATATGAAGCCATAGAACGCTTATTTTCCTTCTATCTATGCAGTCTGAACCTCCAACAATGTTTTCTGCTTCAATTTGACTCATTTTACAAAGGTGCTTATTCCTGCAGTGATTATGCAGTTCTACGCAAGAGTAAGCAACTAAGCGAAATAAAGCCATGGAACGCTTATATGCTTTCTATCTATGCATTCTGACACTCCAACAAGTTTTCTGCTTGAATTTGACTCATTTTACAAAGGTGCTTATTCCTGGAGTGAAAATGCAGTTCTACTCAAGAGTAAGCAACTAAGCGAAATGAGGCCATATAACGCTTATTTGCCTTCCATCTATGCATTCTGACACTCCAACAATGTTTTCTGCTTCAATTTGACTCATTTTACAAAGGTGCTTATTCCTGGAGTGAATATGCAGTTCTACTCAAGAGTAAGCAACTAAGCGAAATGAAGCCACGGAACGCTTATTTGCCTTCTATCTATGCATTCTGACACTCCAACAATGTTTTCTGCTTCAATTTGACTCATTTTACAAAGGTGCTTATTCCTGGAGTGAATATGCAGTTCTACTCAAGAGCAAGCAACTAAGCGAAATGAAGCCATAGAACGCTTATTTGCCTTCTATCTATGCAGTCTGACACTCCAACAATGTTTTCTGCTTCAATTTGACTCATTTTACAAAGGTGCTTATTCCTGGAGTGAATATGCAGTTCTACGCAAGAGTAAGCAACTAAGCGAAATAAAGCCATGGAACGCTTATATGCTTTCTATCTATGCATTCTGACACTCCAACAAGTTTTCTGCTTCAATTTGACTCATTTTACAAAGGTGCTTATTCCTGGAGTGAAAATGCAGTTCTACTCAAGAGTAAGCAACTAAGCGAAATAAAGCCATGGAACGCTTATTTGCCTTCTATCTATGCATTCTGACACTCCAACAATGTTTTCTGCTTCAATTTGACTCATTTTACAAAGGTGCTTATTCCTGGAGTGAATATGCAGTTCTACTCAAGAGTAAGCAACTAAGCGAAATGAAGCCACGGAACGCTTGTTTGCCTTCTATCTATGCATTCTGACACTCCAACAATGTTTTCTGCTTCAATTTGACTCATTTTAAAAAGGTGCTTATTCCTGGAGTGAACATGCAGTTCTACTCAAGAGTAAGCAACTAAGCGAAATGAAGCCACGGAACGCTTATTTGCCTTCTATCTATGCATTCTGACACTCCAACAATGTTTTCTGCTTCAATTTGACTCATTTTACAAAGGTGCTTATTCCTGGAGTGAATATGCAGTTCTACTCAAGAGCAAGCAACTAAGCGAAATGAAGCCATAGAACGCTTATTTGCCTTCTATCTATGCAGTCTGACACTCCAACAATGTTTTCTGCTTCAATTTGACTCATTTTACAAAGGTGCTTATTCCTGGAGTGAATATGCAGTTCTACGCAAGAGTAAGCAACTAAGCGAAATAAAGCCATGGAACGCTTATATGCTTTCTATCTATGCATTCTGACACCCCAACAAGTTTTCTGCTTGAATTTGACTCATTTTACAAAGGTGCTTATTCCTGGAGTGAATATGCAGTTCTACTCAAGAGTAAGCAACTAAGCGAAATGAAGCCACGGAACGCTTATTTGCCTTCCATCTATGCATTCTGACACTCCAACAATGTTTTCTGCTTCAATTTGACTCATTTTACAAAGGTGCTTATTCCTGGAGTGAATATGCAGTTCTACTCAAGAGTAAGCAACTAAGCGAAATGAAGCCACGGAACGCTTACTTGCCTTCTATCTATGCATTCTGACACTCCAACAATGTTTTCTGCTTCAATGTGACTCATTTTACAAAGGTGCTTATTCCTGGAGTGAATATGCTGTTCTACTCAAGAGTAAGCAACTAAGCGAAATAAAGCCATGGAACGCTTATTTGCCTTCTATCTATGCATTCTGACACTCCAACAATGTTTTCTGCTTCAATTTGACTCATTTTACAAAGGTGCTTATTCCTGGAGTGAATATGCAATTCTACTCAAGAGTAAGCAAATAAGCGAAATGAAGCCACGAAACGCTTATTTGCCTTCTATCTATGCATTCTGACACTCCAACAATGTTTTCTGCTTCAATTTGACTCATTTTACAAAGGTGCTCATTCCTGGAGTGAATATGCAGTTCTACTCAAGAGTAAGCAACTAAGCGAAATGAAGCCACGGAACGCTTATTTGCCTTCTATCTATGCATTCTGACACTCCAACAATGTTTTCTGCTTCAATTTGACTCATTTTAAAAAGGTGCTTATTCCTGGAGTGAACATGCAGTTTTACTCAAGAGTAAGCAACTAAGCGAAATGAAGCCACGGAACGCTTATTTGCCTTCTATCTATGCATTCTGACACTCCAACAATGTTTTCTGCTTCAATTTGACTCATTTTACAAAGGTGCTTATTCCTGGAGTGAATATGCAGTTCTACTCAAGAGCAAGCAACTAAGCGATATGAAGCCATAGAACGCTTATTTTCCTTCTATCTATGCAGTCTGAACCTCCAACAATGTTTTCTGCTTCAATTTGACTCATTTTACAAAGGTGCTTATTCCTGGAGTGAATATGCAGTTCTACGCAAGAGTAAGCAACTAAGCGAAATAAAGCCATGGAACGCTTATATGCTTTCTATCTATGCATTCTGACACTCCAACAAGTTTTCTGCTTGAATTTGACTCATTTTACAAAGGTGCTTATTCCTGGAGTGAAAATGCAGTTCTACTCAAGAGTAAGCAACTAAGCGAAATGAAGCCATAGAACGCTTATTTGCCTTCCATCTATGCATTCTGACACTCCAACAATGTTTTCTGCTTCAATTTGACTCATTTTACAAAGGTGCTTATTCCTGGAGTGAATATGCAGTTCTACTCAAGAGTAAGCAACTAAGCGAAATGAAGCCACGGAACGCTTATTTGCCTTCTATCTATGCATTCTGACACTCCAACAATGTTTTCTGCTTCAATTTGACTCATTTTACAAAGGTGCTTATTCCTGGAGTGAATATGCAGTTCTACTCAAGAGCAAGCAACTAAGCGAAATGAAGCCATAGAACGCTTATTTGCCTTCTATCTATGCAGTCTGACACTCCAACAATGTTTTCTGCTTCAATTTGACTCATTTTACAAAGGTGCTTATTCCTGGAGTGAATATGCAGTTCTACGCAAGAGTAAGCAACTAAGCGAAATAAAGCCATGGAACGCTTATATGCTTTCTATCTATGCATTCTGACACTCCAACAAGTTTTCTGCTTCAATTTGACTCATTTTACAAAGGTGCTTATTCCTGGAGTGAAAATGCAGTTCTACTCAAGAGTAAGCAACTAAGCGAAATGAAGCCATAGAACGATTTTTTACCTTCTATGCATTCTGACACTCCAACAATGTTTTCTGCTTCAATTTGACCCATTTTACAAAGGTGCTTATTCCTGATGTGAACATGCAGTTCTACTCAAGAGTAAGCAACTAAGCGAAATGAAGCCACGGAACGCTTATTTGCCTTCTATCTATGCATTCTGACACTCCAACAATGTTTTCTGCTTCAATTTGACTCATTTTACAAAGGTGCTTATTCCTGGAGTGAATATGCAGTTCTACGCAAGAGTAAGCAACTAAGCGAAATAAAGCCATGGAACGCTTATATGCTTTCTATCTATGCATTCTGACACTCCAACAAGTTTTCTGCTTCAATTTGACTCATTTTACAAAGGTGCTTATTCCTGGAGTGAATATGCTGTTCTACTCAAGAGTAAGCAACTAAGCGAAATAAAGCCATGGAACGCTTATTTGCCTTCTATCTATGCATTCTGACACTCCAACAATGTTTTCTGCTTCAATTTGGCTCATTTTACAAAGGTGCTTATTCCTGGAGTGAATATGCTGTTCTACTCAAGAGTAAGCAACTAAGCGAAATAAAGCCATGGAACGCTTATTTGCCTTCTATCTATGCATTCTGACACTCCAACAATGTTTTCTGCTTCAATTTGACTCATTTTACAAAGGTGCTTATTCCTGGAGTGAATATGCAGTTCTACTCAAGAGTAACCAACTAAGCGAAATGAAGCCACGGAACGCTTATTTGCCTTCTCTCTATGCATTCTGACACTCCAACAATGTTTTCTGCTTCAATTTGACTCATTTTAAAAAGGTGCTTATTCCTGGAGTGAACATGCAGTTCTACTCAAGAGTAAGCAACTAAGCGAAATGAAGCCACGGAACGCTTATTTGCCTTCTATCTATGCATTCTGACACTCCAACAATGTTTTCTGCTTCAATTTGACTCATTTTACAAAGGTGCTTATTCCTGGAGTGAATATGCAGTTCTACTCAAGAGTAAGCAACTAAGCGAAATAAAGCCATGGAACGCTTATATGCTTTCTATCTATGCATTCTGACACCCCAACAAGTTTTCTGCTTGAATTTGACTCATTTTACAAAGGTGCTTATTAACCTGGAGTGAAAATGCAGTTCTACTCAAGAGTAAGCAACTAAGTGAAATGAAGCCATAGAACGCTTATTTGCCTTCCATCTATGCATTCTGACACTCCAACAATGTTTTCTGCTTCAATTTGACTCATTTTACAAAGGTGCTTATTCCTGGAGTGAATATGCAGTTCTACTCAAGAGTAAGCAACTAAGCGAAATGAAGCCACGGAACGCTTATTTGCCTTCTATCTATGCAGTCTGACACTCCAACAATGTTTTCTGCTTCAATTTGACTCATTTTACAAAGGTGCTTATTCCTGGAGTGAATATGCAGTTCTACGCAAGAGTAAGCAACTAAGCGAAATAAAGCCATGGAACGCTTATATGCTTTCTATCTATGCATTCTGACACCCCAACAAGTTTTCTGCTTGAATTTGACTCATTTTACAAAGGTGCTTATTCCTGGAGTGAATATGCAGTTCTACTCAAGAGTAAGCAACTAAGCGAAATGAAGCCACGGAACGCTTATTTGCCATCCATCTATGCATTCTGACACTCCAACAATGTTTTCTGCTTCAATTTGACTCATTTTACAAAGGTGCTTATTCCTGGAGTGAATATGCAGTTCTACTCAAGAGTAAGCAACTAAGCGAAATGAAGCCACGGAACGCTTACTTGCCTTCTATCTATGCATTCTGACACTCCAACAATGTTTTCTGCTTCAATTTGACTCATTTTACAAAGGTGCTTATTCCTGGAGTGAATATGCTGTTCTACTCAAGAGTAAGCAACTAAGCGAAATAAAGCCATGGAACGCTTATTTGCCTTCTATCTATGCATTCTGACACTCCAACAATGTTTTCTGCTTCAATTTGACTCATTTTACAAAGGTGCTTATTCCTGGAGTGAATATGCAATTCTACTCAAGAGTAAGCAAATAAGCGAAATAAAGCCATGGAACGCTTATTTGCCTTCTATCTATGCATTCTGACACTCCAACAATGTTTTCTGCTTCAATTTGACTCATTTTACAAAGGTGCTTATTCCTGGAGTGAATATGCAGTTCTACTCAAGAGTAAGCAACTAAGCGAAATGAAGCCACGGAACGCTTATTTGCCTTCTATCTATGCATTCTGACACTCCAACAATGTTTTCTGCTTCAATTTGACTCATTTTAAAAAGGTGCTTATTCCTGGAGTGAACATGCAGTTTTACTCAAGAGTAAGCAACTAAGCGAAATGAAGCCACGGAACGCTTATTTGCCTTCTATCTATGCATTCTGACACTCCAACAATGTGTTCTGCTTCAATTTGACTCATTTTACAAAGGTGCTTATTCCTGGAGTGAATATGCAGTTCTACTCAAGAGCAAGCAACTAAGCGATATGAAGCCATAGAACGCTTATTTTCCTTCTATCTATGCAGTCTGAACCTCCAACAATGTTTTCTGCTTCAATTTGACTCATTTTACAAAGGTGCTTATTCCTGGAGTGAATATGCAGTTCTACGCAAGAGTAAGCAACTAAGCGAAATAAAGCCATGGAACGCTTATATGCTTTCTATCTATGCATTCTGACACTCCAACAAGTTTTCTGCTTGAATTTGACTCATTTTACAAAGGTGCTTATTCCTGGAGTGAAAATGCAGTTCTACTCAAGAGTAAGCAACTAAGCGAAATGAAGCCATAGAACTCTTATTTGCCTTCCATCTATGCATTCTGACACTCCAACAATGTTTTCTGCTTCAATTTGACTCATTTTACAAAGGTGCTTATTCCTGGAGTGAATATGCAGTTCTACTCAAGAGTAAGCAACTAAGCGAAATGAAGCCACGGAACGCTTATTTGCCTTCTATCTATGCATTCTGACACTCCAACAATGTTTTCTGCTTCAATTTGACTCATTTTACAAAGGTGCTTATTCCTGGAGTGAATATGCAGTTCTACTCAAGAGCAAGCAACTAAGCGAAATGAAGCCATAGAACGCTTATTTGCCTTCTATCTATGCAGTCTGACACTCCAACAATGTTTTCTGCTTCAATTTGACTCATTTTACAAAGGTGCTTATTCCTGGAGTGAATATGCAGTTCTACGCAAGAGTAAGCAACTAAGCGAAATAAAGCCATGGAACGCTTATATGCTTTCTATCTATGCATTCTGACACTCCAACAAGTTTTCTGCTTCAATTTGACTCATTTTACAAAGGTGCTTATTCCTGGAGTGAAAATGCAGTTCTACTCAAGAGTAAGCAACTAAGCGAAATGAAGCCATAGAACTATTTTTTACCTTCTATGCATTCTGACACTCCAACAATGTTTTCTGCTTCAATTTGACCCATTTTACAAAGGTGCTTATTCCTGATGTGAACATGCAGTTCTACTCAAGAGTAAGCAACTAAGCGAAATGAAGCCACGGAACGCTTATTTGCCTTCTATCTATGCATTCTGACACTCCAACAATGTTTTCTGCTTCAATTTGACTCATTTTACAAAGGTGCTTATTCCTGGAGTGAATATGCAGTTCTACGCAAGAGTAAGCAACTAAGCGAAATAAAGCCATGGAACGCTTATATGCTTTCTATCTATGCATTCTGACACTCCAACAAGTTTTCTGCTTCAATTTGACTCATTTTACAAAGGTGCTTATTCCTGGAGTGAATATGCTGTTCTACTCAAGAGTAAGCAACTAAGCGAAATAAAGCCATGGAACGCTTATTTGCCTTCTATCTATGCATTCTGACACTCCAACAATGTTTTCTGCTTCAATTTGGCTCATTTTACAAAGGTGCTTATTCCTGGAGTGAATATGCTGTTCTACTCAAGAGTAAGCAACTAAGCGAAATAAAGCCATGGAACGCTTATTTGCCTTCTATCTATGCATTCTGACACTCCAACAATGTTTTCTGCTTCAATTTGACTCATTTTACAAAGGTGCTTATTCCTGGAGTGAATATGCAGTTCTACTCAAGAGTAACCAACTAAGCGAAATGAAGCCACGGAACGCTTATTTGCCTTCTCTCTATGCATTCTGACACTCCAACAATGTTTTCTGCTTCAATTTGACTCATTTTAAAAAGGTGCTTATTCCTGGAGTGAACATGCAGTTCTACTCAAGAGTAAGCAACTAAGCGAAATGAAGCCACGGAACGCTTATTTGCCTTCTATCTATGCATTCTGACACTCCAACAATGTGTTCTGCTTCAATTTGACTCATTTTACAAAGGTGCTTATTCCTGGAGTGAATATGCAGTTCTACTCAAGAGCAAGCAACTAAGCGATATGAAGCCATAGAACGCTTATTTTCCTTCTATCTATGCAGTCTGAACCTCCAACAATGTTTTCTGCTTCAATTTGACTCATTTTACAAAGGTGCTTATTCCTGGAGTGAATATGCAGTTCTACGCAAGAGTAAGCAACTAAGCGAAATAAAGCCATGGAACGCTTATATGCTTTCTATCTATGCATTCTGACACTCCAACAAGTTTTCTGCTTGAATTTGACTCATTTTACAAAGGTGCTTATTCCTGGAGTGAAAATGCAGTTCTACTCAAGAGTAAGCAACTAAGCGAAATGAAGCCATAGAACTCTTATTTGCCTTCCATCTATGCATTCTGACACTCCAACAATGTTTTCTGCTTCAATTTGACTCATTTTACAAAGGTGCTTATTCCTGGAGTGAATATGCAGTTCTACTCAAGAGTAAGCAACTAAGCGAAATGAAGCCACGGAACGCTTATTTGCCTTCTATCTATGCATTCTGACACTCCAACAATGTTTTCTGCTTCAATTTGACTCATTTTACAAAGGTGCTTATTCCTGGAGTGAATATGCAGTTCTACTCAAGAGCAAGCAACTAAGCGAAATGAAGCCATAGAACGCTTATTTGCCTTCTATCTATGCAGTCTGACACTCCAACAATGTTTTCTGCTTCAATTTGACTCATTTTACAAAGGTGCTTATTCCTGGAGTGAATATGCAGTTCTACGCAAGAGTAAGCAACTAAGCGAAATAAAGCCATGGAACGCTTATATGCTTTCTATCTATGCATTCTGACACTCCAACAAGTTTTCTGCTTCAATTTGACTCATTTTACAAAGGTGCTTATTCCTGGAGTGAAAATGCAGTTCTACTCAAGAGTAAGCAACTAAGCGAAATGAAGCCATAGAACTATTTTTTACCTTCTATGCATTCTGACACTCCAACAATGTTTTCTGCTTCAATTTGACCCATTTTACAAAGGTGCTTATTCCTGATGTGAACATGCAGTTCTACTCAAGAGTAAGCAACTAAGCGAAATGAAGCCACGGAACGCTTATTTGCCTTCTATCTATGCATTCTGACACTCCAACAATGTTTTCTGCTTCAATTTGACTCATTTTACAAAGGTGCTTATTCCTGGAGTGAATATGCAGTTCTACGCAAGAGTAAGCAACTAAGCGAAATAAAGCCATGGAACGCTTATATGCTTTCTATCTATGCATTCTGACACTCCAACAAGTTTTCTGCTTCAATTTGACTCATTTTACAAAGGTGCTTATTCCTGGAGTGAATATGCTGTTCTACTCAAGAGTAAGCAACTAAGCGAAATAAAGCCATGGAACGCTTATTTGCCTTCTATCTATGCATTCTGACACTCCAACAATGTTTTCTGCTTCAATTTGGCTCATTTTACAAAGGTGCTTATTCCTGGAGTGAATATGCTGTTCTACTCAAGAGTAAGCAACTAAGCGAAATAAAGCCATGGAACGCTTATTTGCCTTCTATCTATGCATTCTGACACTCCAACAATGTTTTCTGCTTCAATTTGACTCATTTTACAAAGGTGCTTATTCCTGGAGTGAATATGCAGTTCTACTCAAGAGTAACCAACTAAGCGAAATGAAGCCACGGAACGCTTATTTGCCTTCTCTCTATGCATTCTGACACTCCAACAATGTTTTCTGCTTCAATTTGACTCATTTTAAAAAGGTGCTTATTCCTGGAGTGAACATGCAGTTCTACTCAAGAGTAAGCAACTAAGCGAAATGAAGCCACGGAACGCTTATTTGCCTTCTATCTATGCATTCTGACACTCCAACAATGTTTTCTGCTTCAATTTGACTCATTTTACAAAGGTGCTTATTCCTGGAGTGAATATGCAGTTCTACTCAAGAGTAAGCAACTAAGCGAAATAAAGCCATGGAACGCTTATATGCTTTCTATCTATGCATTCTGACACCCCAACAAGTTTTCTGCTTGAATTTGACTCATTTTACAAAGGTGCTTATTAACCTGGAGTGAAAATGCAGTTCTACTCAAGAGTAAGCAACTAAGCGAAATGAAGCCATAGAACGCTTATTTGCCTTCCATCTATGCATTCTGACACTCCAACAATGTTTTCTGCTTCAATTTGACTCATTTTACAAAGGTGCTTATTCCTGGAGTGAATATGCAGTTCTACTCAAGAGTAAGCAACTAAGCGAAATGAAGCCACGGAACGCTTATTTGCCTTCTATCTATGCATTCTGACACTCCAACAATGTTTTCTGCTTGAATTTGACTCATTTTACAAAGGTGCTTATTCCTGGAGTGAATATGCAGTTCTACTCAAGAGTAAGCAACTAAGCGAAATGAAGCCACGGAACGCTTATTTGCCTTCCATCTATGCATTCTGACACTCCAACAATGTTTTCTGCTTCAATTTGACTCATTTTACAAAGGTGCTTATTCCTGGAGTGAATATGCAGTTCTACTCAAGAGTAAGCAACTAAGCGAAATGAAGCCACGGAACGCTTACTTGCCTTCTATCTATGCATTCTGACACTCCAACAATGTTTTCTGCTTCAATGTGACTCATTTTACAAAGGTGCTTATTCCTGGAGTGAATATGCTGTTCTACTCAAGAGTAAGCAACTAAGCGAAATAAAGCCACGGAACGCTTATTTGCCTTCTATCTATGCATTCTGACACTCCAACAATGTTTTCTGCTTCAATTTGACTCATTTTACAAAGGTGCTTATTCCTGGAGTGAATATGCAATTCTACTCAAGAGTAAGCAAATAAGCGAAATGAAGCCACGAAACGCTTATTTGCCTTCTATCTATGCATTCTGACACTCCAACAATGTTTTCTGCTTCAATTTGACTCATTTTACAAAGGTGCTCATTCCTGGAGTGAATATGCAGTTCTACTCAAGAGTAAGCAACTAAGCGAAATGAAGCCACGGAACGCTTATTTGCCTTCTATCTATGCATTCTGACACTCCAACAATGTTTTCTGCTTCAATTTGACTCATTTTAAAAAGGTGCTTATTCCTGGAGTGAACATGCAGTTTTACTCAGGAGTAAGCAACTAAGCGAAATGAAGCCACGGAACGCTTATTTGCCTTCTATCTATGCATTCTGACACTCCAACAATGTTTTCTGCTTCAATTTGACTCATTTTACAAAGGTGCTTATTCCTGGAGTGAATATGCAGTTCTACTCAAGAGCCAGCAACTAAGCGATATGAAGCCATAGAACGCTTATTTTCCTTCTATCTATGCAGTCTGAACCTCCAACAATGTTTTCTGCTTCAATTTGACTCATTTTACAAAGGTGCTTATTCCTGGAGTGAATATGCAGTTCTACGCAAGAGTAAGCAACTAAGCGAAATAAAGCCATGGAACGCTTATATGCTTTCTATCTATGCATTCTGACACTCCAACAAGTTTTCTGCTTGAATTTGACTCATTTTACAAAGGTGCTTATTCCTGGAGTGAAAATGCAGTTCTACTCAAGAGTAAGCAACTAAGCGAAATGAAGCCATAGAACGCTTATTTGCCTTCCATCTATGCATTCTGACACTCCAACAATGTTTTCTGCTTCAATTTGACTAGTTTTACAAAGGTGCTTATTCCTGGAGTGAATATGCAGTTCTACTCAAGAGTAAGCAACTAAGCGAAATGAAGCCACGGAACGCTTATTTGCCTTCTATCTATGCATTCTGACACTCCAACAATGTTTTCTGCTTCAATTTGACTCATTTTACAAAGGTGCTTATTCCTGGAGTGAATATGCAGTTCTACTCAAGAGCAAGCAACTAAGCGAAATGAAGCCATAGAACGCTTATTTGCCTTCTATCTATGCAGTCTGACACTCCAACAATGTTTTCTGCTTCAATTTGACTCATTTTACAAAGGTGCTTATTCCTGGAGTGAATATGCAGTTCTACGCAAGAGTAAGGAACTAAGCGAAATAAAGCCATGGAACGCTTATATGCTTTCTATCTATGCATTCTGACACTCCAACAAGTTTTCTGCTTCAATTTGACTCATTTTACAAAGGTGCTTATTCCTGGAGTGAATATGCTGTTCTACTCAAGAGTAAGCAACTAAGCGAAATAAAGCCATGGAACGCTTATTTGCCTTCTATCTATGCATTCTGACACTCCAACAATGTTTTCTGCTTCAATTTGGCTCATTTTACAAAGGTGCTTATTCCTGGAGTGAATATGCTGTTCTACTCAAGAGTAAGCAACTAAGCGAAATAAAGCCATGGAACGCTTATTTGCCTTCTATCTATGCATTCTGACACTCCAACAATGTTTTCTGCTTCAATTTGACTCATTTTACAAAGGTGCTTATTCCTGGAGTGAATATGCAGTTCTACTCAAGAGTAACCAACTAAGCGAAATGAAGCCACGGAACGCTTATTTGCCTTCTATCTATGCATTCTGACACTCCAACAATGTTTTCTGCTTCAATTTGACTCATTTTAAAAAGGTGCTTATTCCTGGAGTGAACATGCAGTTCTACTCAAGAGTAAGCAACTAAGCGAAATGAAGCCACGGAACGCTTATTTGCCTTCTATCTATGCATTCTGACACTCCAACAATGTTTTCTGCTTCAATTTGACTCATTTTACAAAGGTGCTTATTCCTGGAGTGAATATGCAATTCTACTCAAGAGTAAGCAACTAAGCGAAATAAAGCCATGGAACGCTTATTTGCCTTCTATCTATGCATTCTGACACCCCAACAAGTTTTCTGCTTGAATTTGACTCATTTTACAAAGGTGCTTATTAACCTGGAGTGAAAATGCAGTTCTACTCAAGAGTAAGCAACTAAGCGAAATGAAGCCATAGAACGCTTATTTGCCTTCAATCTATGCATTCTGACACTCCAACAATGTTTTCTGCTTCAATTTGACTCATTTTACAAAGGTGCTTATTCCTGGAGTGAATATGCAGTTCTACTCAAGAGTAAGCAACTAAGCGAAATGAAGCCACGGAACGCTTATTTGCCTTCTATCTATGCATTCTGACACTCCAACAATGTTTTCTGCTTCAATTTGACTCATTTTACAAAGGTGCTTATTCCTGGAGTGAATATGCTGTTCTACTCAAGAGTAAGCAACTAAGCGAAATAAAGCCATGGAACGCTTATTTGCCTTCTATCTATGCATTCTGACACTCCAACAATGTTTTCTGCTTCAATTTGACTCATTTTACAAAGGTGCTTATTCCTGGAGTGAATATGCTGTTCTACTCAAGAGTAAGCAACTAAGCGAAATAAAGCCATGGAACGCTTATTTGCCTTCTATCTATGCATTCTGACACTCCAACAATGTTTTCTGCTTCAATTTGACTCATTTTACAAAGGTGCTTATTCCTGGAGTGAATATGCAATTCTACTCAAGAGTAAGCAAATAAGCGAAATAAAGCCATGGAACGCTTATTTGCCTTCTATCTATGCATTCTGACACTCCAACAATGTTTTCTGCTTCAATTTGACTCATTTTACAAAGGTGCTTATTCCTGGAGTGAATATGCAGTTCTACTCAAGAGTAAGCAACTAAGCGAAATGAAGCCACGGAACGCTTGTTTGCCTTCTATCTATGCATTCTGACACTCCAACAATGTTTTCTGCTTCAATTTGACTCATTTTAAAAAGGTGCTTATTCCTGGAGTGAACATGCAGTTCTACTCAAGAGTAAGCAACTAAGCGAAATGAAGCCACGGAACGCTTATTTGCCTTCTATCTATGCATTCTGACACTCCAACAATGTTTTCTGCTTCAATTTGACTCATTTTACAAAGGTGCTTATTCCTGGAGTGAATATGCAGTTCTTCGCAAGAGTAAGCAACTAAGCGAAATAAAGCCATGGAACGCTTATATGCTTTCTATCTATGCATTCTGACACCCCAACAAGTTTTCTGCTTGAATTTGACTCATTTTACAAAGGTGCTTATTCCTGGAGTGAATATGCAGTTCTACTCAAGAGTAAGCAACTAAGCGAAATGAAGCCACGGAACGCTTATTTGCCTTCCATCTATGCATTCTGACACTCCAACAATGTTTTCTGCTTCAATTTGACTCATTTTACAAAGGTGCTTATTCCTGGAGTGAATATGCAGTTCTACTCAAGAGTAAGCAACTAAGCGAAATGAAGCCACGGAACGCTTACTTGCCTTCTATCTATGCATTCTGACACTCCAACAATGTTTTCTGCTTCAATTTGACTCATTTTACAAAGGTGCTTATTCCTGGAGTGAATATGCTGTTCTACTCAAGAGTAAGCAACTAAGCGAAATAAAGCCATGGAACGCTTATTTGCCTTCTATCTATGCATTCTGACACTCCAACAATGTTTTCTGCTTCAATTTGACTCATTTTACAAAGGTGCTTATTCCTGGAGTGAATATGCAATTCTACTCAAGAGTAAGCAACTAAGCGAAATGAAGCCACGGAACGCTTATATGCTTTTTATCTATGCATTCTGACACTCCAACAAGTTTTCTGCTTCAATTTGACTCATTTTACAAAGGTGCTTATTCCTGGAGTGAAAATGCAGTTCTACTCAAGAGTAAGCAACTAAGCGAAATGAAGCCATAGAACGATTATTTGCCTTCTATCTATGCATTCTGACACTCCAACAATGTTTTCTGCTTCAATTTGACCCATTTTACAAAGGTGCTTATTCCTGATGTGAACATGCAGTTCTACTCAAGAGTAAGCAACTAAGCGAAATGAAGCCACGGAACGCTTATTTGCCTTCTATCTATGCATTCTGACACTCCAACAATGTTTTCTGCTTCAATTTGACTCATTTTACCAAGGTGCTTATTCCTGGAGTGAATATGCAGTTCTACTCAAGAGCAAGCAACTAAGCGAAATGAAGCCATAGAACGCTTATTTGCCTTCTATCTATGCAGTCTGACACTCCAACAATGTTTTCTGCTTCAATTTGACTCATTTTACAAAGGTGCTTATTCCTGGAGTGAATATGCAGTTCTTCGCAAGAGTAAGCAACTAAGCGAAATAAAGCCATGGAACGCTTATATGCTTTCTATCTATGCATTCTGACACCCCAACAAGTTTTCTGCTTGAATTTGACTCATTTTACAAAGGTGCTTATTCCTGGAGTGAATATGCAGTTCTACTCAAGAGTAAGCAACTAAGCGAAATGAAGCCACGGAACGCTTATTTGCCTTCCATCTATGCATTCTGACACTCCAACAATGTTTTCTGCTTCAATTTGACTCATTTTACCAAGGTGCTTATTCCTGGAGTGAATATGCAGTTCTACTCAAGAGCAAGCAACTAAGCGAAATGAAGCCATAGAACGCTTATTTGCCTTCTATCTATGCAGTCTGACACTCCAACAATGTTTTCTGCTTCAATTTGACTCATTTTACAAAGGTGCTTATTCCTGGAGTGAATATGCAGTTCTTCGCAAGAGTAAGCAACTAAGCGAAATAAAGCCATGGAACGCTTACTTGCCTTCTATCTATGCATTCTGACACTCCAACAATGTTTTCTGCTTCAATTTGACTCATTTTACAAAGGTGCTTATTCCTGGAGTGAATATGCTGTTCTACTCAAGAGTAAGCAACTAAGCGAAATAAAGCCATGGAACGCTTATTTGCCTTCTATCTATGCATTCTGACACTCCAACAATGTTTTCTGCTTCAATTTGACTCATTTTACAAAGGTGCTTATTCCTGGAGTGAATATGCAATTCTACTCAAGAGTAAGCAACTAAGCGAAATGAAGCCACGGAACGCTTATATGCTTTTTATCTATGCATTCTGACACTCCAACAAGTTTTCTGCTTCAATTTGACTCATTTTACAAAGGTGCTTATTCCTGGAGTGAAAATGCAGTTCTACTCAAGAGTAAGCAACTAAGCGAAATGAAGCCATAGAACGATTATTTGCCTTCTATCTATGCATTCTGACACTCCAACAATGTTTTCTGCTTCAATTTGACCCATTTTACAAAGGTGCTTATTCCTGATGTGAACATGCAGTTCTACTCAAGAGTAAGCAACTAAGCGAAATGAAGCCACGGAACGCTTATTTGCCTTCTATCTATGCATTCTGACACTCCAACAATGTTTTCTGCTTCAAGTTTACTCATTTTATAAAGGTGCTTATTCCTGGAGTGAATATGCTGTTCTACTCAAGAGTAAGCAACTAAGCGAAATAAAGCCATGGAACGCTTATTTGCCTTCTATCTATGCATTCTGACACTCCAACAATGTTTTCTGCTTCAATTTGACTCATTTTACAAAGGTGCTTATTCCTGGAGTGAATATGCTGTTCTACTCCAGAGTAAGCAACTAAGCGAAATAAAGCCATGGAACGCTTATTTGCCTTCTATCTATGCATTCTGACACTCCAACAATGTTTTCTGCTTCAATTTGACTCATTTTACAAAGGTGCTTATTCCTGGAGTGAATATGCAGTTCTACGCAAGAGTAAGCAACTAAGCGAAATAAAGCCATGGAACGCTTATATGCTTTCTATCTATGCATTCTGACACTCCAACAAGTTTTCTGCTTCAATTTGACTCATTTTACAAAGGTGCTTATTCCTGGAGTGAAAATGCAGTTCTACTCAAGAGTAAGCACCTAAGCGAAATGAAGCCATAGAACGATTATTTGCCTTCTATCTATGCATTCTGACACTCCAACAATGTTTTCTGCTTCAATTTGACTCATTTTACAAAGGTGCTTATTCCTGGAGTGAATATGCAGTTCTACTCAAGAGTAAGCAACTAAGCGAAATGAAGCCACGGAACGCTTGTTTGCCTTCTATCTATGCATTCTGACACTCCAACAATGTTTTCTGCTTCAATTTGACTCATTTTAAAAAGGTCCTTATTCCTGGAGTGAACATGCAGTTCTACTCAAGAGTAAGCAACTAAGTGAAATGAAGCCACGGAACGCTTATTTGCCTTCTATCTATGCATTCTGACACTCCAACAATGTTTTCTGCTTCAATTTGACTCATTTTACAAAGGTGCTTATTCCTGGAGTGAATATGCAGTTCTACTCAAGAGCAAGCAACTAAGCGAAATGAAGCCATAGAACGCTTATTTGCCTTCTATCTATGCAGTCTGACACTCCAACAATGTTTTCTGCTTCAATTTGACTCATTTTACAAAGGTGCTTATTCCTGGAGTGAATATGCAGTTCTACGCAAGAGTAAGCAACTAAGCGAAATAAAGCCATGGAACGCTTATATGCTTTCTATCTATGCATTCTGACACCCAAACAAGTTTTCTGCTTGAATTTGACTCATTTTACAAAGGTGCTTATTCCTGGAGTGAATATGCAGTTCTACTCAAGAGTAAGCAACTAAGCGAAATGAAGCCACGGAACGCTTATTTGCCATCCATCTATGCATTCTGACACTCCAACAATGTTTTCTGCTTCAATTTGACTCATTTTACAAAGGTGCTTATTCCTGGAGTGAATATGCAGTTCTACTCAAGAGTAAGCAACTAAGCGAAATGAAGCCACGGAACGCTTACTTGCCTTCTATCTATGCATTCTGACACTCCAACAATGTTTTCTGCTTCAATTTGACTCATTTTACAAAGGTGCTTATTCCTGGAGTGAATATGCTGTTCTACTCAAGAGTAAGCAACTAAGCGAAATAAAGCCATGGAACGCTTATTTGCCTTCTATCTATGCATTCTGACACTCCAACAATGTTTTCTGCTTCAATTTGACTCATTTTACAAAGGTGCTTATTCCTGGAGTGAATATGCAATTCTACTCAAGAGTAAGCAAATAAGCGAAATAAAGCCATGGAACGCTTATTTGCCTTCTATCTATGCATTCTGACACTCCAACAATGTTTTCTGCTTCAATTTGACTCATTTTACAAAGGTGCTTATTCCTGGAGTGAATATGCAGTTCTACTCAAGAGTAAGCAACTAAGCGAAATGAAACCACGGAACGCTTATTTGCCTTCTATCTATGCATTCTGACACTCCAACAATGTTTTCTGCTTCAATTTGACTCATTTTAAAAAGGTGCTTATTCCTGGAGTGAACATGCAGTTTTACTCAAGAGTAAGCAACTAAGCGAAATGAAGCCACGGAACGCTTATTTGCCTTCTATCTATGCATTCTGACACTCCAACAATGTGTTCTGCTTCAATTTGACTCATTTTACAAAGGTGCTTATTCCTGGAGTGAATATGCAGTTCTACTCAAGAGCAAGCAACTAAGCGAAATGAAGCCATAGAACGCTTATTTGCCTTCTATCTATGCAGTCTGAACCTCCAACAATGTTTTCTGCTTCAATTTGACTCATTTTACAAAGGTGCTTATTCCTGGAGTGAATATGCAGTTCTACGCAAGAGTAAGCAACTAAGCGAAATAAAGCCATGGAACGCTTATATGCTTTCTATCTATGCATTCTGACACTCCAACAAGTTTTCTGCTTGAATTTGACTCATTTTACAAAGGTGCTTATTCCTGGAGTGAAAATGCAGTTCTACTCAAGAGTAAGCAACTAAGCGAAATGAAGCCATAGAACGCTTATTTGCCTTCCATCTATGCATTCTGACACTCCAACAATGTTTTCTGCTTCAATTTGACTCATTTTACAAAGGTGCTTATTCCTGGAGTGAATATGCAGTTCTACTCAAGAGTAAGCAACTAAGCGAAATGAAGCCACGGAACGCTTATTTGCCTTCTATCTATGCATTCTGACACTCCAACAATGTTTTCTGCTTCAATTTGACTCATTTTACAAAGGTGCTTATTCCTGGAGTGAATATGCAGTTCTACTCAAGAGCAAGCAACTAAGCGAAATGAAGCCATAGAACGCTTATTTGCCTTCTATCTATGCAGTCTGACACTCCAACAATGTTTTCTGCTTCAATTTGACTCATTTTAAAAAGGTGCTTATTCCTGGAGTGAATATGCAGTGCTACGCAAGAGTAAGCAACTAAGCGAAATAAAGCCATGGAACGCTTATATGCTTTCTATCTATGCATTCTGACACTCCAACAAGTTTTCTGCTTCAATTTGACTCATTTTACAAAGGTGCTTATTCCTGGAGTGAAAATGCAGTTCTACTCAAGAGTAAGCAACTAAGCGAAATGAAGCCATAGAACGATTATTTGCCTTCTATCTATGCATTCTGACACTCCAACAATGTTTTCTGCTTCAATTTGACCCATTTTACAAAGGTGCTTATTCCTGATGTGAACATGCAGTTCTACTCAAGAGTAAGCAACTAAGCGAAATGAAGCCACGGAACGCTTATTTGCCTTCTATCTATGCATTCTGACACTCCAACAATGTTTTCTGCTTCAAGTTTACTCATTTTATAAAGGTGCTTATTCCTGGAGTGAATATGCTGTTCTACTCAAGAGTAAGCAACTAAGCGAAATAAAGCCATGGAACGCTTATTTGCCTTCTATCTATGCATTCTGACACTCCAACAATGTTTTCTGCTTCAATTTGACTCATTTTACAAAGGTGCTTATTCCTGGAGTGAATATGCTGTTCTACTCAAGAGTAAGCAACTAAGCGAAATAAAGCCATGGAACGCTTATTTGCCTTCTATCTATGCATTCTGACACTCCAACAATGTTTTCTGCTTCAATTTGACTCATTTTACAAAGGTGCTTATTCCTGGAGTGAATATGCAGTTCTACGCAAGAGTAAGCAACTAAGCGAAATAAAGCCATGGAACGCTTATATGCTTTCTATCTATGCATTCTGACACTCCAACAAGTTTTCTGCTTCAATTTGACTCATTTTACAAAGGTGCTTATTCCTGGAGTGAAAATGCAGTTCTACTCAAGAGTAAGCACCTAAGCGAAATGAAGCCATAGAACGATTATTTGCCTTCTATCTATGCATTCTGACACGCCAACAATGTTTTCTGCTTCAATTTGACCCATTTTACAAAGGTGCTTATTCCTGATGTGAACATGCAGTTCTACTCAAGAGTAAGCAACTAAGCGAAATGAAGCCACGGAACGCTTATTTGCCTTCTATCTATGCATTCTGACACTCCAACAATGTTTTCTGCTTCAATTTTACTCATTTTACAAAGGTGCTTATTCCTGGAGTGAATATGCTGTTCTACTCAAGAGTAAGCAACTAAGCGAAATAAAGCCATGGAACGCTTATTTGCCTTCTATCTATGCATTCTGACACTCCAACAATGTTTTCTGCTTCAATTTGACTCATTTTACAAAGGTGCTTATTCCTGGAGTGAATATGCTGTTCTACTCAAGAGTAAGCAACTAAGCGAAATAAAGCCATGGAACGCTTATTTGCCTTCTATCTATGCATTCTGACACTCCAACAATGTTTTCTGCTTCAATTTGACTCATTTTACAAAGGTGCTTATTCCTGGAGTGAATATGCAGTTCTACTCAAGAGTAAGCAACTAAGCGAAATGAAGCCACGGAACGCTTATTTGCCTTCTATCTATGCATTCTGACACTCCAACAATGTTTTCTGCTTCAATTTGACTCATTTTAAAAAGGTGCTTATTCCTGGAGTGAATATGCAGTTCTACTCAAGAGTAAGCAACTAAGCGAAATAAAGCCATGGAACGCTTATATGCTTTCTATCTATGCATTCTGACACCCCAACAAGTTTTCTGCTTGAATTTGACTCATTTTACAAAGGTGCTTATTCCTGGAGTGAAAATGCAGTTCTACTCAAGAGTAAGCAACTAAGCGAAATGAAGCCATAGAACGCTTGTTTGCCTTCTATCTATGCATTCTGACACTCCAACAATGTTTTCTGCTTCAATTTGACTCATTTTAAAAAGGTCCTTATTCCTGGAGTGAACATGCAGTTCTACTCAAGAGTAAGCAACTAAGTGAAATGAAGCCACGGAACGCTTATTTGCCTTCTATCTATGCATTCTGACACTCCAACAATGTTTTCTGCTTCAATTTGACTCATTTTACAAAGGTGCTTATTCCTGGAGTGAATATGCAGTTCTACTCAAGAGCAAGCAACTAAGCGAAATGAAGCCATAGAACGCTTATTTGCCTTCTATCTATGCAGTCTGACACTCCAACAATGTTTTCTGCTTCAATTTGACTCATTTTACAAAGGTGCTTATTCCTGGAGTGAATATGCAGTTCTACGCAAGAGTAAGCAACTAAGCGAAATAAAGCCATGGAACGCTTATTTGCCTTCCATCTATGCATTCTGACACTCCAACAATGTTTTCTGCTTCAATTTGACTCATTTTACAAAGGTGCTTATTCCTGGAGTGAATATGCAGTTCTACTCAAGAGTAAGCAACTAAGCGAAATGAAGCCACGGAACGCTTACTTGCCTTCTATCTATGCATTCTGACACTCCAACAATGTTTTCTGCTTCAATTTGACTCATTTTACAAAGGTGCTTATTCCTGGAGTGAATATGCTGTTCTACTCAAGAGTAAGCAACTAAGCGAAATAAAGCCATGGAACGCTTATTTGCCTTCTATCTATGCATTCTGACACTCCAACAATGTTTTCTGCTTCAATTTGACTCATTTTACAAAGGTGCTTATTCCTGGAGTGAATATGCAATTCTACTCAAGAGTAAGCAAATAAGCGAAATAAAGCCATGGAACGCTTATTTGCCTTCTATCTATGCATTCTGACACTCCAACAATGTTTTCTGCTTCAATTTGACTCATTTTACAAAGGTGCTTATTCCTGGAGTGAATATGCAGTTCTACTCAAGAGTAAGCAACTAAGCGAAATGAAGCCACGGAACGCTTATTTGCCTTCTATCTATGCATTCTGACACTCCAACAATGTTTTCTGCTTCAATTTGACTCATTTTAAAAAGGTGCTTATTCCTGGAGTGAACATGCAGTTTTACTCAAGAGTAAGCAACTAAGCGAAATGAAGCCACGGAACGCTTATTTGCCTTCTATCTACGCATTCTGACACTCCAACAATGTGTTCTGCTTCAATTTGACTCATTTTACAAAGGTGCTTATTCCTGGAGTGAATATGCAGTTCTACTCAAGAGCAAGCAACTAAGCGAAATGAAGCCATAGAACGCTTATTTGCCTTCTATCTATGCAGTCTGAACCTCCAACAATGTTTTCTGCTTCAATTTGACTCATTTTACAAAGGTGCTTATTCCTGGAGTGAATATGCAGTTCTACGCAAGAGTAAGCAACTAAGCGAAATAAAGCCATGGAACGCTTATATGCTTTCTATCTATGCATTCTGACACTCCAACAAGTTTTCTGCTTGAATTTGACTCATTTTACAAAGGTGCTTATTCCTGGAGTGAAAATGCAGTTCTACTCAAGAGTAAGCAACTAAGCGAAATGAAGCCATAGAACGCTTATTTGCCTTCCATCTATGCATTCTGACACTCCAACAATGTTTTCTGCTTCAATTTGACTCATTTTACAAAGGTGCTTATTCCTGGAGTGAATATGCAGTTCTACTCAAGAGTAAGCAACTAAGCGAAATGAAGCCACGGAACGCTTATTTGCCTTCTATCTATGCATTCTGACACTCCAACAATGTTTTCTGCTTCAATTTGACTCATTTTACAAAGGTGCTTATTCCTGGAGTGAATATGCAGTTCTACTCAAGAGCAAGCAACTAAGCGAAATGAAGCCATAGAACGCTTATTTGCCTTCTATCTATGCAGTCTGACACTCCAACAATGTTTTCTGCTTCAATTTGACTCATTTTAAAAAGGTGCTTATTCCTGGAGTGAATATGCAGTGCTACGCAAGAGTAAGCAACTAAGCGAAATAAAGCCATGGAACGCTTATATGCTTTCTATCTATGCATTCTGACACTCCAACAAGTTTTCTGCTTCAATTTGACTCATTTTACAAAGGTGCTTATTCCTGGAGTGAAAATGCAGTTCTACTCAAGAGTAAGCAACTAAGCGAAATGAAGCCATAGAACGATTATTTGCCTTCTATCTATGCATTCTGACACTCCAACAATGTTTTCTGCTTCAATTTGACCCATTTTACAAAGGTGCTTATTCCTGATGTGAACATGCAGTTCTACTCAAGAGTAAGCAACTAAGCGAAATGAAGCCACGGAACGCTTATTTGCCTTCTATCTATGCATTCTGACACTCCAACAATGTTTTCTGCTTCAAGTTTACTCATTTTATAAAGGTGCTTATTCCTGGAGTGAATATGCTGTTCTACTCAAGAGTAAGCAACTAAGCGAAATAAAGCCATGGAACGCTTATTTGCCTTCTATCTATGCATTCTGACACTCCAACAATGTTTTCTGCTTCAATTTGACTCATTTTACAAAGGTGCTTATTCCTGGAGTGAATATGCTGTTCTACTCAAGAGTAAGCAACTAAGCGAAATAAAGCCATGGAACGCTTATTTGCCTTCTATCTATGCATTCTGACACTCCAACAATGTTTTCTGCTTCAATTTGACTCATTTTACAAAGGTGCTTATTCCTGGAGTGAATATGCAGTTCTACGCAAGAGTAAGCAACTAAGCGAAATAAAGCCATGGAACGCTTATATGCTTTCTATCTATGCATTCTGACACTCCAACAAGTTTTCTGCTTCAATTTGACTCATTTTACAAAGGTGCTTATTCCTGGAGTGAAAATGCAGTTCTACTCAAGAGTAAGCACCTAAGCGAAATGAAGCCATAGAACGATTATTTGCCTTCTATCTATGCATTCTGACACGCCAACAATGTTTTCTGCTTCAATTTGACCCATTTTACAAAGGTGCTTATTCCTGATGTGAACATGCAGTTCTACTCAAGAGTAAGCAACTAAGCGAAATGAAGCCACGGAACGCTTATTTGCCTTCTATCTATGCATTCTGACACTCCAACAATGTTTTCTGCTTCAATTTTACTCATTTTACAAAGGTGCTTATTCCTGGAGTGAATATGCTGTTCTACTCAAGAGTAAGCAACTAAGCGAAATAAAGCCATGGAACGCTTATTTGCCTTCTATCTATGCATTCTGACACTCCAACAATGTTTTCTGCTTCAATTTGACTCATTTTACAAAGGTGCTTATTCCTGGAGTGAATATGCTGTTCTACTCAAGAGTAAGCAACTAAGCGAAATAAAGCCATGGAACGCTTATTTGCCTTCTATCTATGCATTCTGACACTCCAACAATGTTTTCTGCTTCAATTTGACTCATTTTACAAAGGTGCTTATTCCTGGAGTGAATATGCAGTTCTACTCAAGAGTAAGCAACTAAGCGAAATGAAGCCACGGAACGCTTATTTGCCTTCTATCTATGCATTCTGACACTCCAACAATGTTTTCTGCTTCAATTTGACTCATTTTAAAAAGGTGCTTATTCCTGGAGTGAACATGCAGTTCTACTCAAGAGTAAGCAACTAAGCGAAATGAAGCCACGGAACGCTTATTTGCCTTCTATCTATGCATTCTGACACTCCAACAATGTTTTCTGCTTCAATTTGACTCATTTTACAAAGGTGCTTATTCCTGGAGTGAATATGCAGTTCTACTCAAGAGTAAGCAACTAAGCGAAATAAAGCCATGGAACGCTTATATGCTTTCTATCTATGCATTCTGACACCCCAACAAGTTTTCTGCTTGAATTTGACTCATTTTACAAAGGTGCTTATTCCTGGAGTGAAAATGCAGTTCTACTCAAGAGTAAGCAACTAAGCGAAATGAAGCCATAGAACGCTTATTTGCCTTCCATCTATGCATTCTGACACTCCAACAATGTTTTCTGCTTCAATTTGACTCATTTTACAAAGGTGCTTATTCCTGGAGTGAATATGCAGTTCTACTCAAGAGTAAGCAACTAAGGGAAATGAAGCCACGGAACGCTTATTTGCCTTCTATCTATGCATTCTGACACTCCAACAATGTTTTCTGCTTCAATTTGACTCATTTTACAAAGGTGCTTATTCCTGGAGTGAATATGCTGTTCTACTCAAGAGTAAGCAACTAAGCGAAATAAAGCCATGGAACGCTTATTTGCCTTCTATCTATGCATTCTGACACTCCAACAAAGTTTTCTGCTTCAATTTGACTCATTTTACAAAGGTGCTTATTCCTGGAGTGAATATGCTGTTCTACTCAAGAGTAAGCAACTAAGCGAAATAAAGCCATGGGACGCTTATTTGCCTTCTATCTATGCATTCTGACACTCCAACAATGTTTTCTGCTTCAATTTGACTCATTTTACAAAGGTGCTTATTCCTGGAGTGAATATGCTGTTCTACTCAAGAGTAAGCAACTAAGCGAAATAAAGCCATGGAACGCTTATTTGCCTTCTATCTATGCATTCTGACACTCCAACAATGTTTTCTGCTTCAATTTGACTCATTTTACAAAGGTGCTTATTCCTGGAGTGAATATGCAATTCTACTCAAGAGTAAGCAAATAAGTGAAATAAAGCCATGGAACGCTTATTCGCCTTCTATCTATGCATTCTGACACTCCAACAATGTTTTCTGCTTCAATTTGACTCATTTTACAAAGGTGCTTATTCCTGGAGTGAATATGCAGTTCTACTCAAGAGTAAGCAACTAAGCGAAATGAAGCCACGGAACGCTTATTTGCCTTCTATCTATGCATTCTGACACTCCAACAATGTTTTCTGCTTCAATTTGACTCATTTTAAAAAGGTCCTTATTCCTGGAGTGAACATGCAGTTCTACTCAAGAGTAAGCAACTAAGCGAAATGAAGCCACGGAACGCTTATTTGCCTTCTATCTATGCATTCTGACACTCCAACAATGTTTTCTGCTTCAATTTGACTCATTTTACAAAGGTGCTTATTCCTGGAGTGAATATGCAGTTCTACTCAAGAGCAAGCAACTAAGCGAAATGAAGCCATAGAACGCTTATTTGCCTTCTATCTATGCAGTCTGACACTCCAACAATGTTTTCTGCTTCAATTTGACTCATTTTACAAAGGTGCTTATTCCTGGAGTGAATATGCAGTTCTACGCAAGAGTAAGCAACTAAGCGAAATAAAGCCATGGAACGCTTATTTGCCTTCTATCTATGCATTCTGACACTCCAACAATGTTTTCTGCTTCCATTTGACTCATTTTACAAAGGTGCTTATTCCTGGAGTGAATATGCAATTCTACTCAAGAGTAAGCAAATAAGTGAAATAAAGCCAGGGAACGCTTATTCGCCTTCTATCTATGCATTCTGACACTCCAACAATGTTTTCTGCTTCGATTTGACTCATTTTAAAAAGGTGCTTATTCCTTGGGTGAACATGCAGTTCTACTCAAGAGTAAGCAACTAAGCGAAATAAAGCCATGGAACGCTTATTTGCCTTCTATCTATGCATTCTGACACTCCAACAATGTTTTCTGCTTCAATTTGACTCATTTTACAAAGGTGCTTATTCCTGGAGTGAATATGCAATTCTACTCAAGAGTAAGCAAATAAGTGAAATAAAGCCATGGAACGCTTATTCGCCTTCTATCTATGCATTCTGACACTCCAACAATGTTTTCTGCTTCAATTTGACTCATTTTAAAAAGGTGCTTATTACTGGAGTGAACATGTAGTTCTACTCAAGAGTAAGCAACTAAGCGAAATGAAGCCACGGAACGCTTATTTGCCTTCTATCTATGCATTCTGACACTCCAACAATGTTTTCTGCTTCAATTTGACTCATTTTACAAAGGTGCTTATTCCTGGAGTGAATATGCAGTTCTACTCAAGAGCAAGCAACTAAGCGAAATGAAGCCATAGAACGCTTATTTGCCTTCTATCTATGCATTCTGACACTCCAACAATGTTTTCTGCTTCAATTTGACTCATTTTACAAAGGTGCTTATTCCTGGAGTGAATATGCAGTTCTACTCAAGAGCAAGCAACTAAGCGAAATGAAGCCATAGAACGCTTATTTGCCTTCTATCTATGCATTCTGACACTCCAACAATGTTTTCTGCTTCAATTTGACTCATTTTACAAAGGTGCTTATTCCTGGAGTGAATATGCAATTCTACTCAAGAGTAAGCAAATAAGTGAAATAAAGCCATGGAACGCTTATTCGCCTTCTATCTATGCATTCTGACACTCCAACAATGTTTTCTGCTTCAATTTGACTCATTTTACAAAGGTGCTTATTCCTGGAGTGAATATGCAGTTCTACTCAAGAGTAAGCAACTAAGCGAAATGAAGCCATGGAACGCTTATTTGCCTTCTATCTATGCATTCTGACACTCCAACAATGTTTTCTGCTTCAATTTAACTCATTTTAAAAAGGTGCTTATTCCTGGAGTGAACATGCAGTTCTACTCAAGAGTAAGCAACTAAGCGAAATGAAGCCACGGAACGCTTATTTGCCTTCTATCTATGCATTCTGACACTCCAACAATGTTTTCTGCTTCAATTTGACTCATTTTACAAAGGTGCTTATTCCTGGAGTGAATATGCAGTTCTACTCAAGAGCAAGCAACTAAGCGAAATGAAGCCATAGAACGCTTATTTGCCTTCTATCTATGCAGTCTGACACTCCAACAATGTTTTCTGCTTCAATTTGACTCATTTTACAAAGGTGCTTATTCCTGGAGTGAATATGCAGTTCTACGCAAGAGTAAGCAACTAAGCGAAATAAAGCCATGGAACGCTTATATGCTTTCTATCTATGCATTCTGACACTCCAACAAGTTTTCTGCTTCAATTTGACTCATTTTACAAAGGTGCTTATTCCTGGAGTGAAAATGCAGTTCTACTCAAGAGTAAGCAACTAAGCGAAATGAAGCCACGGAACGCTTATTTGCCTTCTATCTATGCATTCTGACACTCCAACAATGTTTTCTGCTTCAATTTGACTCATTTTACAAAGGTGCTTATTCCTGGAGTGAATATGCAGTTCTACTCAAGAGTAAGCAACTAAGCGAAATGAAGCCACGGAACGCTTGTTTGCCTTCTATCTATGCATTCTGACACTCCAACAATGTTTTCTGCTTCAATTTGACTCATTTTAAAAAGGTGCTTATTCCTGGAGTGAACATGCAGTTCTACTCAAGAGTAAGCAACTAAGCGAAATGAAGCGACGGAACGCTTATTTGCCTTCTATCTATGCATTCTGACACTCCAACAATGTTTTCTGCTTCAATTTGACTCATTTTACAAAGGTGCTTATTCCTGGAGTGAATATGCAGTTCTACTCAAGAGCAAGCAACTAAGCGAAATGAAGCCATAGAACGCTTATTTGCCTTCTATCTATGCAGTCTGACACTCCAACAAAGTTTTCTGCTTCAATTTGACTCATTTTACAAAGGTGCTTATTCCTGGAGTGAATATGCAGTTCTATGCAAGAGTAAGCAACTAAGCGAAATAAAGCCATGGAACGCTTATATGCTTTCTATCTATGCATTCTGACACCCCAACAAGTTTTCTGCTTGAATTTGACTCATTTTACAAAGGTGCTTATTCCTGGAGTGAATATGCAGTTCTAATCAAGAGTAAGCAACTAAGCGAAATGAAGCCACGGAACGCTTATTTGCCTTCCATCTATGCATTCTGACACTCCAACAATGTTTTCTGCTTCAATTTGACTCATTTTACAAAGGTGCTTATTCCTGGAGTGAATATGCAGTTCTACTCAAGAGTAAGCAACTAAGCGAAATGAAGCCACGGAACGCTTACTTGCCTTCTATCTATGCATTCTGACACTCCAACAATGTTTTCTGCTTCAATTTGACTCATTTTACAAAGGTGCTTATTCCTGGAGTGAATATGCTGTTCTACTCAAGAGTAAGCAACTAAGCGAAATAAAGCCATGGAACGCTTATTTGCCTTCTATCTCTGCATTCTGACACTCCAACAATGTTTTCTGCTTCAATTTGACTCATTTTACAAAGGTGCTTATTCCTGGAGTGAATATGCAATTCTACTCAAGAGTAAGCAAATAAGCGAAATAAAGCCATGGAACGCTTATTTGCCTTCTATCTATGCATTCTGACACTCCAACAATGTTTTCTGCTTCAATTTGACTCATTTTACAAAGGTGCTTATTCCTGGAGTGAATATGCAGTTCTACTCAAGAGTAAGCAACTAAGCGAAATGAAGCCACGGAACGCTTATTTGCCTTCTATCTATGCATTCTGACACTCCAACAATGTTTTCTGCTTCAATTTGACTCATTTTAAAAAGGTGCTTATTCCTGGAGTGAACATGCAGTTTTACTCAAGAGTAAGCAACTAAGCGAAATGAAGCCACGGAACGCTTATTTGCCTTCTATCTATGCATTCTGACACTCCAACAATGTTTTCTGCTTCAATTTGACTCATTTTACAAAGGTGCTTATTCCTGGAGTGAATATGCAGTTCTACTCAAGAGCAAGCAACTAAGCGAAATGAAGCCATAGAACGCTTATTTGCCTTCTATCTATGCAGTCTGAACCTCCAACAATGTTTTCTGCTTCAATTTGACTCATTTTACAAAGGTGCTTATTCCTGGAGTGAATATGCAGTTCTACGCAAGAGTAAGCAACTAAGCGAAATAAAGCCATGGAACGCTTATATGCTTTCTATCTATGCATTCTGACACTCCAACAAGTTTTCTGCTTGAATTTGACTCATTTTACAAAGGTGCTTATTCCTGGAGTGAAAATGCAGTTCTACTCAAGAGTAAGCAACTAAGCGAAATGAAGCCATAGAACGCTTATTTGCCTTCCATCTATGCATTCTGACACTCCAACAATGTTTTCTGCTTCAATTTGACTCATTTTACAAAGGTGCTTATTCCTGGAGTGAATATGCAGTTCTACTCAAGAGTAAGCAACTAAGCGAAATGAAGCCACGGAACGCTTATTTGCCTTCTATCTATGCATTCTGACACTCCAACAATGTTTTCTGCTTCAATTTGACTCATTTTACAAAGGTGCTTATTCCTGGAGTGAATATGCAGTTCTACTCAAGAGCAAGCAACTAAGCGAAATGAAGCCACGGAACGCTTATTTGCCTTCTATCTATGCATTCTGACACTCCAACAATGTTTTCTGTTTCAATTTGACTCATTTTAAAAAGGTGCTTATTCCTGGAGTGAACATGCAGTTCTACTCAAGAGTAAGCAACTAAGCGAAATGAAGCCATAGAACGCTTATTTGCCTTCTATCTATGCAGTCTGACACTCCAACAATGTTTTCTGCTTCAATTTGACTCATTTTACAAAGGTGCTTATTCCTGGAGTGAATATGCAGTTCTACGCAAGAGTAAGCAACTAAGCGAAATAAAGCCATGGAACACTTATATGCTTTCTATCTATGCATTCTGACACCCCAGCAAGTTTTCTGCTTGAATTTGACTCATTTTACAAAGGTGCTTATTCCTGGAGTGAAAATGCAGTTCTACTCAAGAGTAAGCAACTAAGCGAAATGAAGCCATAGAACGCTTATTTGCCTTCCATCTATGCATTCTGACACTCCAACAATGTTTTCTGCTTCAATTTGACTCATTTTACAAAGGTGCTTATTCCTGGAGTGAATATGCAGTTCTACTCAAGAGTAAGCAACTAAGCGAAATGAAGCCACAGAACGCTTATTTGCCTTCTATCTATGCATTCTGACACTCCAACAATGTTTTCTGCTTCAATTTGACTCATTTTACAAAGGTGCTTATTCCTGGAGTGAATATGCTGTTCTACTCAAGAGTAAGCAACTAAGCGAAATAAAGCCATGGAACGCTTATTTGCCTTCTATCTATGCATTCTGACACTCCAACAATGTTTTCTGCTTCAATTTGACTCATTTTACAAAGGTGCTTATTCCTGGAGTGAATATGCAATTCTACTCAAGAGTAAGCAACTAAGCGAAATAAAGCCATGGAACGCTTATTTGCCTTCTATCTATGCATTCTGACACTCCAACAATGTTTTCTGCTTCAATTTGACTCATTTTACAAAGGTGCTTATTCCTGGAGTGAATATGCAGTTCTACTCAAGAGTAAGCAACTAAGCGAAATGAAGCCACGGAACGCTTGTTTGCCTTCTATCTATGCATTCTGACACTCCAACAATGTTTTCTGCTTCAATTTGACTCATTTTAAAAAGGTGCTTATTCCTGGAGTGAACATGCAGTTCTACTCAAGAGTAAGCAACTAAGCGAAATGAAGCCACGGAACGCTTATTTGCCTTCTATCTATGCATTCTGACACTCCAACAATGTTTTCTGCTTCAATTTGACTCATTTTACAAAGGTGCTTATTCCTGGAGTGAATATGCAGTTCTATGCAAGAGTAAGCAACTAAGCGAAATAAAGCCATGGAACGCTTATATGCTTTCTATCTATGCATTCTGACACCCCAACAAGTTTTCTGCTTGAATTTGACTCATTTTACAAAGGTGCTTATTCCTGGAGTGAATATGCAGTTCTACTCAAGAGTAAGCAACTAAGCGAAATGAAGCCACGGAACGCTTATTTGCCTTCCATCTATGCATTCTGACACTCCAACAATGTTTTCTGCTTCAATTTGACTCATTTTACAAAGGTGCTTATTCCTGGAGTGAATATGCAGTTCTACTCAAGAGTAAGCAACTAAGCGAAATGAAGCCACGGAACGCTTACTTGCCTTCTATCTATGCATTCTGACACTCCAACAATGTTTTCTGCTTCAATTTGACTCATTTTACAAAGGTGCTTATTCCTGGAGTGAATATGCTGTTCTACTCAAGAGTAAGCAACTAAGCGAAATAAAGCCATGGAACGCTTATTTGCCTTCTATCTATGCATTCTGACACTCCAACAATGTTTTCTGCTTCAATTTGACTCATTTTACAAAGGTGCTTATTCCTGGAGTGAACATGCAGTTTTACTCAAGAGTAAGCAACTAAGCGAAATGAAGCCACGGAACGCTTATTTGCCTTCTATCTATGCATTCTGACACTCCAACAATGTTTTCTGCTTCAATTTGACTCATTTTACAAAGGTGCTTATTCCTGGAGTGAATATGCAGTTCTACTCAAGAGCAAGCAACTAAGCGAAATGAAGCCATAGAACGCTTATTTGCCTTCTATCTATGCAGTCTGACACTCCAACAATGTTTTCTGCTTCAATTTGACTCATTTTACAAAGGTGCTTATTCCTGGAGTGAATATGCAGTTCTACGCAAGAGTAAGCAACTAAGCGAAATAAAGCCATGGAACGCTTATATGCTTTCTATCTATGCATTCTGACACTCCAACAAGTTTTCTGCTTGAATTTGACTCATTTTACAAAGGTGCTTATTCCTGGAGTGAAAATGCAGTTCTACTCAAGAGTAAGCAACTAAGCGAAATGAAGCCATAGAACGCTTATTTGCCTTCCATCTATGCATTCTGACACTCCAACAATGTTTTCTGCTTCAATTTGACTCATTTTACAAAGGTGCTTATTCCTGGAGTGAATATGCAGTTCTACTCAAGAGTAAGCAACTAAGCGAAATGAAGCCACGGAACGCTTATTTGCCTTCTATCTATGCATTCTGACACTCCAACAATGTTTTCTGCTTCAATTTGACTCATTTTACAAAGGTGCTTATTCCTGGAGTGAATATGCAGTTCTACTCAAGAGCAAGCAACTAAGCGAAATGAAGCCATAGAACGCTTATTTGCCTTCTATCTATGCAGTCTGACACTCCAACAATGTTTTCTGCTTCAATTTGACTCATTTTACAAAGGTGCTTATTCCTGGAGTGAATATGCAGTTCTACGCAAGAGTAAGCAACTAAGCGAAATAAAGCCATGGAACGCTTATATGCTTTCTATCTATGCATTCTGACACTCCAACAAGTTTTCTGCTTCAATTTGACTCATTTTACAAAGGTGCTTATTCCTGGAGTGAAAATGCAGTTCTACTCAAGAGTAAGCAACTAAGCGAAATGAAGCCATAGAACGATTATTTGCCTTCTATCTATGCATTCTGACACTCCAACAATGTTTTCTGCTTCAATTTGACCCATTTTACAAAGGTGCTTATTCCTGATGTGAACATGCAGTTCTACTCAAGAGTAAGCAACTAAGCGAAATGAAGCCACGGAACGCTTATTTGCCTTCTATCTATGCATTCTGACACTCCAACAATGTTTTCTGCTTCAATTTTACTTATTTTACAAAGGTGCTTATTCCTGGAGTGAATATGCTGTTCTACTCAAGAGTAAGCAACTAAGCGAAATAAAGCCATGGAACGCTTATTTGCCTTCTATCTATGCATTCTGACACTGCAACAATGTTTTCTGCTTCAATTTGACTCATTTTACAAAGGTGCTTATTCCTGGAGTGAATATGCTGTTCTACTCAAGAGTAAGCAACTAAGCGAAATAAAGCCATGGAACGCTTATTTGCCTTCTATCTATGCATTCTGACACTCCAACAATGTTTTCTGCTTCAATTTGACTCATTTTACAAAGGTGCTTATTCCTGGAGTGAATATGCAGTTCTACGCAAGAGTAAGCAACTAAGCGAAATAAAGCCATGGAACGCTTATATGCTTTCTATCTATGCATTCTGACACTCCAACAAGTTTTCTGCTTCAATTTGACTCATTTTACAAAGGTGCTTATTCCTGGAGTGAAAATGCAGTTCTACTCAAGAGTAAGCAACTAAGCGAAATGAAGCCACGGAACGCTTATTTGCCTTCTATCTATGCATTCTGACACTCCAACAATGTTTTCTGCTTCAATTTGACTCATTTTACAAAGGTGCTTATTCCTGGAGTGAATATGCAGTTCTACTCAAGAGCAAGCAACTAAGCGAAATGAAGCCATAGAACGCTTATTTGCCTTCTATCTATGCAGTCTGACACTCCAACAAAGTTTTCTGCTTCAATTTGACTCATTTTACAAAGGTGCTTATTCCTGGAGTGAATATGCAGTTCTATGCAAGAGTAAGCAACTAAGCGAAATAAAGCCATGGAACGCTTATATGCTTTCTATCTATGCATTCTGACACCCCAACAAGTTTTCTGCTTGAATTTGACTCATTTTACAAAGGTGCTTATTCCTGGAGTGAATATGCAGTTCTACTCAAGAGTAAGCAACTAAGCGAAATGAAGCCACGGAACGCTTATTTGCCTTCCATCTATGCATTCTGACACTCCAACAATGTTTTCTGCTTCAATTTGACTCATTTTACAAAGGTGCTTATTCCTGGAGTGAATATGCAGTTCTACTCAAGAGTAAGCAACTAAGCGAAATGAAGCCACGGAACGCTTAGTTGCCTTCTATCTATGCATTCTGACACTCCAACAATGTTATCTGCTTCAATTTGACTCATTTTACAAAGGTGCTTATTCCTGGAGTGAATATGCTGTTCTACTCAAGAGTAAGCAACTAAGCGAAATAAAGCCATGGAACGCTTATTTGCCTTCTATCTATGCATTCTGACACTCCAACAATGTTTTCTGCTTCAATTTGACTCATTTTACAAAGGTGCTTATTCCTGGAGTGAATATGCAATTCTACTCAAGAGTAAGCAAATAAGCGAAATAAAGCCATGGAACGCTTATTTGCCTTCTATCTATGCATTCTGACACTCCAACAATGTTTTCTGCTTCAATTTGACTCATTTTACAAAGGTGCTTATTCCTGGAGTGAACATGCAGTTTTACTCAAGAGTAAGCAACTAAGCGAAATGAAGCCACGGAACGCTTATTTGCCTTCTATCTATGCATTCTGACACTCCAACAATGTTTACTGCTTCAATTTGACTCATTTTACAAAGGTGCTTATTCCTGGAGTGAATATGCAGTTCTACTCAAGAGCAAGCAACTAAGCGAAATGAAGCCATAGAACGCTTATTTGCCTTCTATCTATGCAGTCTGAACCTCCAACAATGTTTTCTGCTTCAATTTGACTCATTTTACAAAGGTGCTTATTCCTGGAGTGAATATGCAGTTCTACGCAAGAGTAAGCAACTAAGCGAAATAAAGCCATGGAACGCTTATATGCTTTCTATCTATGCATTCTGACACTCCAACAAGTTTTCTGCTTGAATTTGACTCATTTTACAAAGGTGCTTATTCCTGGAGTGAAAATGCAGTTCTACTCAAGAGTAAGCAACTAAGCGAAATGAAGCCATAGAACGCTTATTTGCCTTCCATCTATGCATTCTGACACTCCAACAATGTTTTCTGCTTCAATTTGACTCATTTTACAAAGGTGCTTATTCCTGGAGTGAATATGCAGTTCTACTCAAGAGTAAGCAACTAAGCGAAATGAAGCCACGGAACGCTTATTTGCCTTCTATCTATGCATTCTGACACTCCAACAATGTTTTCTGCTTCAATTTGACTCATTTTACAAAGGTGCTTATTCCTGGAGTGAATATGCAGTTCTACTCAAGAGCAAGGAACTAAGCGAAATGAAGCCATAGAACGCTTATTTGCCTTCTATCTATGCAGTCTGACACTCCAACAATGTTTTCTGCTTCAATTTGACTCATTTTACAAAGGTGCTTATTCCTGGAGTGAATATGCAGTTCTACGCAAGAGTAAGCAACTAAGCGAAATAAAGCCATGGAACGCTTATATGCTTTCTATCTATGCATTCTGACACTCCAACAAGTTTTCTGCTTCAATTTGACTCATTTTACAAAGGTGCTTATTCCTGGAGTGAAAATGCAGTTCTACTCAAGAGTAAGCAACTAAGCGAAATGAAGCCATAGAACGATTATTTGCCTTCTATCTATGCATTCTGACACTCCAACAATGTTTTCTGCTTCAATTTGACCCATTTTACAAAGGTGCTTATTCCTGATGTGAACATGCAGTTCTACTCAAGAGTAAGCAACTAAGCGAAATGAAGCCACGGAACGCTTATTTGCCTTCTATCTATGCATTCTGACACTCCAACAATGTTTTCTGCTTCAATTTTACTCATTTTACAAAGGTGCTTATTCCTGGAGTGAATATGCTGTTCTACTCAAGAGTAAGCAACTAAGCGAAATAAAGCCATGGAACGCTTATTTGCCTTCTATCTATGCATTCTGACACTGCAACAATGTTTTCTGCTTCAATTTGACTCATTTTACAAAGGTGCTTATTCCTGGAGTGAATATGCTGTTCTACTCAAGAGTAAGCAACTAAGCGAAATAAAGCCATGGAACGCTTATTTGCCTTCTATCTATGCATTCTGACACTCCAACAATGTTTTCTGCTTCAATTTGACTCATTTTACAAAGGTGCTTATTCCTGGAGTGAATATGCAGTTCTACGCAAGAGTAAGCAACTAAGCGAAATAAAGCCATGGAACGCTTATATGCTTTCTATCTATGCATTCTGACACTCCAACAAGTTTTCTGCTTCAATTTGACTCATTTTACAAAGGTGCTTATTCCTGGAGTGAAAATGCAGTTCTACTCAAGAGTAAGCACCTAAGCGAAATGAAGCCATAGAACGATTATTTGCCTTCTATCTATGCATTCTGACACTCCAACAATGTTTTCTGCTTCAATTTGACCCATTTTACAAAGGTGCTTATTCCTGATGTGAACATGCAGTTCTACTCAAGAGTAAGCAACTAAGCGAAATGAAGCCACGGAACGCTTATTTGCCTTCTATCTATGCATTCTGACACTCCAACAATGTTTTCTGCTTCAATTTTACTCATTTTACAAAGGTGCTTATTCCTGGAGTGAATATGCTGTTCTACTCAAGAGTAAGCAACTAAGCGAAATAAAGCCATGGAACGCTTATTTGCCTTCTATCTATGCATTCTGACACTCCAACAATGTTTTCTGCTTCAATTTGACTCATTTTACAAAGGTGCTTATTCCTGGAGTGAATATGCTGTTCTACTCAAGAGTAAGCAACTAAGCGAAATAAAGCCATGGAACGCTTATTTGCCTTCTATCTATGCATTCTGACACTCCAACAATGTTTTCTGCTTCAATTTGACTCATTTTACAAAGGTGCTTATTCCTTTAGTGAATATGCAATTCTACTCAAGAGTAAGCAAATAAGCGAAATAAAGCCATGGAACGCTTATTTGCCTTCTATCTATGCATTCTGACACTCCAACAATGTTTTCTGCTTCAATTTGACTCATTTTACAAAGGTGCTTATTCCTGGAGTGAATATGCAGTTCTACTCAAGAGTAAGCAACTAAGTGAATTGAAGCCACGGAACGCTTATTTGCCTTCTATGTATGCATTCTGACACTCCAACAATGTTTTCTGCTTCAATTTGACTCATTTTACAAAGGTGCTTATTCCTGGAGTGAACATGCAGTTCTACTCAAGAGTAAGCAACTAAGCGAAATGAAGCCACGGAACGCTTATTTGCCTTCTATCTATGCATTCTGACACTCCAACAATGTTTTCTGCTTCAATTTGACTCATTTTACAAAGGTGCTTATTCCTGGAGTGAATATGCAGTTCTACTCAAGAGCAAGCAACTAAGCGAAATGAAGCCATAGAACGCTTATTTGCCTTCTATCTATGCAGTCTGACACTCCAACAATGTTTTCTGCTTCAATTTGACTCATTTTACAAAGGTGCTTATTCCTGGAGTGAATATGCAGTTCTACGCAAGAGTAAGCAACTAAGCGAAATAAAGCCATGGAACGCTTATATGCTTTCTATCTATGCATTCTGACACTCCAACAAGTTTTCTGCTTCAATTTGACTCATTTTACAAAGGTGCTTATTCCTGGAGTGAAAATGCAGTTCTACTCAAGAGTAAGCAACTAAGCGAAATGAAGCCATAGAACGATTATTTGCCTTCTATCTATGCATTCTGACACTCCAACAATGTTTTCTGCTTCAATTTGACCCATTTTACAAAGGTGCTTATTCCTGATGTGAACATGCAGTTCTACTCAAGAGTAAGCAACTAAGCGAAATGAAGCCACGGAACGCTTATTTGCCTTCTATCTATGCATTCTGACACTCCAACAATGTTTTCTGCTTCAATTTTACTCATTTTACAAAGGTGCTTATTCCTGGAGTGAATATGCTGTTCTACTCAAGAGTAAGCAACTAAGCGAAATAAAGCCATGGAACGCTTATTTGCCTTCTATCTATGCATTCTGACACTGCAACAATGTTTTCTGCTTCAATTTGACTCATTTTACAAAGGTGCTTATTCCTGGAGTGAATATGCTGTTCTACTCAAGAGTAAGCAACTAAGCGAAATAAAGCCATGGAACGCTTATTTGCCTTCTATCTATGCATTCTGACACTCCAACAATGTTTTCTGCTTCAATTTGACTCATTTTACAAAGGTGCTTATTCCTGGAGTGAATATGCAGTCCTACGCAAGAGTAAGCAACTAAGCGAAATAAAGCCATGGAACGCTTATATGCTTTCTATCTATGCATTCTGACACTCCAACAAGTTTTCTGCTTCAATTTGACTCATTTTACAAAGGTGCTTATTCCTGGAGTGAAAATGCAGTTCTACTCAAGAGTAAGCACCTAAGCGAAATGAAGCCATAGAACGATTATTTGCCTTCTATCTATGCATTCTGACACTCCAACAATGTTTTCTGCTTCAATTTGACCCATTTTACAAAGGTGCTTATTCCTGATGTGAACATGCAGTTCTACTCAAGAGTAAGCAACTAAGCGAAATGAAGCCACGGAACGCTTATTTGCCTTCTATCTATGCATTCTGACACTCCAACAATGTTTTCTGCTTCAATTTTACTCATTTTACAAAGGTGCTTATTCCTGGAGTGAATATGCTGTTCTACTCAAGAGTAAGCAACTAAGCGAAATAAAGCCATGGAACGCTTATTTGCCTTCTATCTATGCATTCTGACACTCCAACAATGTTTTCTGCTTCAATTTGACTCATTTTACAAAGGTGCTTATTCCTGGAGTGAATATGCTGTTCTACTCAAGAGTAAGCAACTAAGCGAAATAAAGCCATGGAACGCTTATTTGCCTTCTATCTATGCATTCGGACACTCCAACAATGTTTTCTGCTTCAATTTGACTCATTTTACAAAGGTGCTTATTCCTTTAGTGAATATGCAATTCTACTCAAGAGTAAGCAAATAAGCGAAATAAAGCCATGGAACGCTTATTTGCCTTCTATCTATGCATTCTGACACTCCAACAATGTTTTCTGCTTCAATTTGACTCATTTTACAAAGGTGCTTATTCCTGGAGTGAATATGCAGTTCTACTCAAGAGTAAGCAACTAAGTGAATTGAAGCCACGGAACGCTTATTTGCCTTCTATGTATGCATTCTGACACTCCAACAATGTTTTCTGCTTCAATTTGACTCATTTTACAAAGGTGCTTATTCCTGGAGTGAACATGCAGTTCTACTCAAGAGTAAGCAACTAAGCGAAATGAAGCCACGGAACGCTTATTTGCCTTCTATCTATGCATTCTGACACTCCAACAATGTTTTCTGCTTCAATTTGACCCATTTTACAAAGGTGCTTATTCCTGATGTGAACATGCAGTTCTACTCAAGAGTAAGCAACTAAGCGAAATGAAGCCACGGAACGCTTATTTGCCTTCTATCTATGCATTCTGACACTCCAACAATGTTTTCTGCTTCAATTTTACTCATTTTACAAAGGTGCTTATTCCTGGAGTGAATATGCTGTTCTACTCAAGAGTAAGCAACTAAGCGAAATAAAGCCATGGAACGCTTATTTGCCTTCTATCTATGCATTCTGACACTGCAACAATGTTTTCTGCTTCAATTTGACTCATTTTACAAAGGTGCTTATTCCTGGAGTGAATATGCTGTTCTACTCAAGAGTAAGCAACTAAGCGAAATAAAGCCATGGAACGCTTATTTGCCTTCTATCTATGCATTCTGACACTCCAACAATGTTTTCTGCTTCAATTTGACTCATTTTACAAAGGTGCTTATTCCTGGAGTGAATATGCAGTCCTACGCAAGAGTAAGCAACTAAGCGAAATAAAGCCATGGAACGCTTATATGCTTTCTATCTATGCATTCTGACACTCCAACAAGTTTTCTGCTTCAATTTGACTCATTTTACAAAGGTGCTTATTCCTGGAGTGAAAATGCAGTTCTACTCAAGAGTAAGCACCTAAGCGAAATGAAGCCATAGAACGATTATTTGCCTTCTATCTATGCATTCTGACACTCCAACAATGTTTTCTGCTTCAATTTGACCCATTTTACAAAGGTGCTTATTCCTGATGTGAACATGCAGTTCTACTCAAGAGTAAGCAACTAAGCGAAATGAAGCCACGGAACGCTTATTTGCCTTCTATCTATGCATTCTGACACTCCAACAATGTTTTCTGCTTCAATTTTACTCATTTTACAAAGGTGCTTATTCCTGGAGTGAATATGCTGTTCTATTCAAGAGTAAGCAACTAAGCGAAATAAAGCCATGGAACGCTTATTTGCCTTCTATCTATGCATTCTGACACTCCAACAATGTTTTCTGCTTCAATTTGACTCATTTTACAAAGGTGCTTATTCCTGGAGTGAATATGCTGTTCTACTCAAGAGTAAGCAACTAAGCGAAATAAAGCCATGGAACGCTTATTTGCCTTCTATCTATGCATTCGGACACTCCAACAATGTTTTCTGCTTCAATTTGACTCATTTTACAAAGGTGCTTATTCCTTTAGTGAATATGCAATTCTACTCAAGAGTAAGCAAATAAGCGAAATAAAGCCATGGAACGCTTATTTGCCTTCTATCTATGCATTCTGACACTCCAACAATGTTTTCTGCTTCAATTTGACTCATTTTACAAAGGTGCTTATTCCTGGAGTGAATATGCAGTTCTACTCAAGAGTAAGCAACTAAGTGAATTGAAGCCACGGAACGCTTATTTGCCTTCTATGTATGCATTCTGACACTCCAACAATGTTTTCTGCTTCAATTTGACTCATTTTACAAAGGTGCTTATTCCTGGAGTGAACATGCAGTTCTACTCAAGAGTAAGCAACTAAGCGAAATGAAGCCACGGAACGCTTATTTGCCTTCTATCTATGCATTCTGACACTCCAACAATGTTTTCTGCTTCAATTTGACTCATTTTACAAAGGTGCTTATTCCTGGAGTGAATATGCAGTTCTACTCAAGAGCAAGCAACTAAGCGAAATGAAGCCATAGAACGCTTATTTGCCTTCTATCTATGCAGTCTGACACTCCAACAATGTTTTCTGCTTCAATTTGACTCATTTTACAAAGGTGCTTATTCCTGGAGTGAATATGCAGTTCTACGCAAGAGTAAGCAACTAAGCGAAATAAAGCCATGGAACGCTTATATGCTTTCTATCTATGCATTCTGACACCCCAACAAGTTTTCTGCTTGAATTTGACTCATTTTACAAAGGTGCTTATTCCTGGAGTGAAAATGCAGTTTTACTCAAGAGTAAGCAACTAAGCGAAATGAAGCCATAGAACGCTTATTTGCCTTCCATCTATGCATTCTGACACTCCAACAATGTTTTCTGCTTCAATTTGACTCATTTTACAAAGGTGCTTATTCCTGGAGTGAATATGCAGTTCTACTCAAGAGTAAGCAACTAAGCGAAATGAAGCCACGGAACGCTTATTTGCCTTCTATCTATGCTTTCTGACACTCCAACAATGTTTTCTGCTTCAATTTGACTCATTTTACAAAGGTGCTTATTCCTGGAGTGAATATGCTGTTCTACTCAAGAGTAAGCAACTAAGCGAAATAAAGCCATGGAACGCTTATTTGCCTTCTATCTATGCATTCTGACACTGCAACAATGTTTTCTGCTTCAATTTGACTCATTTTACAAAGGTGCTTATTCCTGGAGTGAATATGCTGTTCTACTCAAGAGTAAGCAACTAAGCGAAATAAAGCCATGGAACGCTTATTTGCCTTCTATCTATGCATTCTGACACTCCAACAATGTTTTCTGCTTCAATTTGACTCATTTTACAAAGGTGCTTATTCCTGGAGTGAATATGCAGTTCTACGCAAGAGTAAGCAACTAAGCGAAATAAAGCCATGGAACGCTTATATGCTTTCTATCTATGCATTCTGACACTCCAACAAGTTTTCTGCTTCAATTTGACTCATTTTACAAAGGTGCTTATTCCTGGAGTGAAAATGCAGTTCTACTCAAGAGTAAGCACCTAAGCGAAATGAAGCCATAGAACGATTATTTGCCTTCTATCTATGCATTCTGACACTCCAACAATGTTTTCTGCTTCAATTTGACCCATTTTACAAAGGTGCTTATTCCTGATGTGAACATGCAGTTCTACTCAAGAGTAAGCAACTAAGCGAAATGAAGCCACGGAACGCTTATTTGCCTTCTATCTATGCATTCTGACACTCCAACAATGTTTTCTGCTTCAATTTTACTCATTTTACAAAGGTGCTTATTCCTGGAGTGAATATGCTGTTCTACTCAAGAGTAAGCAACTAAGCGAAATAAAGCCATGGAACGCTTATTTGCCTTCTATCTATGCATTCTGACACTCCAACAATGTTTTCTGCTTCAATTTGACTCATTTTACAAAGGTGCTTATTCCTGGAGTGAATATGCTGTTCTACTCAAGAGTAAGCAACTAAGCGAAATAAAGCCATGGAACGCTTATTTGCCTTCTATCTATGCATTCTGACACTCCAACAATGTTTTCTGCTTCAATTTGACTCATTTTACAAAGGTGCTTATTCCTGGAGTGAATATGCAGTTCTACTCAAGAGTAAGCAACTAAGTGAAATGAAGCCACGGAACGCTTATTTGCCTTCTATGTATGCATTCTGACACTCCAACAATGTTTTCTGCTTCAATTTGACTCATTTTAAAAAGGTGCTTATTCCTGGAGTGAACATGCAGTTCTACTCAAGAGTAAGCAACTAAGCGAAATGAAGCCACGGAACGCTTATTTGCCTTCTATCTATGCATTCTGACACTCCAACAATGTTTTCTGCTTCAATTTGACTCATTTTACAAAGGTGCTTATTCCTGGAGTGAATATGCAGTTCTACTCAAGAGCAAGCAACTAAGCGAAATGAAGCCATAGAACGCTTATTTGCCTTCTATCTATGCAGTCTGACACTCCAACAATGTTTTCTGCTTCAATTTGACTCATTTTACAAAGGTGCTTATTCCTGGAGTGAATATGCAGTTCTACGCAAGAGTAAGCAACTAAGCGAAATAAAGCCATGGAACGCTTATATGCTTTCTATCTATGCATTCTGACACCCCAACAAGTTTTCTGCTTGAATTTGACTCATTTTACAAAGGTGCTTATTCCTGGAGTGAAAATGCAGTTTTACTCAAGAGTAAGCAACTAAGCGAAATGAAGCCATAGAACGCTTATTTGCCTTCCATCTATGCATTCTGACACTCCAACAATGTTTTCTGCTTCAATTTGACTCATTTTACAAAGGTGCTTATTCCTGGAGTGAATATGCAGTTCTACTCAAGAGTAAGCAACTAAGCGAAATAAAGCCATGGAACGCTTATTTGCCTTCTATCTATGCATTCTGACACTCCAACAATGTTTTCTGCTTCAATTTGACTCATTTTACAAAGGTGCTTATTCCTGGAGTGAATATGCAGTTCTACTCAAGAGTAAGCAACTAACCGAAATAAAGCCATGGAACGCTTATTTGCCTTCTATCTATGCATTCTGACACTCCAACAATGTTTTCTGCTTCAATTTGACTCATTTTACAAAGGTGCTTATTCCTGGAGTGAATATGCAGTTCTACTCAAGAGTAAGCAACTAAGCGAAATGAAGCCACGGAACGCTTATTTGCCTTCTATCTATGCATTCTGACACTCCAACAATGTTTTCTGCTTCAATTTGACTCATTTTAAAAAGGTGCTTATTCCTGGAGTGAACATGCAGTTTTACTCAAGAGTAAGCAACTAAGCGAAATGAAGCCACGGAACGCTTATTTGCCTTCTATCTATGCATTCTGACACTCCAACAATGTTTTCTGCTTCAATTTGACTCATTTTACAAAGGTGCTTATTCCTGGAGTGAATATGCAGTTCTACTCAAGAGCAAGCAACTAAGCGAAATGAAGCCATAGAACGCTTATTTGCCTTCTATCTATGCAGTCTGAACCTCCAACAATGTTTTCTGCTTCAATTTGACTCATTTTACAAAGGTGCTTATTCCTGGAGTGAATATGCAGTTCTACGCAAGAGTAAGCAACTAAGCGAAATAAAGCCATGGAACGCTTATATGCTTTCTATCTATGCATTCTGACACTCCAACAAGTTTTCTGCTTGAATTTGACTCATTTTACAAAGGTGCTTATTCCTGGAGTGAAAATGCAGTTCTACTCAAGAGTAAGCAACTAAGCGAAATGAAGCCATAGAACGCTTATTTGCCTTCCATCTATGCATTCTGACACTCCAACAATGTTTTCTGCTTCAATTTGACTCATTTTACAAAGGTGCTTATTCCTGGAGTGAATATGCAGTTCTACTCAAGAGTAAGCAACTAAGCGAAATGAAGCCACGGAACGCTTATTTGCCTTCTATCTATGCATTCTGACACTCCAACAATGTTTTCTGCTTCAATTTGACTCATTTTACAAAGGTGCTTATTCCTGGAGTGAATATGCAGTTCTACTCAAGAGTAAGCACCTAAGCGAAATGAAGCCATAGAACGATTATTTGCCTTCTATCTATGCATTCTGACACTCCAACAATGTTTTCTGCTTCAATTTGACCCATTTTACAAAGGTGCTTATTCCTGATGTGAACATGCAGTTCTACTCAAGAGTAAGCAACTAAGCGAAATGAAGCCACGGAACGCTTATTTGCCTTCTATCTATGCATTCTGACACTCCAACAATGTTTTCTGCTTCAATTTTACTCATTTTACAAAGGTGCTTATTCCTGGAGTGAATATGCTGTTCTACTCAAGAGTAAGCAACTAAGCGAAATAAAGCCATGGAACGCTTATTTGCCTTCTATCTATGCATTCTGACACTCCAACAATGTTTTCTGCTTCAATTTGACTCATTTTACAAAGGTGCTTATTCCTTTAGTGAATATGCAATTCTACTCAAGAGTAAGCAAATAAGCGAAATAAAGCCATGGAACGCTTATTTGCCTTCTATCTATGCATTCTGACACTCCAACAATGTTTTCTGCTTCAATTTGACTCATTTTACAAAGGTGCTTATTCCTGGAGTGAATATGCAGTTCTACTCAAGAGTAAGCAACTAAGTGAAATGAAGCCACGGAACGCTTATTTGCCTTCTATGTAGGCATTCTGACACTCCAACAATGTTTTCTGCTTCAATTTGACTCATTTTAAAAAGGTGCTTATTCCTGGAGTGAACATGCAGTTCTACTCAAGAGTAAGCAACTAAGCGAAATGAAGCCACGGAACGCTTATTTGCCTTCTATCTATGCATTCTGACACTCCAACAATGTTTTCTGCTTCAATTTGACTCATTTTACAAAGGTGCTTATTCCTGGAGTGAATATGCAGTTCTACTCAAGAGCAAGCAACTAAGCGAAATGAAGCCATAGAACGCTTATTTGCCTTCTATCTATGCAGTCTGACACTCCAACAATGTTTTCTGCTTCAATTTGACTCATTTTACAAAGGTGCTTATTCCTGGAGTGAATATGCAGTTCTACGCAAGAGTAAGCAACTAAGCGAAATAAAGCCATGGAACGCTTATATGCTTTCTATCTATGCATTCTGACACCCCAACAAGTTTTCTGCTTGAATTTGACTCATTTTACAAAGGTGCTTATTCCTGGAGTGAAAATGCAGTTTTACTCAAGAGTAAGCAACTAAGCGAAATGAAGCCATAGAACGCTTATTTGCCTTCCATCTATGCATTCTGACACTCCAACAATGTTTTCTGCTTCAATTTGACTCATTTTACAAAGGTGCTTATTCCTGGAGTGAATATGCAGTTCTACTCAAGAGTAAGCAACTAAGCGAAATAAAGCCATGGAACGCTTATTTGCCTTCTATCTATGCATTCTGACACTCCAACAATGTTTTCTGCTTCAATTTGACTCATTTTACAAAGGTGCTTATTCCTGGAGTGAATATGCAGTTCTACTCAAGAGTAAGCAACTAACCGAAATAAAGCCATGGAACGCTTATTTGCCTTCTATCTATGCATTCTGACACTCCAACAATGTTTTCTGCTTCAATTTGACTCATTTTACAAAGGTGCTTATTCCTGGAGTGAATATGCAGTTCTACTCAAGAGTAAGCAACTAAGCGAAATGAAGCCACGGAACGCTTATTTGCCTTCTATCTATGCATTCTGACACTCCAACAATGTTTTCTGCTTCAATTTGACTCATTTTAAAAAGGTGCTTATTCCTGGAGTGAACATGCAGTTTTACTCAAGAGTAAGCAACTAAGCGAAATGAAGCCACGGAACGCTTATTTGCCTTCTATCTATGCATTCTGACACTCCAACAATGTTTTCTGCTTCAATTTGACTCATTTTACAAAGGTGCTTATTCCTGGAGTGAATATGCAGTTCTACTCAAGAGCAAGCAACTAAGCGAAATGAAGCCATAGAACGCTTATTTGCCTTCTATCTATGCAGTCTGAACCTCCAACAATGTTTTCTGCTTCAATTTGACTCATTTTACAAAGGTGCTTATTCCTGGAGTGAATATGCAGTTCTACGCAAGAGTAAGCAACTAAGCGAAATAAAGCCATGGAACGCTTATATGCTTTCTATCTATGCATTCTGACACTCCAACAAGATTTCTGCTTGAATTTGACTCATTTTACAAAGGTGCTTATTCCTGGAGTGAAAATGCAGTTCTACTCAAGAGTAAGCAACTAAGCGAAATGAAGCCATAGAACGCTTATTTGCCTTCCATCTATGCATTCTGACACTCCAACAATGTTTTCTGCTTCAATTTGACTCATTTTACAAAGGTGCTTATTCCTGGAGTGAATATGCAGTTCTACTCAAGAGTAAGCAACTAAGCGAAATGAAGCCACGGAACGCTTATTTGCCTTCTATCTATGCATTCTGACACTCCAACAATGTTTTCTGCTTCAATTTGACTCATTTTACAAAGGTGCTTATTCCTGGAGTGAATATGCAGTTCTACTCAAGAGCAAGCAACTAAGCGAAATGAAGCCATAGAACGCTTATTTGCCTTCTATCTATGCAGTCTGACACTCCAACAATGTTTTCTGCTTCAATTTGACTCATTTTACAAAGGTGCTTATTCCTGGAGTGAATATGCAGTTCTACGCAAGAGTAAGCAACTAAGCGAAATAAAGCCATGGAACGCTTATATGCTTTCTATCTATGCATTCTGACACTCCAACAAGTTTTCTGCTTCAATTTGACTCATTTTACAAAGGTGCTTATTCCTGGAGTGAAAATGCAGTTCTACTCAAGAGTAAGCAACTAAGCGAAATGAAGCCATAGAACGCTTATTTGCCTTCTATCTATGCATTCTGACACTCCAACAATGTTTTCTGCTTCAATTTGACCCATTTTACAAAGGTGCTTATTCCTGATGTGAACATGCAGTTCTACTCAAGAGTAAGCAACTAAGCGAAATGAAGCCACGGAACGCTTATTTGCCTTCTATCTATGCATTCTGACACTCCAACAATGTTTTCTGCTTCAATTTTACTCATTTTACAAAGGTGCTTATTCCCGGAGTGAATATGCTGTTCTACTCAAGAGTAAGCAACTAAGCGAAATAAAGCCATGGAACGCTTATTTGCCTTCTATCTATGCATTCTGACACTGCAACAATGTTTTCTGCTTCAATTTGACTCATTTTACAAAGGTGCTTATTCCTGGAGTGAATATGCAGTTCTACTCAAGAGTAAGCAACTAAGTGAAATGAAGCCACGGAACGCTTATTTGCCTTCTATGTATGCATTCTGACACTCCAACAATGTTTTCTGCTTCAATTTGACTCATTTTACAAAGGTGCTTATTCCTGGAGTGAACATGCAGTTCTACTCAAGAGTAAGCAACTAAGCGAAATGAAGCCACGGAACGCTTATTTGCCTTCTATCTATGCATTCTGACACTCCAACAATGTTTTCTGCTTCAATTTGACTCATTTTACAAAGGTGCTTATTCCTGGAGTGAATATGCAGTTCTACTCAAGAGCAAGCAACTAAGCGAAATGAAGCCATAGAACGCTTATTTGCCTTCTATCTATGCAGTCTGACACTCCAACAATGTTTTCTGCTTCAATTTGACTCATTTTACAAAGGTGCTTATTCCTGGAGTGAATATGCAGTTCTACGCAAGAGTAAGCAACTAAGCGAAATAAAGCCATGGAACGCTTATATGCTTTCTATCTATGCATTCTGACACCCCAACAAGTTTTCTGCTTGAATTTGACTCATTTTACAAAGGTGCTTATTCCTGGAGTGAAAATGCAGTTTTACTCAAGAGTAAGCAACTAAGCGAAATGAAGCCATAGAACGCTTATTTGCCTTCCATCTATGCATTCTGACACTCCAACAATGTTTTCTGCTTCAATTTGACTCATTTTACAAAGGTGCTTATTCCTGGAGTGAATATGCAGTTCTACTCAAGAGTAAGCAACTAAGCGAAATAAAGCCATGGAACGCTTATTTGCCTTCTATCTATGCATTCTGACACTCCAACAATGTTTTCTGCTTCAATTTGACTCATTTTACAAAGGTGCTTATTCCTGGAGTGAATATGCAGTTCTACTCAAGAGTAAGCAACTAACCGAAATAAAGCCATGGAACGCTTATTTGCCTTCTATCTATGCATTCTGACACTCCAACAATGTTTTCTGCTTCAATTTGACTCATTTTACAAAGGTGCTTATTCCTGGAGTGAATATGCAGTTCTACTCAAGAGTAAGCAACTAAGCGAAATGAAGCCACGGAACGCTTATTTGCCTTCTATCTATGCATTCTGACACTCCAACAATGTTTTCTGCTTCAATTTGACTCATTTTAAAAAGGTGCTTATTCCTGGAGTGAACATGCAGTTTTACTCAAGAGTAAGCAACTAAGCGAAATGAAGCCACGGAACGCTCATTTGCCTTCTATCTATGCATTCTGACACTCCAACAATGTTTTCTGCTTCAATTTGACTCATTTTACAAAGGTGCTTATTCCTGGAGTGAATATGCAGTTCTACTCAAGAGCAAGCAACTAAGCGAAATGAAGCCATAGAACGCTTATTTGCCTTCTATCTATGCAGTCTGAACCTCCAACAATGTTTTCTGCTTCAATTTGACTCATTTTACAAAGGTGCTTATTCCTGGAGTGAATATGCAGTTCTACGCAAGAGTAAGCAACTAAGCGAAATAAAGCCATGGAACGCTTATATGCTTTCTATCTATGCATTCTGACACTCCAACAAGTTTTCTGCTTGAATTTGACTCATTTTACAAAGGTGCTTATTCCTGGAGTGAAAATGCAGTTCTACTCAAGAGTAAGCAACTAAGCGAAATGAAGCCATAGAACGCTTATTTGCCTTCCATCTATGCATTCTGACACTCCAACAATGTTTTCTGCTTCAATTTGACTCATTTTACAAAGGTGCTTATTCCTGGAGTGAATATGCAGTTCTACTCAAGAGTAAGCAACTAAGCGAAATGAAGCCACGGAACGCTTATTTGCCTTCTATCTATGCATTCTGACACTCCAACAATGTTTTCTGCTTCAATTTGACTCATTTTACAAAGGTGCTTATTCCTGGAGTGAATATGCAGTTCTACTCAAGAGCAAGCAACTAAGCGAAATGAAGCCATAGAACGCTTATTTGCCTTCTATCTATGCAGTCTGACACTCCAACAATGTTTTCTGCTTCAATTTGACTCATTTTACAAAGGTGCTTATTCCTGGAGTGAATATGCAGTTCTACGCAAGAGTAAGCAACTAAGCGAAATAAAGCCATGGAACGCTTATATGCTTTCTATCTATGCATTCTGACACTCCAACAAGTTTTCTGCTTCAATTTGACTCATTTTACAAAGGTGCTTATTCCTGGAGTGAAAATGCAGTTGTACTCAAGAGTAAGCAACTAAGCGAAATGAAGCCATAGAACGCTTATTTGCCTTCTATCTATGCATTCTGACACTCCAACAATGTTTTCTGCTTCAATTTGACCCATTTTACAAAGGTGCTTATTCCTGATGTGAACATGCAGTTCTACTCAAGAGTAAGCAACTAAGCGAAATGAAGCCACGGAACGCTTATTTGCCTTCTATCTATGCATTCTGACACTCCAACAATGTTTTCTGCTTCAATTTTACTCATTTTACAAAGGTGCTTATTCCTGGAGTGAATATGCTGTTCTACTCAAGAGTAAGCAACTAAGCGAAATAAAGCCATGGAACGCTTATTTGCCTTCTATCTATGCATTCTGACACTGCAACAATGTTTTCTGCTTCAATTTGACTCATTTTACAAAGGTGCTTATTCCTGGAGTGAATATGCTGTTCTACTCAAGAGTAAGCAACTAAGCGAAATAAAGCCATGGAACGCTTATTTGCCTTCTATCTATGCATTCTGACACTCCAACAATGTTTTCTGCTTCAATTTGACTCATTTTACAAAGGTGCTTATTCCTGGAGTGAATATGCAGTTCTACGCAAGAGTAAGCAACTAAGCGAAATAAAGCCATGGAACGCTTATATGCTTTCTATCTATGCATTCTGACACTCCAACAAGTTTTCTGCTTCAATTTGACTCATTTTACAAAGGTGCTTATTCCTGGAATGAAAATGCAGTTCTACTCAAGAGTAAGCACCTAAGCGAAATGAAGCCATAGAACGATTATTTGCCTTCTATCTATGCATTCTGACACTCCAACAATGTTTTCTGCTTCAATTTGACCCATTTTACAAAGGTGCTTATTCCTGATGTGAACATGCAGTTCTACTCAAGAGTAAGCAACTAAGCGAAATGAAGCCACGGAACGCTTATTTGCCTTCTATCTATGCATTCTGACACTCCAACAATGTTTTCTGCTTCAATTTTACTCATTTTACAAAGGTGCTTATTCCTGGAGTGAATATGCTGTTCTACTCAAGAGTAAGCAACTAAGCGAAATAAAGCCATGGAACGCTTATTTGCCTTCTATCTATGCATTCTGACACTCCAACAATGTTTTCTGCTTCAATTTGACTCATTTTACAAAGGTGCTTATTCCTGGAGTGAATATGCTGTTCTACTCAAGAGTAAGCAACTAAGCGAAATAAAGCCATGGAACGCTTATTTGCCTTCTATCTATGCATTCTGACACTCCAACAATGTTTTCTGCTTCAATTTGACTCATTTTACAAAGGTGCTTATTCCTTTAGTGAATATGCAATTCTACTCAAGAGTAAGCAAATAAGCGAAATAAAGCCATGGAACGCTTATTTGCCTTCTATCTATGCATTCTGACACTCCAACAATGTTTTCTGCTTCAATTTGACTCATTTTACAAAGGTGCTTATTCCTGGAGTGAATATGCAGTTCTACTCAAGAGTAAGCAACTAAGTGAATTGAAGCCACGGAACGCTTATTTGCCTTCTATGTATGCATTCTGACACTCCAACAATGTTTTCTGCTTCAATTTGACTCATTTTACAAAGGTGCTTATTCCTGGAGTGAACATGCAGTTCTACTCAAGAGTAAGCAACTAAGCGAAATGAAGCCACGGAACGCTTATTTGCCTTCTATCTATGCATTCTGACACTCCAACAATGTTTTCTGCTTCAATTTGACTCATTTTACAAAGGTGCTTATTCCTGGAGTGAATATGCAGTTCTACTCAAGAGCAAGCAACTAAGCGAAATGAAGCCATAGAACGCTTATTTGCCTTCTATCTATGCAGTCTGACACTCCAACAATGTTTTCTGCTTCAATTTGACTCATTTTACAAAGGTGCTTATTCCTGGAGTGAATATGCAGTTCTACGCAAGAGTAAGCAACTAAGCGAAATAAAGCCATGGAACGCTTATATGCTTTCTATCTATGCATTCTGACACTCCAACAAGTTTTCTGCTTCAATTTGACTCATTTTACAAAGGTGCCTATTCCTGGAGTGAAAATGCAGTTCTACTCAAGAGTAAGCAACTAAGCGAAATGAAGCCATAGAACGATTATTTGCCTTCTATCTATGCATTCTGACACTCCAACAATGTTTTCTGCTTCAATTTGACTCATTTTACAAAGGTGCTTATTCCTGGAGTGAATATGCAGTTCTACTCAAGAGTAAGCAACTAAGCGAAATGAAGCCACGGAACGCTTATTTGCCTTCTATCTATGCATTCTGACACTCCAACAATGTTTTCTGCTTCAATTTGACTCATTTTACAAAGGTGCTTATTCCTGGAGTGAATATGCAGTTCTACTCAAGAGCAAGCAACTAAGCGAAATGAAGCCATAGAACGCTTATTTGCCTTCTATCTATGCAGTCTGACACTCCAACAATGTTTTCTGCTTCAATTTGACTCATTTTACAAAGGTGCTTATTCCTGGAGTGAATATGCAGTTCTACGCAAGAGTAAGCAACTAAGCGAAATAAAGCCATGGAACGCTTATATGCTTTCTATCTATGCATTCTGACACTCCAACAAGTTTTCTACTTCAATTTGACTCATTTTACAAAGGTGCTTATTCCTGGAGTGAAAATGCAGTTCTACTCAAGAGTAAGCAACTAAGCGAAATGAAGCCATAGAACGATTATTTGCCTTCTATCTATGCATTCTGACACTCCAACAATGTTTTCTGCTTCAATTTGACCCATTTTACAAAGGTGCTTATTCCTGATGTGAACATGCAGTTCTACTCAAGAGTAAGCAACTAAGCGAAATGAAGCCACGGAACGCTTATTTGCCTTCTATCTATGCATTCTGACACTCCAACAATGTTTTCTGCTTCAATTTTACTCATTTTACAAAGGTGCTTATTCCTGGAGTGAATATGCTGTTCTACTCAAGAGTAAGCAACTAAGCGAAATAAAGCCATGGAACGCTTATTTGCCTTCTATCTATGCATTCTGACACTGCAACAATGTTTTCTGCTTCAATTTGACTCATTTTACAAAGGTGCTTATTCCTGGAGTGAATATGCTGTTCTACTCAAGAGTAAGCAACTAAGCGAAATAAAGCCATGGAACGCTTATTTGCCTTCTATCTATGCATTCTGACACTCCAACAATGTTTTCTGCTTCAATTTGACTCATTTTACAAAGGTGCTTATTCCTGGAGTGAATATGCAGTTCTACGCAAGAGTAAGCAACTAAGCGAAATAAAGCCATGGAACGCTTATATGCTTTCTATCTATGCATTCTGACACTCCAACAAGTTTTCTGCTTCAATTTGACTCATTTTACAAAGGTGCCTATTCCTGGAGTGAAAATGCAGTTCTACTCAAGAGTAAGCAACTAAGCGAAATGAAGCCATAGAACGATTATTTGCCTTCTATCTATGCATTCTGACACTCCAACAATGTTTTCTGCTTCAATTTTACTCATTTTACAAAGGTGCTTATTCCTGGAGTGAATATGCTGTTCTACTCAAGAGTAAGCAACTAAGCGAAATAAAGCCATGGAACGCTTATTTGCCTTCTATCTATGCATTCTGACACTGCAACAATGTTTTCTGCTTCAATTTGACTCATTTTACAAAGGTGCTTATTCCTGGAGTGAATATGCTGTTCTACTCAAGAGTAAGCAACTAAGCGAAATAAAGCCATGGAACGCTTATTTGCCTTCTATCTATGCATTCTGACACTCCAACAATGTTTTCTGCTTCAATTTGACTCATTTTACAAAGGTGCTTATTCCTGGAGTGAATATGCAGTTCTACGCAAGAGTAAGCAACTAAGCGAAATAAAGCCATGGAACGCTTATATGCTTTCTATCTATGCATTCTGACACTCCAACAAGTTTTCTGCTTCAATTTGACTCATTTTACAAAGGTGCTTATTCCTGGAATGAAAATGCAGTTCTACTCAAGAGTAAGCACCTAAGCGAAATGAAGCCATAGAACGATTATTTGCCTTCTATCTATGCATTCTGACACTCCAACAATGTTTTCTGCTTCAATTTGACCCATTTTACAAAGGTGCTTATTCCTGATGTGAACATGCAGTTCTACTCAAGAGTAAGCAACTAAGCGAAATGAAGCCACGGAACGCTTATTTGCCTTCTATCTATGCATTCTGACACTCCAACAATGTTTTCTGCTTCAATTTTACTCATTTTACAAAGGTGCTTATTCCTGGAGTGAATATGCTGTTCTACTCAAGAGTAAGCAACTAAGCGAAATAAAGCCATGGAACGCTTATTTGCCTTCTATCTATGCATTCTGACACTCCAACAATGTTTTCTGCTTCAATTTGACTCATTTTACAAAGGTGCTTATTCCTGGAGTGAATATGCTGTTCTACTCAAGAGTAAGCAACTAAGCGAAATAAAGCCATGGAACGCTTATTTGCCTTCTATCTATGCATTCTGACACTCCAACAATGTTTTCTGCTTCAATTTGACTCATTTTACAAAGGTGCTTATTCCTTTAGTGAATATGCAATTCTACTCAAGAGTAAGCAAATAAGCGAAATAAAGCCATGGAACGCTTATTTGCCTTCTATCTATGCATTCTGACACTCCAACAATGTTTTCTGCTTCAATTTGACTCATTTTACAAAGGTGCTTATTCCTGGAGTGAATATGCAGTTCTACTCAAGAGTAAGCAACTAAGTGAATTGAAGCCACGGAACGCTTATTTGCCTTCTATGTATGCATTCTGACACTCCAACAATGTTTTCTGCTTCAATTTGACTCATTTTACAAAGGTGCTTATTCCTGGAGTGAACATGCAGTTCTACTCAAGAGTAAGCAACTAAGCGAAATGAAGCCACGGAACGCTTATTTGCCTTCTATCTATGCATTCTGACACTCCAACAATGTTTTCTGCTTCAATTTGACTCATTTTACAAAGGTGCTTATTCCTGGAGTGAATATGCAGTTCTACTCAAGAGCAAGCAACTAAGCGAAATGAAGCCATAGAACGCTTATTTGCCTTCTATCTATGCAGTCTGACACTCCAACAATGTTTTCTGCTTCAATTTGACTCATTTTACAAAGGTGCTTATTCCTGGAGTGAATATGCAGTTCTACGCAAGAGTAAGCAACTAAGCGAAATAAAGCCATGGAACGCTTATATGCTTTCTATCTATGCATTCTGACACTCCAACAAGTTTTCTGCTTCAATTTGACTCATTTTACAAAGGTGCCTATTCCTGGAGTGAAAATGCAGTTCTACTCAAGAGTAAGCAACTAAGCGAAATGAAGCCACAGAACGATTATTTGCCTTCTATCTATGCATTCTGACACTCCAACAATGTTTTCTGCTTCAATTTGACTCATTTTACAAAGGTGCTTATTCCTGGAGTGAATATGCAGTTCTACTCAAGAGTAAGCAACTAAGCGAAATGAAGCCACGGAACGCTTATTTGCCTTCTATCTATGCATTCTGACACTCCAACAATGTTTTCTGCTTCAATTTGACTCATTTTACAAAGGTGCTTATTCCTGGAGTGAATATGCAGTTCTACTCAAGAGCAAGCAACTAAGCGAAATGAAGCCATAGAACGCTTATTTGCCTTCTATCTATGCAGTCTGACACTCCAACAATGTTTTCTGCTTCAATTTGACTCATTTTACAAAGGTGCTTATTCCTGGAGTGAATATGCAGTTCTACGCAAGAGTAAGCAACTAAGCGAAATAAAGCCATGGAACGCTTATATGCTTTCTATCTATGCATTCTGACACTCCAACAAGTTTTCTACTTCAATTTGACTCATTTTACAAAGGTGCTTATTCCTGGAGTGAAAATGCAGTTCTACTCAAGAGTAAGCAACTAAGCGAAATGAAGCCATAGAACGATTATTTGCCTTCTATCTATGCATTCTGACACTCCAACAATGTTTTCTGCTTCAATTTGACCCATTTTACAAAGGTGCTTATTCCTGATGTGAACATGCAGTTCTACTCAAGAGTAAGCAACTAAGCGAAATGAAGCCACGGAACGCTTATTTGCCTTCTATCTATGCATTCTGACACTCCAACAATGTTTTCTGCTTCAATTTTACTCATTTTACAAAGGTGCTTATTCCTGGAGTGAATATGCTGTTCTACTCAAGAGTAAGCAACTAAGCGAAATAAAGCCATGGAACGCTTATTTGCCTTCTATCTATGCATTCTGACACTGCAACAATGTTTTCTGCTTCAATTTGACTCATTTTACAAAGGTGCTTATTCCTGGAGTGAATATGCTGTTCTACTCAAGAGTAAGCAACTAAGCGAAATAAAGCCATGGAACGCTTATTTGCCTTCTATCTATGCATTCTGACACTCCAACAATGTTTTCTGCTTCAATTTGACTCATTTTACAAAGGTGCTTATTCCTGGAGTGAATATGCAGTTCTACGCAAGAGTAAGCAACTAAGCGAAATAAAGCCATGGAACGCTTATATGCTTTCTATCTATGCATTCTGACACTCCAACAAGTTTTCTGCTTCAATTTGACTCATTTTACAAAGGTGCCTATTCCTGGAGTGAAAATGCAGTTCTACTCAAGAGTAAGCAACTAAGCGAAATGAAGCCATAGAACGATTATTTGCCTTCTATCTATGCATTCTGACACTCCAACAATGTTTTCTGCTTCAATTTGACTCATTTTACAAAGGTGCTTATTCCTGGAGTGAATATGCAGTTCTACTCAAGAGTAAGCAACTAAGCGAAATGAAGCCACGGAACGCTTATTTGCCTTCTATCTATGCATTCTGACACTCCAACAATGTTTTCTGCTTCAATTTGACTCATTTTACAAAGGTGCTTATTCCTGGAGTGAATATGCAGTTCTACTCAAGAGCAAGCAACTAAGCGAAATGAAGCCATAGAACGCTTATTTGCCTTCTATCTATGCAGTCTGACACTCCAACAATGTTTTCTGCTTCAATTTGACTCATTTTACAAAGGTGCTTATTCCTGGAGTGAATATGCAGTTCTACGCAAGAGTAAGCAACTAAGCGAAATAAAGCCATGGAACGCTTATATGCTTTCTATCTATGCATTCTGACACTCCAACAAGTTTTCTACTTCAATTTGACTCATTTTACAAAGGTGCTTATTCCTGGAGTGAAAATGCAGTTCTACTCAAGAGTAAGCAACTAAGCGAAATGAAGCCATAGAACGATTATTTGCCTTCTATCTATGCATTCTGACACTCCAACAATGTTTTCTGCTTCAATTTGACCCATTTTACAAAGGTGCTTATTCCTGATGTGAACATGCAGTTCTACTCAAGAGTAAGCAACTAAGCGAAATGAAGCCACGGAACGCTTATTTGCCTTCTATCTATGCATTCTGACACTCCAACAATGTTTTCTGCTTCAATTTTACTCATTTTACAAAGGTGCTTATTCCTGGAGTGAATATGCTGTTCTACTCAAGAGTAAGCAACTAAGCGAAATAAAGCCATGGAACGCTTATTTGCCTTCTATCTATGCATTCTGACACTCCAACAATGTTTTCTGCTTCAATTTGACTCATTTTACAAAGGTGCTTATTCCTGGAGTGAATATGCTGTTCTACTCAAGAGTAAGCAACTAAGCGAAATAAAGCCATGGAACGCTTATTTGCCTTCTATCTATGCATTCTGACACTCCAACAATGTTTTCTGCTTCAATTTGACTCATTTTACAAAGGTGCTTATTCCTGGAGTGAATATGCAGTTCTACGCAAGAGTAAGCAACTAAGCGAAATAAAGCCATGGAACGCTTATATGCTTTCTATCTATGCATTCTGACACTCCAACAAGTTTTCTGCTTCAATTTGACTCATTTTACAAAGGTGCTTATTCCTGGAGTGAAAATGCAGTTCTACTCAAGAGTAAGCACCTAAGCGAAATGAAGCCATAGAACGATTATTTGCCTTCTATCTATGCATTCTGACACTCCAACAATGTTTTCTGCTTCAATTTGACCCATTTTACAAAGGTGCTTATTCCTGATGTGAACATGCAGTTCTACTCAAGAGTAAGCAACTAAGCGAAATGAAGCCACGGAACGCTTATTTGCCTTCTATCTATGCATTCTGACACTCCAACAATGTTTTCTGCTTCAATTTTACTCATTTTACAAAGGTGCTTATTCCTGGAGTGAATATGCTGTTCTACTCAAGAGTAAGCAACTAAGCGAAATAAAGCCATGGAACGCTTATTTGCCTTCTATCTATGCATTCTGACACTCCAACAATGTTTTCTGCTTCAATTTGACTCATTTTACAAAGGTGCTTATTCCTTTAGTGAATATGCAATTCTACTCAAGAGTAAGCAAATAAGCGAAATAAAGCCATGGAACGCTTATTTGCCTTCTATCTATGCATTCTGACACTCCAACAATGTTTTCTGCTTCAATTTGACTCATTTTACAAAGGTGCTTATTCCTGGAGTGAATATGCAGTTCTACTCAAGAGTAAGCAACTAAGTGAATTGAAGCCACGGAACGCTTATTTGCCTTCTATGTATGCATTCTGACACTCCAACAATGTTTTCTGCTTCAATTTGACTCATTTTACAAAGGTGCTTATTCCTGGAGTGAACATGCAGTTCTACTCAAGAGTAAGCAACTAAGCGAAATGAAGCCACAGAACGCTTATTTGCCTTCTATCTATGCATTCTGACACTCCAACAATGTTTTCTGCTTCAATTTGACTCATTTTACAAAGGTGCTTATTCCTGGAGTGAATATGCAGTTCTACTCAAGAGCAAGCAACTAAGCGAAATGAAGCCATAGAACGCTTATTTGCCTTCTATCTATGCAGTCTGACACTCCAACAATGTTTTCTGCTTCAATTTGACTCATTTTACAAAGGTGCTTATTCCTGGAGTGAATATGCAGTTCTACGCAAGAGTAAGCAACTAAGCGAAATAAAGCCATGGAACGCTTATATGCTTTCTATCTATGCATTCTGACACTCCAACAAGTTTTCTGCTTCAATTTGACTCATTTTACAAAGGTGCCTATTCCTGGAGTGAAAATGCAGTTCTACTCAAGAGTAAGCAACTAAGCGAAATGAAGCCATAGAACGATTATTTGCCTTCTATCTATGCATTCTGACACTCCAACAATGTTTTCTGCTTCAATTTGACCCATTTTACAAAGGTGCTTATTCCTGATGTGAACATGCAGTTCTACTCAAGAGTAAGCAACTAAGCGAAATGAAGCCACGGAACGCTTATTTGCCTTCTATCTATGCATTCTGACACTCCAACAATGTTTTCTGCTTCAATTTTACTCATTTTACAAAGGTGCTTATTCCTGGAGTGAATATGCTGTTCTACTCAAGAGTAAGCAACTAAGCGAAATAAAGCCATGGAACGCTTATTTGCCTTCTATCTATGCATTCTGACACTCCAACAATGTTTTCTGCTTCAATTTGACTCATTTTACAAAGGTGCTTATTCCTGGAGTGAATATGCTGTTCTACTCAAGAGTAAGCAACTAAGCGAAATAAAGCCATGGAACGCTTATTTGCCTTCTATCTATGCATTCTGACACTCCAACAATGTTTTCTGCTTCAATTTGACTCATTTTACAAAGGTGCTTATTCCTTTAGTGAATATGCAATTCTACTCAAGAGTAAGCAAATAAGCGAAATAAAGCCATGGAACGCTTATTTGCCTTCTATCTATGCATTCTGACACTCCAACAATGTTTTCTGCTTCAATTTGACTCATTTTACAAAGGTGCTTATTCCTGGAGTGAATATGCAGTTCTACTCAAGAGTAAGCAACTAAGTGAATTGAAGCCACGGAACGCTTATTTGCCTTCTATGTATGCATTCTGACACTCCAACAATGTTTTCTGCTTCAATTTGACTCATTTTACAAAGGTGCTTATTCCTGGAGTGAACATGCAGTTCTACTCAAGAGTAAGCAACTAAGCGAAATGAAGCCACGGAACGCTTATTTGCCTTCTATCTATGCATTCTGACACTCCAACAATGTTTTCTGCTTCAATTTGACTCATTTTACAAAGGTGCTTATTCCTGGAGTGAATATGCAGTTCTACTCAAGAGCAAGCAACTAAGCGAAATGAAGCCATAGAACGCTTATTTGCCTTCTATCTATGCAGTCTGACACTCCAACAATGTTTTCTGCTTCAATTTGACTCATTTTACAAAGGTGCTTATTCCTGGAGTGAATATGCAGTTCTACGCAAGAGTAAGCAACTAAGCGAAATAAAGCCATGGAACGCTTATATGCTTTCTATCTATGCATTCTGACACTCCAACAAGTTTTCTGCTTCAATTTGACTCATTTTACAAAGGTGCCTATTCCTGGAGTGAAAATGCAGTTCTACTCAAGAGTAAGCAACTAAGCGAAATGAAGCCATAGAACGATTATTTGCCTTCTATCTATGCATTCTGACACTCCAACAATGTTTTCTGCTTCAATTTGACCCATTTTACAAAGGTGCTTATTCCTGATGTGAACATGCAGTTCTACTCAAGAGTAAGCAACTAAGCGAAATGAAGCCACGGAACGCTTATTTGCCTTCTATCTATGCATTCTGACACTCCAACAATGTTTTCTGCTTCAATTTTACTCATTTTACAAAGGTGCTTATTCCTGGAGTGAATATGCTGTTCTACTCAAGAGTAAGCAACTAAGCGAAATAAAGCCATGGAACGCTTATTTGCCTTCTATCTATGCATTCTGACACTCCAACAATGTTTTCTGCTTCAATTTGACTCATTTTACAAAGGTGCTTATTCCTGGAGTGAATATGCTGTTCTACTCAAGAGTAAGCAACTAAGCGAAATAAAGCCATGGAACGCTTATTTGCCTTCTATCTATGCATTCTGACACTCCAACAATGTTTTCTGCTTCAATTTGACTCATTTTACAAAGGTGCTTATTCCTTTAGTGAATATGCAATTCTACTCAAGAGTAAGCAAATAAGCGAAATAAAGCCATGGAACGCTTATTTGCCTTCTATCTATGCATTCTGACACTCCAACAATGTTTTCTGCTTCAATTTGACTCATTTTACAAAGGTGCTTATTCCTGGAGTGAATATGCAGTTCTACTCAAGAGTAAGCAACTAAGTGAATTGAAGCCACGGAACGCTTATTTGCCTTCTATGTATGCATTCTGACACTCCAACAATGTTTTCTGCTTCAATTTGACTCATTTTACAAAGGTGCTTATTCCTGGAGTGAACATGCAGTTCTACTCAAGAGTAAGCAACTAAGCGAAATGAAGCCACGGAACGCTTATTTGCCTTCTATCTATGCATTCTGACACTCCAACAATGTTTTCTGCTTCAATTTGACTCATTTTACAAAGGTGCTTATTCCTGGAGTGAATATGCAGTTCTACTCAAGAGCAAGCAACTAAGCGAAATGAAGCCATAGAACGCTTATTTGCCTTCTATCTATGCAGTCTGACACTCCAACAATGTTTTCTGCTTCAATTTGACTCATTTTACAAAGGTGCTTATTCCTGGAGTGAATATGCAGTTCTACGCAAGAGTAAGCAACTAAGCGAAATAAAGCCATGGAACGCTTATATGCTTTCTATCTATGCATTCTGACACTCCAACAAGTTTTCTGCTTCAATTTGACTCATTTTACAAAGGTGCCTATTCCTGGAGTGAAAATGCAGTTCTACTCAAGAGTAAGCAACTAAGCGAAATGAAGCCATAGAACGATTATTTGCCTTCTATCTATGCATTCTGACACTCCAACAATGTTTTCTGCTTCAATTTGACTCATTTTACAAAGGTGCTTATTCCTGGAGTGAATATGCAGTTCTACTCAAGAGTAAGCAACTAAGCGAAATGAAGCCACGGAACGCTTATTTGCCTTCTATCTATGCATTCTGACACTCCAACAATGTTTTCTGCTTCAATTTGACTCATTTTACAAAGGTGCTTATTCCTGGAGTGAATATGCAGTTCTACTCAAGAGCAAGCAACTAAGCGAAATGAAGCCATAGAACGCTTATTTGCCTTCTATCTATGCAGTCTGACACTCCAACAATGTTTTCTGCTTCAATTTGACTCATTTTACAAAGGTGCTTATTCCTGGAGTGAATATGCAGTTCTACGCAAGAGTAAGCAACTAAGCGAAATAAAGCCATGGAACGCTTATATGCTTTCTATCTATGCATTCTGACACTCCAACAAGTTATCTACTTCAATTTGACTCATTTTACAAAGGTGCTTATTCCTGGAGTGAAAATGCAGTTCTACTCAAGAGTAAGCAACTAAGCGAAATGAAGCCATAGAACGATTATTTGCCTTCTATCTATGCATTCTGACACTCCAACAATGTTTTCTGCTTCAATTTGACCCATTTTACAAAGGTGCTTATTCCTGATGTGAACATGCAGTTCTACTCAAGAGTAAGCAACTAAGCGAAATGAAGCCACGGAACGCTTATTTGCCTTCTATCTATGCATTCTGACACTCCAACAATGTTTTCTGCTTCAATTTTACTCATTTTACAAAGGTGCTTATTCCTGGAGTGAATATGCTGTTCTACTCAAGAGTAAGCAACTAAGCGAAATAAAGCCATGGAACGCTTATTTGCCTTCTATCTATGCATTCTGACACTGCAACAATGTTTTCTGCTTCAATTTGACTCATTTTACAAAGGTGCTTATTCCTGGAGTGAATATGCTGTTCTACTCAAGAGTAAGCAACTAAGCGAAATAAAGCCATGGAACGCTTATTTGCCTTCTATCTATGCATTCTGACACTCCAACAATGTTTTCTGCTTCAATTTGACTCATTTTACAAAGGTGCTTATTCCTGGAGTGAATATGCAGTTCTACGCAAGAGTAAGCAACTAAGCGAAATAAAGCCATGGAACGCTTATATGCTTTCTATCTATGCATTCTGACACTCCAACAAGTTTTCTGCTTCAATTTGACTCATTTTACAAAGGTGCCTATTCCTGGAGTGAAAATGCAGTTCTACTCAAGAGTAAGCAACTAAGCGAAATGAAGCCATAGAACGATTATTTGCCTTCTATCTATGCATTCTGACACTCCAACAATGTTTTCTGCTTCAATTTGACTCATTTTACAAAGGTGCTTATTCCTGGAGTGAATATGCAGTTCTACTCAAGAGTAAGCAACTAAGCGAAATGAAGCCACGGAACGCTTATTTGCCTTCTATCTATGCATTCTGACACTCCAACAATGTTTTCTGCTTCAATTTGACTCATTTTACAAAGGTGCTTATTCCTGGAGTGAATATGCAGTTCTACTCAAGAGCAAGCAACTAAGCGAAATGAAGCCATAGAACGCTTATTTGCCTTCTATCTATGCAGTCTGACACTCCAACAATGTTTTCTGCTTCAATTTGACTCATTTTACAAAGGTGCTTATTCCTGGAGTGAATATGCAGTTCTACGCAAGAGTAAGCAACTAAGCGAAATAAAGCCATGGAACGCTTATATGCTTTCTATCTATGCATTCTGACACTCCAACAAGTTTTCTACTTCAATTTGACTCATTTTACAAAGGTGCTTATTCCTGGAGTGAAAATGCAGTTCTACTCAAGAGTAAGCAACTAAGCGAAATGAAGCCATAGAACGATTATTTGCCTTCTATCTATGCATTCTGACACTCCAACAATGTTTTCTGCTTCAATTTGACCCATTTTACAAAGGTGCTTATTCCTGATGTGAACATGCAGTTCTACTCAAGAGTAAGCAACTAAGCGAAATGAAGCCACGGAACGCTTATTTGCCTTCTATCTATGCATTCTGACACTCCAACAATGTTTTCTGCTTCAATTTTACTCATTTTACAAAGGTGCTTATTCCTGGAGTGAATATGCTGTTCTACTCAAGAGTAAGCAACTAAGCGAAATAAAGCCATGGAACGCTTATTTGCCTTCTATCTATGCATTCTGACACTGCAACAATGTTTTCTGCTTCAATTTGACTCATTTTACAAAGGTGCTTATTCCTGGAGTGAATATGCTGTTCTACTCAAGAGTAAGCAACTAAGCGAAATAAAGCCATGGAACGCTTATTTGCCTTCTATCTATGCATTCTGACACTCCAACAATGTTTTCTGCTTCAATTTGACTCATTTTACAAAGGTGCTTATTCCTGGAGTGAATATGCAGTTCTACGCAAGAGTAAGCAACTAAGCGAAATAAAGCCATGGAACGCTTATATGCTTTCTATCTATGCATTCTGACACTCCAACAAGTTTTCTGCTTCAATTTGACTCATTTTACAAAGGTGCTTATTCCTGGAGTGAAAATGCAGTTCTACTCAAGAGTAAGCACCTAAGCGAAATGAAGCCATAGAACGATTATTTGCCTTCTATCTATGCATTCTGACACTCCAACAATGTTTTCTGCTTCAATTTGACCCATTTTACAAAGGTGCTTATTCCTGATGTGAACATGCAGTTCTACTCAAGAGTAAGCAACTAAGCGAAATGAAGCCACGGAACGCTTATTTGCCTTCTATCTATGCATTCTGACACTCCAACAATGTTTTCTGCTTCAATTTTACTCATTTTACAAAGGTGCTTATTCCTGGAGTGAATATGCTGTTCTACTCAAGAGTAAGCAACTAAGCGAAATAAAGCCATGGAACGCTTATTTGCCTTCTATCTATGCATTCTGACACTCCAACAATGTTTTCTGCTTCAATTTGACTCATTTTACAAAGGTGCTTATTCCTGGAGTGAATATGCTGTTCTACTCAAGAGTAAGCAACTAAGCGAAATAAAGCCATGGAACGCTTATTTGCCTTCTATCTATGCATTCTGACACTCCAACAATGTTTTCTGCTTCAATTTGACTCATTTTACAAAGGTGCTTATTCCTTTAGTGAATATGCAATTCTACTCAAGAGTAAGCAAATAAGCGAAATAAAGCCATGGAACGCTTATTTGCCTTCTATCTATGCATTCTGACACTCCAACAATGTTTTCTGCTTCAATTTGACTCATTTTACAAAGGTGCTTATTCCTGGAGTGAATATGCAGTTCTACTCAAGAGTAAGCAACTAAGTGAATTGAAGCCACGGAACGCTTATTTGCCTTCTATGTATGCATTCTGACACTCCAACAATGTTTTCTGCTTCAATTTGACTCATTTTACAAAGGTGCTTATTCCTGGAGTGAACATGCAGTTCTACTCAAGAGTAAGCAACTAAGCGAAATGAAGCCACGGAACGCTTATTTGCCTTCTATCTATGCATTCTGACACTCCAACAATGTTTTCTGCTTCAATTTGACTCATTTTACAAAGGTGCTTATTCCTGGAGTGAATATGCAGTTCTACTCAAGAGCAAGCAACTAAGCGAAATGAAGCCATAGAACGCTTATTTGCCTTCTATCTATGCAGTCTGACACTCCAACAATGTTTTCTGCTTCAATTTGACTCATTTTACAAAGGTGCTTATTCCTGGAGTGAATATGCAGTTCTACGCAAGAGTAAGCAACTAAGCGAAATAAAGCCATGGAACGCTTATATGCTTTCTATCTATGCATTCTGACACTCCAACAAGTTTTCTGCTTCAATTTTACTCATTTTACAAAGGTGCTTATTCCTGGAGTGAAAATGCAGTTCTACTCAAGAGTAAGCAACTAAGCGAAATGAAGCCATAGAACGATTATTTGCCTTCTATCTATGCATTCTGACACTCCAACAATGTTTTCTGCTTCAATTTGACCCATTTTACAAAGGTGCTTATTCCTGATGTGAACATGCAGTTCTACTCAAGAGTAAGCAACTAAGCGAAATGAAGCCACGGAACGCTTATTTGCCTTCTATCTATGCATTCTGACACTCCAACAATGTTTTCTGCTTCAATTTTACTCATTTTACAAAGGTGCTTATTCCTGGAGTGAATATGCTGTTCTACTCAAGAGTAAGCAACTAAGCGAAATAAAGCCATGGAACGCTTATTTGCCTTCTATCTATGCATTCTGACACTGCAACAATGTTTTCTGCTTCAATTTGACTCATTTTACAAAGGTGCTTATTCCTGGAGTGAATATGCTGTTCTACTCAAGAGTAAGCAACTAAGCGAAATAAAGCCATGGAACGCTTATTTGCCTTCTATCTATGCATTCTGACACTCCAACAATGTTTTCTGCTTCAATTTGACTCATTTTACAAAGGTGCTTATTCCTGGAGTGAATATGCAGTTCTACGCAAGAGTAAGCAACTAAGCGAAATAAAGCCATGGAACGCTTATATGCTTTCTATCTATGCATTCTGACACTCCAACAAGTTTTCTGCTTCAATTTGACTCATTTTACAAAGGTGCTTATTCCTGGAGTGAAAATGCAGTTCTACTCAAGAGTAAGCACCTAAGCGAAATGAAGCCATAGAACGATTATTTGCCTTCTATCTATGCATTCTGACACTCCAACAATGTTTTCTGCTTCAATTTGACCCATTTTACAAAGGTGCTTATTCCTGATGTGAACATGCAGTTCTACTCAAGAGTAAGCAACTAAGCGAAATGAAGCCACGGAACGCTTATTTGCCTTCTATCTATGCATTCTGACACTCCAACAATGTTTTCTGCTTCAATTTTACTCATTTTACAAAGGTGCTTATTCCTGGAGTGAATATGCTGTTCTACTCAAGAGTAAGCAACTAAGCGAAATAAAGCCATGGAACGCTTACTTGCCTTCTATCTATGCATTCTGACACTCCAACAATGTTTTCTGCTTCAATTTGACCCATTTTACAAAGGTGCTTATTCCTGATGTGAACATGCAGTTCTACTCAAGAGTAAGCAACTAAGCGAAATGAAGCCACGGAACGCTTATTTGCCTTCTATCTATGCATTCTGACACTCCAACAATGTTTTCTGCTTCAATTTTACTCATTTTACAAAGGTGCTTATTCCTGGAGTGAATATGCTGTTCTACTCAAGAGTAAGCAACTAAGCGAAATAAAGCCATGGAACGCTTATTTGCCTTCTATCTATGCATTCTGACACTGCAACAATGTTTTCTGCTTCAATTTGACTCATTTTACAAAGGTGCTTATTCCTGGAGTGAATATGCTGTTCTACTCAAGAGTAAGCAACTAAGCGAAATAAAGCCATGGAACGCTTATTTGCCTTCTATCTATGCATTCTGACACTCCAACAATGTTTTCTGCTTCAATTTGACTCATTTTACAAAGGTGCTTATTCCTGGAGTGAATATGCAGTTCTACGCAAGAGTAAGCAACTAAGCGAAATAAAGCCATGGAACGCTTATATGCTTTCTATCTATGCATTCTGACACTCCAACAAGTTTTCTGCTTCAATTTGACTCATTTTACAAAGGTGCTTATTCCTGGAGTGAAAATGCAGTTCTACTCAAGAGTAAGCACCTAAGCGAAATGAAGCCATAGAACGATTATTTGCCTTCTATCTATGCATTCTGACACTCCAACAATGTTTTCTGCTTCAATTTGACCCATTTTACAAAGGTGCTTATTCCTGATGTGAACATGCAGTTCTACTCAAGAGTAAGCAACTAAGCGAAATGAAGCCACGGAACGCTTATTTGCCTTCTATCTATGCATTCTGACACTCCAACAATGTTTTCTGCTTCAATTTTACTCATTTTACAAAGGTGCTTATTCCTGGAGTGAATATGCTGTTCTACTCAAGAGTAAGCAACTAAGCGAAATAAAGCCATGGAACGCTTACTTGCCTTCTATCTATGCATTCTGACACTCCAACAATGTTTTCTGCTTCAATTTGACTCATTTTACAAAGGTGCTTATTCCTGGAGTGAATATGCTGTTCTACTCAAGAGTAAGCAACTAAGCGAAATAAAGCCATGGAACGCTTATTTGCCTTCTATCTATGCATTCTGACACTCCAACAATGTTTTCTGCTTCAATTTGACTCATTTTACAAAGGTGCTTATTCCTTTAGTGAATATGCAATTCTACTCAAGAGTAAGCAAATAAGCGAAATAAAGCCATGGAACGCTTATTTGCCTTCTATCTATGCATTCTGACACTCCAACAATGTTTTCTGCTTCAATTTGACTCATTTTACAAAGGTGCTTATTCCTGGAGTGAATATGCAGTTCTACTCAAGAGTAAGCAACTAAGTGAATTGAAGCCACGGAACGCTTATTTGCCTTCTATGTATGCATTCTGACACTCCAACAATGTTTTCTGCTTCAATTTGACTCATTTTACAAAGGTGCTTATTCCTGGAGTGAACATGCAGTTCTACTCAAGAGTAAGCAACTAAGCGAAATGAAGCCACGGAACGCTTATTTGCCTTCTATCTATGCATTCTGACACTCCAACAATGTTTTCTGCTTCAATTTGACTCATTTTACAAAGGTGCTTATTCCTGGAGTGAATATGCAGTTCTACTCAAGAGCAAGCAACTAAGCGAAATGAAGCCATAGAACGCTTATTTGCCTTCTATCTATGCAGTCTGACACTCCAACAATGTTTTCTGCTTCAATTTGACTCATTTTACAAAGGTGCTTATTCCTGGAGTGAATATGCAGTTCTACGCAAGAGTAAGCAACTAAGCGAAATAAAGCCATGGAACGCTTATATGCTTTCTATCTATGCATTCTGACACTCCAACAAGTTTTCTGCTTCAATTTGACTCATTTTACAAAGGTGCCTATTCCTGGAGTGAAAATGCAGTTCTACTCAAGAGTAAGCAACTAAGCGAAATGAAGCCATAGAACGATTATTTGCCTTCTATCTATGCATTCTGACACTCCAACAATGTTTTCTGCTTCAATTTGACTCATTTTACAAAGGTGCTTATTCCTGGAGTGAATATGCAGTTCTACTCAAGAGTAAGCAACTAAGCGAAATGAAGCCACGGAACGCTTATTTGCCTTCTATCTATGCATTCTGACACTCCAACAATGTTTTCTGCTTCAATTTGACTCATTTTACAAAGGTGCTTATTCCTGGAGTGAATATGCAGTTCTACTCAAGAGCAAGCAACTAAGCGAAATGAAGCCATAGAACGCTTATTTGCCTTCTATCTATGCAGTCTGACACTCCAACAATGTTTTCTGCTTCAATTTGACTCATTTTACAAAGGTGCTTATTCCTGGAGTGAATATGCAGTTCTACGCAAGAGTAAGCAACTAAGCGAAATAAAGCCATGGAACGCTTATATGCTTTCTATCTATGCATTCTGACACTCCAACAAGTTTTCTACTTCAATTTGACTCATTTTACAAAGGTGCTTATTCCTGGAGTGAAAATGCAGTTCTACTCAAGAGTAAGCAACTAAGCGAAATGAAGCCATAGAACGATTATTTGCCTTCTATCTATGCATTCTGACACTCCAACAATGTTTTCTGCTTCAATTTGACCCATTTTACAAAGGTGCTTATTCCTGATGTGAACATGCAGTTCTACTCAAGAGTAAGCAACTAAGCGAAATGAAGCCACGGAACGCTTATTTGCCTTCTATCTATGCATTCTGACACTCCAACAATGTTTTCTGCTTCAATTTTACTCATTTTACAAAGGTGCTTATTCCTGGAGTGAATATGCTGTTCTACTCAAGAGTAAGCAACTAAGCGAAATAAAGCCATGGAACGCTTATTTGCCTTCTATCTATGCATTCTGACACTGCAACAATGTTTTCTGCTTCAATTTGACTCATTTTACAAAGGTGCTTATTCCTGGAGTGAATATGCTGTTCTACTCAAGAGTAAGCAACTAAGCGAAATAAAGCCATGGAACGCTTATTTGCCTTCTATCTATGCATTCTGACACTCCAACAATGTTTTCTGCTTCAATTTGACTCATTTTACAAAGGTGCTTATTCCTGGAGTGAATATGCAGTTCTACGCAAGAGTAAGCAACTAAGCGAAATAAAGCCATGGAACGCTTATATGCTTTCTATCTATGCATTCTGACACTCCAACAAGTTTTCTGCTTCAATTTGACTCATTTTACAAAGGTGCCTATTCCTGGAGTGAAAATGCAGTTCTACTCAAGAGTAAGCACCTAAGCGAAATGAAGCCATAGAACGATTATTTGCCTTCTATCTATGCATTCTGACACTCCAACAATGTTTTCTGCTTCAATTTGACCCATTTTACAAAGGTGCTTATTCCTGATGTGAACATGCAGTTCTACTCAAGAGTAAGCAACTAAGCGAAATGAAGCCACGGAACGCTTATTTGCCTTCTATCTATGCATTCTGACACTCCAACAATGTTTTCTGCTTCAATTTTACTCATTTTACAAAGGTGCTTATTCCTGGAGTGAATATGCTGTTCTACTCAAGAGTAAGCAACTAAGCGAAATAAAGCCATGGAACGCTTACTTGCCTTCTATCTATGCATTCTGACACTCCAACAATGTTTTCTGCTTCAATTTGACTCATTTTACAAAGGTGCTTATTCCTGGAGTGAATATGCTGTTCTACTCAAGAGTAAGCAACTAAGCGAAATAAAGCCATGGAACGCTTATTTGCCTTCTATCTATGCATTCTGACACTCCAACAATGTTTTCTGCTTCAATTTGACTCATTTTACAAAGGTGCTTATTCCTTTAGTGAATATGCAGTTCTACTCAAGAGTAAGCAACTAAGCGAAATGAAGCCATAGAACGCTTATATGCTTTCTATCTATGCATTCTGACACTCCAACAAGTTTTCTGCTTCAATTTGACTCATTTTACAAAGGTGCTTATTCCTGGAGTGAAAATGCAGTTCTACTCAAGAGTAAGCACCTAAGCGAAATGAAGCCATAGAACGATTATTTGCCTTCTATCTATGCATTCTGACACTCCAACAATGTTTTCTGCTTCAATTTGACCCATTTTACAAAGGTGCTTATTCCTGATGTGAACATGCAGTTCTACTCAAGAGTAAGCAACTAAGCGAAATGAAGCCACGGAACGCTTATTTGCCTTCTATCTATGCATTCTGACACTCCAACAATGTTTTCTGCTTCAATTTTACTCATTTTACAAAGGTGCTTATTCCTGGAGTGAATATGCTGTTCTACTCAAGAGTAAGCAACTAAGCGAAATAAAGCCATGGAACGCTTATTTGCCTTCTATCTATGCATTCTGACACTCCAACAATGTTTTCTGCTTCAATTTGACTCATTTTACAAAGGTGCTTATTCCTGGAGTGAATATGCTGTTCTACTCAAGAGTAAGCAACTAAGCGAAATAAAGCCATGGAACGCTTATTTGCCTTCTATCTATGCATTCTGACACTCCAACAATGTTTTCTGCTTCAATTTGACTCATTTTACAAAGGTGCTTATTCCTTTAGTGAATATGCAATTCTACTCAAGAGTAAGCAAATAAGCGAAATAAAGCCATGGAACGCTTATTTGCCTTCTATCTATGCATTCTGACACTCCAACAATGTTTTCTGCTTCAATTTGACTCATTTTACAAAGGTGCTTATTCCTGGAGTGAATATGCAGTTCTACGCAAGAGTAAGCAACTAAGCGAAATAAAGCCATGGAACGCTTATATGCTTTCTATCTATGCATTCTGACACTCCAACAAGTTTTCTGCTTCAATTTGACTCATTTTACAAAGGTGCTTATTCCTGGAGTGAAAATGCAGTTCTACTCAAGAGTAAGCACCTAAGCGAAATGAAGCCATAGAACGATTATTTGCCTTCTATCTATGCATTCTGACACTCCAACAATGTTTTCTGCTTCAATTTGACCCATTTTACAAAGGTGCTTATTCCTGATGTGAACATGCAGTTCTACTCAAGAGTAAGCAACTAAGCGAAATGAAGCCACGGAACGCTTATTTGCCTTCTATCTATGCATTCTGACACTCCAACAATGTTTTCTGCTTCAATTTTACTCATTTTACAAAGGTGCTTATTCCTGGAGTGAATATGCTGTTCTACTCAAGAGTAAGCAACTAAGCGAAATAAAGCCATGGAACGCTTACTTGCCTTCTATCTATGCATTCTGACACTCCAACAATGTTTTCTGCTTCAATTTGACTCATTTTACAAAGGTGCTTATTCCTGGAGTGAATATGCTGTTCTACTCAAGAGTAAGCAACTAAGCGAAATAAAGCCATGGAACGCTTATTTGCCTTCTATCTATGCATTCTGACACTCCAACAATGTTTTCTGCTTCAATTTGACTCATTTTACAAAGGTGCTTATTCCTTTAGTGAATATGCAATTCTACTCAAGAGTAAGCAAATAAGCGAAATAAAGCCATGGAACGCTTATTTGCCTTCTATCTATGCATTCTGACACTCCAACAATGTTTTCTGCTTCAATTTGACTCATTTTACAAAGGTGCTTATTCCTGGAGTGAATATGCAGTTCTACTCAAGAGTAAGCAACTAAGTGAATTGAAGCCACGGAACGCTTATTTGCCTTCTATGTATGCATTCTGACACTCCAACAATGTTTTCTGCTTCAATTTGACTCATTTTACAAAGGTGCTTATTCCTGGAGTGAACATGCAGTTCTACTCAAGAGTAAGCAACTAAGCGAAATGAAGCCACGGAACGCTTATTTGCCTTCTATCTATGCATTCTGACACTCCAACAATGTTTTCTGCTTCAATTTGACTCATTTTACAAAGGTGCTTATTCCTGGAGTGAATATGCAGTTCTACTCAAGAGCAAGCAACTAAGCGAAATGAAGCCATAGAACGCTTATTTGCCTTCTATCTATGCAGTCTGACACTCCAACAATGTTTTCTGCTTCAATTTGACTCATTTTACAAAGGTGCTTATTCCTGGAGTGAATATGCAGTTCTACGCAAGAGTAAGCAACTAAGCGAAATAAAGCCATGGAACGCTTATATGCTTTCTATCTATGCATTCTGACACCCCAACAAGTTTTCTGCTTGAATTTGACTCATTTTACAAAGGTGCTTATTCCTGGAGTGAAAATGCAGTTTTACTCAAGAGTAAGCAACTAAGCGAAATGAAGCCATAGAACGCTTATTTGCCTTCCATCTATGCATTCTGACACTCCAACAATGTTTTCTGCTTCAATTTGACTCATTTTACAAAGGTGCTTATTCCTGGAGTGAATATGCAGTTCTACTCAAGAGTAAGCAACTAAGCGAAATGAAGCCACGGAACGCTTATTTGCCTTCTATCTATGCATTCTGACACTCCAACAATGTTTTCTGCTTCAATTTGACTCATTTTACAAAGGTGCTTATTCCTGGAGTGAATATGCTGTTCTACTCAAGAGTAAGCAACTAAGCGAAATAAAGCCATGGAACGCTTATTTGCCTTCTATCTATGCATTCTGACACTGCAACAATGTTTTCTGCTTCAATTTGACTCATTTTACAAAGGTGCTTATTCCTGGAGTGAATATGCTGTTCTACTCAAGAGTAAGCAACTAAGCGAAATAAAGCCATGGAACGCTTATTTGCCTTCTATCTATGCATTCTGACACTCCAACAATGTTTTCTGCTTCAATTTGACTCATTTTACAAAGGTGCTTATTCCTGGAGTGAATATGCAGTTCTACGCAAGAGTAAGCAACTAAGCGAAATAAAGCCATGGAACGCTTATATGCTTTCTATCTATGCATTCTGACACTCCAACAAGTTTTCTGCTTCAATTTGACTCATTTTACAAAGGTGCTTATTCCTGGAGTGAAAATGCAGTTCTACTCAAGAGTAAGCACCTAAGCGAAATGAAGCCATAGAACGATTATTTGCCTTCTATCTATGCATTCTGACACTCCAACAATGTTTTCTGCTTCAATTTGACCCATTTTACAAAGGTGCTTATTCCTGATGTGAACATGCAGTTCTACTCAAGAGTAAGCAACTAAGCGAAATGAAGCCACGGAACGCTTATTTGCCTTCTATCTATGCATTCTGACACTCCAACAATGTTTTCTGCTTCAATTTTACTCATTTTACAAAGGTGCTTATTCCTGGAGTGAATATGCTGTTCTACTCAAGAGTAAGCAACTAAGCGAAATAAAGCCATGGAACGCTTATTTGACTTCTATCTATGCATTCTGACACTCCAACAATGTTTTCTGCTTCAATTTGACTCATTTTACAAAGGTGCTTATTCCTGGAGTGAATATGCTGTTCTACTCAAGAGTAAGCAACTAACCGAAATAAAGCCATGGAACGCTTATTTGCCTTCTATCTATGCATTCTGACACTCCAACAATGTTTTCTGCTTCAATTTGACTCATTTTACAAAGGTGCTTATTCCTGGAGTGAATATGCAATTCTACTCAAGAGTAAGCAAATAAGCGAAATAAAGCCATGGAACGCTTATTTGCCTTCTATCTATGCATTCTGACACTCCAGCAATGTTTTCTGCTTCAATTTGACTCATTTTACAAAGGTGCTTATTCCTGGAGTGAATATGCAGTTCTACTCAAGAGTAAGCAACTAAGCGAAATGAAGCCACGGAACGCTTATTTGCCTTCTATCTATGCATTCTGACACTCCAACAATGTTTTCTGCTTCAATTTGACTCATTTTAAAAAGGTGCTTATTCCTGGAGTGAACATGCAGTTCTACTCAAGAGTAAGCAACTAAGCGAAATGAAGCCACGGAACGCTTATTTGCCTTCTATCTATGCATTCTGACACTCCAACAAGTTTTCTGCTTGAATTTGACTCATTTTACAAAGGTGCTTATTCCTGGAGTGAAAATGCAGTTCTACTCAAGAGTAAGCAACTAAGCGAAATGAAGCCATAGAACGCTTATTTGCCTTCCATCTATGCATTCTGACACTCCAACAATGTTTTCTGCTTCAATTTGACTCATTTTACAAAGGTGCTTATTCCTGGAGTGAATATGCAGTTCTACTCAAGAGTAAGCAACTAAGCGAAATGAAGCCACGGAACGCTTATTTGCCTTCTATCTATGCATTCTGACACTCCAACAATGTTTTCTGCTTCAATTTGACTCATTTTACAAAGGTGCTTATTCCTGGAGTGAATATGCTGTTCTACTCAAGAGTAAGCAACTAAGCGAAATAAAGCCATGGAACGCTTATTTGCCTTCTATCTATGCATTCTGACACTCCAACAATGTTTTCTGCTTCAATTTGACTCATTTTACAAAGGTGCTTATTCCTTTAGTGAATATGCAATTCTACTCAAGAGTAAGCAAATAAGCGAAATAAAGCCATGGAACGCTTATTTGCCTTCTATCTATGCATTCTGACACTCCAACAATGTTTTCTGCTTCAATTTGACTCATTTTACAAAGGTGCTTATTCCTGGAGTGAATATGCAGTTCTACTCAAGAGTAAGCAACTAAGTGAATTGAAGCCACGGAACGCTTATTTGCCTTCTATGTATGCATTCTGACACTCCAACAATGTTTTCTGCTTCAATTTGACTCATTTTACAAAGGTGCTTATTCCTGGAGTGAACATGCAGTTCTACTCAAGAGTAAGCAACTAAGCGAAATGAAGCCACGGAACGCTTATTTGCCTTCTATCTATGCATTCTGACACTCCAACAATGTTTTCTGCTTCAATTTGACTCATTTTACAAAGGTGCTTATTCCTGGAGTGAATATGCAGTTCTACTCAAGAGCAAGCAACTAAGCGAAATGAAGCCATAGAACGCTTATTTGCCTTCTATCTATGCATTCTGACACTCCAACAATGTTTTCTGCTTCAATTTGACTCATTTTACAAAGGTGCTTATTCCTGGAGTGAATATGCTGTTCTACTCAAGAGTAAGCAACTAAGCGAAATAAAGCCATGGAACGCTTATTTGCCTTCTATCTATGCATTCTGACACTCCAACAATGTTTTCTGCTTCAATTTGACTCATTTTACAAAGGTGCTTATTCCTTTAGTGAATATGCTGTTCTACTCAAGAGTAAGCAACTAAGCGAAATAAAGCCACGGAACGCTTATTTGCCTTCTATCTATGCATTCTGACACTCCAACAAGTTTTCTACTTCAATTTGACTCATTTTACAAAGGTGCTTATTCCTGGAGTGAAAATGCAGTTCTACTCAAGAGTAAGCAACTAAGCGAAATGAAGCCATAGAACGATTATTTGCCTTCTATCTATGCATTCTGACACTCCAACAATGTTTTCTGCTTCAATTTGACCCATTTTACAAAGGTGCTTATTCCTGATGTGAACATGCAGTTCTACTCAAGAGTAAGCAACTAAGCGAAATGAAGCCACGGAACGCTTATTTGCCTTCTATCTATGCATTCTGACACTCCAACAATGTTTTCTGCTTCAATTTTACTCATTTTACAAAGGTGCTTATTCCTGGAGTGAATATGCTGTTCTACTCAAGAGTAAGCAACTAAGCGAAATAAAGCCATGGAACGCTTATTTGCCTTCTATCTATGCATTCTGACACTGCAACAATGTTTTCTGCTTCAATTTGACTCATTTTACAAAGGTGCTTATTCCTGGAGTGAATATGCTGTTCTACTCAAGAGTAAGCAACTAAGCGAAATAAAGCCATGGAACGCTTATTTGCCTTCTATCTATGCATTCTGACACTCCAACAATGTTTTCTGCTTCAATTTGACTCATTTTACAAAGGTGCTTATTCCTGGAGTGAATATGCAGTTCTACGCAAGAGTAAGCAACTAAGCGAAATAAAGCCATGGAACGCTTATATGCTTTCTATCTATGCATTCTGACACTCCAACAAGTTTTCTGCTTCAATTTGACTCATTTTACAAAGGTGCCTATTCCTGGAGTGAAAATGCAGTTCTACTCAAGAGTAAGCAACTAAGCGAAATGAAGCCATAGAACGATTATTTGCCTTCTATCTATGCATTCTGACACTCCAACAATGTTTTCTGCTTCAATTTGACTCATTTTACAAAGGTGCTTATTCCTGGAGTGAATATGCAGTTCTACTCAAGAGTAAGCAACTAAGCGAAATGAAGCCACGGAACGCTTATTTGCCTTCTATCTATGCATTCTGACACTCCAACAATGTTTTCTGCTTCAATTTGACTCATTTTACAAAGGTGCTTATTCCTGGAGTGAATATGCAGTTCTACTCAAGAGCAAGCAACTAAGCGAAATGAAGCCATAGAACGCTTATTTGCCTTCTATCTATGCAGTCTGACACTCCAACAATGTTTTCTGCTTCAATTTGACTCATTTTACAAAGGTGCTTATTCCTGGAGTGAATATGCAGTTCTACGCAAGAGTAAGCAACTAAGCGAAATAAAGCCATGGAACGCTTATATGCTTTCTATCTATGCATTCTGACACTCCAACAAGTTTTCTACTTCAATTTGACTCATTTTACAAAGGTGCTTATTCCTGGAGTGAAAATGCAGTTCTACTCAAGAGTAAGCAACTAAGCGAAATGAAGCCATAGAACGATTATTTGCCTTCTATCTATGCATTCTGACACTCCAACAATGTTTTCTGCTTCAATTTGACCCATTTTACAAAGGTGCTTATTCCTGATGTGAACATGCAGTTCTACTCAAGAGTAAGCAACTAAGCGAAATGAAGCCACGGAACGCTTATTTGCCTTCTATCTATGCATTCTGACACTCCAACAATGTTTTCTGCTTCAATTTTACTCATTTTACAAAGGTGCTTATTCCTGGAGTGAATATGCTGTTCTACTCAAGAGTAAGCAACTAAGCGAAATAAAGCCATGGAACGCTTATTTGCCTTCTATCTATGCATTCTGACACTGCAACAATGTTTTCTGCTTCAATTTGACTCATTTTACAAAGGTGCTTATTCCTGGAGTGAATATGCTGTTCTACTCAAGAGTAAGCAACTAAGCGAAATAAAGCCATGGAACGCTTATTTGCCTTCTATCTATGCATTCTGACACTCCAACAATGTTTTCTGCTTCAATTTGACTCATTTTACAAAGGTGCTTATTCCTGGAGTGAATATGCAGTTCTACGCAAGAGTAAGCAACTAAGCGAAATAAAGCCATGGAACGCTTATATGCTTTCTATCTATGCATTCTGACACTCCAACAAGTTTTCTGCTTCAATTTGACTCATTTTACAAAGGTGCTTATTCCTGGAGTGAAAATGCAGTTCTACTCAAGAGTAAGCACCTAAGCGAAATGAAGCCATAGAACGATTATTTGCCTTCTATCTATGCATTCTGACACTCCAACAATGTTTTCTGCTTCAATTTGACCCATTTTACAAAGGTGCTTATTCCTGATGTGAACATGCAGTTCTACTCAAGAGTAAGCAACTAAGCGAAATGAAGCCACGGAACGCTTATTTGCCTTCTATCTATGCATTCTGACACTCCAACAATGTTTTCTGCTTCAATTTTACTCATTTTACAAAGGTGCTTATTCCTGGAGTGAATATGCTGTTCTACTCAAGAGTAAGCAACTAAGCGAAATAAAGCCATGGAACGCTTATTTGCCTTCTATCTATGCATTCTGACACTCCAACAATGTTTTCTGCTTCAATTTGACTCATTTTACAAAGGTGCTTATTCCTGGAGTGAATATGCTGTTCTACTCAAGAGTAAGCAACTAAGCGAAATAAAGCCATGGAACGCTTATTTGCCTTCTATCTATGCATTCTGACACTCCAACAATGTTTTCTGCTTCAATTTGACTCATTTTACAAAGGTGCTTATTCCTTTAGTGAATATGCAATTCTACTCAAGAGTAAGCAAATAAGCGAAATAAAGCCATGGAACGCTTATTTGCCTTCTATCTATGCATTCTGACACTCCAACAATGTTTTCTGCTTCAATTTGACTCATTTTACAAAGGTGCTTATTCCTGGAGTGAATATGCAGTTCTACGCAAGAGTAAGCAACTAAGCGAAATAAAGCCATGGAACGCTTATATGCTTTCTATCTATGCATTCTGACACTCCAACAAGTTTTCTGCTTCAATTTGACTCATTTTACAAAGGTGCTTATTCCTGGAGTGAAAATGCAGTTCTACTCAAGAGTAAGCACCTAAGCGAAATGAAGCCATAGAACGATTATTTGCCTTCTATCTATGCATTCTGACACTCCAACAATGTTTTCTGCTTCAATTTGACCCATTTTACAAAGGTGCTTATTCCTGATGTGAACATGCAGTTCTACTCAAGAGTAAGCAACTAAGCGAAATGAAGCCACGGAACGCTTATTTGCCTTCTATCTATGCATTCTGACACTCCAACAATGTTTTCTGCTTCAATTTTACTCATTTTACAAAGGTGCTTATTCCTGGAGTGAATATGCTGTTCTACTCAAGAGTAAGCAACTAAGCGAAATAAAGCCATGGAACGCTTACTTGCCTTCTATCTATGCATTCTGACACTCCAACAATGTTTTCTGCTTCAATTTGACTCATTTTACAAAGGTGCTTATTCCTGGAGTGAATATGCTGTTCTACTCAAGAGTAAGCAACTAAGCGAAATAAAGCCATGGAACGCTTATTTGCCTTCTATCTATGCATTCTGACACTCCAACAATGTTTTCTGCTTCAATTTGACTCATTTTACAAAGGTGCTTATTCCTTTAGTGAATATGCAATTCTACTCAAGAGTAAGCAAATAAGCGAAATAAAGCCATGGAACGCTTATTTGCCTTCTATCTATGCATTCTGACACTCCAACAATGTTTTCTGCTTCAATTTGACTCATTTTACAAAGGTGCTTATTCCTGGAGTGAATATGCAGTTCTACTCAAGAGTAAGCAACTAAGTGAATTGAAGCCACGGAACGCTTATTTGCCTTCTATGTATGCATTCTGACACTCCAACAATGTTTTCTGCTTCAATTTGACTCATTTTACAAAGGTGCTTATTCCTGGAGTGAACATGCAGTTCTACTCAAGAGTAAGCAACTAAGCGAAATGAAGCCACGGAACGCTTATTTGCCTTCTATCTATGCATTCTGACACTCCAACAATGTTTTCTGCTTCAATTTGACTCATTTTACAAAGGTGCTTATTCCTGGAGTGAATATGCAGTTCTACTCAAGAGCAAGCAACTAAGCGAAATGAAGCCATAGAACGCTTATTTGCCTTCTATCTATGCAGTCTGACACTCCAACAATGTTTTCTGCTTCAATTTGACTCATTTTACAAAGGTGCTTATTCCTGGAGTGAATATGCAGTTCTACGCAAGAGTAAGCAACTAAGCGAAATAAAGCCATGGAACGCTTATATGCTTTCTATCTATGCATTCTGACACCCCAACAAGTTTTCTGCTTGAATTTGACTCATTTTACAAAGGTGCTTATTCCTGGAGTGAAAATGCAGTTTTACTCAAGAGTAAGCAACTAAGCGAAATGAAGCCATAGAACGCTTATTTGCCTTCCATCTATGCATTCTGACACTCCAACAATGTTTTCTGCTTCAATTTGACTCATTTTACAAAGGTGCTTATTCCTGGAGTGAATATGCAGTTCTACTCAAGAGTAAGCAACTAAGCGAAATGAAGCCACGGAACGCTTATTTGCCTTCTATCTATGCATTCTGACACTCCAACAATGTTTTCTGCTTCAATTTGACTCATTTTACAAAGGTGCTTATTCCTGGAGTGAATATGCTGTTCTACTCAAGAGTAAGCAACTAAGCGAAATAAAGCCATGGAACGCTTATTTGCCTTCTATCTATGCATTCTGACACTGCAACAATGTTTTCTGCTTCAATTTGACTCATTTTACAAAGGTGCTTATTCCTGGAGTGAATATGCTGTTCTACTCAAGAGTAAGCAACTAAGCGAAATAAAGCCATGGAACGCTTATTTGCCTTCTATCTATGCATTCTGACACTCCAACAATGTTTTCTGCTTCAATTTGACTCATTTTACAAAGGTGCTTATTCCTGGAGTGAATATGCAGTTCTACGCAAGAGTAAGCAACTAAGCGAAATAAAGCCATGGAACGCTTATATGCTTTCTATCTATGCATTCTGACACTCCAACAAGTTTTCTGCTTCAATTTGACTCATTTTACAAAGGTGCTTATTCCTGGAGTGAAAATGCAGTTCTACTCAAGAGTAAGCACCTAAGCGAAATGAAGCCATAGAACGATTATTTGCCTTCTATCTATGCATTCTGACACTCCAACAATGTTTTCTGCTTCAATTTGACCCATTTTACAAAGGTGCTTATTCCTGATGTGAACATGCAGTTCTACTCAAGAGTAAGCAACTAAGCGAAATGAAGCCACGGAACGCTTATTTGCCTTCTATCTATGCATTCTGACACTCCAACAATGTTTTCTGCTTCAATTTGACTCATTTTACAAAGGTGCTTATTCCTGGAGTGAATATGCAATTCTACTCAAGAGTAAGCAAATAAGCGAAATAAAGCCATGGAACGCTTATTTGCCTTCTATCTATGCATTCTGACACTCCAGCAATGTTTTCTGCTTCAATTTGACTCATTTTACAAAGGTGCTTATTCCTGGAGTGAATATGCAGTTCTACTCAAGAGTAAGCAACTAAGCGAAATGAAGCCACGGAACGCTTATTTGCCTTCTATCTATGCATTCTGACACTCCAACAATGTTTTCTGCTTCAATTTGACTCATTTTAAAAAGGTGCTTATTCCTGGAGTGAACATGCAGTTCTACTCAAGAGTAAGCAACTAAGCGAAATGAAGCCACGGAACGCTTATTTGCCTTCTATCTATGCATTCTGACACTCCAACAAGTTTTCTGCTTGAATTTGACTCATTTTACAAAGGTGCTTATTCCTGGAGTGAAAATGCAGTTCTACTCAAGAGTAAGCAACTAAGCGAAATGAAGCCATAGAACGCTTATTTGCCTTCCATCTATGCATTCTGACACTCCAACAATGTTTTCTGCTTCAATTTGACTCATTTTACAAAGGTGCTTATTCCTGGAGTGAATATGCAGTTCTACTCAAGAGTAAGCAACTAAGCGAAATGAAGCCACGGAACGCTTATTTGCCTTCTATCTATGCATTCTGACACTCCAACAATGTTTTCTGCTTCAATTTGACTCATTTTACAAAGGTGCTTATTCCTGGAGTGAATATGCTGTTCTACTCAAGAGTAAGCAACTAAGCGAAATAAAGCCATGGAACGCTTATTTGCCTTCTATCTATGCATTCTGACACTCCAACAATGTTTTCTGCTTCAATTTGACTCATTTTACAAAGGTGCTTATTCCTTTAGTGAATATGCAATTCTACTCAAGAGTAAGCAAATAAGCGAAATAAAGCCATGGAACGCTTATTTGCCTTCTATCTATGCATTCTGACACTCCAACAATGTTTTCTGCTTCAATTTGACTCATTTTACAAAGGTGCTTATTCCTGGAGTGAATATGCAGTTCTACTCAAGAGTAAGCAACTAAGTGAATTGAAGCCACGGAACGCTTATTTGCCTTCTATGTATGCATTCTGACACTCCAACAATGTTTTCTGCTTCAATTTGACTCATTTTACAAAGGTGCTTATTCCTGGAGTGAACATGCAGTTCTACTCAAGAGTAAGCAACTAAGCGAAATGAAGCCACGGAACGCTTATTTGCCTTCTATCTATGCATTCTGACACTCCAACAATGTTTTCTGCTTCAATTTGACTCATTTTACAAAGGTGCTTATTCCTGGAGTGAATATGCAGTTCTACTCAAGAGCAAGCAACTAAGCGAAATGAAGCCATAGAACGCTTATTTGCCTTCTATCTATGCATTCTGACACTCCAACAATGTTTTCTGCTTCAATTTGACTCATTTTACAAAGGTGCTTATTCCTGGAGTGAATATGCTGTTCTACTCAAGAGTAAGCAACTAAGCGAAATAAAGCCATGGAACGCTTATTTGCCTTCTATCTATGCATTCTGACACTCCAACAATGTTTTCTGCTTCAATTTGACTCATTTTACAAAGGTGCTTATTCCTTTAGTGAATATGCAATTCTACTCAAGAGTAAGCAAATAAGCGAAATAAAGCCATGGAACGCTTATTTGCCTTCTATCTATGCATTCTGACACTCCAACAATGTTTTCTGCTTCAATTTGACTCATTTTACAAAGGTGCTTATTCCTGGAGTGAATATGCAGTTCTACTCAAGAGTAAGCAACTAAGTGAATTGAAGCCACGGAACGCTTATTTGCCTTCTATGTATGCATTCTGACACTCCAACAATGTTTTCTGCTTCAATTTGACTCATTTTACAAAGGTGCTTATTCCTGGAGTGAACATGCAGTTCTACTCAAGAGTAAGCAACTAAGCGAAATGAAGCCACGGAACGCTTATTTGCCTTCTATCTATGCATTCTGACACTCCAACAATGTTTTCTGCTTCAATTTGACTCATTTTACAAAGGTGCTTATTCCTGGAGTGAATATGCAGTTCTACTCAAGAGCAAGCAACTAAGCGAAATGAAGCCATAGAACGCTTATTTGCCTTCTATCTATGCAGTCTGACACTCCAACAATGTTTTCTGCTTCAATTTGACTCATTTTACAAAGGTGCTTATTCCTGGAGTGAATATGCAGTTCTACGCAAGAGTAAGCAACTAAGCGAAATAAAGCCATGGAACGCTTATATGCTTTCTATCTATGCATTCTGACACTCCAACAAGTTTTCTGCTTCAATTTGACTCATTTTACAAAGGTGCTTATTCCTGGAGTGAAAATGCAGTTCTACTCAAGAGTAAGCAACTAAGCGAAATGAAGCCATAGAACGATTATTTGCCTTCTATCTATGCATTCTGACACTCCAACAATGTTTTCTGCTTCAATTTGACCCATTTTACAAAGGTGCTTATTCCTGATGTGAACATGCAGTTCTACTCAAGAGTAAGCAACTAAGCGAAATGAAGCCACGGAACGCTTATTTGCCTTCTATCTATGCATTCTGACACTCCAACAATGTTTTCTGCTTCAATTTTACTCATTTTACAAAGGTGCTTATTCCTGGAGTGAATATGCTGTTCTACTCAAGAGTAAGCAACTAAGCGAAATAAAGCCATGGAACGCTTATTTGCCTTCTATCTATGCATTCTGACACTGCAACAATGTTTTCTGCTTCAATTTGACTCATTTTACAAAGGTGCTTATTCCTGGAGTGAATATGCTGTTCTACTCAAGAGTAAGCAACTAAGCGAAATAAAGCCATGGAACGCTTATTTGCCTTCTATCTATGCATTCTGACACTCCAACAATGTTTTCTGCTTCAATTTGACTCATTTTACAAAGGTGCTTATTCCTGGAGTGAATATGCAGTTCTACGCAAGAGTAAGCAACTAAGCGAAATAAAGCCATGGAACGCTTATATGCTTTCTATCTATGCATTCTGACACTCCAACAAGTTTTCTGCTTCAATTTGACTCATTTTACAAAGGTGCTTATTCCTGGAGTGAAAATGCAGTTCTACTCAAGAGTAAGCACCTAAGCGAAATGAAGCCATAGAACGATTATTTGCCTTCTATCTATGCATTCTGACACTCCAACAATGTTTTCTGCTTCAATTTGACCCATTTTACAAAGGTGCTTATTCCTGATGTGAACATGCAGTTCTACTCAAGAGTAAGCAACTAAGCGAAATGAAGCCACGGAACGCTTATTTGCCTTCTATCTATGCATTCTGACACTCCAACAATGTTTTCTGCTTCAATTTTACTCATTTTACAAAGGTGCTTATTCCTGGAGTGAATATGCTGTTCTACTCAAGAGTAAGCAACTAAGCGAAATAAAGCCATGGAACGCTTACTTGCCTTCTATCTATGCATTCTGACACTCCAACAATGTTTTCTGCTTCAATTTGACTCATTTTACAAAGGTGCTTATTCCTGGAGTGAATATGCTGTTCTACTCAAGAGTAAGCAACTAAGCGAAATAAAGCCATGGAACGCTTATTTGCCTTCTATCTATGCATTCTGACACTCCAACAATGTTTTCTGCTTCAATTTGACTCATTTTACAAAGGTGCTTATTCCTTTAGTGAATATGCAATTCTACTCAAGAGTAAGCAAATAAGCGAAATAAAGCCATGGAACGCTTATTTGCCTTCTATCTATGCATTCTGACACTCCAACAATGTTTTCTGCTTCAATTTGACTCATTTTACAAAGGTGCTTATTCCTGGAGTGAATATGCAGTTCTACTCAAGAGTAAGCAACTAAGTGAATTGAAGCCACGGAACGCTTATTTGCCTTCTATGTATGCATTCTGACACTCCAACAATGTTTTCTGCTTCAATTTGACTCATTTTACAAAGGTGCTTATTCCTGGAGTGAACATGCAGTTCTACTCAAGAGTAAGCAACTAAGCGAAATGAAGCCACGGAACGCTTATTTGCCTTCTATCTATGCATTCTGACACTCCAACAATGTTTTCTGCTTCAATTTGACTCATTTTACAAAGGTGCTTATTCCTGGAGTGAATATGCAGTTCTACTCAAGAGCAAGCAACTAAGCGAAATGAAGCCATAGAACGCTTATTTGCCTTCTATCTATGCAGTCTGACACTCCAACAATGTTTTCTGCTTCAATTTGACTCATTTTACAAAGGTGCTTATTCCTGGAGTGAATATGCAGTTCTACGCAAGAGTAAGCAACTAAGCGAAATAAAGCCATGGAACGCTTATATGCTTTCTATCTATGCATTCTGACACCCCAACAAGTTTTCTGCTTGAATTTGACTCATTTTACAAAGGTGCTTATTCCTGGAGTGAAAATGCAGTTTTACTCAAGAGTAAGCAACTAAGCGAAATGAAGCCATAGAACGCTTATTTGCCTTCCATCTATGCATTCTGACACTCCAACAATGTTTTCTGCTTCAATTTGACTCATTTTACAAAGGTGCTTATTCCTGGAGTGAATATGCAGTTCTACTCAAGAGTAAGCAACTAAGCGAAATGAAGCCACGGAACGCTTATTTGCCTTCTATCTATGCATTCTGACACTCCAACAATGTTTTCTGCTTCAATTTGACTCATTTTACAAAGGTGCTTATTCCTGGAGTGAATATGCTGTTCTACTCAAGAGTAAGCAACTAAGCGAAATAAAGCCATGGAACGCTTATTTGCCTTCTATCTATGCATTCTGACACTGCAACAATGTTTTCTGCTTCAATTTGACTCATTTTACAAAGGTGCTTATTCCTGGAGTGAATATGCTGTTCTACTCAAGAGTAAGCAACTAAGCGAAATAAAGCCATGGAACGCTTATTTGCCTTCTATCTATGCATTCTGACACTCCAACAATGTTTTCTGCTTCAATTTGACTCATTTTACAAAGGTGCTTATTCCTGGAGTGAATATGCAGTTCTACGCAAGAGTAAGCAACTAAGCGAAATAAAGCCATGGAACGCTTATATGCTTTCTATCTATGCATTCTGACACTCCAACAAGTTTTCTGCTTCAATTTGACTCATTTTACAAAGGTGCTTATTCCTGGAGTGAAAATGCAGTTCTACTCAAGAGTAAGCACCTAAGCGAAATGAAGCCATAGAACGATTATTTGCCTTCTATCTATGCATTCTGACACTCCAACAATGTTTTCTGCTTCAATTTGACCCATTTTACAAAGGTGCTTATTCCTGATGTGAACATGCAGTTCTACTCAAGAGTAAGCAACTAAGCGAAATGAAGCCACGGAACGCTTATTTGCCTTCTATCTATGCATTCTGACACTCCAACAATGTTTTCTGCTTCAATTTTACTCATTTTACAAAGGTGCTTATTCCTGGAGTGAATATGCTGTTCTACTCAAGAGTAAGCAACTAAGCGAAATAAAGCCATGGAACGCTTATTTGACTTCTATCTATGCATTCTGACACTCCAACAATGTTTTCTGCTTCAATTTGACTCATTTTACAAAGGTGCTTATTCCTGGAGTGAATATGCAGTTCTACTCAAGAGCAAGCAACTAAGCGAAATGAAGCCATAGAACGCTTATTTGCCTTCTATCTATGCAGTCTGACACTCCAACAATGTTTTCTGCTTCAATTTGACTCATTTTACAAAGGTGCTTATTCCTGGAGTGAATATGCAGTTCTACGCAAGAGTAAGCAACTAAGCGAAATAAAGCCATGGAACGCTTATATGCTTTCTATCTATGCATTCTGACACCCCAACAAGTTTTCTGCTTGAATTTGACTCATTTTACAAAGGTGCTTATTCCTGGAGTGAAAATGCAGTTTTACTCAAGAGTAAGCAACTAAGCGAAATGAAGCCATAGAACGCTTATTTGCCTTCCATCTATGCATTCTGACACTCCAACAATGTTTTCTGCTTCAATTTGACTCATTTTACAAAGGTGCTTATTCCTGGAGTGAATATGCAGTTCTACTCAAGAGTAAGCAACTAAGCGAAATGAAGCCACGGAACGCTTATTTGCCTTCTATCTATGCATTCTGACACTCCAACAATGTTTTCTGCTTCAATTTGACTCATTTTACAAAGGTGCTTATTCCTGGAGTGAATATGCTGTTCTACTCAAGAGTAAGCAACTAAGCGAAATAAAGCCATGGAACGCTTATTTGCCTTCTATCTATGCATTCTGACACTGCAACAATGTTTTCTGCTTCAATTTGACTCATTTTACAAAGGTGCTTATTCCTGGAGTGAATATGCTGTTCTACTCAAGAGTAAGCAACTAAGCGAAATAAAGCCATGGAACGCTTATTTGCCTTCTATCTATGCATTCTGACACTCCAACAATGTTTTCTGCTTCAATTTGACTCATTTTACAAAGGTGCTTATTCCTGGAGTGAATATGCAGTTCTACGCAAGAGTAAGCAACTAAGCGAAATAAAGCCATGGAACGCTTATATGCTTTCTATCTATGCATTCTGACACTCCAACAAGTTTTCTGCTTCAATTTGACTCATTTTACAAAGGTGCTTATTCCTGGAGTGAAAATGCAGTTCTACTCAAGAGTAAGCACCTAAGCGAAATGAAGCCATAGAACGATTATTTGCCTTCTATCTATGCATTCTGACACTCCAACAATGTTTTCTGCTTCAATTTGACCCATTTTACAAAGGTGCTTATTCCTGATGTGAACATGCAGTTCTACTCAAGAGTAAGCAACTAAGCGAAATGAAGCCACGGAACGCTTATTTGCCTTCTATCTATGCATTCTGACACTCCAACAATGTTTTCTGCTTCAATTTTACTCATTTTACAAAGGTGCTTATTCCTGGAGTGAATATGCTGTTCTACTCAAGAGTAAGCAACTAAGCGAAATAAAGCCATGGAACGCTTATTTGACTTCTATCTATGCATTCTGACACTCCAACAATGTTTTCTGCTTCAATTTGACTCATTTTACAAAGGTGCTTATTCCTGGAGTGAATATGCTGTTCTACTCAAGAGTAAGCAACTAACCGAAATAAAGCCATGGAACGCTTATTTGCCTTCTATCTATGCATTCTGACACTCCAACAATGTTTTCTGCTTCAATTTGACTCATTTTACAAAGGTGCTTATTCCTGGAGTGAATATGCAATTCTACTCAAGAGTAAGCAAATAAGCGAAATAAAGCCATGGAACGCTTATTTGCCTTCTATCTATGCATTCTGACACTCCAGCAATGTTTTCTGCTTCAATTTGACTCATTTTACAAAGGTGCTTATTCCTGGAGTGAATATGCAGTTCTACTCAAGAGTAAGCAACTAAGCGAAATGAAGCCACGGAACGCTTATTTGCCTTCTATCTATGCATTCTGACACTCCAACAATGTTTTCTGCTTCAATTTGACTCATTTTAAAAAGGTGCTTATTCCTGGAGTGAACATGCAGTTCTACTCAAGAGTAAGCAACTAAGCGAAATGAAGCCACGGAACGCTTATTTGCCTTCTATCTATGCATTCTGACACTCCAACAAGTTTTCTGCTTGAATTTGACTCATTTTACAAAGGTGCTTATTCCTGGAGTGAAAATGCAGTTCTACTCAAGAGTAAGCAACTAAGCGAAATGAAGCCATAGAACGCTTATTTGCCTTCCATCTATGCATTCTGACACTCCAACAATGTTTTCTGCTTCAATTTGACTCATTTTACAAAGGTGCTTATTCCTGGAGTGAATATGCAGTTCTACTCAAGAGTAAGCAACTAAGCGAAATGAAGCCACGGAACGCTTATTTGCCTTCTATCTATGCATTCTGACACTCCAACAATGTTTTCTGCTTCAATTTGACTCATTTTACAAAGGTGCTTATTCCTGGAGTGAATATGCTGTTCTACTCAAGAGTAAGCAACTAAGCGAAATAAAGCCATGGAACGCTTATTTGCCTTCTATCTATGCATTCTGACACTCCAACAATGTTTTCTGCTTCAATTTGACTCATTTTACAAAGGTGCTTATTCCTTTAGTGAATATGCAATTCTACTCAAGAGTAAGCAAATAAGCGAAATAAAGCCATGGAACGCTTATTTGCCTTCTATCTATGCATTCTGACACTCCAACAATGTTTTCTGCTTCAATTTGACTCATTTTACAAAGGTGCTTATTCCTGGAGTGAATATGCAGTTCTACTCAAGAGTAAGCAACTAAGTGAATTGAAGCCACGGAACGCTTATTTGCCTTCTATGTATGCATTCTGACACTCCAACAATGTTTTCTGCTTCAATTTGACTCATTTTACAAAGGTGCTTATTCCTGGAGTGAACATGCAGTTCTACTCAAGAGTAAGCAACTAAGCGAAATGAAGCCACGGAACGCTTATTTGCCTTCTATCTATGCATTCTGACACTCCAACAATGTTTTCTGCTTCAATTTGACTCATTTTACAAAGGTGCTTATTCCTGGAGTGAATATGCAGTTCTACTCAAGAGCAAGCAACTAAGCGAAATGAAGCCATAGAACGCTTATTTGCCTTCTATCTATGCAGTCTGACACTCCAACAATGTTTTCTGCTTCAATTTGACTCATTTTACAAAGGTGCTTATTCCTGGAGTGAATATGCAGTTCTACGCAAGAGTAAGCAACTAAGCGAAATAAAGCCATGGAACGCTTATATGCTTTCTATCTATGCATTCTGACACCCCAACAAGTTTTCTGCTTGAATTTGACTCATTTTACAAAGGTGCTTATTCCTGGAGTGAAAATGCAGTTTTACTCAAGAGTAAGCAACTAAGCGAAATGAAGCCATAGAACGCTTATTTGCCTTCCATCTATGCATTCTGACACTCCAACAATGTTTTCTGCTTCAATTTGACTCATTTTACAAAGGTGCTTATTCCTGGAGTGAATATGCAGTTCTACTCAAGAGTAAGCAACTAAGCGAAATGAAGCCACGGAACGCTTATTTGCCTTCTATCTATGCATTCTGACACTCCAACAATGTTTTCTGCTTCAATTTGACTCATTTTACAAAGGTGCTTATTCCTGGAGTGAATATGCTGTTCTACTCAAGAGTAAGCAACTAAGCGAAATAAAGCCATGGAACGCTTATTTGCCTTCTATCTATGCATTCTGACACTGCAACAATGTTTTCTGCTTCAATTTGACTCATTTTACAAAGGTGCTTATTCCTGGAGTGAATATGCTGTTCTACTCAAGAGTAAGCAACTAAGCGAAATAAAGCCATGGAACGCTTATTTGCCTTCTATCTATGCATTCTGACACTCCAACAATGTTTTCTGCTTCAATTTGACTCATTTTACAAAGGTGCTTATTCCTGGAGTGAATATGCAGTTCTACGCAAGAGTAAGCAACTAAGCGAAATAAAGCCATGGAACGCTTATATGCTTTCTATCTATGCATTCTGACACTCCAACAAGTTTTCTGCTTCAATTTGACTCATTTTACAAAGGTGCTTATTCCTGGAGTGAAAATGCAGTTCTACTCAAGAGTAAGCACCTAAGCGAAATGAAGCCATAGAACGATTATTTGCCTTCTATCTATGCATTCTGACACTCCAACAATGTTTTCTGCTTCAATTTGACCCATTTTACAAAGGTGCTTATTCCTGATGTGAACATGCAGTTCTACTCAAGAGTAAGCAACTAAGCGAAATGAAGCCACGGAACGCTTATTTGCCTTCTATCTATGCATTCTGACACTCCAACAATGTTTTCTGCTTCAATTTGACTCATTTTACAAAGGTGCTTATTCCTGGAGTGAATATGCTGTTCTACTCAAGAGTAAGCAACTAAGCGAAATAAAGCCATGGAACGCTTATTTGCCTTCTATCTATGCATTCTGACACTCCAACAATGTTTTCTGCTTCAATTTGACTCATTTTACAAAGGTGCTTATTCCTGGAGTGAATATGCTGTTCTACTCAAGAGTAAGCAACTAACCGAAATAAAGCCATGGAACGCTTATTTGCCTTCTATCTATGCATTCTGACACTCCAACAATGTTTTCTGCTTCAATTTGACTCATTTTACAAAGGTGCTTATTCCTGGAGTGAATATGCAATTCTACTCAAGAGTAAGCAAATAAGCGAAATAAAGCCATGGAACGCTTATTTGCCTTCTATCTATGCATTCTGACACTCCAGCAATGTTTTCTGCTTCAATTTGACTCATTTTACAAAGGTGCTTATTCCTGGAGTGAATATGCAGTTCTACTCAAGAGTAAGCAACTAAGCGAAATGAAGCCACGGAACGCTTATTTGCCTTCTATCTATGCATTCTGACACTCCAACAATGTTTTCTGCTTCAATTTGACTCATTTTAAAAAGGTGCTTATTCCTGGAGTGAACATGCAGTTCTACTCAAGAGTAAGCAACTAAGCGAAATGAAGCCACGGAACGCTTATTTGCCTTCTATCTATGCATTCTGACACTCCAACAAGTTTTCTGCTTGAATTTGACTCATTTTACAAAGGTGCTTATTCCTGGAGTGAAAATGCAGTTCTACTCAAGAGTAAGCAACTAAGCGAAATGAAGCCATAGAACGCTTATTTGCCTTCCATCTATGCATTCTGACACTCCAACAATGTTTTCTGCTTCAATTTGACTCATTTTACAAAGGTGCTTATTCCTGGAGTGAATATGCAGTTCTACTCAAGAGTAAGCAACTAAGCGAAATGAAGCCACGGAACGCTTATTTGCCTTCTATCTATGCATTCTGACACTCCAACAATGTTTTCTGCTTCAATTTGACTCATTTTACAAAGGTGCTTATTCCTGGAGTGACTATGCTGTTCTACTCAAGAGTAAGCAACTAAGCGAAATAAAGCCATGGAACGCTTATTTGCCTTCTATCTATGCATTCTGACACTCCAACAATGTTTTCTGCTTCAATTTGACTCATTTTACAAAGGTGCTTATTCCTGGAGTGAATATGCTGTTCTACTCAAGAGTAAGCAACTAAGCGAAATAAAGTCATGGAACGCTTATTTGCCTTCTATCTATGCATTCTGACACTCCAACAATGTTTTCTGCTTCAATTTGACTCATTTTACAAAGGTGCTTATTCCTGGAGTGAATATGCTGTTCTACTCAAGAGTAAGCAACTAAGCGAAATAAAGCCATGGAACGCTTATTTGCCTTCTATCTATGCATTCTGACACTCCAACAATGTTTTCTGCTTCAATTTGACTCATTTTACAAAGGTGCTTATTCCTGGAGTGAATATGCAGTTCTACTCAAGAGTAAGCAACTAACCGAAATAAAGCCATGGAACGCTTATTTGCCTTCTATCTATGCATTCTGACACTCCAACAATGTTTTCTGCTTCAATTTGACTCATTTTACAAAGGTGCTTATTCCTGGAGTGAATATGCAATTCTACTCAAGAGTAAGCAAATAAGCGAAATAAAGCCATGGAACGCTTATTTGCCTTCTATCTATGCATTCTGACACTCCAGCAATGTTTTCTGCTTCAATTTGACTCATTTTACAAAGGTGCTTATTCCTGGAGTGAATATGCAGTTCTACTCAAGAGTGAATATGCAGCTCTACTCAAGAGTAAGCAACTAAGCGAAATGAAGCCACGGAACGCTTATTTGCCTTCTATCTATGCATTCTGACACTCCAACAATGTTTTCTGCTTCAATTTGACTCATTTTAAAAAGGTGCTTATTCCTGGAGTGAACATGCAGTTCTACTCAAGAGTAAGCAACTAAGCGAAATGAAGCCACGGAACGCTTATTTGCCTTCTATCTATGCATTCTGACACTCCAACAAGTTTTCTGCTTGAATTTGACTCATTTTACAAAGGTGCTTATTCCTGGAGTGAAAATGCAGTTCTACTCAAGAGTAAGCAACTAAGCGAAATGAAGCCATAGAACGCTTATTTGCCTTCCATCTATGCATTCTGACACTCCAACAATGTTTTCTGCTTCAATTTGACTCATTTTACAAAGGTGCTTATTCCTGGAGTGAATATGCAGTTCTACTCAAGAGTAAGCAACTAAGCGAAATGAAGCCACGGAACGCTTATTTGCCTTCTATCTATGCATTCTGACACTCCAACAATGTTTTCTGCTTCAATTTGACTCATTTTAAAAAGGTGCTTATTCCTGGAGTGAACATGCAGTTCTACTCAAGAGTAAGCAACTAAGCGAAATGAAGCCACGGAACGCTTATTTGCCTTCTATCTATGCATTCGGACACTCCAACAAGTTTTCTGCTTGAATTTGACTCATTTTACAAAGGTGCTTATTCCTGGAGTGAAAATGCAGTTCTACTCAAGAGTAAGCAACTAAGCGAAATGAAGCCATAGAACGCTTATTTGCCTTCTATCTATGCATTCTGACACTCCAACAAGTTTTCTGCTTGAATTTGACTCATTTTACAAAGGTGCTTATTCCTGGAGTGAAAATGCAGTTCTACTCAAGAGTAAGCAACTAAGCGAAATGAAGCCATAGAACGCTTATTTGCCTTCCATCTATGCATTCTGACACTCCAACAATGTTTTCTGCTTCAATTTGACTCATTTTACAAAGGTGCTTATTCCTGGAGTGAATATGCAGTTCTACTCAAGAGTAAGCAACTAAGCGAAATGAAGCCACGGAACGCTTATTTGCCTTCTATCTATGCATTCTGACACTCCAACAATGTTTTCTGCTTCAATTTGACTCATTTTACAAAGGTGCTTATTCCTGGAGTGAATATGCTGTTCTACTCAAGAGTAAGCAACTAAGCGAAATAAAGCCATGGAACGCTTATTTGCCTTCTATCTATGCATTCTGACACTCCAACAATGTTTTCTGCTTCAATTTGACTCATTTTACAAAGGTGCTTATTCCTGGAGTGAATATGCTGTTCTACTCAAGAGTAAGCAACTAAGCGAAATAAAGCCATGGAACGCTTATTTGCCTTCTATCTATGCATTCTGACACTCCAACAATGTTTTCTGCTTCAATTTGACTCATTTTACAAAGGTGCTTATTCCTGGAGTGAATATGCTGTTCTACTCAAGAGTAAGCAACTAAGCGAAATAAAGCCATGGAACGCTTATTTGCCTTCTATCTATGCATTCTGACACTCCAACAATGTTTTCTGCTTCAATTTGACTCATTTTACAAAGGTGCTTATTCCTGGAGTGAATATGCAGTTCTACTCAAGAGTAAGCAACTAACCGAAATAAAGCCATGGAACGCTTATTTGCCTTCTATCTATGCATTCTGACACTCCAACAATGTTTTCTGCTTCAATTTGACTCATTTTACAAAGGTGCTTATTCCTGGAGTGAATATGCAATTCTACTCAAGAGTAAGCAAATAAGCGAAATAAAGCCATGGAACGCTTATTTGCCTTCTATCTATGCATTCTGACACTCCAGCAATGTTTTCTGCTTCAATTTGACTCATTTTACAAAGGTGCTTATTCCTGGAGTGAATATGCAGTTCTACTCAAGAGTGAATATGCAGCTCTACTCAAGAGTAAGCAACTAAGCGAAATGAAGCCACGGAACGCTTATTTGCCTTCTATCTATGCATTCTGACACTCCAACAATGTTTTCTGCTTCAATTTGACTCATTTTAAAAAGGTGCTTATTCCTGGAGTGAACATGCAGTTCTACTCAAGATTAAGCAACTAAGCGAAATGAAGCCACGGAACGCTTATTTGCCTTCTATCTATGCATTCTGACACTCCAACAAGTTTTCTGCTTGAATTTGACTCATTTTACAAAGGTGCTTATTCCTGGAGTGAAAATGCAGTTCTACTCAAGAGTAAGCAACTAAGCGAAATGAAGCCATAGAACGCTTATTTGCCTTCCATCTATGCATTCTGACACTCCAACAATGTTTTCTGCTTCAATTTGACTCATTTTACAAAGGTGCTTATTCCTGGAGTGAATATGCAGTTCTACTCAAGAGTAAGCAACTAAGCGAAATGAAGCCACGGAACGCTTATTTGCCTTCTATCTATGCATTCTGACACTCCAACAATGTTTTCTGCTTCAATTTGACTCATTTTAAAAAGGTGCTTATTCCTGGAGTGAACATGCAGTTCTACTCAAGAGTAAGCAACTAAGCGAAATGAAGCCACGGAACGCTTATTTGCCTTCTATCTATGCATTCTGACACTCCAACAAGTTTTCTGCTTGAATTTGACTCATTTTACAAAGGTGCTTATTCCTGGAGTGAAAATGCAGTTCTACTCAAGAGTAAGCAACTAAGCGAAATGAAGCCATAGAACGCTTATTTGCCTTCTATCTATGCATTCTGACACTCCAACAATGTTTTCTGCTTCAATTTGACTCATTTTACAAAGGTGCTTATTCCTGGAGTGAATATGCAGTTCTACTCAAGAGTAAGCAACTAAGCGAAATAAAGCCATGGAACGCTTATTTGCCTTCTATCTATGCATTCTGACACTCCAACAATGTTTTCTGCTTCAATTTGACTCATTTTAAAAAGGTGCTTATTCCTGGAGTGAACATGCAGTTCTACTCAAGAGTAAGCAACTAAGCGAAATGAAGCCACGGAACGCTTATTTGCCTTCTATCTATGCATTCTGACACTCCAACAATGTTTTCTGCTTCAATTTGACTCATTTTACAAAGGTGCTTATTCCTGGAGTGAATATGCAGTTCTACTCAAGAGCAAGCAACTAAGCGAAATGAAGCCATAGAACGCTTATTTGCCTTCTATCTATGCAGTCTGACACTCCAACAATGTTTTCTGCTTCAATTTGACTCATTTTACAAAGGTGCTTATTCCTGGAGTGAATATGCAGTTCTACGCAAGAGTAAGCAACTAAGCGAAATAAAGCCATGGAACGCTTATATGCTTTCTATCTATGCATTCTGACACCCCAACAAGTTTTCTGCTTGAATTTGACTCATTTTACAAAGGTGCTTATTCCTGGAGTGAAAATGCAGTTCTACTCAAGAGTAAGCAAATAAGCGAAATGAAGCCATAGAACGCTTATTTGCCTTCCATCTATGCATTCTGACACTCCAACAATGTTTTCTGCTTCAATTTGACTCATTTTACAAAGGTGCTTATTCCTGGAGTGAATATGCAGTTCTACTCAAGAGTAAGCAACTAAGCGAAATGACGCCACGGAACGCTTATTTGCCTTCTATCTATGCATTCTGACACTCCAACAATGTTTTCTGCTTCAATTTGACTCATTTTACAAAGGTGCTTATTCCTGGAGTGAATATGCTGTTCTACTCAAGAGTAAGCAACTAAGCGAAATAAAGCCATGGAACGCTTACTTGCCTTCTATCTATGCATTCTGACACTCCAACAATGTTTTCTGCTTCAATTTGACTCATTTTACAAAGGTGCTTATTCCTGGAGTGAATATGCAATTCTACTCAAGAGTAAGCAAATAAGCGAAATAAAGCCATGGAACGCTTATTTGCCTTCTATCTATGCATTCTGACACTCCAACAATGTTTTCTGCTTCAATTTGACTCATTTTACAAAGGTGCTTATTCCTGGAGTGAATATGCAGTTCTACGCAAGAGTAAGCAACTAAGCGAAATGAAGCCACAGAACGCTTATTTGCCTTCCATCTATGCATTCTGACACTCCAACAATGTTTTCTGCTTCAATTTGACTCATTTTACAAAGGTGCTTATTCCTGATGTGAACATGCAGTTCTACTCAAGAGTAAGCAACTAAGCGAAATGAAGCCACGGAACGCTTATTTGCCTTCTATCTATGCATTCTGACACTCCAACAAGTTTTCTGCTTGAATTTGACTCATTTTACAAAGGTGCTTATTCCTGGAGTGAAAATGCAGTTCTACTCAAGAGTAAGCAACTAAGCGAAATGAAGCCATAGAACGCTTATTTGCCTTCCATCTATGCATTCTGACACTCCAACAATGTTTTCTGCTTCAATTTGACTCATTTTACAAAGGTGCTTATTCCTGGAGTGAATATGCAGTTCTACTCAAGAGTAAGCAACTAAGCGAAATGAAGCCACGGAACGCTTATTTGCCTTCTATCTACCGGTATGCATTCTGACACTCCAACAATGTTTTCTGCTTCAATTTGACTCATTTTAAAAAGGTGCTTATTCCTGGAGTGAACATGCAGTTCTACTCAAGAGTAAGCAACTAAGCGAAATGAAGCCACGGAACGCTTATTTGCCTTCTATCTATGCATTCTGACACTCCAACAAGTTTTCTGCTTGAATTTGACTCATTTTACAAAGGTGCTTATTCCTGGAGTGAAAATGCAGTTCTACTCAAGAGTAAGCAACTAAGCGAAATGAAGCCATAGAACGCTTATTTGCCTTCTATCTATGCATTCTGACACTCCAACAATGTTTTCTGCTTCAATTTGACTCATTTTAAAAAGGTGCTTATTCCTGGAGTGAACATGCAGTTCTACTCAAGAGTAAGCAACTAAGCGAAATGAAGCCACGGAACGCTTATTTGCCTTCTATCTATGCATTCTGACACTCCAACAAGTTTTCTGCTTGAATTTGACTCATTTTACAAAGGTGCTTATTCCTGGAGTGAAAATGCAGTTCTACTCAAGAGTAAGCAACTAAGCGAAATGAAGCCATAGAACGCTTATTTGCCTTCTATCTATGCATTCTGACACTCCAACAATGTTTTCTGCTTCAATTTGACTCATTTTACAAAGGTGCTTATTCCTGGAGTGAATATGCTGTTCTACTCAAGAGTAAGCAACTAAGCGAAATAAAGCCATGGAACGCTTATTTGCCTTCTATCTATGCATTCTGACACTCCAACAATGTTTTCTGCTTCAATTTGACTCATTTTACAAAGGTGCTTATTCCTGGAGTGAATATGCAGTTCTACTCAAGAGTAAGCAACTAAGCGAAATAAAGCCATGGAACGCTTATTTGCCTTCTATCTATGCATTCTGACACTCCAACAATGTTTTCTGCTTCAATTTGACTCATTTTAAAAAGGTGCTTATTCCTGGAGTGAACATGCAGTTCTACTCAAGAGTAAGCAACTAAGCGAAATGAAGCCACGGAACGCTTATTTGCCTTCTATCTATGCATTCTGACACTCCAACAATGTTTTCTGCTTCAATTTGACTCATTTTACAAAGGTGCTTATTCCTGGAGTGAATATGCAGTTCTACTCAAGAGCAAGCAACTAAGCGAAATGAAGCCATAGAACGCTTATTTGCCTTCTATCTATGCAGTCTGACACTCCAACAATGTTTTCTGCTTCAATTTGACTCATTTTACAAAGGTGCTTATTCCTGGAGTGAATATGCAGTTCTACGCAAGAGTAAGCAACTAAGCGAAATAAAGCCATGGAACGCTTATATGCTTTCTATCTATGCATTCTGACACCCCAACAAGTTTTCTGCTTGAATTTGACTCATTTTACAAAGGTGCTTATTCCTGGAGTGAAAATGCAGTTCTACTCAAGAGTAAGCAAATAAGCGAAATGAAGCCATAGAACGCTTATTTGCCTTCCATCTATGCATTCTGACACTCCAACAATGTTTTCTGCTTCAATTTGACTCATTTTACAAAGGTGCTTATTCCTGGAGTGAATATGCAGTTCTACTCAAGAGTAAGCAACTAAGCGAAATGACGCCACGGAACGCTTATTTGCCTTCTATCTATGCATTCTGACACTCCAACAATGTTTTCTGCTTCAATTTGACTCATTTTACAAAGGTGCTTATTCCTGGAGTGAATATGCTGTTCTACTCAAGAGTAAGCAACTAAGCGAAATAAAGCCATGGAACGCTTACTTGCCTTCTATCTATGCATTCTGACACTCCAACAATGTTTTCTGCTTCAATTTGACTCATTTTACAAAGGTGCTTATTCCTGGAGTGAATATGCAATTCTACTCAAGAGTAAGCAAATAAGCGAAATAAAGCCATGGAACGCTTATTTGCCTTCTATCTATGCATTCTGACACTCCAACAATGTTTTCTGCTTCAATTTGACTCATTTTACAAAGGTGCTTATTCCTGGAGTGAATATGCAGTTCTACACAAGAGTAAGCAACTAAGCGAAATGAAGCCACAGAACGCTTATTTGCCTTCCATCTATGCATTCTGACACTCCAACAATGTTTTCTGCTTCAATTTGACTCATTTTACAAAGGTGCTTATTCCTGGAGTGAATATGCAGTTCTACTCAAGAGTAAGCAACTAAGCGAAATGAAGCCACGGAACGCTTATTTGCCTTCTATCTATGCATTCTGACACTCCAACAATGTTTTCTGCTTCAATTTGACTCATTTTACAAAGGTGCTTATTCCTGGAGTGAATATGCTGTTCTACTCAAGAGTAAGCAACTAAGCGAAATAAAGCCATGGAACGCTTATTTGCCTTCTATCTATGCATTCTGACACTCCAACAATGTTTTCTGCTTCAATTTGACTCATTTTACAAAGGTGCTTATTCCTGGAGTGAATATGCAGTTCTACTCAAGAGTAAGCAACTAAGCGAAATAAAGCCATGGAACGCTTATTTGCCTTCTATCTATGCATTCTGACACTCCAACAATGTTTTCTGCTTCAATTTGACTCATTTTACAAAGGTGCTTATTCCTGGAGTGAATATGCAATTCTACTCAAGAGTAAGCAAATAAGCGAAATAAAGCCATGGAACGCTTATTTGCCTTCTATCTATGCATTCTGACACTCCAACAATGTTTTCTGCTTCAATTTGACTCATTTTAAAAAGGTGCTTATTCCTGGAGTGAATATGCAGTTCTACTCAAGAGTAAGCAACTAAGCGAAATGAAGCCACGGAACGCTTATTTGCCTTCTATCTATGCATTCTGACACTCCAACAATGTTTTCTGCTTCAATTTGACTCATTTTAAAAAGGTGCTTATTCCTGGAGTGAACATGCAGTTCTACTCAAGAGTAAGCAACAAAGCGAAATGAAGCCACAGAACGCTTATTTGCCTTCTATCTATGCATTCTGACACTCCAACAATGTTTTCTGCTTCAATTTGACTCATTTTACAAAGGTGCTTATTCCTGGAGTGAATATGCAGTTCTACGCAAGAGTAAGCAACTAAGCGAAATAAAGCCATGGAACGCTTATATGCTTTCTATCTATGCATTCTGACACCCCAACAAGTTTTCTGCTTGAATTTGACTCATTTTACAAAGGTGCTTATTCCTGGAGTGAAAATGCAGTTTTACTCAAAAGTAAGCAACTAAGCGAAATGAAGCCATAGAACGCTTATTTGCCTTCCATCTATGCATTCTGACACTCCAACAATGTTTTCTGCTTCAATTTGACTCATTTTACAAAGGTGCTTATTCCTGGAGTGAATATGCAGTTCTACTCAAGAGTAAGCAACTAAGCGAAATGAAGCCACGGAACGCTTATTTGCCTTCTATCTATGCATTCTGACACTCCAACAATGTTTTCTGCTTCAATTTGACTCATTTTACAAAGGTGCTTATTCCTGGAGTGAATATGCTGTTCTACTCAAGAGTAAGCAACTAAGCGAAATAAAGCCATGGAACGCTTATTTGCCTTCTATCTATGCATTCTGACACTCCAACAATGTTTTCTGCTTCAATTTGACAAAGGTGCTTATTCCTGGAGTGAATATGCAGTTCTACTCAAGAGTAAGCAACTAAGCGAAATAAAGCCATGGAACGCTTATTTGCCTTCTATCTATGCATTCTGACACTCCAACAATGTTTTCTGCTTCAATTTGACTCATTTTACAAAGGTGCTTATTCCTGGAGTGAATATGCAATTCTACTCAAGAGTAAGCAAATAAGCGAAATAAAGCCATGGAACGCTTATTTGCCTTCTATCTATGCATTCTGACACTCCAGCAATGTTTTCTGCTTCAATTTGACTCATTTTACAAAGGTGCTTATTCCTGGAGTGAATATGCAGTTCTACTCAAGAGTAAGCAACTAAGCGAAATGAAGCCACGGAACGCTTATTTGCCTTCTATCTATGCATTCTGACACTCCAACAATGTTTTCTGCTTCAATTTGACTCATTTTACAAAGGTGCTTATTCCTGGAGTGAATATGCTGTTCTACTCAAGAGTAAGCAACTAAGCGAAATAAAGCCATGGAACGCTTATTTGCCTTCTATCTATGCATTCTGACACTCCAACAATGTTTTCTGCTTCAATTTGACTCATTTTACAAAGGTGCTTATTCCTGGAGTGAATATGCAGTTCTACTCAAGAGTAAGCAACTAAGCGAAATAAAGCCATGGAACGCTTATTTGCCTTCTATCTATGCATTCTGACACTCCAACAATGTTTTCTGCTTCAATTTGACTCATTTTACAAAGGTGCTTATTCCTGGAGTGAATATGCAATTCTACTCAAGAGTAAGCAAATAAGCGAAATAAAGCCATGGAACGCTTATTTGCCTTCTATCTATGCATTCTGACACTCCAACAATGTTTTCTGCTTCAATTTGACTCATTTTAAAAAGGTGCTTATTCCTGGAGTGAATATGCAGTTCTACTCAAGAGTAAGCAACTAAGCGAAATGAAGCCACGGAACGCTTATTTGCCTTCTATCTATGCATTCTGACACTCCAACAATGTTTTCTGCTTCAATTTGACTCATTTTAAAAAGGTGCTTATTCCTGGAGTGAACATGCAGTTCTACTCAAGAGTAAGCAACAAAGCGAAATGAAGCCACAGAACGCTTATTTGCCTTCTATCTATGCATTCTGACACTCCAACAATGTTTTCTGCTTCAATTTGACTCATTTTACAAAGGTGCTTATTCCTGGAGTGAATATGCAGTTCTACGCAAGAGTAAGCAACTAAGCGAAATAAAGCCATGGAACGCTTATATGCTTTCTATCTATGCATTCTGACACCCCAACAAGTTTTCTGCTTGAATTTGACTCATTTTACAAAGGTGCTTATTCCTGGAGTGAAAATGCAGTTTTACTCAAAAGTAAGCAACTAAGCGAAATGAAGCCATAGAACGCTTATTTGCCTTCCATCTATGCATTCTGACACTCCAACAATGTTTTCTGCTTCAATTTGACTCATTTTACAAAGGTGCTTATTCCTGGAGTGAATATGCAGTTCTACTCAAGAGTAAGCAACTAAGCGAAATGAAGCCACGGAACGCTTATTTGCCTTCTATCTATGCATTCTGACACTCCAACAATGTTTTCTGCTTCAATTTGACTCATTTTACAAAGGTGCTTATTCCTGGAGTGAATATGCTGTTCTACTCAAGAGTAAGCAACTAAGCGAAATAAAGCCATGGAACGCTTATTTGCCTTCTATCTATGCATTCTGACACTCCAACAATGTTTTCTGCTTCAATTTGACAAAGGTGCTTATTCCTGGAGTGAATATGCAGTTCTACTCAAGAGTAAGCAACTAAGCGAAATAAAGCCATGGAACGCTTATTTGCCTTCTATCTATGCATTCTGACACTCCAACAATGTTTTCTGCTTCAATTTGACTCATTTTACAAAGGTGCTTATTCCTGGAGTGAATATGCAATTCTACTCAAGAGTAAGCAAATAAGCGAAATAAAGCCATGGAACGCTTATTTGCCTTCTATCTATGCATTCTGACACTCCAGCAATGTTTTCTGCTTCAATTTGACTCATTTTACAAAGGTGCTTATTCCTGGAGTGAATATGCAGTTCTACTCAAGAGTAAGCAACTAAGCGAAATGAAGCCACGGAACGCTTATTTGCCTTCTATCTATGCATTCTGACACTCCAACAATGTTTTCTGCTTCAATTTGACTCATTTTAAAAAGGTGCTTATTCCTGGAGTGAACATGCAGTTCTACTCAAGAGTAAGCAACTAAGCGAAATGAAGCCAGGGAACGCTTATTTGCCTTCTATCTATGCATTCTGACACTACAACAATGTTTTCTGCTTCAATTTGACTCATTTTACAAAGGTGCTTATTCCTGGAGTGAATATGCAGTTCTACTCAAGAGCAAGCAACTAAGCGAAATGAAGCCATAGAACGCTTATTTGCCTTCCATCTATGCAGTCTGACACTCCAACAATGTTTTCTGCTTCAATTTGACTCATTTTAAAAAGGTGCTTATTCCTGGAGTGAACATGCAGTTCTACTCAAGAGTAAGCAAATAAGCGAAATGAAGCCATAGAACGCTTATTTGCCTTCTATCTATGCAGTCTGACACTCCAACAATGTTTTCTGCTTCAATTTGACTCATTTTACAAAGGTGCTTATTCCTGGAGTGAATATGCAGTTCTACGCAAGAGTAAGCAACTAAGCGAAATAAAGCCATGGAACGCTTATATGCTTTCTATCTATGCATTCTGACACTCCAACAAGTTTTCTGCTTGAATTTGACTCATTTTACAAAGGTGCTTATTCCTGGAGTGAAAATGCAGTTCTACTCAAGAGTAAGCAACTAAGCGAAATGAAGCCATAGAACGCTTATTTGCCTTCTATCTATGCATTCTGAAACTCCAACAATGTTTTCTGCTTCAATTTGACTCATTTTACAAAGGTGCTTATTCCTGGAGTGAATATGCAGTTCTACTCAAGAGTAAGCAACTAAGCGAAATGAAGCCACGGAACGCTTATTTGCCTTCTATGTATGCATTCTGACACTCCAACAATGTTTTCTGCTTCAATTTGACTCATTTTAAAAAGGTGCTTATTCCTGGAGTGAACATGCAGTTCTACTCAAGAGTAAGCAACTAAGCGAAATGAAGCCACGGAACGCTTATTTGCCTTCTATCTATGCATTCTGACACTCCAACAATGTTTTCTGCTTCAATTTGACTCATTTTACAAAGGTGCTTATTCCTGGAGTGAATATGCAGTTCTACTCAAGAGCAAGCAACTAAGCGAAATGAAGCCATAGAACGCTTATTTGCCTTCTATCTATGCAGTCTGACACTCCAACAATGTTTTCTGCTTCAATTTGACTCATTTTACAAAGGTGCTTATTCCTGGAGTGAATATGCAGTTCTACGCAAGAGTAAGCAACTAAGCGAAATAAAGCCATGGAACGCTTATATGCTTTCTATCTATGCATTCTGACACCCCAACAAGTTTTCTGCTTGAATTTGACTCATTTTACAAAGGTGCTTATTCCTGGAGTGAAAATGCAGTTCTACTCAAGAGTAAGCAAATAAGCGAAATGAAGCCATAGAACGCTTATTTGCCTTCCATCTATGCATTCTGACACTCCAACAATGTTTTCTGCTTCAATTTGACTCATTTTACAAAGGTGCTTATTCCTGGAGTGAATATGCAGTTCTACTCAAGAGTAAGCAACTAAGCGAAATGAAGCCACGGAACGCTTATTTGCCTTCTATCTATGCATTCTGACACTCCAACAATGTTTTCTGCTTCAATTTGACTCATTTTACAAAGGTGCTTATTCCTGGAGTGAATATGCTGTTCTACTCAAGAGTAAGCAACTAAGCGAAATAAAGCCATGGAACGCTTATTTGCCTTCTATCTATGCATTCTGACACTCCAACAATGTTTTCTGCTTCAATTTGACTCATTTTACAAAGGTGCTTATTCCTGGAGTGAATATGCTGTTCTACTCAAGAGTAAGCAACTAAGCGAAATAAAGCCATGGAACGCTTATATGCTTTCTATCTATGCATTCTGACACCCCAACAAGTTTTCTGCTTGAATTTGACTCATTTTACAAAGGTGCTTATTCCTGGAGTGAATATGCAATTCTACTCAAGAGTAAGCAAATAAGCGAAATAAAGCCACGGAACGCTTATTTGCCTTCTATCTATGCATTCTGACACTCCAACAATGTTTTCTGCTTCAATTTGACTCATTTTACAAAGGTGCTTATTCCTGGAGTTAATATGCAGTTCTACTCAAGAGTAAGCAACTAAGCGAAATGAAGCCACGGAACGCTTATTTGCCTTTATCTATGCATTCTGACACTCCAACAATGTTTTCTGCTTCAATTTGACTCATTTTACAAAGGTGCTTATTCCTGGAGTGAATATGCTGTTCTACTCAAGAGTAAGCAACTAAGCGAAATAAAGCCATGGAACGCTTATTTGCCTTCTATCTATGCATTCTGACACTCCAACAATGTTTTCTGCTTCAATTTGACTCATTTTACAAAGGTGCTTATTCCTGGAGTGAATATGCAGTTCTACTCAAGAGTAAGCAACTAAGCGAAATAAAGCCATGGAACGCTTATCTGCCTTCTATCTATGCATTCTGACACTCCAACAATGTTTTCTGCTTCAATTTGACTCATTTTACAAAGGTGCTTATTCCTGGAGTGAATATGCAATTCTACTCAAGAGTAAGCAAATAAGCGAAATAAAGCCATGGAACGCTTATTTGCCTTCTATCTATGCATTCTGACACTCCAACAATGTTTTCTGCTTCAATTTGACTCATTTTACAAAGGTGCTTATTCCTGGAGTGAATATGCAGTTCTACTCAAGAGTAAGCAACTAAGCGAAATGAAGCCACGGAACGTTTATTTGCCTTCTATCTATGCATTCTGACACTCCAACAATGTTTTCTGCTTCAATTTGACTCATTTTAAAAAGGTGCTTATTCCTGGAGTGAACATGCAGTTCTACTCAAGAGTAAGCAACTAAGCGAAATGAAGCCATAGAACGCTTATTTGCCTTCTATCTGTGCAGTCTGACACTCCAACAATGTTTTCTGCTTCAATTTGACTCATTTTACAAAGGTGCTTATTCCTGGAGTGAATATGCTGTTCTACTCAAGAGTAAGCAACTAAGCGAAATAAAGCCATGGAACGCTTATCTGCCTTCTATCTATGCATTCTGACACTCCAACAATGTTTTCTGCTTCAATTTGACTCATTTTACAAAGGTGCTTATTCCTGGAGTGAACATGCAGTTCTACTCAAGAGTAAGCAACTAAGCGAAATGAAGCCACGGAACGCTTATTTGCCTTCTATCTATGCATTCTGACACTCCAACAATGTTTTCTGCTTCAATTTGACTCATTTTACAAAGGTGCTTATTCCTGGAGTGAAAATGCAGTTTTACTCAAGAGTAAGCAACTAAGCGAAAAGAAGCCATAGAACGCTTATTTGCCTTCCATCTATGCATTCTGACACTCCAACAATGTTTTCTGCTTCAATTTGACTCATTTTACAAAGGTGCTTATTCCTGGAGTGAATATGCAGTTCTACTCAAGAGTAAGCAACTAAGCGAAATGAAGCCACGGAACGCTTATTTGCCTTCTATCTATGCATTCTGACACTCCAACAATGTTTTCTGCTTCAATTTGACTCATTTTACAAAGGTGCTTATTCCTGGAGTGAATATGCTGTTCTACTCAAGAGTAAGCAACTAAGCGAAATAAAGCCATGGAACGCTTATCTGCCTTCTATCTATGCATTCTGACACTCCAACAATGTTTTCTGCTTCAATTTGACTCATTTTACAAAGGTGCTTATTCCTGGAGTGAACATGCAGTTCTACTCAAGAGTAAGCAACTAAGCGAAATGAAGCCACGGAACGCTTATTTGCCTTCTATCTATGCATTCTGACACTCCAACAATGTTTTCTGCTTCAATTTGACTCATTTTACAAAGGTGCTTATTCCTGGAGTGAAAATGCAGTTTTACTCAAGAGTAAGCAACTAAGCGAAATGAAGCCATAGAACGCTTATTTGCCTTCCATCTATGCATTCTGACACTCCAACAATGTTTTCTGCTTCAATTTGACTCATTTTACAAAGGTGCTTATTCCTGGAGTGAATATGCAGTTCTACTCAAGAGTAAGCAACTAAGCGAAATGAAGCCACGGAACGCTTATTTGCCTTCTATCTATGCATTCTGACACTCCAACAATGTTTTCTGCTTCAATTTGACTCATTTTACAAAGGTGCTTATTCCTGGAGTGAATATGCAGTTCTACGCAAGAGTAAGCAACTAAGCGAAATAAAGCCATGGAACGCTTATATGCTTTCTATCTATGCATTCTGACACCCCAACAAGTTTTCTGCTTCAATTTGACTCATTTTACAAAGGTGCTTATTCCTGGAGTGAATATGCAGTTCTACTCAAGAGTAAGCAACGAAGCGAAATGAAGCCACGGAACGCTTATTTGCCTTCTATCTATGCATTCTGACACTCCAACAATGTTTTCTGCTTCAATTTGACTCATTTTACAAAGGTGCTTATTCCTGGAGTGAATATGCTGTTCTACTCAAGAGTAAGCAACTAAGCGAAATAAAGCCATGGAACGCTTATTTGCCTTCTATCTATGCATTCTGACACTCCAACAATGTTTTCTGCTTCAATTTGACTCATTTTACAAAGGTGCTTATTCCTGGAGTGAATATGCTGTTCTACTCAAGAGTAAGCAACTAAGCGAAATAAAGCCATGGAACGCTTATCTGCCTTCTATCTATGCATTCTGACACTCCAACAATGTTTTCTGCTTCAATTTGACTCATTTTACAAAGGTGCTTATTCCTGGAGTGAATATGCAATTCTACTCAAGAGTAAGCAAATAAGCGAAATAAAGCCATGGAACGCTTATTTGCCTTCTATCTATGCATTCTGACACTCCAACAATGTTTTCTGCTTCAATTTGACTCATTTTACAAAGGTGCTTATTCCTGGAGTGAATATGCAGTTCTACTCAAGAGTAAGCAACTAAGCGAAATGAAGCCACGGAACGCTTATTTGCCTTCTATCTATGCATTCTGACACTCCAACAATGTTTTCTGCTTCAATTTGACTCATTTTAAAAAGGTGCTTATTCCTGGAGTGAACATGCAGTTCTACTCAAGAGTAAGCAACTAAGCGAAATGAAGCCACGGAACCCTTATTTGCCTTCTATCTATGCATTCTGACACTCCAACAATGTTTTCTGCTTCAATTTGACTCATTTTACAAAGGTGCTTATTCCTGGAGTGAATATGCAGTTCTACTCAAGAGCAAGCAACTAAGCAAAATGAAGCCATAGAACGCTTATTTGCCTTCTATCTATGCAGTCTGACACTCCAACAATGTTTTCTGCTTCAATTTGACTCATTTTACAAAGGTGCTTATTCCTGGAGTGAATATGCAGTTCTACGCAAGAGTAAGCAACTAAGCGAAATAAAGCCATGGAACGCTTATATGCTTTCTATCTATGCATTCTGACACCCCAACAAGTTTTCTGCTTGAATTTGACTCATTTTACAAAGGTGCTTATTCCTGGAGTGAAAATGCAGTTCTACTCAAGAGTAAGCAACTAAGCGAAATGAAGCCACGGAACGTTTATTTGCCTTCTATCTATGCATTCTGACACTCCAACAATGTTTTCTGCTTCAATTTGACTCATTTTAAAAAGGTGCTTATTCCTGGAGTGAACATGCAGTTCTACTCAAGAGTAAGCAACTAAGCGAAATGAAGCCACGGAACGCTTATTTGCCTTCTATCTATGCATTCTGACACTCCAACAATGTTTTCTGCTTCAATTTGACTCATTTTACAAAGGTGCTTATTCCTGGAGTGAATATGCAGTTCTACTCAAGAGCAAGCAACTAAGCGAAATGAAGCCATAGAACGCTTATTTGCCTTCTATCTATGCATTCTGACACTCCAACAATGTTTTCTGCTTCAATTTGACTCATTTTACAAAGGTGCTTATTCCTGGAGTGAATATGCTGTTCTACTCAAGAGTAAGCAACTAAGCGAAATAAAGCCATGGAACGCTTATCTGCCTTCTATCTATGCATTCTGACACTCCAACAATGTTTTCTGCTTCAATTTGACTCATTTTACAAAGGTGCTTATTCCTGGAGTGAACATGCAGTTCTACTCAAGAGTAAGCAACTAAGCGAAATGAAGCCACGGAACGCTTATTTGCCTTCTATCTATGCATTCTGACACTCCAACAATGTTTTCTGCTTCAATTTGACTCATTTTACAAAGGTGCTTATTCCTGGAGTGAAAATGCAGTTTTACTCAAGAGTAAGCAACTAAGCGAAATAAAGCCATGGAACGCTTATATGCTTTCTATCTATGCATTCTGACACCCCAACAAGTTTTCTGCTTCAATTTGACTCATTTTACAAAGGTGCTTATTCCTGGAGTGAATATGCAGTTCTACTCAAGAGTAAGCAACTAAGCGAAATGAAGCCACGGAACGCTTATTTGCCTTCTATCTATGCATTCTGACACTCCAACAATGTTTTCTGCTTCAATTTGACTCATTTTACAAAGGTGCTTATTCCTGGAGTGAATATGCTGTTCTACTCAAGAGTAAGCAACTAAGCGAAATAAAGCCATGGAACGCTTATTTGCCTTCTATCTATGCATTCTGACACTCCAACAATGTTTTCTGCTTCAATTTGACTCATTTTACAAAGGTGCTTATTCCTGGAGTGAATATGCTGTTCTACTCAAGAGTAAGCAACTAAGCGAAATAAAGCCATGGAACGCTTATCTGCCTTCTATCTATGCATTCTGACACTCCAACAATGTTTTCTGCTTCAATTTGACTCATTTTACAAAGGTGCTTATTCCTGGAGTGAATATGCAATTCTACTCAAGAGTAAGCAAATAAGCGAAATAAAGCCATGGAACGCTTATTTGCCTTCTATCTATGCATTCTGACACTCCAACAATGTTTTCTGCTTCAATTTGACTCATTTTACAAAGGTGCTTATTCCTGGAGTGAATATGCAGTTCTACTCAAGAGTAAGCAACTAAGCGAAATGAAGCCACGGAACGCTTATTTGCCTTCTATCTATGCATTCTGACACTCCAACAATGTTTTCTGCTTCAATTTGACTCATTTTAAAAAGGTGCTTATTCCTGGAGTGAACATGCAGTTCTACTCAAGAGTAAGCAACTAAGCGAAATGAAGCCACGGAACCCTTATTTGCCTTCTATCTATGCATTCTGACACTCCAACAATGTTTTCTGCTTCAATTTGAATCATTTTACAAAGGTGCTTATTCCTGGAGTGAATATGCAGTTCTACTCAAGAGCAAGCAACTAAGCGAAATGAAGCCATAGAACGCTTATTTGCCTTCTATCTATGCAGTCTGACACTCCAACAATGTTTTCTGCTTCAATTTGACTCATTTTACAAAGGTGCTTATTCCTGGAGTGAATATGCAGTTCTACGCAAGAGTAAGCAACTAAGCGAAATAAAGCCATGGAACGCTTATATGCTTTCTATCTATGCATTCTGACACCCCAACAAGTTTTCTGCTTGAATTTGACTCATTTTACAAAGGTGCTTATTTCTGGAGTGAAAATGCAGTTCTACTCAAGAGTAAGCAACTAAGCGAAATGAAGCCATAGAACGCTTATTTGCCTTCCATCTATGCATTCTGACACTCCAACAATGTTTTCTGCTTCAATTTGACCCATTTTACAAAGGTGCTTATTCCTGATGTGAACATGCAGTTCTACTCAAAAGTAAGCAAATAAGCGAAATAAAGCCATGGAACGCTTATTTGCCTTCTATCTATGCATTCTGACACTCCAACAATGTTTTCTGCTTCAATTTGACTCATTTTACAAAGGTGCTTATTCCTGGAGTGAATATGCAATTCTACTCAAGAGTAAGCAAATAAGCGAAATAAAGCCATGGAACGCCTATTTGCCTTCTATCTATGCATTCTGACACTCCAACAATGTTTTCTGCTTCAATTTGACTCATTTTACAAAGGTGCTTATTCCTGGAGTGAATATGCAGTTCTACTCAAGAGTAAGCAACTAAGCGAAATGAAGCCACGGAACGTTTATTTGCCTTCTATCTATGCATTCTGACACTCCAACAATGTTTTCTGCTTCAATTTGACTCATTTTAAAAAGGTGCTTATTCCTGGAGTGAACATGCAGTTCTACTCAAGAGTAAGCAACTAAGCGAAATGAAGCCACGGAACGCTTATTTGCCTTCTATCTATGCATTCTGACACTCCAACAATGTTTTCTGCTTCAATTTGACTCATTTTACAAAGGTGCTTATTCCTGGAGTGAATATGCAGTTCTACTCAAGAGCAAGCAACTAAGCGAAATGAAGCCATAGAACGCTTATTTGCCTTCTATCTATGCAGTCTGACACTCCAACAATGTTTTCTGCTTCAATTTGACTCATTTTACAAAGGTGCTTATTCCTGGAGTGAATATGCTGTTCTACTCAAGAGTAAGCAACTAAGCGAAATAAAGCCATGGAACGCTTATCTGCCTTCTATCTATGCATTCTGACACTCCAACAATGTTTTCTGCTTCAATTTGACTCATTTTACAAAGGTGCTTATTCCTGGAGTGAATATGCAGTTCTACTCAAGAGTAAGCAACTAAGCGAAATGAAGCCACGGAACGCTTATTTGCCTTCTATCTATGCATTCTGACACTCCAACAATGTTTTCTGCTTCAATTTGACTCATTTTACAAAGGTGCTTATTCCTGGAATGAATATGCTGTTCTACTCAAGAGTAAGCAACTAAGCGAAATAAAGCCATGGATCGCTTATTTGCCTTCTATCTATGCATTCTGACACTCCAACAATGTTTTCTGCTTCAATTTGACTCATTTTACAAAGGTGCTTATTCCTGGAGTGAATATGCTGTTCTACTCAAGAGTAAGCAACTAAGCGAAATAAAGCCATGGAACGCTTATCTGCCTTCTATCTATGCATTCTGACACTCCAACAATGTTTTCTGCTTCAATTTGACTCATTTTACAAAGGTGCTTATTCCTGGAGTGAATATGCAATTCTACTCAAGAGTAAGCAAATAAGCGAAATAAAGCCATGGAACGCTTATTTGCCTTCTATCTATGCATTCTGACACTCCAACAATGTTTTCTGCTTCAATTTGACTCATTTTACAAAGGTGCTTATTCCTGGAGTGAATATGCAGTTCTACTCAAGAGTAAGCAACTAAGCGAAATGAAGCCATAGAACGCTTATTTGCCTTCCATCTATGCATTCTGACACTCCAACAATGTTTTCTGCTTCAATTTGACTCATTTTACAAAGGTGCTTATTCCTGGAGTGAATATGCAGTTCTACTCAAGAGTAAGCAACTAAGCGAAATGAAGCCACGGAACGCTTATTTGCCTTCTATCTATGCATTCTGACACTCCAACAATGTTTTCTGCTTCAATTTGACTCATTTTACAAAGGTGCTTATTCCTGGAGTGAATATGCAGTTCTACGCAAGAGTAAGCAACTAAGCGAAATAAAGCCATGGAACGCTTATATGCTTTCTATCTATGCATTCTGACACCCCAACAAGTTTTCTGCTTCAATTTGACTCATTTTACAAAGGTGCTTATTCCTGGAGTGAAAATGCAGTTCTACTCAAGAGTAAGCAACTAAGCGAAATGAAGCCATAGAACGCTTATTTGCCTTCTATCTATGCATTCTGACACTCCAACAATGTTTTCTGCTTCAATTTGACTCATTTTACAAAGGTGCTTATTCCTGGAGTGAATATGCTGTTCTACTCAAGAGTAAGCAACTAAGCGAAATAAAGCCATGGGACGCTTATCTGCCTTCTATCTATGCATTCTGACACTCCAACAATGTTTTCTGCTTCAATTTGACTCATTTTACAAAGGTGCTTATTCCTGGAGTGAATATGCAATTCTACTCAAGAGTAAGCAAATAAGCGAAATAAAGCCATGGAACGCTTATTTGCCTTCTATCTATGCATTCTGACACTCCAACAATGTTTTCTGCTTCAATTTGACTCATTTTACAAAGGTGCTTATTCCTGGAGTGAATATGCAGTTCTACTCAAGAGTAAGCAACTAAGCGAAATGAAGCCACGGAACGCTTATTTGCCTTCTATCTATGCATTCTGACACTCCAACAATGTTTTCTGCTTCAATTTGACTCATTTTAAAAAGGTGCTTATTCCTGGAGTGAACATGCAGTTCTACTCAAGAGTAAGCAACTAAGCGAAATGAAGCCACGGAACCCTTATTTGCCTTCTTTCTATCTATGCATTCTGACACTCCAACAATGTTTTCTGCTTCAATTTGACTCATTTTACAAAGGTGCTTATTCCTGGAGTGAATATGCAGTTCTACTCAAGAGCAAGCAACTAAGCGAAATGAAGCCATAGAACGCTTATTTGCCTTCTATCTATGCAGTCTGACACTCCAACAATGTTTTCTGCTTCAATTTGACTCATTTTACAAAGGTGCTTATTCCTGGAGTGAATATGCTGTTTTACTCAAGAGTAAGCAACTAAGCGAAATGAAGCCATAGAACGCTTATTTGCCTTCCATCTATGCATTCTGACACTCCAACAATGTTTTCTGCTTCAATTTGACTCATTTTACAAAGGTGCTTATTCCTGGAGTGAATATGCAGTTCTACTCAAGAGTAAGCAACTAAGCGAAATGAAGCCACGGAACGCTTATTTGCCTTCTATCTATGCATTCTGACACTCCAACAATGTTTTCTGCTTCAATTTGACTCATTTTACAAAGGTGCTTATTCCTGGAGTGAATATGCAGTTCTAAGCAAGAGTAAGCAACTAAGCGAAATAAAGCCATGGAACGCTTATATGCTTTCTATCTATGCATTCTGACACCCCAACAAGTTTTCTGCTTCAATTTGACTCATTTTACAAAGGTGCTTATTCCTGGAGTGAAAATGCAGTTCTACTCAAGAGTAAGCAACTAAGCGAAATGAAGCCATAGAACGCTTATTTGCCTTCCATCTATGCATTCTGACACTCCAACAATGTTTTCTGCTTCAATTTGACTCATTTTACAAAGGTGCTTATTCCTGGAGTGAATATGCAGTTCTACTCAAGAGTAAGCAACTAAGCGAAATGAAGCCACGGAACGCTTATTTGCCTTCTATCTATGCATTCTGACACTCCAACAATGTTTTCTGCTTCAATTTGACTCATTTTACAAAGGTGCTTATTCCTGGAGTGAATATGCTGTTCTACTCAAGAGTAAGCAACTAAGCGAAATAAAGCCATGGAACGCTTATTTGCCTTCTATCTATGCATTCTGACACTCCAACAATGTTTTCTGCTTCAATTTGACTCATTTTACAAAGGTGCTTATTCCTGGAGTGAATATGCTGTTCTACTCAAGAGTAAGCAACTAAGCGAAATAAAGCCATGGGACGCTTATCTGCCTTCTATCTATGCATTCTGACACTCCAACAATGTTTTCTGCTTCAATTTGACTCATTTTACAAAGGTGCTTATTCCTGGAGTGAATATGCAATTCTACTCAAGAGTAAGCAAATAAGCGAAATAAAGCCATGGAACGCTTATTTGCCTTCTATCTATGCATTCTGACACTCCAACAATGTTTTCTGCTTCAATTTGACTCATTTTACAAAGGTGCTTATTCCTGGAGTGAATATGCAGTTCTACTCAAGAGTAAGCAACTAAGCGAAATGAAGCCACGGAACGCTTATTTGCCTTCTATCTATGCATTCTGACACTCCAACAATGTTTTCTGCTTCAATTTGACTCATTTTAAAAAGGTGCTTATTCCTGGAGTGAACATGCAGTTCTACTCAAGAGTAAGCAACTAAGCGAAATGAAGCCACGGAACCCTTATTTGCCTTCTTTCTATCTATGCATTCTGACACTCCAACAATGTTTTCTGCTTCAATTTGACTCATTTTACAAAGGTGCTTATTCCTGGAGTGAATATGCAGTTCTACTCAAGAGCAAGCAACTAAGCGAAATGAAGCCATAGAACGCTTATTTGCCTTCTATCTATGCAGTCTGACACTCCAACAATGTTTTCTGCTTCAATTTGACTCATTTTACAAAGGTGCTTATTCCTGGAGTGAATATGCAGTTCTACGCAAGAGTAAGCAACTAAGCGAAATAAAGCCATGGAACGCTTATATGCTTTCTATCTATGCATTCTGACACCCCAACAAGTTTTCTGCTTGAATTTGACTCATTTTACAAAGGTGCTTATTCCTGGAGTGAAAATGCAGTTCTACTCAAGAGTAAGCAACTAAGCGAAATGAAGCCATAGAACGCTTATTTGCCTTCCATCTATGCATTCTGACACTCCAACAATGTTTTCTGCTTCAATTTGACCCATTTTACAAAGGTGCTTATTCCTGATGTGAACATGCAGTTCTACTCAAAAGTAAGCAACTAAGCGAAATGAAGCCACGGAACGCTTATTTGCCTTCTATCTATGCATTCTGACACTCCAACAATGTTTTCTGCTTCAATTTGACTCATTTTACAAAGGTGCTTATTCCTGGAGTGAATATGCAGTTCTACTCAAGAGCAAGCAACTAAGCGAAATGAAGCCATAGAACGCTTATTTGCCTTCTATCTATGCATTCTGACACTCCAACAATGTTTTCTGCTTCAATTTGACTCATTTTACAAAGGTGCTTATTCCTGTAGTGAATATGCAATTCTACTCAAGAGTAAGCAAATATGCGAAATAAAGCCATGGAACGCTTATTTGCCTTCTATCTATGCATTCTGACACTCCAACAATGTTTTCTGCTTCAATTTGACTCATTTTACAAAGGTGCTTATTCCTGGAGTGAATATGCAGTTCTACTCAAGAGTAAGCAACTAAGCGAAATGAAGCCACGGAACGCTTATTTGCCTTCTATCTATGCATTCTGACACTCCAACAATGTTTTCTGCTTCAATTTGACTCATTTTAAAAAGGTGCTTATTCCTGGAGTGAACATGCAGTTCTACTCAAGAGTAAGCAACTAAGCGAAATGAAGCCACGGAACGCTTATTTGCCTTCTATCTATGCATTCTGACACTCCAACAATGTTTTCTGCTTCAATTTGACTCATTTTACAAAGGTGCTTATTCCTGGAGTGAAAATGCAGTTCTACTCAAGAGTAAGCAACTAAGCGAAATGAAGCCATAGAACGCTTATTTGCCTTCCATCTATGCATTCTGACACTCCAACAATGTTTTCTGCTTCAATTTGACTCATTTTACAAAGGTGCTTATTCCTGGAGTGAATATGCAGTTCTACTCAAGAGTAAGCAACTAAGCGAAATGAAGCCACGGAACGCTTATTTGCCTTCTATCTATGCATTCTGACACTCCAACAATGTTTTCTGCTTCAATTTGACTCATTTTACAAAGGTGCTTATTCCTGGAGTGAATATGCAGTTCTACGCAAGAGTAAGCAACTAAGCGAAATAAAGCCATGGAACGCTTATATGCTTTCTATCTATGCATTCTGACACCCCAACAAGTTTTCTGCTTCAATTTGACTCATTTTACAAAGGTGCTTATTCCTGGAGTGAATATGCAGTTCTACTCAAGAGTAAGCAACGAAGCGAAATGAAGCCACGGAACGCTTATTTGCCTTCTATCTATGCATTCTGACACTCCAACAATGTTTTCTGCTTCAATTTGACTCATTTTACAAAGGTGCTTATTCCTGGAGTGAATATGCTGTTCTACTCAAGAGTAAGCAACTAAGCGAAATAAAGCCATGGAACGCTTATTTGCCTTCTATCTATGCATTCTGACACTCCAACAATGTTTTCTGCTTCAATTTGACTCATTTTACAAAGGTGCTTATTCCTGGAGTGAATATGCTGTTCTACTCAAGAGTAAGCAACTAAGCGAAATAAAGCCATGGAACGCTTATCTGCCTTCTATCTATGCATTCTGACACTCCAACAATGTTTTCTGCTTCAATTTGACTCATTTTACAAAGGTGCTTATTCCTGGAGTGAATATGCAATTCTACTCAAGAGTAAGCAAATAAGCGAAATAAAGCCATGGAACGCTTATTTGCCTTCTATCTATGCATTCTGACACTCCAACAATGTTTTCTGCTTCAATTTGACTCATTTTACAAAGGTGCTTATTCCTGGAGTGAATATGCAGTTCTACTCAAGAGTAAGCAACTAAGCGAAATGAAGCCACGGAACGCTTATTTGCCTTCTATCTATGCATTCTGACACTCCAACAATGTTTTCTGCTTCAATTTGACTCATTTTAAAAAGGTGCTTATTCCTGGAGTGAACATGCAGTTCTACTCAAGAGTAAGCAACTAAGCGAAATGAAGCCACGGAACCCTTATTTGCCTTCTATCTATGCATTCTGACACTCCAACAATGTTTTCTGCTTCAATTTGACTCATTTTACAAAGGTGCTTATTCCTGGAGTGAATATGCAGTCCTACTCAAGAGCAAGCAACTAAGCGAAATGAAGCCATAGAACGCTTATTTGCCTTCTATCTATGCAGTCTGACACTCCAACAATGTTTTCTGCTTCAATTTGACTCATTTTACAAAGGTGCTTATTCCTGGAGTGAATATGCAGTTCTACGCAAGAGTAAGCAACTAAGCGAAATAAAGCCATGGAACGCTTATATGCTTTCTATCTATGCATTCTGACACCCCAACAAGTTTTCTGCTTGAATTTGACTCATTTTACAAAGGTGCTTATTCCTGGAGTGAAAATGCAGTTCTACTCAAGAGTAAGCAACTAAGCGAAATGAAGCCACGGAACGTTTATTTGCCTTCTATCTATGCATTCTGACACTCCAACAATGTTTTCTGCTTCAATTTGACTCATTTTAAAAAGGTGCTTATTCCTGGAGTGAATATGCAGTTCTACTCAAGAGTAAGCAACTAAGCGAAATGAAGCCACGGAACGCTTATTTGCCTTCTATCTATGCATTCTGACACTCCAACAATGTTTTCTGCTTCAATTTGACTCATTTTACAAAGGTGCTTATTCCTGGAGTGAATATGCTGTTCTACTCAAGAGTAAGCAACTAAGCGAAATAAAGCCATGGAACGCTTATCTGCCTTCTATCTATGCATTCTGACACTCCAACAATGTTTTCTGCTTCAATTTGACTCATTTTACAAAGGTGCTTATTCCTGGAGTGAATATGCAATTCTACTCAAGAGTAAGCAAATAAGCGAAATAAAGCCATGGAACGCTTATTTGCCTTCTATCTATGCATTCTGACACTCCAACAATGTTTTCTGCTTCAATTTGACTCATTTTACAAAGGTGCTTATTCCTGGAGTGAATATGCAGTTCTACTCAAGAGTAAGCAACTAAGCGAAATGAAGCCACGGAACGTTTATTTGCCTTCTATCTATGCATTCTGACACTCCAACAATGTTTTCTGCTTCAATTTGACTCATTTTAAAAAGGTGCTTATTCCTGGAGTGAACATGCAGTTCTACTCAAGAGTAAGCAACTAAGCGAAATGAAGCCACGGAACGCTTATTTGCCTTCTATCTATGCATTCTGACACTCCAACAATGTTTTCTGCTTCAATTTGACTCATTTTACAAAGGTGCTTATTCCTGGAGTGAATATGCAGTTCTACTCAAGAGCAAGCAACTAAGCGAAATGAAGCCATAGAACGCTTATTTGCCTTCTATCTATGCAGTCTGACACTCCAACAATGTTTTCTGCTTCAATTTGACTCATTTTACAAAGGTGCTTATTCCTGGAGTGAATATGCTGTTCTACTCAAGAGTAAGCAACTAAGCGAAATAAAGCCATGGAACGCTTATCTGCCTTCTATCTATGCATTCTGACACTCCAACAATGTTTTCTGCTTCAATTTGACTCATTTTACAAAGGTGCTTATTCCTGGAGTGAATATGCAATTCTACTCAAGAGTAAGCAAATAAGCGAAATAAAGCCATGGAACGCTTATTTGCCTTCTATCTATGCATTCTGACACTCCAACAATGTTTTCTGCTTCAATTTGACTCATTTTACAAAGGTGCTTATTCCTGGAGTGACTATGCAGTTCTACTCAAGAGTAAGCAACTAAGCGAAATGAAGCCACGGAACGCTTATTTGCCTTCTATCTATGCATTCTGACACTCCAACAATGTTTTCTGCTTCAATTTGACTCATTTTAAAAAGGTGCTTATTCCTGGAGTGAACATGCAGTTCTACTCAAGAGTAAGCAACTAAGCGAAATGAAGCCACGGAACGCTTATTTGCCTTCTATCTATGCATTCTGACACTCCAACAATGTTTTCTGCTTCAATTTGACTCATTTTACAAAGGTGCTTATTCCTGGAGTGAATATGCAGTTCTACTCAAGAGCAAGCAACTAAGCGAAATGAAGCCATAGAACGCTTATTTGCCTTCTATCTATGCAGTCTGACACTCCAACAATGTTTTCTGCTTCAATTTGACTCATTTTACAAAGGTGCTTATTCCTGGAGTGAATATGCAGTTCTACGCAAGAGTAAGCAACTAAGCGAAATAAAGCCATGGAACGCTTATATGCTTTCTATCTATGCATTCTGACACCCCAACAATGTTTTCTGCTTCAATTTGACTCATTTTACAAAGGTGCTTATTCCTGGAGTGAATATGCAATTCTACTCAAGAGTAAGCAAATAAGCGAAATAAAGCCATGGAACGCTTATTTGCCTTCTATCTATGCATTCTGACACTCCAACAATGTTTTCTGCTTCAATTTGACTCATTTTACAAAGGTGCTTATTCCTGGAGTGAATATGCAGTTCTACTCAAGAGTAAGCAACTAAGCGAAATGAAGCCACGGAACGCTTATTTGCCTTCTATCTATGCATTCTGACACTCCAACAATGTTTTCTGCTTCAATTTGACTCATTTTAAAAAGGTGCTTATTCCTGGAGTGAACATGCAGTTCTACTCAAGAGTAAGCAACTAAGCGAAATGAAGCCACGGAACCCTTATTTGCCTTCTTTCTATCTATGCATTCTGACACTCCAACAATGTTTTCTGCTTCAATTTGACTCATTTTACAAAGGTGCTTATTCCTGGAGTGAATATGCAGTTCTACTCAAGAGTAAGCAACTAAGCGAAATAAAGCCATGGAACGCTTATATGCTTTCTATCTATGCATTCTGACACCCCAACAAGTTTTCTGCTTGAATTTGACTCATTTTACAAAGGTGCTTATTCCTGGAGTGAATATGCAGTTCTACTCAAGAGTAAGCAACTAAGCGAAATGAAGCCATAGAACGCTTATTTGCCTTCTATCTATGCATTCTGACACTCCAACAATGTTTTCTGCTTCAATTTGACTCATTTTAAAAAGGTGCTTATTCCTGGAGTGAACATGCAGTTCTACTCAAGAGTAAGCAACTAAGCGAAATGAAGCCACGGAACGCTTATTTGCCTTCTATCTATGCATTCTGACACTCCAACAATGTTTTCTGCTTCAATTTGACTCATTTTACAAAGGTGCTTATTCCTGGAGTGAATATGCAGTTCTACTCAAGAGCAAGCAACTAAGCGAAATGAAGCCATAGAACGCTTATTTGCCTTCTATCTATGCAGTCTGACACTCCAACAATGTTTTCTGCTTCAATTTGACTCATTTTACAAAGGTGCTTATTCCTGGAGTGAATATGCAGTTCTACGCAAGAGTAAGCAACTAAGCGAAATAAAGCCATGGAACGCTTATATGCTTTCTATCTATGCATTCTGACACCCCAACAAGTTTTCTGCTTGAATTTGACTCATTTTACAAAGGTGCTTATTCCTGGAGTGAAAATGCAGTTCTACTCAAGAGTAAGCAACTAAGCGAAATGAAGCCATAGAACGCTTATTTGCCTTCTATCTATGCATTCTGACACTCCAACAATGTTTTCTGCTTCAATTTGACTCATTTTACAAAGGTGCTTATTCCTGGAGTGAATATGCAGTTCTACTCAAGAGTAAGCAACTAAGCGAAATGAAGCCACGGAACGCTTATTTGCCTTCTATCTATGCATTCTGACACTCCAACAATGTTTTCTGCTTCAATTTGACTCATTTTACAAAGGTGCTTATTCCTGGAGTGAATATGCAGTTCTACTCAAGAGTAAGCAACTAAGCGAAATGAAGCCACGGAACGCTTATTTGCCTTCTATCTATGCATTCTGACACTCCAACAATGTTTTCTGCTTCAATTTGACTCATTTTACAAAGGTGCTTATTCCTGGAGTGAATATGCAGTTCTACTCAAGAGCAAGCAACTAAGCGAAATGAAGCCATGGAACGCTTATTTGCCTTCTATCTATGCAGTCTGAACCTCCAACAATGTTTTCTGCTTCAATTTGACTCATTTTACAAAGGTGCTTATTCCTGGAGTGAATATGCAGTTCTACGCAAGAGTAAGCAACTAAGCGAAATAAAGCCATGGAACGCTTATATGCTTTCTATCTATGCATTCTGACACTCCAACAAGTTTTCTGCTTGAATTTGACTCATTTTACAAAGGTGCTTATTCCTGGAGTGAAAATGCAGTTCTACTCAAGAGTAAGCAACTAAGCGAAATGAAGCCATAGAACGCTTATTTGCCTTCCATCTATGCATTCTGACACTCCAACAATGTTTTCTGCTTCAATTTGACTCATTTTACAAAGGTGCTTATTCCTGGAGTGAATATGCAGTTCTACTCAAGAGTAAGCAACTAAGCGAAATAAAGCCATGGAACGCTTATTTGCCTTCTATCTATGCATTCTGACACTCCAACAATGTTTTCTGCTTCAATTTGACTCATTTTACAAAGGTGCTTATTCCTGGAGTGAATATGCAATTCTACTCAAGAGTAAGCAAATAAGCGAAATAAAGCCATGGAACGCTTATTTGCCTTCTATCTATGCATTCTGACACTCCAACAATGTTTTCTGCTTCAATTTGACTCATTTTACAAAGGTGCTTATTCCTGGAGTGAATATGCTGTTCTACTCAAGAGTAAGCAACTAAGCGAAATGAAGCCACGGAACGCTTATTTGCCTTCTATCTATGCATTCTGACACTCCAACAATGTTTTCTGCTTCAATTTGACTCATTTTAAAAAGGTGCTTATTCCTGGAGTGAACATGCAGTTCTACTCAAGAGTAAGCAACAAAGCGAAATGAAGCCACAGAACGCTTATTTGCCTTCTATCTATGCATTCTGACACTCCAACAATGTTTTCTGCTTCAATTTGACTCATTTTACAAAGGTGCTTATTCCTGGAGTGAATATGCAGTTCTACGCAAGAGTAAGCAACTAAGCGAAATAAAGCCATGGAACGCTTATATGCTTTCTATCTATGCATTCTGACACCCCAACAAGTTTTCTGCTTGAATTTGACTCATTTTACAAAGGTGCTTATTCCTGGAGTGAAAATGCAGTTTTACTCAAGAGTAAGCAACTAAGCGAAATGAAGCCATAGAACGCTTATTTGCCTTCCATCTATGCATTCTGACACTCCAACAATGTTTTCTGCTTCAATTTGACTCATTTTACAAAGGTGCTTATTCCTGGAGTGAATATGCAGTTCTACTCAAGAGTAAGCAACTAAGCGAAATGAAGCCACGGAACGCTTATTTGCCTTCTATCTATGCATTCCGACACTCCAACAATGTTTTCTGCTTCAATTTGACTCATTTTACAAAGGTGCTTATTCCTGGAGTGAATATGCTGTTCTACTCAAGAGTAAGCAACTAAGCGAAATAAAGCCATGGAACGCTTATTTGCCTTCTATCTATGCATTCTGACACTCCAACAATGTTTTCTGCTTCAATTTGACAAAGGTGCTTATTCCTGGAGTGAATATGCAGTTCTACTCAAGAGTAAGCAACTAAGCGAAATAAAGCCATGGAACGCTTATTTGCCTTCTATCTATGCATTCTGACACTCCAAAAAGGTTTTCTGCTTCAATTTGACTCATTTTACAAAGGTGCTTATTCCTGGAGTGAATATGCAATTCTACTCAAGAGTAAGCAAATAAGCGAAATAAAGCCATGGAACGCTTATTTGCCTTCTATCTATGCATTCTGACACTCCAGCAATGTTTTCTGCTTCAATTTGACTCATTTTACAAAGGTGCTTATTCCTGGAGTGAATATGCAGTTCTACTCAAGAGTAAGCAACTAAGCGAAATGAAGCCACGGAACGCTTATTTGCCTTCTATCTATGCATTCTGACACTCCAACAATGTTTTCTGCTTCAATTTGACTCATTTTAAAAAGGTGCTTATTCCTGGAGTGAACATGCAGTTCTACTCAAGAGTAAGCAACTAAGCGAAATGAAGCCACGGAACGCTTATTTGCCTTCTATCTATGCATTCTGACACTCCAACAATGTTTTCTGCTTCAATTTGACTCATTTTACAAAGGTGCTTATTCCTGGAGTGAATATGCAGTTCTACTCAAGAGCAAGCAACTAAGCGAAATGAAGCCATAGAACGCTTATTTGCCTTCCATCTATGCAGTCTGACACTCCAACAATGTTTTCTGCTTCAATTTGACTCATTTTAAAAAGGTGCTTATTCCTGGAGTGAACATGCAGTTCTACGCAAGAGTAAGCAACTAAGCGAAATGAAGCCACGGAACGCTTATTTGCCTTCTATCTATGCATTCTGACACTCCAACAATGTTTTCTGCTTCAATTTGACTCATTTTACAAAGGTGCTTATTCCTGGAGTGAATATGCAGTTCTACTCAAGAGCAAGCAACTAAGCGAAATGAAGCCATAGAACGCTTATTTGCCTTCTATCTATGCAGTCTGAACCTCCAACAATGTTTTCTGCTTCAATTTGACTCATTTTACAAAGGTGCTTATTCCTGGAGTGAATATGCAGTTCTACGCAAGAGTAAGCAACTAAGCGAAATAAAGCCATGGAACGCTTATATGCTTTCTATCTATGCATTCTGACACTCCAACAAGTTTTCTGCTTGAATTTGACTCATTTTACAAAGGTGCTTATTCCTGGAGTGAAAATGCAGTTCTACTCAAGAGTAAGCAACTAAGCGAAATGAAGCCATAGAACGCTTATTTGCCTTCCATCTATGCATTCTGACACTCCAACAATGTTTTCTGCTTCAATTTGACTCATTTTACAAAGGTGCTTATTCCTGGAGTGAATATGCAGTTCTACTCAAGAGTAAGCAACTAAGCGAAATGAAGCCACGGAACGCTTATTTGCCTTCTATCTATGCATTCTGACACTCCAACAATGTTTTCTGCTTCAATTTGACTCATTTTACAAAGGTGCTTATTCCTGGAGTGAATATGCAGTTCTACTCAAGAGCAAGCAACTAAGCGAAATGAAGCCATAGAACGCTTATTTGCCTTCTATCTATGCAGTCTGACACTCCAACAATGTTTTCTGCTTCAATTTGACTCATTTTACAAAGGTGCTTATTCCTGGAGTGAATATGCAGTTCTACGCAAGAGTAAGCAACTAAGCGAAATAAAGCCATGGAACGCTTATATGCTTTCTATCTATGCATTCTGACACTCCAACTAGTTTTCTGCTTCAATTTGACTCATTTTACAAAGGTGCTTATTCCTGGAGTGAAAATGCAGTTCTACTCAAGAGTAAGCAACTAAGCGAAATGAAGCCATAGAACGCTTATTTGCCTTCTATCTATGCATTCTGACACTCCAACAATGTTTTCTGCTTCAATTTGACTCATTTTACAAAGGTGCTTATTCCTGGAGTGAATATGCAATTCTACTCAAGAGTAAGCAAATAAGCGAAATAAAGCCATGGAACGCTTATTTGCCTTCTTTCTATGCATTCTGACACTCCAACAATGTTTTCTGCTTCAATTTGACTCATTTTAAAAAGGTGCTTATTCCTGGAGTGAATATGCAGTTCTACTCAAGAGTAAGCAACTAAGCGAAATGAAGCCACGGAACGCTTATTTGCCTTCTATCTATGCATTCTGACACTCCAACAATGTTTTCTGCTTCAATTTGACTCATTTTAAAAAGGTGCTTATTCCTGGAGTGAACATGCAGTTCTACTCAAGAGTAAGCAACTAAGCGAAATGAAGCCACGGAACCCTTATTTGCCTTCTTTCTATCTATGCATTCTGACACTCCAACAATGTTTTCTGCTTCAATTTGACTCATTTTACAAAGGTGCTTATTCCTGGAGTGAATATGCAGTTCTACTCAAGAGTAAGCAACTAAGCGAAATAAAGCCATGGAACGCTTATATGCTTTCTATCTATGCATTCTGACACCCCAACAAGTTTTCTGCTTGAATTTGACTCATTTTACAAAGGTGCTTATTCCTGGAGTGAATATGCAGTTCTACTCAAGAGTAAGCAACTAAGCGAAATGAAGCCATAGAACGCTTATTTGCCTTCTATCTATGCATTCTGACACTCCAACAATGTTTTCTGCTTCAATTTGACTCATTTTAAAAAGGTGCTTATTCCTGGAGTGAACATGCAGTTCTACTCAAGAGTAAGCAACTAAGCGAAATGAAGCCACGGAACGCTTATTTGCCTTCTATCTATGCATTCTGACACTCCAACAATGTTTTCTGCTTCAATTTGACTCATTTTACAAAGGTGCTTATTCCTGGAGTGAATATGCAGTTCTACTCAAGAGCAAGCAACTAAGCGAAATGAAGCCATAGAACGCTTATTTGCCTTCTATCTATGCAGTCTGACACTCCAACAATGTTTTCTGCTTCAATTTGACTCATTTTACAAAGGTGCTTATTCCTGGAGTGAATATGCAGTTCTACGCAAGAGTAAGCAACTAAGCGAAATAAAGCCATGGAACGCTTATATGCTTTCTATCTATGCATTCTGACACCCCAACAAGTTTTCTGCTTGAATTTGACTCATTTTACAAAGGTGCTTATTCCTGGAGTGAAAATGCAGTTCTACTCAAGAGTAAGCAACTAAGCGAAATGAAGCCATAGAACGCTTATTTGCCTTCTATCTATGCATTCTGACACTCCAACAATGTTTTCTGCTTCAATTTGACTCATTTTACAAAGGTGCTTATTCCTGGAGTGAATATGCAGTTCTACTCAAGAGTAAGCAACTAAGCGAAATGAAGCCACGGAACGCTTATTTGCCTTCTATCTATGCATTCTGACACTCCAACAATGTTTTCTGCTTCAATTTGACTCATTTTACAAAGGTGCTTATTCCTGGAGTGAATATGCAGTTCTACTCAAGAGTAAGCAACTAAGCGAAATGAAGCCACGGAACGCTTATTTGCCTTCTATCTATGCATTCTGACACTCCAACAATGTTTTCTGCTTCAATTTGACTCATTTTACAAAGGTGCTTATTCCTGGAGTGAATATGCAGTTCTACTCAAGAGCAAGCAACTAAGCGAAATGAAGCCATGGAACGCTTATTTGCCTTCTATCTATGCAGTCTGAACCTCCAACAATGTTTTCTGCTTCAATTTGACTCATTTTACAAAGGTGCTTATTCCTGGAGTGAATATACAGTTCTACGCAAGAGTAAGCAACTAAGCGAAATAAAGCCATGGAACGCTTATATGCTTTCTATCTATGCATTCTGACACTCCAACAAGTTTTCTGCTTGAATTTGACTCATTTTACAAAGGTGCTTATTCCTGGAGTGAAAATGCAGTTCTACTCAAGAGTAAGCAACTAAGCGAAATGAAGCCATAGAACGCTTATTTGCCTTCCATCTATGCATTCTGACACTCCAACAATGTTTTCTGCTTCAATTTGACTCATTTTACAAAGGTGCTTATTCCTGGAGTGAATATGCAGTTCTACTCAAGAGTAAGCAACTAAGCGAAATAAAGCCATGGAACGCTTATTTGCCTTCTATCTATGCATTCTGACACTCCAACAATGTTTTCTGCTTCAATTTGACTCATTTTACAAAGGTGCTTATTCCTGGAGTGAATATGCAATTCTACTCAAGAGTAAGCAAATAAGCGAAATAAAGCCATGGAACGCTTATTTGCCTTCTATCTATGCATTCTGACACTCCAACAATGTTTTCTGCTTCAATTTGACTCATTTTACAAAGGTGCTTATTCCTGGAGTGAATATGCTGTTCTACTCAAGAGTAAGCAACTAAGCGAAATGAAGCCACGGAACGCTTATTTGCCTTCTATCTATGCATTCTGACACTCCAACAATGTTTTCTGCTTCAATTTGACTCATTTTAAAAAGGTGCTTATTCCTGGAGTGAACATGCAGTTCTACTCAAGAGTAAGCAACAAAGCGAAATGAAGCCACAGAACGCTTATTTGCCTTCTATCTATGCATTCTGACACTCCAACAATGTTTTCTGCTTCAATTTGACTCATTTTACAAAGGTGCTTATTCCTGGAGTGAATATGCAGTTCTACGCAAGAGTAAGCAACTAAGCGAAATAAAGCCATGGAACGCTTATATGCTTTCTATCTATGCATTCTGACACCCCAACAAGTTTTCTGCTTGAATTTGACTCATTTTACAAAGGTGCTTATTCCTGGAGTGAAAATGCAGTTTTACTCAAGAGTAAGCAACTAAGCGAAATGAAGCCATAGAACGCTTATTTGCCTTCCATCTATGCATTCTGACACTCCAACAATGTTTTCTGCTTCAATTTGACTCATTTTACAAAGGTGCTTATTCCTGGAGTGAATATGCAGTTCTACTCAAGAGTAAGCAACTAAGCGAAATGAAGCCACGGAACGCTTATTTGCCTTCTATCTATGCATTCCGACACTCCAACAATGTTTTCTGCTTCAATTTGACTCATTTTACAAAGGTGCTTATTCCTGGAGTGAATATGCTGTTCTACTCAAGAGTAAGCAACTAAGCGAAATAAAGCCATGGAACGCTTATTTGCCTTCTATCTATGCATTCTGACACTCCAACAATGTTTTCTGCTTCAATTTGACAAAGGTGCTTATTCCTGGAGTGAATATGCAGTTCTACTCAAGAGTAAGCAACTAAGCGAAATAAAGCCATGGAACGCTTATTTGCCTTCTATCTATGCATTCTGACACTCCAAAAAGGTTTTCTGCTTCAATTTGACTCATTTTACAAAGGTGCTTATTCCTGGAGTGAATATGCAATTCTACTCAAGAGTAAGCAAATAAGCGAAATAAAGCCATGGAACGCTTATTTGCCTTCTATCTATGCATTCTGACACTCCAGCAATGTTTTCTGCTTCAATTTGACTCATTTTACAAAGGTGCTTATTCCTGGAGTGAATATGCAGTTCTACTCAAGAGTAAGCAACTAAGCGAAATGAAGCCACGGAACGCTTATTTGCCTTCTATCTATGCATTCTGACACTCCAACAATGTTTTCTGCTTCAATTTGACTCATTTTAAAAAGGTGCTTATTCCTGGAGTGAACATGCAGTTCTACTCAAGAGTAAGCAACTAAGCGAAATGAAGCCACGGAACGCTTATTTGCCTTCTATCTATGCATTCTGACACTCCAACAATGTTTTCTGCTTCAATTTGACTCATTTTACAAAGGTGCTTATTCCTGGAGTGAATATGCAGTTCTACTCAAGAGCAAGCAACTAAGCGAAATGAAGCCATAGAACGCTTATTTGCCTTCCATCTATGCAGTCTGACACTCCAACAATGTTTTCTGCTTCAATTTGACTCATTTTAAAAAGGTGCTTATTCCTGGAGTGAACATGCAGTTCTACGCAAGAGTAAGCAACTAAGCGAAATGAAGCCACGGAACGCTTATTTGCCTTCTATCTATGCATTCTGACACTCCAACAATGTTTTCTGCTTCAATTTGACTCATTTTACAAAGGTGCTTATTCCTGGAGTGAATATGCAGTTCTACTCAAGAGCAAGCAACTAAGCGAAATGAAGCCATAGAACGCTTATTTGCCTTCTATCTATGCAGTCTGAACCTCCAACAATGTTTTCTGCTTCAATTTGACTCATTTTACAAAGGTGCTTATTCCTGGAGTGAATATGCAGTTCTACGCAAGAGTAAGCAACTAAGCGAAATAAAGCCATGGAACGCTTATATGCTTTCTATCTATGCATTCTGACACTCCAACAAGTTTTCTGCTTGAATTTGACTCATTTTACAAAGGTGCTTATTCCTGGAGTGAAAATGCAGTTCTACTCAAGAGTAAGCAACTAAGCGAAATGAAGCCATAGAACGCTTATTTGCCTTCCATCTATGCATTCTGACACTCCAACAATGTTTTCTGCTTCAATTTGACTCATTTTACAAAGGTGCTTATTCCTGGAGTGAATATGCAGTTCTACTCAAGAGTAAGCAACTAAGCGAAATGAAGCCACGGAACGCTTATTTGCCTTCTATCTATGCATTCTGACACTCCAACAATGTTTTCTGCTTCAATTTGACTCATTTTACAAAGGTGCTTATTCCTGGAGTGAATATGCAGTTCTACTCAAGAGCAAGCAACTAAGCGAAATGAAGCCATAGAACGCTTATTTGCCTTCTATCTATGCAGTCTGACACTCCAACAATGTTTTCTGCTTCAATTTGACTCATTTTACAAAGGTGCTTATTCCTGGAGTGAATATGCAGTTCTACGCAAGAGTAAGCAACTAAGCGAAATAAAGCCATGGAACGCTTATATGCTTTCTATCTATGCATTCTGACACTCCAACTAGTTTTCTGCTTCAATTTGACTCATTTTACAAAGGTGCTTATTCCTGGAGTGAAAATGCAGTTCTACTCAAGAGTAAGCAACTAAGCGAAATGAAGCCATAGAACGCTTATTTGCCTTCTATCTATGCATTCTGACACTCCAACAATGTTTTCTGCTTCAATTTGACTCATTTTACAAAGGTGCTTATTCCTGGAGTGAATATGCAATTCTACTCAAGAGTAAGCAAATAAGCGAAATAAAGCCATGGAACGCTTATTTGCCTTCTTTCTATGCATTCTGACACTCCAACAATGTTTTCTGCTTCAATTTGACTCATTTTAAAAAGGTGCTTATTCCTGGAGTGAATATGCAGTTCTACTCAAGAGTAAGCAACTAAGCGAAATGAAGCCACGGAACGCTTATTTGCCTTCTATCTATGCATTCTGACACTCCAACAATGTTTTCTGCTTCAATTTGACTCATTTTAAAAAGGTGCTTATTCCTGGAGTGAACATGCAGTTCTACTCAAGAGTAAGCAACAAAGCGAAATGAAGCCACAGAACGCTTATTTGCCTTCTATCTATGCATTCTGACACTCCAACAATGTTTTCTGCTTCAATTTGACTCATTTTACAAAGGTGCTTATTCCTGGAGTGAATATGCAGTTCTACGCAAGAGTAAGCAACTAAGCGAAATAAAGCCATGGAACGCTTATATGCTTTCTATCTATGCATTCTGACACCCCAACAAGTTTTCTGCTTGAATTTGACTCATTTTACAAAGGTGCTTATTCCTGGAGTGAAAATGCAGTTTTACTCAAGAGTAAGCAACTAAGCGAAATGAAGCCATAGAACGCTTATTTGCCTTCCATCTATGCATTCTGACACTCCAACAATGTTTTCTGCTTCAATTTGACTCATTTTACAAAGGTGCTTATTCCTGGAGTGAATATGCAGTTCTACTCAAGAGTAAGCAACTAAGCGAAATGAAGCCACGGAACGCTTATTTGCCTTCTATCTATGCATTCTGACACTCCAACAATGTTTTCTGCTTCAATTTGACTCATTTTACAAAGGTGCTTATTCCTGGAGTGAATATGCTGTTCTACTCAAGAGTAAGCAACTAAGCGAAATAAAGCCATAGAACGCTTATTTGCCTGCTATCTATGCATTCTGACACTCCAACAATGTTTTCTGCTTCAATTTGACAAAGGTGCTTATTCCTGGAGTGAATATGCAGTTCTACTCAAGAGTAAGCAACTAAGCGAAATAAAGCCATGGAACGCTTATTTGCCTTCTATCTATGCATTCTGACACTCCAACAATGTTTTCTGCTTCAATTTGACTCATTTTACAAAGGTGCTTATTCCTGGAGTGAATATGCAATTCTACTCAAGAGTAAGCAAATAAGCGAAATAAAGCCATGGAACGCTTATTTGCCTTCTATCTATGCATTCTGACACTCCAGCAATGTTTTCTGCTTCAATTTGACTCATTTTACAAAGGTGCTTATTCCTGGAGTGAATATGCAGTTCTACTCAAGAGTAAGCAACTAAGCGAAATGAAGCCACGGAACGCTTATTTGCCTTCTATCTATGCATTCTGACACTCCAACAATGTTTTCTGCTTCAATTTGACTCATTTTAAAAAGGTGCTTATTCCTGGAGTGAACATGCAGTTCTACTCAAGAGTAAGCAACTAAGCGAAATGAAGCCACGGAACGCTTATTTGCCTTCTATCTATGCATTCTGACACTCCAACAATGTTTTCTGCTTCAATTTGACTCATTTTACAAAGGTGCTTATTCCTGGAGTGAATATGCAGTTCTACTCAAGAGCAAGCAACTAAGCGAAATGAAGCCATAGAACGCTTATTTGCCTTCCATCTATGCAGTCTGACACTCCAACAATGTTTTCTGCTTCAATTTGACTCATTTTAAAAAGGTGCTTATTCCTGGAGTGAACATGCAGTTCTACGCAAGAGTAAGCAACTAAGCGAAATGAAGCCACGGAACGCTTATTTGCCTTCTATCTATGCAGTCTGAACCTCCAACAATGTTTTCTGCTTCAATTTGACTCATTTTACAAAGGTGCTTATTCCTGGAGTGAATATGCAGTTCTACTCAAGAGCAAGCAACTAAGCGAAATGAAGCCATAGAACGCTTATTTGCCTTCTATCTATGCATTCTGACACTCCAACAATGTTTTCTGCTTCAATTTGACCCATTTTACAAAGGTGCTTATTCCTGATGTGAACATGCAGTTCTACTCAAGAGTAAGCAACTAAGCGAAATGAAGCCACGGAACGCTTATTTGCCTTCTATCTATGCATTCTGACACTCCAACAATGTTTTCTGCTTCAATTTTACTCATTTTACAAAGGTGCTTATTCCTGGAGTGAATATGCTGTTCTACTCAAGAGTAAGCAACTAAGCGAAATAAAGCCATGGAACGCTTATTTGCCTTCTATCTATGCATGCTGACAATCCAACAATGTTTTCTGCTTCAATTTGACTCATTTTACAAAGGTGCTTATTCCTGGAGTGAATATGCTGTTCTACTCAAGAGTAAGCAACTAAGCGAAATAAAGCCATGGAACGCTTATTTGCCTTCTATCTATGCATTCTGACACTCCAACAATGTTTTCTGCTTCAATTTGACTCATTTTACAAAGGTGCTTATTCCTGGAGTGAATATGCAATTCTACTCAAGAGTAAGCAAATAAGCGAAATAAAGCCATGGAACGCTTATTTGCCTTCTATCTATGCATTCTGACACTCCAACAATGTCTTCTGCTTCAATTTGACTCATTTTAAAAAGGTGCTTATTCCTGGAGTGAATATGCAGTTCTACTCAAGAGTAAGCAACTAAGCGAAATGAAGCCACGGAACGCTTATTTGCCTTCTATCTATGCATTCTGACACTCCAACAATGTTTTCTGCTTCAATTTGACTCATTTTAAAAAGGTGCTTATTCCTGGAGTGAACATGCAGTTCTACTCAAGAGTAAGCAACTAAGCGAAATGAAGCCACGGAACGCTTATTTGCCTTCTATCTATGCATTCTGACACTCCAACAATGTTTTCTGCTTCAATTTGACTCATTTTACAAAGGTGCTTATTCCTGGAGTGAATATGCAGTTCTACTCAAGAGCAAGCAACTAAGCGAAATGAAGCCATAGAACGCTTATTTGCCTTCCATCTATGCAGTCTGACACTCCAACAATGTTTTCTGCTTCAATTTGACTCATTTTAAAAAGGTGCTTATTCCTGGAGTGAACATGCAGTTCTACGCAAGAGTAAGCAACTAAGCGAAATGAAGCCACGGAACGCTTATTTGCCTTCTATCTATGCATTCTGACACTCCAACAATGTTTTCTGCTTCAATTTGACTCATTTTACAAAGGTGCTTATTCCTGGAGTGAATATGCAGTTCTACTCAAGAGCAAGCAACTAAGCGAAATGAAGCCATAGAACGCTTATTTGCCTTCTATCTATGCAGTCTGAACCTCCATCAATGTTTTCTGCTTCAATTTGACTCATTTTACAAAGGTGCTTATTCCTGGAGTGAATATGCAGTTCTACGCAAGAGTAAGCAACTAAGCGAAATAAAGCCATGGAACGCTTATATGCTTTCTATCTATGCATTCTGACACTCCAACAAGTTTTCTGCTTGAATTTGACTCATTTTACAAAGGTGCTCATTCCTGGAGTGAAAATGCAGTTCTACTCAAGAGTAAGCAACTAAGCGAAATGAAGCCATAGAACGCTTATTTGCCTTCCATCTATGCATTCTGACACTCCAACAATGTTTTCTGCTTCAATTTGACTCATTTTACAAAGGTGCTTATTCCTGGAGTGAATATGCAGTTCTACTCAAGAGTAAGCAACTAAGCGAAATGAAGCCACGGAACGCTTATTTGCCTTCTATCTATGCATTCTGACACTCCAACAATGTTTTCTGCTTCAATTTGACTCATTTTACAAAGGTGCTTATTCCTGGAGTGAATATGCAGTTCTACTCAAGAGCAAGCAACTAAGCGAAATGAAGCCATAAAACGCTTATTTGCCTTCTATTTATGCAGTCTGACACTCCAACAATGTTTTCTGCTTCAATTTGACTCATTTTACAAAGTTGCTTATTCTTGGAGTGAATATGCAGTTCTACGCAAGAGTAAGCAACTAAGCGAAATAAAGCCATGGAACGCTTATATGCTTTCTATCTATGCATTCTGACACTCCAACAAGTTTTCTGCTTCAATTTGACTCATTTTACAAAGGTGCTTATTCCTGGAGTGAAAATGCAGTTCTACTCAAGAGTAAGCAACTAAGCGAAATGAAGCCATAGAACGCTTATTTGCCTTCTATCTATGCATTCTGACACTCCAACAATGTTTTCTGCTTCAATTTGACCCATTTTACAAAGGTGCTTATTCCTGATGTGAACATGCAGTTCTACTCAAAAGTAAGCAACTAAGCGAAATGAAGCCACGGAACGCTTATTTGCCTTCTATCTATGCATTCTGACACTCCAACAACGTTTTCTGCTTCAATTTTACTCATTTTACAAAGGTGCTTATTCCTGGAGTGAATATGCTGTTCTACTCAAGAGTAAGCAACTAAGCGAAATAAAGCCATGGAACGCTTATTTGCCTTCTATCTATGCATTCTGACACTCCAACAATGTTTTCTGCTTCAATTTGACTCATTTTACAAAGGTGCTTATTCCTGGAGTGAATATGCAATTCTACTCAAGAGTAAGCAACTAAGCGAAATAAAGCCATGGAACGCTTATTTGCCTTCTATCTATGCATTCTGACACTCCAACAATGTTTTCTGCTTCAATTTGACTCATTTTACAAAGGTGCTTATTCCTGGAGTGAATATGCAGTTCTACTCAAGAGTAAGCAACTAAGCGAAATGACGCCACGGAACGCTTATTTGCCTTCTATCTATGCATTCTGACACTCCAACAATGTTTTCTGCTTCAATTTGACTCATTTTACAAAGGTGCTTATTCCTGGAGTGAATATGCAGTTCTACTCAAGAGCAAGCAACTAAGCGAAATGAAGCCATAGAACGCTTATTTGCCTTCTATCTATGCAGTCTGACACTCCAACAATGTTTTCTGCTTCAATTTGACTCATTTTACAAAGGTGCTTATTCCTGGAGTGAATATGCAGTTCTACGCAAGAGTAAGCAACTAAGCGAAATAAAGCCATGGAACGCTTATATGCTTTCTATCTATGCATTCTGACACCCCAACAAGTTTTCTGCTTGAATTTGACTCATTTTACAAAGGTGCTTATTCCTGGAGTGAAAATGCAGTTCTACTCAAGAGTAAGCAACTAAGCGAAATGAAGCCATAGAACGCTTATTTGCCTTCCATCTATGCATTCTGACACTCCAACAATGTTTTCTGCTTCAATTTGACTCATTTTACAAAGGTGCTTATTCCTGGAGTGAATATGCAGTTCTACTCAAGAGTAAGCAACTAAGCGAAATGAAGCCACGGAACGCTTATTTGCCTTCTATCTATGCAGTCTGAACCTCCAACAATGTTTTCTGCTTCAATTTGACTCATTTTACAAAGGTGCTTATTCCTGGAGTGAATATGCAGTTCTACGCAAGAGTAAGCAACTAAGCGAAATAAAGCCATGGAACGCTTATATGCTTTCTATCTATGCATTCTGACACTCCAACAAGTTTTCTGCTTGAATTTGACTCATTTTACAAAGGTGCTTATTCCTGGAGTGAAAATGCAGTTCTACTCAAAAGTAAGCAACTAAGCGAAATGAAGCCATTGAACGCTTATTTGCCTTCCATCTATGCATTCTGACACTCCAACAATGTTTTCTGCTTCAATTTGACTCATTTTACAAAGGTGCTTATTCCTGGAGTGAATATGCAGTTCTACTCAAGAGTAAGCAACTAAGCGAAATGAAACCGCGGAACGCTTATTTGCCTTCTATCTATGCATTCTGACACTCCAACAATGTTTTCTGCTTCAATTTGACTCATTTTACAAAGGTGCTTATTCCTGGAGTGAATATGCAGTTCTACTCAAGAGCAAGCAACTAAGCGAAATGAAGCCATAGAACGCTTATTTGCCTTCTATCTATGCAGTCTGACACTCCAACAATGTTTTCTGCTTCAATTTGACTCATTTTACAAAGGTGCTTATTCCTGGAGTGAATATGCAGTTCTACGCAAGAGTAAGCAACTAAGCGAAATAAAGCCATAGAACGCTCATATGCTTTCTATCTATGCATTCTGACACTCCAACAATGTTTTCTGCTTCAATTTGACCCATTTTACAAAGGTGCTTATTCCTGATGTGAACATGCAGTTCTACTCAAGAGTAAGCAACTAAGCGAAATGAAGCCACGGAACGCTTATTTGCCTTCTATCTATGCATTCTGACACTCCAACAATGTTTTCTGCTTCAATTTGACTCATTTTACAAAGGTGCTTATTCCTGGAGTGAATATGCAGTTCTACTCAAGAGTAAGCAACTAAGCGAAATGAAGCCACGGAACGCTTATTTGCCTTCTATCTATGCATTCTGACACTCCAACAATGTTTTCTGCTTCAATTTGACTCATTTTACAAAGGTGCTTATTCCTGGAGTGAATATGCAGTTCTACTCAAGAGCAAGCAACTAAGCGAAATGAAGCCATAGAACGCTTATTTGCCTTCTATCTATGCAGTCTGACACTCCAACAATGTTTTCTGCTTCAATTTGACTCATTTTACAAAGGTGCTTATTCCTGGAGTGAATATGCAGTTCTACGCAAGAGTAAGCAACTAAGCGAAATAAAGCCATGGAACGCTTATATGCTTTCTATCTATGCATTCTGACACCCCAACAAGTTTTCTGCTTGAATTTGACTCATTTTACAAAGGTGCTTATTCCTGGAGTGAAAATGCAGTTCTACTCAAGAGTAAGCAACTAAGCGAAATGAAGCCATAGAACGCTTATTTGCCTTCCATCTATGCATTCTGACACTCCAACAATGTTTTCTGCTTCAATTTGACTCATTTTACAAAGGTGCTTATTCCTGGAGTGAATATGCAGTTCTACTCAAGAGTAAGCAACTAAGCGAAATGAAGCCACGGAACGCTTATTTGCCTTCTATCTATGCAGTCTGAACCTCCAACAATGTTTTCTGCTTCAATTTGACTCATTTTACAAAGGTGCTTATTCCTGGAGTGAATATGCAGTTCTACGCAAGAGTAAGCAACTAAGCGAAATAAAGCCATGGAACGCTTATATGCTTTCTATCTATGCATTCTGACACTCCAACAAGTTTTCTGCTTGAATTTGACTCATTTTACAAAGGTGCTTATTCCTGGAGTGAAAATGCAGTTCTACTCAAAAGTAAGCAACTAAGCGAAATGAAGCCATTGAACGCTTATTTGCCTTCCATCTATGCATTCTGACACTCCAACAATGTTTTCTGCTTCAATTTGACTCATTTTACAAAGGTGCTTATTCCTGGAGTGAATATGCAGTTCTACTCAAGAGTAAGCAACTAAGCGAAATGAAGCCACGGAACGCTTATTTGCCTTCTATCTATGCATTCTGACACTCCAACAATGTTTTCTGCTTCAATTTGACTCATTTTACAAAGGTGCTTATTCCTGGAGTGAATATGCAGTTCTACTCAAGAGCAAGCAACTAAGCGAAATGAAGCCATAGAACGCTTATTTGCCTTCTATCTATGCAGTCTGACACTCCAACAATGTTTTCTGCTTCAATTTGACTCATTTTAAAAAGGTGCTTATTCCTGGAGTGAATATGCAGTTCTACGCAAGAGTAAGCAACTAAGCGAAATAAAGCCATGGAACGCTTATATGCTTTCTATCTATGCATTCTGACACTCCAACAAGTTTTCTGCTTCAATTTGACTCATTTTACAAAGGTGCTTATTCCTGGAGTGAATATGCAGTTCTACTCAAGAGCAAGCAACTAAGCGAAATGAAGCCATAGAACGCTTATTTGCCTTCTATCTATGCAGTCTGACACTCCAACAATGTTTTCTGCTTCAATTTGACTCATTTTACAAAGGTGCTTATTCCTGGAGTGAATATGCAGTTCTACGCAAGAGTAAGCAACTAAGCGAAATAAAGCCATAGAACGCTCATATGCTTTCTATCTATGCATTCTGACACTCCAACAATGTTTTCTGCTTCAATTTGACCCATTTTACAAAGGTGCTTATTCCTGATGTGAACATGCAGTTCTACTCAAGAGTAAGCAACTAAGCGAAATGAAGCCACGGAACGCTTATTTGCCTTCTATCTATGCATTCTGACACTCCAACAATGTTTTCTGCTTCAATTTGACTCATTTTACAAAGGTGCTTATTCCTGGAGTGAATATGCTGTTCTACTCAAGAGTAAGCAACTAAGCGAAATAAAGCCATGGAACGCTTATTTGCCTTCTATCTATGCATTCTGACACTCCAACAATGTTTTCTGCTTCAATTTGACTCATTTTACAAAGGTGCTTATTCCTGGAGTGAATATGCTGTTCTACTCAAGAGTAAGCAACTAAGCGAAATAAAGCCATGGAACGCTTATCTGCCTTCTATCTATGCATTCTGACACTCCAACAATGTTTTCTGCTTCAATTTGACTCATTTTACAAAGGTGCTTATTCCTGGAGTGAATATGCAATTCTACTCAAGAGTAAGCAAATAAGCGAAATAAAGCCATGGAACACTTATTTGCCTTCTATCTATGCATTCTGACACTCCAACAATGTTTTCTGCTTCAATTTGACTCATTTTACAAAGGTGCTTATTCCTGGAGTGAATATGCAGTTCTACTCAAGAGTAAGCAACTAAGCGAAATGAAGCCACGGAACGCTTATTTGCCTTCTATCTATGCATTCTGACACTCCAACAATGTTTTCTGCTTCAATTTGACTCATTTTAAAAAGGTGCTTATTCCTGGAGTGAACATGCAGTTCTACTCAAGAGTAAGCAACTAAGCGAAATGAAGCCACGGAACGCTTATTTGCCTTCTATCTATGCATTCTGACACTCCAACAATGTTTTCTGCTTCAATTTGACTCATTTTACAAAGGTGCTTATTCCTGGAGTGAATATGCAGTTCTACTCAAGAGTAAGCAACTAAGCGAAATGAAGCCACGGAACGCTTATTTGCCTTCTATCTATGCATTCTGGCACTCCAACAATGTTTTCTGCTTCAATTTGACTCATTTTACAAAGGTGCTTATTCCTGGAGTGAATATGCTGTTCTACTCAAGAGTAAGCAACTAAGCGAAATAAAGCCATGGAACGCTTATTTGCCTTCTATCTATGCATTCTGACACTCCAACAATGTTTTCTGCTTCAATTTGACTCATTTTACAAAGGTGCTTATTCCTGGAGTGAATATGCTGTTCTACTCAAGAGTAAGCAACTAAGCGAAATAAAGCCATGGAACGCTTATTTGCCTTCTATCTATGCATTCTGACACTCCAACAATGTTTTCTGCTTCAATTTGACTCATTTTACAAAGGTGCTTATTCCTGGAGTGAATATGCAATTCTACTCAAGAGTAAGCAAATAAGCGAAATTAAGCCATGGAACGCTTATATGCTTTCTATCTATGCATTCTGACACTCCAACAAGTTTTCTGCTTCAATTTGACTCATTTTACAAAGGTGCTTATTCCTGGAGTGAAAATGCAGTTCTACTCAAGAGTAAGCAACTAAGCGAAATGAAGCCATAGAACGCTTATTTGCCTTCTATCTATGCATTCTGACACTCCAACAATGTTTTCTGCTTCAATTTGACTCATTTTACAAAGGTGCTTATTCCTGGAGTGAAAATGCAGTTCTACTCAAAAGTAAGCAACTAAGCGAAATGAAGCCACGGAACGCTTATTTGCCTTCTATCTATGCATTCTGACACTCCAACAATGTTTTCTGCTTCAATTTTACTCATTTTACAAAGGTGCTTATTCCTGGAGTGAATATGCTGTTCTACTCAAGAGTAAGCAACTAAGCGAAATAAAGCCATGGAACGCTTATTTGCCTTCGATCTATGCATTCTGACACTCCAACAATGTTTTCTGCTTCATTTTGGCTCATTTTACAAAGGTGCTTATTCCTGGAGTGAACATGCAGTTCTACTCAAGAGCAAGCAACTAAGCGAAATGAAGCCACGGAACGCTTATTTCCCTTCTATCTATGCATTCTGACACTCCAACAATGTTTTCTGCTTTAATTTGACTCATTTTACAAAGGTGCTTATTCCTGGAGTGAATATGCAGTTCTACGCAAGAGTAAGCAACTAAGCGAAATGAAGCCATAGAACGCTTATATGCTTTCTATCTATGCATTCTGACACTCCAACAATGTTTTCTGCTTCAATTTGACCCATTTTACAAAGGTGCTTATTCCTGATGTGAACATGCAGTTCTACTCAAAAGTAAGCAACTAAGCGAAATGAAGCCACGGAACGCTTATTTGCCTTCTATCTATGCATTCTGACACTCCAACAATGTTTTCTGCTTCAATTTTACTCATTTTACAAAGGTGCTTATTCCTGGAGTGAATATGCTGTTCTACTCAAGAGTAAGCAACTAAGCGAAATAAAGCCATGGAACGCTTATTTGCCTTCTATCTATGCATTCTGACACTCCAACAATGTTTTCTGCTTCAATTTGACTCATTTTACAAAGGTGCTTATTCCTGGAGTGAATATGCTGTTCTACTCAAGAGTAAGCAACTAAGCGAAATAAAGCCATGGAACGCTTATTTGCCTTCTATCTATGCATTCTGACACTCCAACAATGTTTTCTGCTTCAATTTGACTCATTTTACAAAGGTGCTTATTCCTGGAGTGAATATGCAATTCTACTCAAGAGTAAGCAAATAAGCGAAATGAAGCCATGGAACGCTTATTTGCCTTCTATCTATGCATTCTGACACTCCAACAATGTTTTCTGCTTCAATTTGACTCATTTTACAAAGGTGCTTATTCCTGGAGTGAATATGCAGTTCTACTCAAGAGTAAGCAACTAAGCGAAATGAAGCCACGGAACGCTTATTTGCCTTCTATCTATGCATTCTGACACTCCAACAATGTTTTCTGCTTCAATTTGACTCATTTTACAAAGGTGCTTATTCCTGGAGTGAATATGCTGTTCTACTCAAGAGTAAGCAACTAAGCGAAATAAAGCCATGGAACGCTTATTTGCCTTCTATCTATGCATTCTGACACTCCAACAATGTTTTCTGCTTCAATTTGACTCATTTTACAAAGGTGCTTATTCCTGGAGTGAATATGCTGTTCTACTCAAGAGTAAGCAACTAAGCGAAATAAAGCCATGGAACGCTTATTTGCCTTCTATCTATGCATTCTGACACTCCAACAATGTTTTCTGCTTCAATTTGACTCATTTTACAAAGGTGCTTATTCCTGGAGTGAATATGCAATTCTACTCAAGAGTAAGCAACTAAGCGAAATGAAGCCATAGAACGCTTATTTGCCTTCCATCTATGCATTCTGACACTCCAACAATGTTTTCTGCTTCAATTTGACTCATTTTACAAAGGTGCTTATTCCTGGAGTGAATATGCAGTTCTACTCAAGAGTAAGCAACTAAGCGAAATGAAGCCACGGAACGCTTATTTGCCTTCTATCTATGCATTCTGACACTCCAACAATGTTTTCTGCTTCAATTTGACTCATTTTACAAAGGTGCTTATTCCTGGAGTGAATATGCTGTTCTACTCAAGAGTAAGCAACTAAGCGAAATAAAGCCATGGAACGCTTATTTGCCTTCTATCTATGCATTCTGACACTCCAACAATGTTTTCTGCTTCAATTTGACTCATTTTACAAAGGTGCTTATTCCTGGACTGAATATGCTGTTCTACTCAAGAGTAAGCAACTAAGCGAAATAAAGCCATGGAACGCTTATTTGCCTTCTATCTATGCATTCTGACACTCCAACAATGTTTTCTGCTTCAATTTGACTCATTTTACAAAGGTGCTTATTCCTGGAGTGAATATGCAATTCTACTCAAGAGTAAGCAAATAAGCGAAATAAAGCCATGGAACGCTTATTTGCCTTCTATCTATGCATTCTGACACTCCAACAATGTTTTCTGCTTCAATTTGACTCATTTTACAAAGGTGCTTATTCCTGGAGTGAATATGCAGTTCTACTCAAGAGTAAGCAACTAAGCGAAATGAAGCCACGGAACGCTTATTTGCCTTCTATCTATGCATTCTGACACTCCAACAATGTTTTCTGCTTCAATTTGACTCATTTTAAAAAGGTGCTTATTCCTGGAGTGAACATGCAGTTCTACTCAAGAGTAAGCAACTAAGCGAAATGAAGCCACGGAACGCTTATTTGCCTTCTATCTATGCATTCTGACACTCCAACAATGTTTTCTGCTTCAATTTGACTCATTTTACAAAGGTGCTTATTCCTGGAGTGAATATGCAGTTCTACTCAAGAGCAAGCAACTAAGCGAAATGAAGCCATAGAACGCTTATTTGCCTTCTATCTATGCAGTCTGACACTCCAACAATGTTTTCTGCTTCAATTTGACTCATTTTACAAAGGTGCTTATTCCTGGAGTGAATATGCAGTTCTACACAAGAGTAAGCAACTAAGCGAAATAAAGCCATGGAACGCTTATATGCTTTCTATCTATGCATTCTGACACCCCAACAAGTTTTCTGCTTGAATTTGACTCATTTTACAAAGGTGCTTATTCCTGGAGTGAAAATGCAGTTTTACTCAAGAGTAAGCAACTAAGCGAAATGAAGCCATAGAACGCTTATTTGCCTTCCATCTATGCATTCTGACACTCCAACAATGTTTTCTGCTTCAATTTGACTCATTTTACAAAGGTGCTTATTCCTGGAGTGAATATGCAGTTCTACTCAAGAGTAAGCAACTAAGCGAAATGAAGCCACGGAACGCTTATTTGCCTTCTATCTATGCATTCTGACACTCCAACAATGTTTTCTGCTTCAATTTGACTCATTTTACAAAGGTGCTTATTCCTGGAGTGAATATGCTGTTCTACTCAAGAGTAAGCAACTAAGCGAAATAAAGCCATGGAACGCTTATTTGCCTTCTATCTATGCATTCTGACACTCCAACAATGTTTTCTGCTTCAATTTGACTCATTTTACAAAGGTGCTTATTCCTGGAGTGAATATGCAGTTCTACTCAAGAGTAAGCAACTAAGCGAAATAAAGCCATGGAACGCTTATTTGCCTTCTATCTATGCATTCTGACACTCCAACAATGTTTTCTGCTTCAATTTGACTCATTTTACAAAGGTGCTTATTCCTGGAGTGAATATGCTGTTCTACTCAAGAGTAAGCAAATAAGCGAAATAAAGCCATGGAACGCTTATTTGCCTTCTATCTATGCATTCTGACACTCCAGCAATGTTTTCTGCTTCAATTTGACTCATTTTACAAAGGTGCTTATTCCTGGAGTGAATATGCAGTTCTACTCAAGAGTAAGCAATTAAGCGAAATGAAGCCACGGAACGCTTATTTGCCTTCTATCTATGCATTCTGACACTCCAACAATGTTTTCTGCTTCAATTTGACTCATTTTAAAAAGGTGCTTATTCCTGGAGTGAACATGCAGTTCTACTCAAGAGTAAGCAACTAAGCGAAATGAAGCCACGGAACGCTTATTTGCCTTCTATCTATGCATTCTGACACTCCAGCAATTTTTTCTGCTTCAATTTGACTCATTTTACAAAGGTGCTTATTCCTGGAGTGAATATGCTGTTCTACTCAAGAGTAAGCAACTAAGCGAAATAAAGCCATGGAACGCTTATTTGCCTTCTATCTATGCATTCTGACACTCCAACAATGTTTTCTGCTTCAATTTGACTCATTTTACAAAGGTGCTTATTCCTGGAGTGAATATGCAGTTCTACTCAAGAGTAAGCAACTAAGCGAAATAAAGCCATGGAACGCTTATTTGCCTTCTATCTATGCATTCTGACACTCCAACAATGTTTTCTGCTTCAATTTGACTCATTTTACAAAGGTGCTTATTCCTGGAGTGAATATGCAATTCTACTCAAGAGTAAGCAAATAAGCGAAATAAAGCCATGGAACGCTTATTTGCCTTCTATCTATGCATTCTGACACTCCAACAATGTTTTCTGCTTCAATTTGACTCATTTTACAAAGGTGCTTATTCCTGGAGTGAATATGCAGTTCTACTCAAGAGTAAGCAACTAAGCGAAATGAAGCCACGGAACGCTTATTTGCCTTCTATCTATGCATTCTGACACTCCAACAATGTTTTCTGCTTCAATTTGACTCATTTTAAAAAGGTGCTTATTCCTGGAGTGAATATGCTGTTCTACTCAAGAGTAAGCAACTAAGCGAAATAAAGCCATGGAACGCTTATTTGCCTTCTATCTATGCATTCTGACACTCCAACAATGTTTTCTGCTTCAATTTGACTCATTTTACAAAGGTGCTTATTCCTGGAGTGAATATGCAATTCTACTCAAGAGTAAGCAAATAAGCGAAATAAAGCCATGGAACGCTTATTTGCCTTCTATCTATGCATTCTGACACTCCAACAATGTTTTCTGCTTCAATTTGACTCATTTTACAAAGGTGCTTATTCCTGGAGTGAATATGCAGTTCTACTCAAGAGTAAGCAACTAAGCGAAATGAAGCCACGGAACGCTTATTTGCCTTCTATCTATGCATTCTGACACTCCAACAATGTTTTCTGCTTCAATTTGACTCATTTTTAAAAGGTGCTTATTCCTGGAGTGAACATGCAGTTCTACTCAAGAGTAAGCAACTAAGCGAAATGAAGCCACGGAATGCTTATTTGCCTTCTATCTATGCATTCTGACACTCCAACAATGTTTTCTGCTTCAATTTGACTCATTTTACAAAGGTGCTTATTCCTTGAGTGAATATGCAGTTCTACTCAAGAGCAAGCAACTAAGCGAAATGAAGCCATAGAACGCTTATTTGCCTTCTATCTATGCAGTCTGACACTCCAACAATGTTTTCTGCTTCAATTTGACTCATTTTACAAAGGTGCTGATTCCTGGAGTGAATATGCAGTTCTACGCAAGAGTAAGCAACTAAGCGAAATAAAGCCATGGAACGCTTATATGCTTTCTTTCTATGCATTCTGACACTCCAACAAGTTTTCTGCTTGAATTTGACTCATTTTACAAAGGTGCTTATTCCTGGAGTGAAAATGCAGTTCTACTCAAGAGTAAGCAACTAAGCGAAATGAAGCCATAGAACGCTTATTTGCCTTCCATCTATGCATTCTGACACTCCAACAATGTTTTCTGCTTCAATTTGACTCATTTTACAAAGGTGCTTATTCCTGGAGTGAATATGCAGTTCTACTCAAGAGTAAGCAACTAAGCGAAATGAAGCCACGGAACGCTTATTTGCCTTCTATCTATGCATTCTGACACTCCAACAATGTTTTCTGCTTCAATTTGAATCATTTTACAAAGGTGCTTATTCCTGGAGTGAATATGCTGTTCTACTCAAGAGTAAGCAACTAAGCGAAATAAAGCCATGGAACGCTTATTTGCCTTCTATCTATGCATTCTGACACTCCAACAATGTTTTCTGCTTCAATTTGACTCATTTTACAAAGGTGCTTATTCCTGGAGTGAATATGCAGTTCTACTCAAGAGTAAGCAACTAAGCGAAATAAAGCCATGGAACGCTTATTTGCCTTCTATCTATGCATTCTGACACTCCAACAATGTTTTCTGCTTCAATTTGACTCATTTTACAAAGCTGCTTATTCCTGGAGTGAATATGCAATTCTACTCAAGAGTAAGCAAATAAGCGAAATAAAGCAATGGAACGCTTATTTGCCTTCTATCTATGCATTCTGACACTCCAACAATGTTTTCTGCTTCAATTTGACTCATTTTACAAAGGTGCTTATTCCTGGAGTGAATATGCAGTTCTACTCAAGAGTAAGCAACTAAGCGAAATGAAGCCACGGAACGCTTATTTGCCTTCTATCTATGCATTCTGACACTCCAACAATGTTTTCTGCTTCAATTTGACTCATTTTAAAAAGGTGCTTATTCCTGGAGTGAATATGCTGTTCTACTCAAGAGTAAGCAACTAAGCGAAATAAAGCCATGGAACGCTTATTTGCCTTCTATCTATGCATTCTGACACTCCAACAATGTTTTCTGCTTCAATTTGACTCATTTTACAAAGGTGCTTATTCCTGGAGTGAATATGCAATTCTACTCAAGAGTAAGCAAATAAGCGAAATAAAGCCATGGAACGCTTATTTGCCTTCTATCTATGCAGTCTGACACTCCAACAATGTTTTCTGCTTCAATTTGACTCATTTTACAAAGGTGCTTATTCCTGGAGTGAATATGCAGTTCTACTCAAGAGTAAGCAACTAAGCGAAATAAAGCCATGGAACGCTTATTTGCCTTCTATCTATGCATTCTGACACTCCAACAATGTTTTCTGCTTCAATTTGATTCATTTTACAAAGGTGCTTATTCCTGGAGTGAATATGCAATTCTACTCAAGAGTAAGCAAATAAGCGAAATAAAGCCATGGAACGCTTATTTGCCTTCTATCTATGCAGTCTGACACTCCAACAATGTTTTCTGCTTCAATTTGACTCATTTTACAAAGGTGCTTATTCCTGGAGTGAATATGCAGTTCTACGCAAGAGTAAGCAACTAAGCGAAATAAAGCCATGGAACGCTTATATGCTTTCTATCTATGCATTCTGACACTCCAACAAGTTTTCTGCTTGAATTTGACTCATTTTACAAAGGTGCTTATTCCTGGAGTGAAAATGCAGTTCTACTCAAGAGTAAGCAACTAAGCGAAATGAAGCCATAGAACGCTTATTTGCCTTCCATCTATGCATTCTGACACTCCAACAATGTTTTCTGCTTCAATTTGACTCATTTTACAAAGGTGCTTATTCCTGGAGTGAATATGCAGTTCTACTCAAGAGTAAGCAACTAAGCGAAATGAAGCCACGGAACGCTTATTTGCCTTCTATCTATGCATTCTGACACTCCAACAATGTTTTCTGCTTCAATTTGACTCATTTTACAAAGGTGCTTATTCCTGGAGTGAATATGCTGTTCTACTCAAGAGTAAGCAACTAAGCGAAATAAAGCCATGGAACGCTTATTTGCCTTCTATCTATGCATTCTGACACTCCAACAATGTTTTCTGCTTCAATTTGACTCATTTTACAAAGGTGCTTATTCCTGGAGTGAATATGCAGTTCTACTCAAGAGTAAGCAACTAAGCGAAATAAAGCCATGGAACGCTTATTTGCCTTCTATCTATGCATTCTGACACTCCAACAATGTTTTCTGCTTCAATTTGACTCATTTTACAAAGGTGCTTATTCCTGGAGTGAATATGCAATTCTACTCAAGAGTAAGCAACTAAGCGAAATAAAGCCATGGAACGCTTATTTGCCTTCTATCTATGCATTCTGACACTCCAACAATGTTTTCTGCTTCAATTTGACTCATTTTACAAAGGTGCTTATTCCTGGAGTGAATATGCAGTTCTACTCAAGAGTAAGCAACTAAGCGAAATGAAGCCACGGAACGCTTATTTGCCTTCTATCTATGCATTCTGACACTCCAACAATGTTTTCTGCTTCAATTTGACTCATTTTACAAAGGTGCTTATTCCTGGAGTGAATATGCTGTTCTACTCAAGAGTAAGCAACTAAGCGAAATGAAGCCACGGAATGCTTATTTGCCTTCTATCTATGCATTCAGACACTCCAACAATGTTTTCTGCTTCAATTTGACTCATTTTACAAAGGTGCTTATTCCTTGAGTGAATATGCAGTTCTACTCAAGAGCAAGCAACTAAGCGAAATGAAGCCATAAAACGCTTATTTGCCTTCTATCTATGCAGTCTGACACTCCAACAATGTTTTCTGCTTCAATTTGACTCATTTTACAAAGGTGCTTATTCCTGGAGTGAATATGCAGTTCTACTCAAGAGTAAGCAACTAAGCGAAATGAAGCCACGGAACGCTTATTTGCCTTCTATCTATGCATTCTGACACTCCAACAATGTTTTCTGCTTCAATTTGACTCATTTTAAAAAGGTGCTTATTCCTGGAGTGAATATGCTGTTCTACTCAAGAGTAAGCAACTAAGCGAAATAAAGCCACGGAACGCTTATTTGCCTTCTATCTATGCATTCTGACACTCCAACAATGTTTTCTGCTTCAATTTGACTCATTTTACAAAGGTGCTTATTCCTGGAGTGAATATGCAGTTCTACTCAAGAGTAAGCAACTAAGCGAAATGAAGCCACGGAACGCTTATTTGCCTTCTATCTATGCATTCTGACACTCCAACAATGTTTTCTGCTTCAATTTGACTCATTTTAAAAAGGTGCTTATTCCTGGAGTGAACATGCAGTTCTACTCAAGAGTAAGCAACTAAGCGAAATAAAGCCATGGAACGCTTATATGCTTTCTATCTATGCATTCTGACACCCCAACAAGTTTTCTGCTTGAATTTGACTCATTTTACAAAGGTGCTTATTCCTGGAGTGAAAATGCAGTTTTACTCAAGAGTAAGCAACTAAGCGAAATGAAGCCATAGAACGCTTATTTGCCTTCCATCTATGCATTCTGACACTCCAACAATGTTTTCTGCTTCAATTTGACTCATTTTACAAAGGTGCTTATTCCTGGAGTGAATATGCAGTTCTACTCAAGAGTAAGCAACTAAGCGAAATGAAGCCACGGAACGCTTATTTGCCTTCTATCTATGCATTCTGACACTCCAACAATGTTTTCTGCTTCAATTTGACTCATTTTACAAAGGTGCTTATTCCTGGAGTGAATATGCTGTTCTACTCAAGAGTAAGCAACTAAGCGAAATAAAGCCATGGAACGCTTATTTGCCTTCTATCTATGCAGTCTGACACTCCAACAATGTTTTCTGCTTCAATTTGACTCATTTTACAAAGGTGCTTATTCCTGGATTGAATATGCAGTTCTACTCAAGAGTAAGCAACTAAGCGAAATAAAGCCATGGAACGCTTATTTGCCTTCTATCTATGCATTCTGACACTCCAACAATGTTTTCTGCTTCAATTTGACTCATTTTACAAAGGTGCTTATTCCTGGAGTGAATATGCTGTTCTACTCAAGAGTAAGCAAATAAGCGAAATAAAGCCATGGAACGCTTATTTGCCTTCTATCTATGCATTCTGACACTCCAGCAATGTTTTCTGCTTCAATTTGACTCATTTTACAAAGGTGCTTATTCCTGGAGTGAATATGCAGTTCTACTCAAGAGTAAGCAACTAAGCGAAATGAAGCCACGGAACGCTTATTTGCCTTCTATCTATGCATTCTGACACTCCAACAATGTTTTCTGCTTCAATTTGACTCATTTTAAAAAGGTGCTTATTCCTGGAGTGAACATGCAGTTCTACTCAAGAGTAAGCAACTAAGCGAAATGAAGCCACGGAACGCTTATTTGCCTTCTATCTATGCATTCTGACACTCCAGCAATTTTTTCTGCTTCAATTTGACTCATTTTACAAAGGTGCTTATTCCTGGAGTGAATATGCTGTTCTACTCAAGAGTAAGCAACTAAGCGAAATAAAGCCATGGAACGCTTATTTGCCTTCTATCTATGCATTCTGACACTCCAACAATGTTTTCTGCTTCAATTTGACTCATTTTACAAAGGTGCTTATTCCTGGAGTGAATATGCAGTTCTACTCAAGAGTAAGCAACTAAGCGAAATAAAGCCATGGAACGCTTATTTGCCTTCTATCTATGCATTCTGACACTCCAACAATGTTTTCTGCTTCAATTTGACTCATTTTAAAAAGGTGCTTATTCCTGGAGTGAACATGCAGTTCTACTCAAGAGTAAGCAACTAAGCGAAATGAAGCCACGGAACGCTTATTTGCCTTCTATCTATGCATTCTGACACTCCAGCAATTTTTTCTGCTTCAATTTGACTCATTTTACAAAGGTGCTTATTCCTGGAGTGAATATGCTGTTCTACTCAAGAGTAAGCAACTAAGCGAAATAAAGCCATGGAACGCTTATTTGCCTTCTATCTATGCATTCTGACACTCCAACAATGTTTTCTGCTTCAATTTGACTCATTTTACAAAGGTGCTTATTCCTGGAGTGAATATGCTGTTCTACTCAAGAGTAAGCAACTAAGCGAAATGAAGCCACGGAACGCTTATTTGCCTTCTATCTATGCATTCTGACACTCCAACAATGTTTTCTGCTTCAATTTGACTCATTTTACAAAGGTGCTTATTCCTGGAGTGAATATGCTGTTCTACTCAAGAGTAAGCAACTAAGCGAAATGAAGCCACGGAACGCTTATTTGCCTTCTATCTATGCATTCTGACACTCCAACAATGTTTTCTGCTTCAATTTGACTCATTTTACAAAGGTGCTTATTCCTGGAGTGAATATGCTGTTCTACTCAAGAGTAAGCAACTAAGCGAAATAAAGCCATGGAACGCTTATTTGCCTTCTATCTATGCAGTCTGACACTCCAACAATGTTTTCTGCTTCAATTTGACTCATTTTACAAAGGTGCTTATTCCTGGATTGAATATGCAGTTCTACTCAAGAGTAAGCAACTAAGCGAAATGAAGCCACGGAACGCTTATTTGCCTTCTATCTATGCATTCTGACACTCCAGCAATTTTTTCTGCTTCAATTTGACTCATTTTACAAAGGTGCTTATTCCTGGAGTGAATATGCTGTTCTACTCAAGAGTAAGCAACTAAGCGAAATGAAGCCACGGAACGCTTATTTGCCTTCTATCTATGCATTCTGACACTCCAACAATGTTTTCTGCTTCAATTTGACTCATTTTACAAAGGTGCTTATTCCTGGAGTGAATATGCTGTTCTACTCAAGAGTAAGCAACTAAGCGAAATGAAGCCACGGAACGCTTATTTGCCTTCTATCTATGCATTCTGACACTCCAGCAATTTTTTCTGCTTCAATTTGACTCATTTTACAAAGGTGCTTATTCCTGGAGTGAATATGCTGTTCTACTCAAGAGTAAGCAACTAAGCGAAATAAAGCCATGGAACGCTTATTTGCCTTCTATCTATGCATTCTGACACTCCAACAATGTTTTCTGCTTCAATTTGACTCATTTTACAAAGGTGCTTATTCCTGGAGTGAATATGCTGTTCTACTCAAGAGTAAGCAACTAAGCGAAATAAAGCCATGGAACGCTTATTTGCCTTCTATCTATGCAGTCTGACACTCCAACAATGTTTTCTGCTTCAATTTGACTCATTTTACAAAGGTGCTTATTCCTGGATTGAATATGCAGTTCTACTCAAGAGTAAGCAACTAAGCGAAATGAAGCCACGGAACGCTTATTTGCCTTCTATCTATGCATTCTGACACTCCAGCAATTTTTTCTGCTTCAATTTGACTCATTTTACAAAGGTGCTTATTCCTGGAGTGAATATGCTGTTCTACTCAAGAGTAAGCAACTAAGCGAAATGAAGCCACGGAACGCTTATTTGCCTTCTATCTATGCATTCTGACACTCCAACAATGTTTTCTGCTTCAATTTGACTCATTTTACAAAGGTGCTTATTCCTGGAGTGAATATGCTGTTCTACTCAAGAGTAAGCAACTAAGCGAAATGAAGCCACGGAACGCTTATTTGCCTTCTATCTATGCATTCTGACACTCCAGCAATTTTTTCTGCTTCAATTTGACTCATTTTACAAAGGTGCTTATTCCTGGAGTGAATATGCTGTTCTACTCAAGAGTAAGCAACTAAGCGAAATAAAGCCATGGAACGCTTATTTGCCTTCTATCTATGCATTCTGACACTCCAACAATGTTTTCTGCTTCAATTTGACTCATTTTACAAAGGTGCTTATTCCTGGAGTGAATATGCTGTTCTACTCAAGAGTAAGCAACTAAGCGAAATGAAGCCACGGAACGCTTATTTGCCTTCTATCTATGCATTCTGACACTCCAACAATGTTTTCTGCTTCAATTTGACTCATTTTACAAAGGTGCTTATTCCTGGAGTGAATATGCTGTTCTACTCAAGAGTAAGCAACTAAGCGAAATGAAGCCACGGAACGCTTATTTGCCTTCTATCTATGCATTCTGACACTCCAACAATGTTTTCTGCTTCAATTTGACTCATTTTACAAAGGTGCTTATTCCTGGAGTGAATATGCTGTTCTACTCAAGAGTAAGCAACTAAGCGAAATAAAGCCATGGAACGCTTATTTGCCTTCTATCTATGCAGTCTGACACTCCAACAATGTTTTCTGCTTCAATTTGACTCATTTTACAAAGGTGCTTATTCCTGGATTGAATATGCAGTTCTACTCAAGAGTAAGCAACTAAGCGAAATAAAGCCATGGAACGCTTATTTGCCTTCTATCTATGCATTCTGACACTCCAACAATGTTTTCTGCTTCAATTTGACTCATTTTACAAAGGTGCTTATTCCTGGAGTGAATATGCTGTTCTACTCAAGAGTAAGCAAATAAGCGAAATAAAGCCATGGAACGCTTATTTGCCTTCTATCTATGCATTCTGACACTCCAGCAATGTTTTCTGCTTCAATTTGACTCATTTTACAAAGGTGCTTATTCCTGGAGTGAATATGCAGTTCTACTCAAGAGTAAGCAACTAAGCGAAATGAAGCCACGGAACGCTTATTTGCCTTCTATCTATGCATTCTGACACTCCAACAATGTTTTCTGCTTCAATTTGACTCATTTTAAAAAGGTGCTTATTCCTGGAGTGAACATGCAGTTCTACTCAAGAGTAAGCAACTAAGCGAAATGAAGCCACGGAACGCTTATTTGCCTTCTATCTATGCATTCTGACACTCCAGCAATATTTTCTGCTTCAATTTGACTCATTTTACAAAGGTGCTTATTCCTGGAGTGAATATGCTGTTCTACTCAAGAGTAAGCAACTAAGCGAAATAAAGCCATGGAACGCTTATTTGCCTTCTATCTATGCATTCTGACACTCCAACAATGTTTTCTGCTTCAATTTGACTCATTTTACAAAGGTGCTTATTCCTGGAGTGAATATGCAGTTCTACTCAAGAGTAAGCAACTAAGCGAAATAAAGCCATGGAACGCTTATTTGCCTTCTATCTATGCATTCTGACACTCCAACAATGTTTTCTGCTTCAATTTGACTCATTTTACAAAGGTGCTTATTCCTGGAGTGAATATGCACTTCTACTCAAGAGTAAGCAAATAAGCGAAATAAAGCCATGGAACGCTTATTTGCCTTCTATCTATGCATTCTGACACTCCAACAATGTTTTCTGCTTCAATTTGACTCATTTTACAAAGGTGCTTATTCCTGGAGTGAATATGCAGTTCTACTCAAGAGTAAGCAACTAAGCGAAATGAAGCCACGGAACGCTTATTTGCCTTCTATCTATGCATTCTGACACTCCAACAATGTTTTCTGCTTCAATTTGACTCATTTTAAAAAGGTGCTTATTCCTGGAGTGAATATGCTGTTCTACTCAAGAGTAAGCAACTAAGCGAAATAAAGCCATGGAACGCTTATTTGCCTTCTATCTATGCATTCTGACACTCCAACAATGTTTTCTGCTTCAATTTGACTCATTTTACAAAGGTGCTTATTCCTGGAGTGAATATGCAATTCTACTCAAGAGTAAGCAAATAAGCGAAATAAAGCCATGGAACGCTTATTTGCCTTCTATCTATGCATTCTGACACTCCAACAATGTTTTCTGCTTCAATTTGACTCATTTTACAAAGGTGCTTATTCCTGGAGTGAATATGCAGTTCTACTCAAGAGTAAGCAACTAAGCGAAATGAAGCCACGGAACGCTTATTTGCCTTCTATCTATGCATTCTGACACTCCAACAATGTTTTCTGCTTCAATTTGACTCATTTTAAAAAGGTGCTTATTCCTGGAGTGAACATGCAGTTCTACTCAAGAGTAAGCAACTAAGCGAAATGAAGCCACGGAATGCTTATGTGCCTTCTATCTATGCATTCTGACACTCCAACAATGTTTTCTGCTTCAATTTGACTCATTTTACAAAGGTGCTTATTCCTTGAGTGACTATGCAGTTCTACTCAAGAGCAAGCAACTAAGCGAAATGAAGCCATAGAACGCTTATTTGCCTTCTATCTATGCAGTCTGACACTCCAACAATGTTTTCTGCTTCAATTTGACTCATTTTACAAAGGTGCTTATTCCTGGAGTGAATATGCAGTTCTACGCAAGAGTAAGCAACTAAGCGAAATAAAGCCATGGAACGCTTATATGCTTTCTATCTATGCATTCTGACACTCCAACAAGTTTTCTGCTTGAATTTGACTCATTTTACAAAGGTGCTTATTCCTGGAGTGAAAATGCAGTTCTACTCAAGAGTAAGCAACTAAGCGAAATGAAGCCATAGAACGCTTATTTGCCTTCCATCTATGCATTCTGACACTCCAACAATGTTTTCTGCTTCAATTTGACTCATTTTACAAAGGTGCTTATTCCTGGAGTGAATATGCAGTTCTACTCAAGAGTAAGCAACTAAGCGAAATGAAGCCACGGAACGCTTATTTGCCTTCTATCTATGCATTCTGACACTCCAACAATGTTTTCTGCTTCAATTTGAATCATTTTACAAAGGTGCTTATTCCTGGAGTGAATATGCTGTTCTACTCAAGAGTAAGCAACTAAGCGAAATAAAGCCATGGAACGCTTATTTGCCTTCTATCTATGCATTCTGACACTCCAACAATGTTTTCTGCTTCAATTTGACTCATTTTACAAAGGTGCTTATTCCTGGAGTGAATATGCAGTTTTACTCAAGAGTAAGCAACTAAGCGAAATAAAGCCATGGAACGCTTATTTGCCTTCTATCTATGCATTCTGACACTCCAACAATGTTTTCTGCTTCAATTTGACTCATTTTACAAAGGTGCTTATTCCTGGAGTGAATATGCAATTCTACTCAAGAGTAAGCAAATAAGCGAAATAAAGCCATGGAACGCTTATTTGCCTTCTATCTATGCATTCTGACACTCCAACAATGTTTTCTGCTTCAATTTGACTCATTTTACAAAGGTGCTTATTCCTGGAGTGAATATGCAGTTCTACTCAAGAGTAAGCAACTAAGCGAAATGAAGCCACGGAACGCTTATTTGCCTTCTATCTATGCATTCTGACACTCCAACAATGTTTTCTGCTTCAATTTGACTCATTTTAAAAAGGTGGTTATTCCTGGAGTGATTATGCTGTTCTACTCAAGAGTAAGCAACTAAGCGAAATAAAGCCATGGAACGCTTATTTGCCTTCTATCTATGCATTCTGACACTCCAACAATGTTTTCTGCTTCAATTTGACTCATTTTACAAAGGTGCTTATTCCTGGAGTGAATATGCAATTCTACTCAAGAGTAAGCAAATAAGCGAAATAAAGCCATGGAACGCTTATTTGCCTTCTATCTATGCAGTCTGACACTCCAACAATGTTTTCTGCTTCAATTTGACTCATTTTACAAAGGTGCTTATTCCTGGAGTGAATATGCAGTTCTACTCAAGAGTAAGCAACTAAGCGAAATGAAGCCACGGAACGCTTATTTGCCTTCTATCTATGCATTCTGACACTCCAACAATGTTTTCTGCTTCAATTTGACTCATTTTAAAAAGGTGCTTATTCCTGGAGTGAACATGCAGTTCTACTCAAGAGTAAGCAACTAAGCGAAATGAAGCCACGGAACGCTTATTTGCCTTCTATCTATGCATTCTGACACTCCAGCAATTTTTTCTGCTTCAATTTGACTCATTTTACAAAGGTGCTAATTCCTGGAGTGAATATGCTGTTCTACTCAAGAGTAAGCAACTAAGCGAAATGAAGCCACGGAACGCTTATTTGCCTTCTATCTATGCATTCTGACACTCCAACAATGTTTTCTGCTTCAATTTGACTCATTTTAAAAAGGTGCTTATTCCTGGAGTGAATATGCTGTTCTACTCAAGAGTAAGCAACTAAGCGAAATAAAGCCACGGAACGCTTATTTGCCTTCTATCTATGCATTCTGACACTCCAACAATGTTTTCTGCTTCAATTTGACTCATTTTACAAAGGTGCTTATTCCTGGAGTGAATATGCAGTTCTACTCAAGAGTAAGCAACTAAGCGAAATGAAGCCACGGAACGCTTATTTGCCTTCTATCTATGCATTCTGACACTCCAACAATGTTTTCTGCTTCAATTTGACTCATTTTAAAAAGGTGCTTATTCCTGGAGTGAACATGCAGTTCTACTCAAGAGTAAGCAACTAAGCGAAATAAAGCCATGGAACGCTTATATGCTTTCTATCTATGCATTCTGACACCCCAACAAGTTTTCTGCTTGAATTTGACTCATTTTACAAAGGTGCTTATTCCTGGAGTGAAAATGCAGTTTTACTCAAGAGTAAGCAACTAAGCGAAATGAAGCCATAGAACGCTTATTTGCCTTCCATCTATGCATTCTGACACTCCAACAATGTTTTCTGCTTCAATTTGACTCATTTTACAAAGGTGCTTATTCCTGGAGTGAATATGCAGTTCTACTCAAGAGTAAGCAACTAAGCGAAATGAAGCCACGGAACGCTTATTTGCCTTCTATCTATGCATTCTGACACTCCAACAATGTTTTCTGCTTCAATTTGACTCATTTTACAAAGGTGCTTATTCCTGGAGTGAATATGCTGTTCTACTCAAGAGTAAGCAACTAAGCGAAATAAAGCCATGGAACGCTTATTTGCCTTCTATCTATGCAGTCTGACACTCCAACAATGTTTTCTGCTTCAATTTGACTCATTTTACAAAGGTGCTTATTCCTGGATTGAATATGCAGTTCTACTCAAGAGTAAGCAACTAAGCGAAATAAAGCCATGGAACGCTTATTTGCCTTCTATCTATGCATTCTGACACTCCAACAATGTTTTCTGCTTCAATTTGACTCATTTTACAAAGGTGCTTATTCCTGGAGTGAATATGCTGTTCTACTCAAGAGTAAGCAAATAAGCGAAATAAAGCCATGGAACGCTTATTTGCCTTCTATCTATGCATTCTGACACTCCAGCAATGTTTTCTGCTTCAATTTGACTCATTTTACAAAGGTGCTTATTCCTGGAGTGAATATGCAGTTCTACTCAAGAGTAAGCAACTAAGCGAAATGAAGCCACGGAACGCTTATTTGCCTTCTATCTATGCATTCTGACACTCCAACAATGTTTTCTGCTTCAATTTGACTCATTTTAAAAAGGTGCTTATTCCTGGAGTGAACATGCAGTTCTACTCAAGAGTAAGCAACTAAGCGAAATGAAGCCACGGAACGCTTATTTGCCTTCTATCTATGCATTCTGACACTCCAGCAATTTTTTCTGCTTCAATTTGACTCATTTTACAAAGGTGCTTATTCCTGGAGTGAATATGCTGTTCTACTCAAGAGTAAGCAACTAAGCGAAATAAAGCCATGGAACGCTTATTTGCCTTCTATCTATGCATTCTGACACTCCAACAATGTTTTCTGCTTCAATTTGACTCATTTTACAAAGGTGCTTATTCCTGGAGTGAATATGCAGTTCTACTCAAGAGTAAGCAACTAAGCGAAATAAAGCCATGGAACGCTTATTTGCCTTCTATCTATGCATTCTGACACTCCAACAATGTTTTCTGCTTCAATTTGACTCATTTTACAAAGGTGCTTATTCCTGGAGTGAATATGCACTTCTACTCAAGAGTAAGCAAATAAGCGAAATAAAGCCATGGAACGCTTATTTGCCTTCTATCTATGCATTCTGACACTCCAACAATGTTTTCTGCTTCAATTTGACTCATTTTACAACGGTGCTTATTCCTGGAGTGAATATGCAGTTCTACTCAAGAGTAAGCAACTAAGCGAAATGAAGCCACGGAACGCTTATTTGCCTTCTATCTATGCATTCTGACACTCCAACAATGTTTTCTGCTTCAATTTGACTCATTTTAAAAAGGTGCTTATTCCTGGAGTGAATATGCTGTTCTACTCAAGAGTAAGCAACTAAGCGAAATAAAGCCATGGAACGCTTATTTGCCTTCTATCTATGCATTCTGACACTCCAACAATGTTTTCTGCTTCAATTTGACTCATTTTACAAAGGTGCTTATTCCTGGAGTGAATATGCAATTCTACTCAAGAGTAAGCAAATAAGCGAAATAAAGCCATGGAACGCTTATTTGCCTTCTATCTATGCATTCTGACACTCCAACAATGTTTTCTGCTTCAATTTGACTCATTTTACAAAGGTGCTTATTCCTGGAGTGAATATGCAGTTCTACTCAAGAGTAAGCAACTAAGCGAAATGAAGCCACGGAACGCTTATTTGCCTTCTATCTATGCATTCTGACACTCCAACAATGTTTTCTGCTTCAATTTGACTCATTTTAAAAAGGTGCTTATTCCTGGAGTGAACATGCAGTTCTACTCAAGAGTAAGCAACTAAGCGAAATGAAGCCACGGAATGCTTATGTGCCTTCTATCTATGCATTCTGACACTCCAACAATGTTTTCTGCTTCAATTTGACTCATTTTACAAAGGTGCTTATTCCTTGAGTGACTATGCAGTTCTACTCAAGAGCAAGCAACTAAGCGAAATGAAGCCATAGAACGCTTATTTGCCTTCTATCTATGCAGTCTGACACTCCAACAATGTTTTCTGCTTCAATTTTACTCATTTTACAAAGGTGCTTATTCCTGGAGTGAATATGCAGTTCTACGCAAGAGTAAGCAACTAAGCGAAATAAAGCCATGGAACGCTTATATGCTTTCTATCTATGCATTCTGACACTCCAACAAGTTTTCTGCTTGAATTTGACTCATTTTACAAAGGTGCTTATTCCTGGAGTGAAAATGCAGTTCTACTCAAGAGTAAGCAACTAAGCGAAATGAAGCCATAGAACGCTTATTTGCCTTCCATCTATGCATTCTGACACTCCAACAATGTTTTCTGCTTCAATTTGACTCATTTTACAAAGGTGCTTATTCCTGGAGTGAATATGCAGTTCTACTCAAGAGTAAGCAACTAAGCGAAATGAAGCCACGGAACGCTTATTTGCCTTCTATCTATGCATTCTGACACTCCAACAATGTTTTCTGCTTCAATTTGAATCATTTTACAAAGGTGCTTATTCCTGGAGTGAATATGCTGTTCTACTCAAGAGTAAGCAACTAAGCGAAATGAAGCCATAGAACGCTTATTTGCCTTCCATCTATGCATTCTGACACTCCAACAATGTTTTCTGCTTCAATTTGACTCATTTTACAAAGGTGCTTATTCCTGGAGTGAATATGCAGTTCTACTCAAGAGTAAGCAACTAAGCGAAATGAAGCCACGGAACGCTTATTTGCCTTCTATCTATGCATTCTGACACTCCAACAATGTTTTCTGCTTCAATTTGAATCATTTTACAAAGGTGCTTATTCCTGGAGTGAATATGCTGTTCTACTCAAGAGTAAGCAACTAAGCGAAATAAAGCCATGGAACGCTTATTTGCCTTCTATCTATGCATTCTGACACTCCAACAATGTTTTCTGCTTCAATTTGACTCATTTTACAAAGGTGCTTATTCCTGGAGTGAATATGCAGTTTTACTCAAGAGTAAGCAACTAAGCGAAATAAAGCCATGGAACGCTTATTTGCCTTCTATCTATGCATTCTGACACTCCAACAATGTTTTCTGCTTCAATTTGACTCATTTTACAAAGGTGCTTATTCCTGGAGTGAATATGCAATTCTACTCAAGAGTAAGCAAATAAGCGAAATAAAGCCATGGAACGCTTATTTGCCTTCTATCTATGCATTCTGACACTCCAACAATGTTTTCTGCTTCAATTTGACTCATTTTACAAAGGTGCTTATTCCTGGAGTGAATATGCAGTTCTACTCAAGAGTAAGCAACTAAGCGAAATGAAGCCACGGAACGCTTATTTGCCTTCTATCTATGCATTCTGACACTCCAACAATGTTTTCTGCTTCAATTTGACTCATTTTAAAAAGGTGGTTATTCCTGGAGTGATTATGCTGTTCTACTCAAGAGTAAGCAACTAAGCGAAATAAAGCCATGGAACGCTTATTTGCCTTCTATCTATGCATTCTGACACTCCAACAATGTTTTCTGCTTCAATTTGACTCATTTTACAAAGGTGCTTATTCCTGGAGTGAATATGCAATTCTACTCAAGAGTAAGCAAATAAGCGAAATAAAGCCATGGAACGCTTATTTGCCTTCTATCTATGCAGTCTGACACTCCAACAATGTTTTCTGCTTCAATTTGACTCATTTTACAAAGGTGCTTATTCCTGGAGTGAATATGCAGTTCTACTCAAGAGTAAGCAACTAAGCGAAATGAAGCCACGGAACGCTTATTTGCCTTCTATCTATGCATTCTGACACTCCAACAATGTTTTCTGCTTCAATTTGACTCATTTTAAAAAGGTGCTTATTCCTGGAGTGAACATGCAGTTCTACTCAAGAGTAAGCAACTAAGCGAAATGAAGCCACGGAACGCTTATTTGCCTTCTATCTATGCATTCTGACACTCCAGCAATTTTTTCTGCTTCAATTTGACTCATTTTACAAAGGTGCTAATTCCTGGAGTGAATATGCTGTTCTACTCAAGAGTAAGCAACTAAGCGAAATAAAGCCATGGAACGCTTATTTGCCTTCTATCTATGCATTCTGACACTCCAACAATGTTTTCTGCTTCAATTTGACTCATTTTACAAAGGTGCTTATTCCTGGAGTGAATATGCAGTTCTACTCAAGAGTAAGCAACTAAGCGAAATAAAGCCATGGAACGCTTATTTGCCTTCTATCTATGCATTCTGACACTCCAACAATGTTTTCTGCTTCAATTTGACTCATTTTACAAAGGTGCTTATTCCTGGAGTGAATATGCAATTCTACTCAAGAGTAAGCAAATAAGCGAAATAAAGCCATGGAACGCTTATTTGCCTTCTATCTATGCATTCTGACACTCCAACAATGTTTTCTGCTTCAATTTGACTCATTTTACAAAGGTGCTTATTCCTGGAGTGAATATGCAGTTCTACTCAAGAGTAAGCAACTAAGCGAAATGAAGCCACGGAACGCTTATTTGCCTTCTATCTATGCATTCTGACACTCCAACAATGTTTTCTGCTTCAATTTGACTCATTTTAAAAAAGGTGCTTATTCCTGGAGTGAATATGCTGTTCTACTCAAGAGTAAGCAACTAAGCGAAATAAAGCCATGGAACGCTTATTTGCCTTCTATCTATGCATTCTGACACTCCAACAATGTTTACTGCTTCAATTTGACTCATTTTACAAAGGTGCTTATTCCTGGAGTGAATATGCAATTCTACTCAAGAGTAAGCAAATAAGCGAAATAAAGCCATGGAACGCTTATTTGCCTTCTATCTATGCATTCTGACACTCCAACAATGTTTTCTGCTTCAATTTGACTCATTTTACAAAGGTGCTTATTCCTGGAGTGAATATGCAGTTCTACTCAAGAGTAAGCAACTAAGCGAAATGAAGCCACGGAACGCTTATTTGCCTTCTATCTATGCATTCTGACACTCCAACAATGTTTTCTGCTTCAATTTGACTCATTTTAAAAAGGTGCTTATTCCTGGAGTGAACATGCAGTTCTACTCAAGAGTAAGCAACTAAGCGAAATGAAGCCACGGAATGCTTATTTGCCTTCTATCTATGCATTCTGACACTCCAACAATGCTTTCTGCTTCAATTTGACTCATTTTAAAAAGGTGCTTATTCCTGGAGTGAACATGCAGTTCTACTCAAGAGTAAGCAACTAAGCGAAATGAAGCCACGGAATGCTTATTTGCCTTCTATCTATGCATTCTGACACTCCAACAATGTTTTCTGCTTCAATTTGACTCATTTTACAAAGGTGCTTATTCCTGGAGTGAAAATGCAGTTCTACGCAAGAGTAAGCAACTAAGCGAAATAAAGCCATGGAACGCTTATATGCTTTCTATCTATGCATTCTGACACTCCAACAAGTTTTCTGCTTGAATTTGACTCATTTTACAAAGGTGCTTATTCCTGGAGTGAAAATGCAGTTCTACTCAAGAGTAAGCAACTAAGCGAAATGAAGCCATAGAACGCTTATTTGCCTTCCATCTATGCATTCTGACACTCCAACAATGTTTTCTGCTTCAATTTGACTCATTTTACAAAGGTGCTTATTCCTGGAGTGAATATACAGTTCTACTCAAGAGTAAGCAACTAAGCGAAATGAAGCCATAGAACGCTTATTTGCCTTCCATCTATGCATTCTGACACTCCAACAATGTTTTCTGCTTCAATTTGACTCATTTTACAAAGGTGCTTATTCCTGGAGTGAATATACAGTTCTACTCAAGAGTAAGCAACTAAGCGAAATGAAGCCACGGAACGCTTATTTGCCTTCTATCTATGCATTCTGACACTCCAACAATGTTTTCTGCTTCAATTTGAATCATTTTACAAAGGTGCTTATTCCTGGAGTGAATATGCTGTTCTACTCAAGAGTAAGCAACTAAGCGAAATAAAGCCATGGAACGCTTATTTGCCTTCTATCTATGCATTCTGACACTCCAACAATGTTTTCTGCTTCAATTTGACTCATTTTACAAAGGTGCTTATTCCTGGAGTGAATATGCAGTTCTACTCAAGAGTAAGCAACTAAGCGAAATAAAGCCATGGAACGCTTATTTGCCTTCTATCTATGCATTCTGACACTCCAACAATGTTTTCTGCTTCAATTTGACTCATTTTACAAAGGTGCTTATTCCTGGAGTGAATATGCTGTTCTACTCAAGAGTAAGCAACTAAGCGAAATAAAGCCATGGAACGCTTATATGCTTTCTATCTATGCATTCTGACACTCCAACAATGTTTTCTGCTTCAATTTGACTCATTTTACAAAGGTGCTTATTCCTGGAGTGAATATGCAGTTCTACTCAAGAGTAAGCAACTAAGCGAAATGAAGCCACGGAACGCTTATTTGCCTTCTATCTATGCATTCTGACACTCCAACAATGTTTTCTGCTTCAATTTGACTCATTTTACAAAGGTGCTTATTCCTGGAGTGAATATGCTGTTCTACTCAAGAGTAAGCAACTAAGCGAAATAAAGCCATGGAACGCTTATTTGCCTTCTATCTATGCATTCTGACACTCCAACAATGTTTTCTGCTTCAATTTGACTCATTTTACAAAGGTGCTTATTCCTGGAGTGAATATGCAGTTCTACTCAAGAGTAAGCAACTAAGCGAAATGAAGCCACGGAACGCTTATTTGCCTTCTATCTATGCATTCTGACACTCCAACAATGTTTTCTGCTTCAATTTGACTCATTTTAAAAAGGTGCTTATTCCTGGAGTGAACATGCAGTTCTACTCAAGAGTAAGCAACTAAGCGAAATGAAGCCACGGAATGCTTATTTGCCTTCTATCTATGCATTCTGACACTCCAACAATGTTTTCTGCTTCAATTTGACTCATTTTACAAAGGTGCTTATTCCTTGAGTGAATATGCAGTTCTACTCAAGAGCAAGCAACTAAGCGAAATGAAGCCATAAAACGCTTATTTGCCTTCTATCTATGCAGTCTGACACTCCAACAATGTTTTCTGCTTCAATTTGACTCATTTTACAAAGGTGCTTATTCCTGGAGTGAATATGCAGTTCTACTCAAGAGTAAGCAACTAAGCGAAATGAAGCCACGGAACGCTTATTTGCCTTCTATCTATGCATTCTGACACTCCAACAATGTTTTCTGCTTCAATTTGACTCATTTTAAAAAGGTGCTTATTCCTGGAGTGAATATGCAGTTCTACTCAAGAGTAAGCAACTAAGCGAAATAAAGCCATGGAACGCTTATTTGCCTTCTATCTATGCATTCTGACACTCCAACAATGTTTTCTGCTTCAATTTGACTCATTTTACAAAGGTGCTTATTCCTGGAGTGAATATGCAGTTCTACTCAAGAGTAAGCAACTAAGCGAAATAAAGCCATGGAACGCTTATTTGCCTTCTATCTATGCATTCTGACACTCCAACAATGTTTTCTGCTTCAATTTGACTCATTTTAAAAAGGTGGTTATTCCTGGAGTGATTATGCTGTTCTACTCAAGAGTAAGCAACTAAGCGAAATAAAGCCATGGAACGCTTATTTGCCTTCTATCTATGCATTCTGACACTCCAACAATGTTTTCTGCTTCAATTTGACTCATTTTACAAAGGTGCTTATTCCTGGAGTGAATATGCAATTCTACTCAAGAGTAAGCAAATAAGCGAAATAAAGCCATGGAACGCTTATTTGCCTTCTATCTATGCAGTCTGACACTCCAACAATGTTTTCTGCTTCAATTTGACTCATTTTACAAAGGTGCTTATTCCTGGAGTGAATATGCAGTTCTACTCAAGAGTAAGCAACAACTAAGCGAAATAAAGCCATGGAACGCTTATTTGCCTTCTATCTATGCATTCTGACACTCCAACAATGTTTTCTGCTTCAATTTGACTCATTTTACAAAGGTGCTTATTCCTGGAGTGAATATGCAATTCTACTCAAGAGTAAGCAAATAAGCGAAATAAAGCCATGGAACGCTTATTTGCCTTCTATCTATGCAGTCTGACACTCCAACAATGTTTTCTGCTTCAATTTGACTCATTTTACAAAGGTGCTTATTCCTGGAGTGAATATGCAGTTCTACGCAAGAGTAAGCAACTAAGCGAAATAAAGCCATGGAACGCTTATATGCTTTCTATCTATGCATTCTGACACTCCAACAAGTTTTCTGCTTGAATTTGACTCATTTTACAAAGGTGCATATTCCTGGAGTGAAAATGCAGTTCTACTCAAGAGTAAGCAACTAAGCGAAATGAAGCCATAGAACGCTTATTTGCCTTCCATCTATGCATTCTGACACTCCAACAATGTTTTCTGCTTCAATTTGACTCATTTTACAAAGGTGCTTATTCCTGGAGTGAATATGCAGTTCTACTCAAGAGTAAGCAACTAAGCGAAATGAAGCCACGGAACGCTTATTTGCCTTCTATCTATGCATTCTGACACTCCAACAATGTTTTCTGCTTCAATTTGACTCATTTTACAAAGGTGCTTATTCCTGGAGTGAATATGCTGTTCTACTCAAGAGTAAGCAACTAAGCGAAATAAAGCCATGGAACGCTTATTTGCCTTCTATCTATGCATTCTGACACTCCAACAATGTTTTCTGCTTCAATTTGACTCATTTTACAAAGGTGCTTATTCCTGGAGTGAATATGCAGTTCTACTCAAGAGTAAGCAACTAAGCGAAATAAAGCCATGGAACGCTTATTTGCCTTCTATCTATGCATTCTGACACTCCAACAATGTTTTCTGCTTCAATTTGACTCATTTTACAAAGGTGCTTATTCCTGGAGTGAATATGCTGTTCTACTCAAGAGTAAGCAACTAAGCGAAATAAAGCCATGGAACGCTTATATGCTTTCTATCTATGCATTCTGACACTCCAACAATGTTTTCTGCTTCAATTTGACTCATTTTACAAAGGTGCTTATTCCTGGAGTGAATATGCAGTTCTACTCAAGAGTAAGCAACTAAGCGAAATGAAGCCACGGAACGCTTATTTGCCTTCTATCTATGCATTCTGACACTCCAACAATGTTTTCTGCTTCAATTTGACTCATTTTACAAAGGTGCTTATTCCTGGAGTGAATATGCTGTTCTACTCAAGAGTAAGCAACTAAGCGAAATAAAGCCATGGAACGTTTATTTGCCTTCTATCTATGCATTCTGACACTCCAACAATGTTTTCTGCTTCAATTTGACTCATTTTACAAAGGTGCTTATTCCTGGAGTGAATATGCAGTTCTACTCAAGAGTAAGCAACTAAGCGAAATGAAGCCACGTGTCACAGTGGCCGGAGTGGACTACTTCAGAGTAACGACGCTACGCAGCTCTGCATTTTATTCTTTTATTGGTGCTGCGTATTTACAGTGCTCAAGTCATTGCTATTTACACGGAGCGATGTTGTCAGTCGGTTTCAGAACCTCCTAATGGCTTTTGGCGCGTCTTTCTCCAACACAAAAGCTTTGGCAGACCCATCCTCTTGCCCCTCCTCTTCCTGCGTAATTCTGGAGTTGGGGGGATGGGTCTTCCCCCCTTACTTGCCCCTTCCTGTCCCACCTGGGACCCTGGCTCCTCTACCTTGCCTGAGCCTCGGACACGACTTCCTGCTTCCCCACTGGAATCGGAACTCTCCCTGCTTTCCCCTTTGCTCGGGGACGGGCTTGAACTCAGGAGGGGAGGGACTTCGCGATATCCCCTGTCCCTCACATCCACCCCCCTCCCAAGCTCTCCTTCACCCCTCCCCAGGCCCCCCCCATGTGTCGGTGACGACTGGAAGCCTAAAAACTCGGTGCTCTCCGAGCCCGTTGGTGTGAACACCTCCCCCCAGTCCTGCGAGCCCCCCCCTTCCGCCTGGGAGGACGGGAATCCCAAAAAGTCCGTGGCGTCAGAGCTGGTGGGGGTAAAAATGTTTTGCCAAGCTGCTCCTTCCTCTGACTGGGTGGATCTTGGCGACACCCATACCTCATCCTCTGGTTCCTCAAACTCCGCTTCCCAGCGCCATGGTGAGCTGTTCTCCCGTGCCTCCTCCTCCTCCCCCTCCCTTTCCATGTGCCAGGGCTTGGGTCTGTGGGGAAAGAGGGCGTGAAATTCTTCCACCAAGAATTCCTCCTGTATCTGAGTGGCGGGAACCCATTCATTCTGGGACGGTGGAGCATCCTCCCATGCCATGAGGTACTCCAGGCCCCCCACCCCCCACCTTGAATCCAGGATGGCCGTGGCCTCATTGAGTTGCTCCCTGCTTTCCCTCTCCCCCCCTCCCTCGGGGGTTTGTTCGCTGTCTCTGAGCCTGCTGCTTTCCCTGTACGGCGACAGCAGCGATCTATGAAACACTGGATGCACCCTCATGTCCTCTGGCAGTGCCAGCCTGTATGCCACCGGGTTGACCTGTTGCGTGACCGTGAAGGGGCCCAGCCATTTGGGTGCCAGCTTTTTGCACCTCCCTCTGGTGGGAAGGCCCTCCGAGGACAACCACACCTTGTCCCCCACCCTGATGACCTCCCCTTGTCGCCTGTGGCGATCTGCCCCCTTTTTGTACGCTTCCTTGGCCCTCTCCAAGTGTTCTCTGAGCTGCTGGTGCACCGTCTCCAGTTCCTCTGCCCAATCCTCAGCCTGTGGGCCCTCCTCCTCCTCCTCCCTCTCCCTCTCTGGGAAAGATCTGAGGTCGCGCCCGTAATTGGCCTTAAAGGGCGACACCCCTGTGGAGACGTGCACTGCATTGTTGTAGGCAAATTCTGCTAGTGGCAAGCGATCCACCCAGTCCGTTTGCCGCTGGCTGACGTAGCATCTCAGGTACTGCTGCAGAATGGCGTTGACCCTCTCCGCTTGTCCGTTGGTCTGCGGGTGTCTAGCCGTCGACAAGCTGACCTCCACCTGCAGGAGGTTCATGAGCCGCCGCCAGAACCTGGAAACAAATTGGCGGCCACGATCCGAAATAACCCTTAAAGGTAATCCATGCAGTCTGAAAATGTGATCAACAAACAGTTTGGCTGTCTCTTCTGCCGAGACTGCCCTGGCACACGGTATAAAGTGACACATTTTGGACATGAGGTCCACCACCACCAACACTGCAGTCTTACCCCTGGACGAAGGCAGATCTGTGATGAAGTCCATGGACACCACTTCCCACGGCCTGTGTGGTGTGGCTAAGGGCTCCAGCAACCCTGGTGGCGCTGCTCTGACCACCTTCGCCCGCTGGCAGGTGGTACAGCCCCTTACATAGTCTCGAACATCTTCCCTCACCCCTGGCCACCAGAAGTGTCTCATGACTAGGTGAGTGGTCTTGTCCCTTCCAAAATGCCCCGCTGTAGGGTTGTCGTGCATCTGCTTGAGGACCGTACGTCGAAGCTGGGTGGTGGGTAGGTACAGCGCACCCTTGTAGAAAAGCAGCCCTCTGCGTTCTGCAAAGTCTTTTGCCTGCTCCCTCCCCCCTCTCAGTTCTCTGAAGATGCGGTTGGCAAATTCATCCGCTGCCGTCAGTGCTGTGAGTTCTGCCTCGCTCACCACTGCTGCTCCGCAGGACCATGCCGACGGGGGGAAAATGTGCCTTGGGGCTGGTGGCGCCTCCTCCTCCATGTACTCTGGCTTGCGGGAGAGGGCATCCGCCCTGACATTCTGCTCTCCTGGGATGTAGTGTATGGAGAAGTTGAAGTTCGAGAAGAACTCCGCCCACCGTATCTGCCGCTGGTTGAGCACCCTGGCAGTTCTCCAGAACTCCAGGTTCTTGTGGTCTGTGCACACCTGGATGGGGTGCTTGGCGCCCACCAGGAAGTGTCTCCAGTGCTGGAACGCCGCGTGGATCGCAAGAAGTTCCCGATCAAAAACTGTGTAGTTTCGCTCGGGCTGGGTCAACTTCCTGGAGAAGAAGGCACAGGGTCTCCACTCTCTGTTGGCGTCCAGTTGCAACAAAATGGCGCCCACAGCCTTATCAGAAGCATCTGTTTCAATGCGTAGGGGCGCGTCCTGAACCACGTGGAACAGGTTCTGGTCTGAGGCGAACACCCTCTTGAGGCTTTCGAACGCTGCTTGCGCCTCTGGTGTCCACCTGAACTTCTGCTTGCCTCTCAGGCAGTCAGTGATGGGAGCCGTAACTCGAGAGAAGTTCTTGATGAACTTCCTGTAGAAGTTGGCAAAGCCTAGTAGGCGTTGGGCATCTTTGCGCGTCCTGGGGCTGTGCCAGTCCAGGATGGTCTGCACCTTGTCCTTGTCCATTGCCAGCCCCTTGTCTGACAGCTTGTAGCCCAGGAAGTCCACCTCCTTGGTGTGAAACTTGCACTTCTCCAGCTTCACATACAGGTGGTTCTCCTTCAGGCGCTGTAACACCTCCCTGACGTCCTTCACGTGCTGCACTGGGTCGTTGGAGTAAATAAGGATGTCATCCAGAAAGACCAAGCATTTCCTGAAGAGTAGGGACCCCAGGACGTGGTGCATGAAGGCCTGGAAGCATGCTGAGCCCCCTTGCAACCCGAAGGGCATCACCAGATATTCAAAAGAGCCCAGAGGCGTGAACATCGTGGTTTTCCACTCATCGCCTTCCCGGATCCTGATCAAGTTGTACGCCCCCCTCAGGTCTAGCTTGGTGAAAATCTTGCCTCTGCGTGCCGCTGTCAGGAGATCATCCACTCTGGGCATGGGGAAAGCCACTGGCTCTGTCACCGAATTCAGCCGTCTAAAATCCACCACAAGACGGCGCTGTTGCGTGTCTTTCTTGTCCACCCAGAAGACCGGGCTGCCCCCTGCTGCCTTGCTTTCTCTGATGAACCCCCGCTTGAGGTTCTTGTCGATAAAAGCGCGCAGATCCTCCAGTTCCTGGTCTGACATGGCGTACAGCTTGGCTGGGGGTATAGTTGCCCCAGGCACCAGGTTGATCTGGCAGTCAAAAGGCCTGTGTGGGGGCAGGTGGTCGGACTCCGCTTCACTGAAGACCTCCTGCAGGTCCCAGTATGGTTTGGGTATCGCCTCACCCCCTTTGACGTGCATGGTGGCCACCGTGGCTATCGGAGGCCCCTCCCCTGGTTGGTGCTGCATGCAATGTTCCAGGCAAAAGTCCGATCCAAAAGTGATGCATCTCTGATGCCAACTTATGGAGGGGTCGTGGCGCGCCAGCCAGCTCATGCCCAAAACGATTGGGGGGTCTGAGATGGTGGTGACGTTGAATGCCAGTGTCTCTGAGTGCCTTCCAACCGTCATTCTCATGGGGGGGGGTTTGATGAGTGATGGCCCCTCCCAGCAGCTCTCTGCCGTCAATGGTTGCCACGTGCAGAGGAAAATCCAGCTGCAGAAGCTGGATCTGGTGCTCTTCTGCAAAGTTTCTCGAGAAGAAGTTGGCTGAGGCACCACTGTCAATTAGGGCGAGGACCGTCAATGGATAGCCATTTGGGAGCGTGAGCGTCACTCCTAGAACCACTCCTGCTCTGGGAGGGGTGGGCTGGCTCTGCTCCTCTCTGTGCGGGTGGGTGGGCTGGGGCTGTTGTCTGCTGACTGTGCCTGGCTGCCGCCCCTTGTCTCCTGCAGCCAGGCTTTCCCGTTTCCCTGCTGTGGTGCTGCGTCAGTGGGGGAGGGCACAACCGTTCCCGCCTTTCCTTGCCACTCCCTGCGATGTGGGCAGTCTCTGACGAGATGCTGGGGGGAGTTGCAGAGAAAGCAATTCCCACCCCTTCCCTCCTTGCGTCTTGGCGCCGCTGGGGTTTGAAAAGCCCGCGCGCGCGCGCTATCAATCTGCATGGGTTCCTGGTCCTGACTGGCCCCAGGCGTGGCTTGAAAGGGTTGTTGAGGGAGTGGCTTCTCCTGCGACCGTGGGAACCAAGCCCGCTTTGCGCGCGTTGCTTGCTTGTCGCTCCATCTGGATTCCTGCCTCACCCCCACCGCCAGAGCCGCTTTGCTCAGTTGATCCATATTACTGGGCTTTGGACCTCTCGAGAGCTCATCCTTCACCTCCTCATGCAACCCCAAGTAAAACGCCGCTTGCATTGGGGCAGACTCCAGATCCCACCCCAATCTGTGCACCAGCATGGTGAATTTCGCCCAATACGCGCGAACTGTCATATTTCCTTGGCGTAAATTATGAAGTTCCTCCTTAGTCTGGTCCATATGACTATCGGACGAATACATCGTTTTCAAACCTTCTAGAAATAGTTTGACATTCTTCATGCAAGGATTCCTTGTTGCAATTAACGGTCTTAGCCACTCCCTGGCCGCCCCTGTAAGGTGCTCCACAATAAACGCTACTCTGTGCTCATCATCAGGGAACTCATCGTGGTGCAGCTCAAGAGCATACACAATCTCAGTCTCAAAGCCCTGAAACTCCTTCGGGTCTCCATTGAACTTGCTTACTAGGGTCCCGGCTCTCCTTCCTGGCAGCACTTGGACTTGGGGTGCCCCTCCCGCCTTGTTTTTCTCTGCATCCAGCTTGTTTTGGAGGTCTACCGCCACCGCCCTTAAATGCTGCTCTTTTTCCTGGAGCTCTCTCACCTGTTCCGCAAGTTGTAGCCGGTCGTCCTGGACCTTCTTAGTCTCCTCTTTAGCTGCCTTCAATTCTCCCTGCGCCTGCAGCGACAGCTGTTGCAGTTCTAGCTGGGCTTGCTCAGCGATCTGCCGCCACTTCTCCGCCTCTGACACGCTCATCCCGGCAACTCCAAAGTAGCCCAAAAATGATTAGGAGGTTGCTGTCACAGTGGCCGGAGTGGACTACTTCAGAGTAACGACGCTACGCAGCTCTGCATTTTATTCCTTTATTGGTGCTGCGTATTTACAGTGCTCAAGTCATTGCTATTTACACGGAGCGATGTTGTCAGTCGGTTTCAGAACCTCCTAATGGCTTTTGGCGCGTCTTTCTCCAACACAAAAGCTTTGGCAGACCCATCCTCTTGCCCCTCCTCTTCCTGCGTAATTCTGGAGTTGGGGGGATGGGTCTTCCCCCCTTACTTGCCCCTTCCTGTCCCACCTGGGACCCTGGCTCCTCTACCTTGCCTGAGCCTCGGACACGACTTCCTGCTTCCCCACTGGAATCGGAACTCTCCCTGCTTTCCCCTTTGCTCGGGGACGGGCTTGAACTCAGGAGGGGAGGGACTTCGCGATATCCCCTGTCCCTCACACCACGGAACGCTTATTTGCCTTCTATCTATGCATTCTGACACTCCAACAATGTTTTCTGCTTCAATTTGACTCATTTTAAAAAGGTGCTTATTCCTGGAGTGAACATGCAGTTCTACTCAAGAGTAAGCAACTAAGCGAAATGAAGCCACGGAATGCTTATTTGCCTTCTATCTATGCATTCTGACACTCCAACAATGTTTTCTGCTTGAATTTGACTCATTTTACAAAGGTGCTTATTCCTGGAGTGAAAATGCAGTTCTACTCAAGAGTAAGCAACTAAGCGAAATGAAGCCATAGAACGCTTATTTGCCTTCCATCTATGCATTCTGACACTCCAACAATGTTTTCTGCTTCAATTTGACTCATTTTACAAAGGTGCTTATTCCTGGAGTGAATATACAGTTCTACTCAAGAGTAAGCAACTAAGCGAAATGAAGCCACGGAACGCTTATTTGCCTTCTATCTATGCATTCTGACACTCCAACAATGTTTTCTGCTTCAATTTGAATCATTTTACAAAGGTGCTTATTCCTGGAGTGAATATGCTGTTCTACTCAAGAGTAAGCAACTAAGCGAAATAAAGCCATGGAACGCTTATTTGCCTTCTATCTATGCATTCTGACACTCCAACAATGTTTTCTGCTTCAATTTGACTCATTTTACAAAGGTGCTTATTCCTGGAGTGAATATGCAGTTTTACTCAAGAGTAAGCAACTAAGCGAAATAAAGCCATGGAACGCTTATTTGCCTTCTATCTATGCATTCTGACACTCCAACAATGTTTTCTGCTTCAATTTGACTCATTTTACAAAGGTGCTTATTCCTGGAGTGAATATGCAGTTCTACTCAAGAGTAAGCAACTAAGCGAAATGAAGCCACGGAACGCTTATTTGCCTTCTATCTATGCATTCTGACACTCCAACAATGTTTTCTGCTTCAATTTGACTCATTTTAAAAAGGTGGTTATTCCTGGAGTGATTATGCTGTTCTACTCAAGAGTAAGCAACTAAGCGAAATAAAGCCATGGAACGCTTATTTGCCTTCTATCTATGCATTCTGACACTCCAACAATGTTTTCTGCTTCAATTTGACTCATTTTACAAAGGTGCTTATTCCTGGAGTGAATATGCAATTCTACTCAAGAGTAAGCAAATAAGCGAAATAAAGCCATGGAACGCTTATTTGCCTTCTATCTATGCAGTCTGACACTCCAACAATGTTTTCTGCTTCAATTTGACTCATTTTACAAAGGTGCTTATTCCTGGAGTGAATATGCAGTTCTACTCAAGAGTAAGCAACTAAGCGAAATAAAGCCATGGAACGCTTATTTGCCTTCTATCTATGCATTCTGACACTCCAACAATGTTTTCTGCTTCAATTTGACTCATTTTACAAAGGTGCTTATTCCTGGAGTGAATATGCAATTCTACTCAAGAGTAAGCAAATAAGCGAAATAAAGCCATGGAACGCTTATTTGCCTTCTATCTATGCAGTCTGACACTCCAACAATGTTTTCTGCTTCAATTTGACTCATTTTACAAAGGTGCTTATTCCTGGAGTGAATATGCAGTTCTACGCAAGAGTAAGCAACTAAGCGAAATAAAGCCATGGAACGCTTATATGCTTTCTATCTATGCATTCTGACACTCCAACAAGTTTTCTGCTTGAATTTGACTCATTTTACAAAGGTGCTTATTCCTGGAGTGAAAATGCAGTTCTACTCAAGAGTAAGCAACTAAGCGAAATGAAGCCATAGAACGCTTATTTGCCTTCCATCTATGCATTCTGACACTCCAACAATGTTTTCTGCTTCAATTTGACTCATTTTACAAAGGTGCTTATTCCTGGAGTGAATATGCAGTTCTACTCAAGAGTAAGCAACTAAGCGAAATGAAGCCACGGAACGCTTATTTGCCTTCTATCTATGCATTCTGACACTCCAACAATGTTTTCTGCTTCAATTTGACTCATTTTACAAAGGTGCTTATTCCTGGAGTGAATATGCTGTTCTACTCAAGAGTAAGCAACTAAGCGAAATAAAGCCATGGAACGCTTATTTGCCTTCTATCTATGCATTCTGACACTCCAACAATGTTTTCTGCTTCAATTTGACTCATTTTACAAAGGTGCTTATTCCTGGAGTGAATATGCAGTTCTACTCAAGAGTAAGCAACTAAGCGAAATAAAGCCATGGAACGCTTATTTGCCTTCTATCTATGCATTCTGACACTCCAACAATGTTTTCTGCTTCAATTTGACTCATTTTACAAAGGTGCTTATTCCTGGAGTGAATATGCTGTTCTACTCAAGAGTAAGCAACTAAGCGAAATAAAGCCATGGAACGCTTATATGCTTTCTATCTATGCATTCTGACACTCCAACAATGTTTTCTGCTTCAATTTGACTCATTTTACAAAGGTGCTTATTCCTGGAGTGAATATGCAGTTCTACTCAAGAGTAAGCAACTAAGCGAAATGAAGCCACGGAACGCTTATTTGCCTTCTATCTATGCATTCTGACACTCCAACAATGTTTTCTGCTTCAATTTGACTCATTTTACAAAGGTGCTTATTCCTGGAGTGAATATGCTGTTCTACTCAAGAGTAAGCAACTAAGCGAAATAAAGCCATGGAACGCTTATTTGCCTTCTATCTATGCATTCTGACACTCCAACAATGTTTTCTGCTTCAATTTGACTCATTTTACAAAGGTGCTTATTCCTTGAGTGAATATGCAGTTCTACTCAAGAGCAAGCAACTAAGCGAAATGAAGCCATAAAACGCTTATTTGCCTTCTATCTATGCAGTCTGACACTCCAACAATGTTTTCTGCTTCAATTTGACTCATTTTACAAAGGTGCTTATTCCTGGAGTGAATATGCAGTTCTACTCAAGAGTAAGCAACTAAGCGAAATGAAGCCACGGAACGCTTATTTGCCTTCTATCTATGCATTCTGACACTCCAACAATGTTTTCTGCTTCAATTTGACTCATTTTAAAAAGGTGCTTATTCCTGGAGTGAATATGCAGTTCTACTCAAGAGTAAGCAACTAAGCGAAATAAAGCCATGGAACGCTTATTTGCCTTCTATCTATGCATTCTGACACTCCAACAATGTTTTCTGCTTCAATTTGACTCATTTTACAAAGGTGCTTATTCCTGGAGTGAATATGCAATTCTACTCAAGAGTAAGCAACTAAGCGAAATAAAGCCATGGAACGCTTATATGCTTTCTATCTATGCAGTCTGACACTCCAACAATGTTTTCTGCTTCAATTTGACTCATTTTACAAAGGTGCTTATTCCTGGAGTGAATATGCAGTTCTACGCAAGAGTAAGCAACTAAGCGAAATAAAGCCATGGAACGCTTATATGCTTTCTATCTATGCATTCTGACACTCCAACAAGTTTTCTGCTTGAATTTGACTCATTTTACAAAGGTGCTTATTCCTGGAGTGAAAATGCAGTTCTACTCAAGAGTAAGCAACTAAGCGAAATAAAGCCATGGAACGCTTATTTGCCTTCCATCTATGCATTCTGACACTCCAACAATGTTTTCTGCTTCAATTTGACTCATTTTACAAAGGTGCTTATTCCTGGAGTGAATATGCAGTTCTACTCAAGAGTAAGCAACTAAGCGAAATGAAGCCACGGAACGCTTATTTGCCTTCTATCTATGCAGTCTGACACTCCAACAATGTTTTCTGCTTCAATTTGACTCATTTTACAAAGGTGCTTATTCCTGGAGTGAATATGCAGTTCTACGCAAGAGTAAGCAACTAAGCGAAATAAAGCCATGGAACGCTTATATGCTTTCTATCTATGCATTCTGACACTCCAACAAGTTTTCTGCTTGAATTTGACTCATTTTACAAAGGTGCTTATTCCTGGAGTGAAAATGCAGTTCTACTCAAGAGTAAGCAACTAAGCGAAATGAAGCCATAGAACGCTTATTTGCCTTCCATCTATGCATTCTGACACTCCAACAATGTTTTCTGCTTCAATTTGACTCATTTTACAAAGGTGCTTATTCCTGGAGTGAATATGCAGTTCTACTCAAGAGTAAGCAACTAAGCGAAATGAAGCCACGGAACGCTTATTTGCCTTCTATCTATGCATTCTGACACTCCAACAATGTTTTCTGCTTCAATTTGACTCATTTTACAAAGGTGCTTATTCCTGGAGTGAATATGCTGTTCTACTCAAGAGTAAGCAACTAAGCGAAATAAAGCCATGGAACGCTTATTTGCCTTCTATCTATGCATTCTGACACTCCAACAATGTTTTCTGCTTCAATTTGACTCATTTTACAAAGGTGCTTATTCCTGGAGTGAATATGCAGTTCTACTCAAGAGTAAGCAACTAAGCGAAATAAAGCCATGGAACGCTTATTTGCCTTCTATCTATGCATTCTGACACTCCAACAATGTTTTCTGCTTCAATTTGACTCATTTTACAAAGGTGCTTATTCCTGGAGTGAATATGCTGTTCTACTCAAGAGTAAGCAACTAAGCGAAATAAAGCCATGGAACGCTTATTTGCCTTCTATCTATGCATTCTGACACTCCAACAATGTTTTCTGCTTCAATTTGACTCATTTTACAAAGGTGCTTATTCCTGGAGTGAATATGCAGTTCTACTCAAGAGTAAGCAACTAAGCGAAATGAAGCCACGGAACGCTTATTTGCCTTCTATCTATGCATTCTGACACTCCAACAATGTTTTCTGCTTCAATTTGACTCATTTTACAAAGGTGCTTATTCCTGGAGTGAATATGCTGTTCTACTCAAGAGTAAGCAACTAAGCGAAATAAAGCCATGGAACGCTTATTTGCCTTCTATCTATGCATTCTGACACTCCAACAATGTTTTCTGCTTCAATTTGACTCATTTTACAAAGGTGCTTATTCCTGGAGTGAATATGCAGTTCTACTCAAGAGTAAGCAACTAAGCGAAATGAAGCCACGGAACGCTTATTTGCCTTCTATCTATGCATTCTGACACTCCAACAATGTTTTCTGCTTCAATTTGACTCATTTTAAAAAGGTGCTTATTCCTGGAGTGAACATGCAGTTCTACTCAAGAGTAAGCAACTAAGCGAAATGAAGCCACGGAATGCTTATTTGCCTTCTATCTATGCATTCTGACACTCCAACAATGTTTTCTGCTTCAATTTGACTCATTTTACAAAGGTGCTTATTCCTTGAGTGAATATGCAGTTCTACTCAAGAGCAAGCAACTAAGCGAAATGAAGCCATAAAACGCTTATTTGCCTTCTATCTATGCAGTCTGACACTCCAACAATGTTTTCTGCTTCAATTTGACTCATTTTACAAAGGTGCTTATTCCTGGAGTGAATATGCAGTTCTACTCAAGAGTAAGCAACTAAGCGAAATGAAGCCACGGAACGCTTATTTGCCTTCTATCTATGCATTCTGACACTCCAACAATGTTTTCTGCTTCAATTTGACTCATTTTAAAAAGGTGCTTATTCCTGGAGTGAATATGCTGTTCTACTCAAGAGTAAGCAACTAAGCGAAATAAAGCCATGGAACGCTTATTTGCCTTCTATCTATGCATTCTGACACTCCAACAATGTTTTCTGCTTCAATTTGACTCATTTTACAAAGGTGCTTATTCCTGGAGTGAATATGCAATTCTACTCAAGAGTAAGCAACTAAGCGAAATAAAGCCATGGAACGCTTATTTGCCTTCTATCTATGCATTCTGACACTCCAACAATGTTTTCTGCTTCAATTTGACTCATTTTACAAAGGTGCTTATTCCTGGAGTGAATATGCAGTTCTACTCAAGAGTAAGCAACTAAGCGAAATGAAGCCACGGAACGCTTATTTGCCTTCTATCTATGCATTCTGACACTCCAACAATGTTTTCTGCTTCAATTTGACTCATTTTAAAAAGGTGCTTATTCCTGGAGTGAACATGCAGTTCTACTCAAGAGTAAGCAACTAAGCGAAATGAAGCCACGGAATGCTTATTTGCCTTCTATCTATTCATTCTGACACTCCAACAATGTTTTCTGCTTCAATTTGACTCATTTTACAAAGGTGCTTATTCCTTGAGTGAATATGCAGTTCTACTCAAGAGCAAGCAACTAAGCGAAATGAAGCCATAGAACGCTTATTTGCCTTCTATCTATGCAGTCTGACACTCCAACAATGTTTTCTGCTTCAATTTGACTCATTTTACAAAGGTGCTTATTCCTGGAGTGAATATGCAATTCTACTCAAGAGTAAGCAAATAAGCGAAATAAAGCCATGGAACGCTTATTTGCCTTCTATCTATGCATTCTGACACTCCAACAATGTTTTCTGCTTCAATTTGACTCATTTTACAAAGGTGCTTATTCCTGGAGTGAATATGCAGTTCTACTCAAGAGTAAGCATCTAAGCGAAATGAAGCCACGGAACGCTTATTTGCCTTCTATCTATGCATTCTGACACTCCAACAATGTTTTCTGCTTCAATTTGACTCATTTTAAAAAGGTGCTTATTCCTGGAGTGAACATGCAGTTCTACTCAAGAGTAAGCAACTAAGCGAAATGAAGCCACGGAATGCTTATTTGCCTTCTATCTATGCATTCTGACACTCCAACAATGTTTTCTGCTTCAATTTGACTCATTTTACAAAGGTGCTTATTCCTTGAGTGAATATGCAGTTCTACTCAAGAGCAAGCAACTAAGCGAAATGAAGCCATAAAACGCTTATTTGCCTTCTATCTATGCAGTCTGACACTCCAACAATGTTTTCTGCTTCAATTTGACTCATTTTACAAAGGTGCTTATTCCTGGAGTGAATATGCAGTTCTACGCAAGAGTAAGCAACTAAGCGAAATAAAGCCATGGAACGCTTATATGCTTTCTATCTATGCATTCTGACACTCCAACAAGTTTTCTGCTTCAATTTGACTCATTTTACAAAGGTGCTTATTCCTGGAGTGAAAATGCAGTTCTACTCAAGAGTAAGCAACTAAGCGAAATGAAGCCATAGAACGCTTATTTGCCTTCCATCTATGCATTCTGACACTCCAACAATGTTTTCTGCTTCAATTTGACTCATTTTACAAAGGTGCTTATTCCTGGAGTGAATATGCAGTTCTACTCAAGAGTAAGCAACTAAGCGAAATGAAGCCACGGAACGCTTATTTGCCTTCTATCTATGCATTCTGACACTCCAACAATGTTTTCTGCTTCAATTTGACTCATTTTACAAAGGTGCTTATTCCTGGAGTGAATATGCAATTCTACTCAAGAGTAAGCAAATAAGTGAAATAAAGCCATGGAACGCTTATTTGCCTTCTATCTATGCATTCTGACACTCCAACAATGTTTTCTGCTTCAATTTGACTCATTTTACAAAGGTGCTTATTCCTGGAGTGAATATGCAGTTCTACTCAAGAGTAAGCAACTAAGCGAAATGAAGCCACGGAACGCTTATTTGCCTTCTATCTATGCATTCTGACACTCCAACAATGTTTTCTGCTTCAATTTGACTCATTTTAAAAAGGTGCTTATTCCTGGAGTGAATATGCTGTTCTACTCAAGAGTAAGCAACTAAGCGAAATAAAGCCACGGAACGCTTATTTGCCTTCTATCTATGCATTCTGACACTCCAACAATGTTTTCTGCTTCAATTTGACTCATTTTAAAAAGGTGCTTATTCCTGGAGTGAATATGCTGTTCTACTCAAAAGTAAGCAACTAAGCGAAATAAAGCCATGGAACGCTTATTTGCCTTCTATCTATGCATTCTGACACTCCAACAATGTTTTCTGCTTCAATTTGACTCATTTTACAAAGGTGCTTATTCCTGGAGTGAATATGCAGTTCTACTCAAGAGTAAGCAACTAAGCGAAATAAAGCCATGGAACGCTTATTTGCCTTCTATCTATGCATTCTGACACTCCAACAATGTTTTCTGCTTCAATTTGACTCATTTTACAAAGGTGCTTATTCCTGGAGTGAATATGCAATTCTACTCAAGAGTAAGCAAATAAGCGAAATAAAGCCATGGAACGCTTATTTGCCTTCTATATATGCATTCTGACACTCCAACAATGTTTTCTGCTTCAATTTGACTCATTTTACAAAGGTGCTTATTCCTGGAGTGAATATGCAGTTCTACGCAAGAGTAAGCAACTAAGCGAAATAAAGCCATGGAACGCTTATATGCTTTCTATCTATGCATTCTGACACTCCAACAAGTTTTCTGCTTGAATTTGACTCATTTTACAAAGGTGCTTATTCCTGGAGTGAAAATGCAGTTCTACTCAAGAGTAAGCAACTAAGCGAAATGAAGCCATAGAACGCTTATTTGCCTTCCATCTATGCATTCTGACACTCCAACAATGTTTTCTGCTTCAATTTGACTCATTTTACAAAGGTGCTTATTCCTGGAGTGAATATGCAGTTCTACTCAAGAGTAAGCAACTAAGCGAAATGAAGCCACGGAACGCTTATTTGCCTTCTATCTATGCATTCTGACACTCCAACAATGTTTTCTGCTTCAATTTGACTCATTTTACAAAGGTGCTTATTCCTGGAGTGAATATGCTTTTCTACTCAAGAGTAAGCAACTAAGCGAAATAAAGCCATGGAACGCTTATTTGCCTTCTATCTATGCATTCTGACACTCCAACAATGTTTTCTGCTTCAATTTGACTCATTTTACAAAGGTGCTTATTCCTGGAGTGAATATGCAGTTCTACTCAAGAGTAAGCAACTAAGCGAAATAAAGCCATGGAACGCTTATTTGCCTTCTATCTATGCATTCTGACACTCCAACAATGTTTTCTGCTTCAATTTGACTCATTTTACAAAGGTGCTTATTCCTGGAGTGAATATGCAATTCATCTCAAGACTAAGCAAATAAGCGAAATAAAGCCATGGAACGCTTATTTGTCTTCTATCTATGCATTCTGACACTCCAACAATGTTTTCTGCTTCAATTTGACTCATTTTACAAAGGTGCTTATTCCTGGAGTGAATATGCTGTTCTACTCAAGAGTAAGCAACTAAGCGAAATAAAGCCATGGAACGCTTATTTGCCTTCTATCTATGCATTCTGACACTCCAACAATGTTTTCTGCTTCAATTTGACTCATTTTACAAAGGTGCTTATTCCTGGAGTGAATATGCAATTCTACTCAAGAGTAAGCAAATAAGCGAAATAAAGCCATGGAACGCTTATTTGCCTTCTATCTATGCATTCTGGCACTCCAACAATGTTTTCTGCTTCAATTTGACTCATTTTACAAAGGTGCTTATTCCTGGAGTGAATATGCAGTTCTACTCAAGAGTAAGCAACTAAGCGAAATGAAGCCACGGAACGCTTATTTGCCTTCTATCTATGCATTTTGACACTCCAACAATGTTTTCTGCTTCAATTTGACTCATTTTACAAAGGTGCTTATTCCTGGAGTGAATATGCTGTTCTACTCAAGAGTAAGCAACTAAGCGAAATAAAGCCATGGAACGCTTATTTGCCTTCTATCTATGCATTCTGACACTCCAACAATGTTTTCTGCTTCAATTTGACTCATTTTACAAAGGTGCTTATTCCTGGAGTGAATATGCAGTTCTACTCAAGAGTAAGCAACTAAGCGAAATAAAGCCATGGAACGCTTATTTGCCTTCTATCTATGCATTCTGACACTCCAACAATGTTTTCTGCTTCAATTTGACTCATTTTACAAAGGTGCTTATTCCTGGAGTGAATATGCAATTCTACTCAAGAGTAAGCAAATAAGCGAAATAAAGCCATGGAACGCTTATTTGCCTTCTATCTATGCATTCTGACACTCCAACAATGTTTTCTGCTTCAATTTGACTCATTTTACAAAGGTGCTTATTCCTGGAGTGAATATGCAGTTCTACTCAAGAGTAAGCAACTAAGCGAAATGAAGCCACGGAACGCTTATTTGCCTTCTATCTATGCATTCTGACACTCCAACAATGTTTTCTGCTTCAATTTGACTCATTTTAAAAAGGTGCTTATTCCTGGAGTGAATATGCTGTTCTACTCAAGAGTAAGCAACTAAGCGAAATAAAGCCATGGAACGCTTATTTGCCTTCTATCTATGCATTCTGACACTCCAACAATGTTTTCTGCTTCAATTTGACTGATTTTACAAAGGTGCTTATTCCTGAATATGCAGTTCTACTCAAGAGTAAGCAACTAAGCGAAATAAAGCCATGGAACGCTTATTTGCCTTCTATCTATGCATTCTGACACTCCAACAATGTTTTAAGCTTCAATTTGACTCATTTTACAAAGGTGCTTATTCCTGGAGTGAATATGCAATTCTACTCAAGAGTAAGCAAATAAGCGAAATAAAGCCATGGAACGCTTATTTGCCTCCTATCTATGCATTCTGACACTCCAACAATGTTTTCTGCTTCAATTTGACTCATTTTACAAAGGTGCTTATTCCTGGAGTGAATATGCAGTTCTACTCAAGAGTAAGCAACTAAGCGAAATGAAGCCACGGAACGCTTATGTGCCTTCTGTCTATGCATTCTGACACTCCAACAATGTTTTCTGCTTCAATTTGACTCATTTTAAAAAGGTGCTTATTCCTGGAGTGAACATGCAGTTCTACTCAAGAGTAAGCAACTAAGCGAAATGAAGCCACGGAACGCTTATTTGCCTTCTATCTATGCATTCTGACACTCCAACAATGTTTTCTGCTTCAATTTGACTCATTTTACAAAGGTGCTTATTCCTGGAGTGAATATGCAGTTCTACTCAAGAGCAAGCAACTAAGCGAAATGAAGCCATAGAACGCTTATTTGCCTTCTATCTATGCAGTCTGACACTCCAACAATGTTTTCTGCTTCAATTTGACTCATTTTACAAAGGTGCTTATTCCTGGAGTGAATATGCAGTTCTACGCAAGAGTAAGCAACTAAGCGAAATAAAGCCATGGAACGCTTATTTGCCTTCTATCTATGCATTCTGAAACTCCAACAATGTTTTCTGCTTCAATTTGACTCATTTTACAAAGGTGCTTATTCCTGGAGTGAATATGCAATTCTACTCAAGAGTAAGCAACTAAGCGAAATGAAGCCACGAAACGCTTATGTACCTTCTATCTATGCATTCTGACACTCCAACAAGTTTTCTGCTTGAATTTGACTCATTTTACAAAGGTGCTTATTCCTGGAGTGAATATGCAATTCTACTCAAGAGTAAGCAACTAAGCGAAATGAAGCCATAGAACGCTTATTTGCCTTCTATCTATGCAGTCTGACACTCCAACAATGTTTTCTGCTTCAATTTGACTCATTTTACAAAGGTGCTTATTCCTGGAGTGAATATGCAATTCTACTCAAGAGTAAGCAACTAAGCGAAATGAAGCCACGAAACGCTTATGTACCTTCTATCTATGCATTCTGACACTCCAACAAGTTTTCTGCTTGAATTTGACTCATTTTACAAAGGTGCTTATTCCTGGAGTGAAAATGCAGTTCTACTCAAGAGTAAGCAACTAAGCGAAATGAAGCCATAGAACGCTTATTTGCCTTCCATCTATGCATTCTGACACTCCAACAATGTTCTCTGCTTCAATTTGACTCATTTTACAAAGGTGCTTATTCCTGGAGTGAATATGCAATTCTACTCAAGAGTAAGCAAATAAGCGAAATAAAGCCATGGAACGCTTATTTGCCTCCTATCTATGCATTCTGACACTCCAACAATGTTTTCTGCTTCAATTTGACTCATTTTACAAAGGTGCTTATTCCTGGAGTGAATATGCAGTTCTACTCAAGAGTAAGCAACTAAGCGAAATGAAGCCACGGAACGCTTATTTGCCTTCTATCTATGCATTCTGACACTCCAACAATGTTTTCTGCTTCAATTTGACTCATTTTAAAAAGGTGCTTATTCCTGGAGTGAACATGCAGTTCTACTCAAGAGTAAGCAACTAAGCGAAATGAAGCCACGGAATGCTTATTTGCCTTCTATCTATGCATTCTGACACTCCAACAATGTTTTCTGCTTCAATTTGACTCATTTTACAAAGGTGCTTATTCCTGGAGTGAATATGCAGTTCTACTCAAGAGCAAGCAACTAAGCGAAATGAAGCCATAGAACGCTTATTTGCCTTCTATCTATGCAGTCTGACACTCCAACAATGTTTTCTGCTTCAATTTGACTCATTTTACAAAGGTGCTTATTCCTGGAGTGAATATGCAGTTCTACGCAAGAGTAAGCAACTAAGCGAAATAAAGCCATGGAACGCTTATATGCTTTCTATCTATGCATTCTGACACTCCAACAAGTTTTCTGCTTGAATTTGACTCATTTTACAAAGGTGCTTATTCCTGGAGTGAAAATGCAGTTCTACTCAAGAGTAAGCAACTAAGCGAAATGAAGCCATAGAACGCTTATTTGCCTTCCATCTATGCATTCTGACACTCCAACAATGTTTTCTGCTTCAATTTGACTCATTTTACAAAGGTGCTTATTCCTGGAGTGAATATGCAGTTCTACTCAAGAGTAAGCAACTAAGCGAAATGAAGCCACGGAAGGCTTATTTGCCTTCTATCTATGCATTCTGATACTCCAACAATGTTTTCTGCTTCAATTTGACTCATTTTACAAAGGTGCTTATTCCTGGAGTGAATATGCTGTTCTACTCAAGAGTAAGCAACTAAGCGAAATAAAGCCATGGAACGCTTATTTGCCTTCTATCTATGCATTCTGACACTCCAACAATGTTTTCTGCTTCAATTTGACTCATTTTACAAAGGTGCTTATTCCTGGAGTGAATATGCAGTTCTACTCAAGAGTAAGCAACTAAGCGAAATGAAGCCACGGAACGCTTACTTGCCTTCTATCTATGCATTTTGACACTCCAACAATGTTTTCTGCTTCAATTTGACTCATTTTACAAAGGTGCTTATTCCTGGAGTGAATATGCTGTTCTACTCAAGAGTAAGCAACTAAGCGAAATAAAGCCATGGAACGCTTATTTGCCTTCTATCTATGCATTCTGACACTCCAACAATGTTTTCTGCTTCAATTTGACTCATTTTACAAAGGTGCTTATTCCTGGAGTGAATATGCAGTTCTACTCAAGAGTAAGCAACTAAGCGAAATGAAGCCACGGAACGCTTATTTGCCTTCTATCTATGCATTCTGACACTCCAACAATGTTTTCTGCTTCAATTTGACTCATTTTAAAAAGGTGCTTATTCCTGGAGTGAACATGCAGTTCTACTCAAGAGTAAGCAACTAAGCGAAATGAAGCCACGGAATGCTTATTTGCCTTCTATCTATGCATTCTGACACTCCAACAATGTTTTCTGCTTCAATTTGACTCATTTTACAAAGGTGCTTATTCCTGGAGTGAATATGCAGTTCTACTCAAGAGCAAGCAACTAAGCGAAATGAAGCCATAGAACGCTTATTTGCCTTCTATCTATGCAGTCTGACACTCCAACAATGTTTTCTGCTTCAATTTGACTCATTTTACAAAGGTGCTTATTCCTGGAGTGAATATGCAGTTCTACGCAAGAGTAAGCAACTAAGCGAAATAAAGCCATGGAACGCTTATATGCTTTCTATCTATGCATTCTGACACTCCAACAAGTTTTCTGCTTGAATTTGACTCATTTTACAAAGGTGCTTATTCCTGGAGTGAAAATGCAGTTCTACTCAAGAGTAAGCAACTAAGCGAAATGAAGCCACGGAACGCTTATTTGCCTTCTATCTATGCATTCTGACACTCCAACAATGTTTTCTGCTTCAATTTGACTCATTTTAAAAAGGTGCTTATTCCTGGAGTGAATATGCTGTTCTACTCAAGAGTAAGCAACTAAGCGAAATAAAGCCATGGAACGCTTATTTGCCTTCTATCTATGCATTCTGACACTCCAACAATGTTTTCTGCTTCAATTTGACTCATTTTACAAAGGTGCTTATTCCTGGAGTGAATATGCAGTTCTACTCAAGAGTAAGCAACTAAGCGAAATAAAGCCATGGAACGCTTATTTGCCTTCTATCTATGCATTCTGACACTCCAACAATGTTTTCTGCTTCAATTTGACTCATTTTACAAAGGTGCTTATTCCTGGAGTGAATATGCAATTCTACTCAAGAGTAAGCAAATAAGCGAAATAAAGCCATGGAACGCTTATTTGCCTCCTATCTATGCATTCTGACACTCCAACAATGTTTTCTGCTTCAATTTGACTCATTTTACAAAGGTGCTTATTCCTGGAGTGAATATGCAGTTCTACTCAAGAGTAAGCAACTAAGCGAAATGAAGCCACGGAACGCTTATTTGCCTTCTATCTATGCATTCTGACACTCCAACAATGTTTTCTGCTTCAATTTGACTCATTTTAAAAAGGTGCTTATTCCTGGAGTGAACATGCAGTTCTACTCAAGAGTAAGCAACTAAGCGAAATGAAGCCACGGAACGCTTATTTGCCTTCTATCTATGCATTCTGACACTCCAACAATGTTTTCTGCTTCAATTTGACTCATTTTACAAAGTTGCTTATTCCTGGAGTGAATATGCAGTTCTACTCAAGAGCAAGCAACTAAGCGAAATGAAGCCATAGAACGCTTATTTGCCTTCTATCTATGCAGTCTGACACTCCAACAATGTTTTCTGCTTCAATTTGACTCATTTTACAAAGGTGCTTATTCCTGGAGTGAATATGCAGTTCTACGCAAGAGTAAGCAACTAAGCGAAATAAAGCCATGGAACGCTTATATGCTTTCTATCTATGCATTCTGACACTCCAACAAGTTTTCTGCTTGAATTTGACTCATTTTACAAAGGTGCTTATTCCTGGAGTGAAAATGCAGTTCTACTCAAGAGTAAGCAACTAAGCGAAATGAAGCCATAGAACGCTTATTTGCCTTCCATCTATGCATTCTGACACTCCAACAATGTTTTCTGCTTCAATTTGACTCATTTTACAAAGGTGCTTATTCCTGGAGTGAATATGCAATTCTACTCAAGAGTAAGCAAATAAGCGAAATAAAGCCATGGAACGCTTATTTGCCTCCTATCTATGCATTCTGACACTCCAACAATGTTTTCTGCTTCAATTTGACTCATTTTACAAAGGTGCTTATTCCTGGAGTGAATATGCAGTTCTACTCAAGAGTAAGCAACTAAGCGAAAGGAAGCCACGGAACGCTTATTTGCCTTCTATCTATGCATTCTGACACTCCAACAATGTTTTCTGCTTCAATTTGACTCATTTTAAAAAGGTGCTTATTCCTGGAGTGAACATGCAGTTCTACTCAAGAGTAAGCAACTAAGCGAAATGAAGCCACGGAATGCTTATTTGCCTTCTATCTATGCATTCTGACACTCCAACAATGTTTTCTGCTTCAATTTGACTCATTTTACAAAGGTGCTTATTCCTGGAGTGAATATGCAGTTCTACTCAAGAGCAAGCAACTAAGCGAAATGAAGCCATAGAACGCTTATTTGCCTTCTATCTATGCAGTCTGACACTCCAACAATGTTTTCTGCTTCAATTTGACTCATTTTACAAAGGTGCTTATTCCTGGAGTGAATATGCAGTTCTACGCAAGAGTAAGCAACTAAGCGAAATAAAGCCATGGAACGCTTATATGCTTTCTATCTATGCATTCTGACACTCCAACAAGTTTTCTGCTTGAATTTGACTCATTTTACAAAGGTGCTTATTCCTGGAGTGAAAATGCAGTTCTACTCAAGAGTAAGCAACTAAGCGAAATGAAGCCATAGAACGCTTATTTGCCTTCCATCTATGCATTCTGACACTCCAACAATGTTTTCTGCTTCAATTTGACTCATTTTACAAAGGTGCTTATTCCTGGAGTGAATATGCAGTTCTACTCAAGAGTAAGCAACTAAGCGAAATGAAGCCACGGAACGCTTATTTGCCTTCTATCTATGCATTCTGATACTCCAACAATGTTTTCTGCTTCAATTTGACTCATTTTACAAAGGTGCTTATTCCTGGAGTGAATATGCTGTTCTACTCAAGAGTAAGCAACTAAGCGAAATAAAGCCATGGAACGCTTATTTGCCTTCTATCTATGCATTCTGACACTCCAACAATGTTTTCTGCTTCAATTTGACTCATTTTACAAAGGTGCTTATTCCTGGAGTGAATATGCAGTTCTACTCAAGAGTAAGCAACTAAGCGAAATGAAGCCACGGAACGCTTATTTGCCTTCTATCTATGCATTCTGACACTCCAACAATGTTTTCTGCTTCAATTTGACTCATTTTAAAAAGGTGCTTATTCCTGGAGTGAACATGCAGTTCTACTCAAGAGTAAGCAACTAAGCGAAATGAAGCCACAGAACGCTTATTTGCCTTCTATCTCTGCATTCTGACACTCCAACAATGTTTTCTGCTTCAATTTGACTCATTTTACAAAGGTGCTTATTCCTGGAGTGAATTTGCAGTTCTACTCAAGAGTAAGCAACTAAGCGAAATAAAGCCATGGAACGCTTATATGCTTTCTATCTATGCATTCTGACACTCCAACAAGTTTTCTGCTTCAATTTGACTCATTTTACGAAGGTGCTTATTCCTGGAGTGAAAATGCAGTTCTACTCAAGAGTAAGCAACTAAGCGAAATGAAGCCATAGAACGCTTATTTGCCTTCTATCTATGCATTCTGACACTCCAACAATGTTTTCTGCTTCAATTTGACTCATTTTACAAAGGTGCTTATTCCTGGAGTGAATATGCAGTTCTACTCAAGAGTAAGCAACTAAGCGAAATGAAGCCACGGAACGCTTATTTGCCTTCTATCTATGCATTCTGACACTCCAACAATGTTTTCTGCTTCAATTTGACTCATTTTACAAAGGTGCTTATTCCTGGAGTGAATATGCAGTTCTACTCAAGAGTAAGCAACTAAGCGAAATAAAGCCATGGAACGCTTATTTGCCTTCTATCTATGCATTCTGACACTCCAACAATGTTTTCTGCTTCAATTTGACTCATTTTACAAAGGTGCTTATTCCTGGAGTGAATATGCAATTCTACTCAAGAGTAAGCAAATAAGCGAAATAAAGCCATGGAACGCTTATTTGCCTTCTATCTATGCATTCTGACACTCCAACAATGTTTTCTGCTTCAATTTGACTCATTTTACAAAGGTGCTTATTCCTGGAGTGAATATGCAGTTCTACTCAAGAGTAAGCAACTAAGCGAAATAAAGCCACGGAACGCTTTTTTGCCTTCTATCTATGCATTCTGACACTCCAACAATGTGTTTTGCTTCAATTTGACTCATTTTACAAAGGTGCTTATTCCTGGAGTGAATATGCAATTCTACTCAAGATTAAGCAAATAAGCGAAATAAAGCCATGGAACGCTTATTTGCCTTCTATCTATGCATTCTGACACTCCAACAATGTTTTCTGCTTCAATTTGACTCATTTTACAAAGGTGCTTATTCCTGGAGTGAATATGCAGTTCTACTCAAGAGTAAGCAACTAAGCGAAATGAAGCCACGGAACGCTTATATGCTTTCTATCTATGCATTCTGACACTCCAACAAGTTTTCTGCTTGAATTTGACTCATTTTACAAAGGTGCTTATTCCTGGAGTGAAAATGCAGTTCTACTCAAGAGTAAGCAACTAAGCGAAATGAAGCCATAGAACGCTTATTTGCCTTCCATCTATGCATTCTGACACTCCAACAATGTTTTCTGCTTCAATTTGACTCATTTTACAAAGGTGCTTATTCCTGGAGTGAATATGCTGTTCTACTCAAGAGTAAGCAACTAAGCGAAATGAAGCCACGGAACGCTTATTTGCCTTCTATCTATGCATTCTGACACTCCAACAATGTTTTCTGCTTCAATTTGACTCATTTTACAAAGGTGCTTATTCCTGGAGTGAATATGCTGTTCTACTCAAGAGTAAGCAACTAAGCGAAATAAAGCCATGGAACGCTTATTTTCCTTCTATCTATGCATTCTGACACTCCAACAATGTTTTCTGCTTCAATTTGACTCATTTTACAAAGGTGCTTATTCCTGGAGTGAATATGCAGTTCTACTCAAGAGTAAGCAACTAAGCGAAATGAAGCCACGGAACGCTTATTTGCCTTCTATCTATGCATTCTGACACTCCAACAATGTTTTCTGCTTCAATTTGACTCATTTTAAAAAGGTGCTTATTCCTGGAGTGAACATGCAGTTCTACTCAAGAGTAAGCAACTAAGCGAAATGAAGCCACGGAATGCTTATTTGCCTTCTATCTATGCATTCTGACACTCCAACAATGTTTTCTGCTTCAATTTGACTCATTTTACAAAGGTGCTTATTCCTGGAGTGAATATGCAGTTCTACTCAAGAGCAAGCAACTAAGCGAAATGAAGCCATAGAACGCTTATTTGCCTTCTATCTATGCAGTCTGACACTCCAACAATGTTTTCTGCTTCGATTTGACTCATTTTACAAAGGTGCTTATTCCTGGAGTGAATATGCAGTTCTACGCAAGAGTAAGCAACTAAGCGAAATAAAGCCATGGAACGCTTATATGCTTTCTATCTATGCATTCTGACACTCCAACAAGTTTTCTGCTTGAATTTGACTCATTTTAGAAAGGTGCTTATTCCTGGAGTGAAAATGCAGTTCTACTCAAGAGTAAGCAACTAAGCGAAATGAAGCCATAGAACGCTTATTTGCCTTCCATCTATGCATTCTGACACTCCAACAATGTTTTCTGCTTCAATTTGACTCATTTTACAAAGGTGCTTATTCCTGGAGTGAATATGCAGTTCTACTCAAGAGTAAGCAACTAAGCGAAATGAAGCCACGGAACGCTTATTTGCCTTCTATCTATGCATTCTGATACTCCAACAATGTTTTCTGCTTCAATTTGACTCATTTTACAAAGGTGCTTATTCCTGGAGTGAATATGCTGTTCTACTCAAGAGTAAGCAACTAAGCGAAATAAAGCCATGGAACGCTTATTTGCCTTCCATCTATGCATTCTGACACTCCAACAATGTTTTCTGCTTCAATTTGACTCATTTTACAAAGGTGCTTATTCCTGGAGTGAATATGCAGTTCTACTCAAGAGTAAGCAACTAAGCGAAATAAAGCCATGGAACGCTTATTTGCCTTCAATCTATGCATTCTGACACTCCAACAATGTTTTCTGCTTCAATTTGACTCATTTTACAAAGGTGCTTATTCCTGGAGTGAATATGCAGTTCTACTCAAGAGTAAGCAAATAAGCGAAATAAAGCCATGGAACGCTTATTTGCCTTCTATCTATGCATTCTGACACTCCAACAATGTTTTCTGCTTCAATTTGACTCATTTTACAAAGGTGCTTATTCCTGGAGTGAATATGCAGTTCTACTCAAGAGTAAGCAACTAAGCGAAATGAAGCCACGGAACGCTTATTTGCCTTCTATCTATGCATTCTGACACTCCAACAATGTTTTCTGCTTCAATTTGACTCATTTTAAAAAGGTGCTTATTCCTGGAGTGAACATGCAGTTCTACTCAAGAGTAAGCAACTAAGCGAAATGAAGCCACAGAACGCTTATTTGCCTTCTATCTCTGCATTCTGACACTCCAACAATGTTTTCTGCTTCAATTTGACTCATTTTACAAAGGTGCTTATTCCTGGAGTGAATATGCTGTTCTACTCAAGAGTAAGCAACTAAGCGAAATAAAGCCATGGAACGCTTATTTGCCTTCTATCTATGCATTCTGACACTCCAACAATGTTTTCTGCTTCAATTTGACTCATTTTACAAAGGTGCTTATTCCTGGAGTGAATATGCTGTTCTACTCAAGAGTAAGCAACTAAGCGAAATAAAGCCATGGAACGCTTATTTGCCTTCTATCTATGCATTCTGACACTCCAACAATGTTTTCTGCTTCAATTTGACTCATTTTACAAAGGTGCTTATTCCTGGAGTGAATATGCAGTTCTACTCAAGAGTAAGCAACTAAGCGAAATAAAGCCATGGAACGCTTATTTGCCTTCTATCTATGCATTCTGACACTCCAACAATGTTTTCTGCTTCAATTTGACTCATTTTACAAAGGTGCTTATTCCTGGAGTGAAAATGCAGTTCTACTCAAGAGTAAGCAACTAAGCGAAATGAAGCCATAGAACGCTTATTTGCCTTCTATCTATGCATTCTGACACTCCAACAATGTTTTCTGCTTCAATTTGACTCATTTTACAAAGGTGCTTATTCCTGGAGTGAATATGCAGTTCTACTCAAGAGTAAGCAACTAAGCGAAATGAAGCCACGGAACGCTTATTTGCCTTCTATCTATGCATTCTGACACTCCAACAATGTTTTCTGCTTCAATTTGACTCATTTTACAAAGGTGCTTATTCCTGGAGTGAATATGCTGTTCTACTCAAGAGTAAGCAACTAAGCGAAATAAAGCCACGGAACGCTTATTTGCCTTCTATCTATGCATTCTGACACTCCAACAATGTTTTCTGCTTCAATTTGACTCATTTTACAAAGGTGCTTATTCCTGGAGTGAATATGCAGTTCTACTCAAGAGTAAGTAACTAAGCGAAATAAAGCCACGAAACGCTTATTTGCCTTCTATCTATGCATTCTGACACTCCAACAATGTTTTCTGCTTCAATTTGACTCATTTTACAAAGGTGCTTATTCCTGGAGTGAATATGCAGTTCTACTCAAGAGCAAGCAACTAAGCGAAATGAAGCCATAGAACGCTTATTTGCCTTCTATCTATGCATTCTGACACTCCAACAATGTTTTCTGCTTCAATTTGACTCATTTTACAAAGGTGCTTATTCCTGGAGTGAATATGCTGTTCTACTCAAGAGTAAGCAACTAAGCGAAATAAAGCCATGGAACGCTTATTTGCCTTCTATCTATGCATTCTGACACTCCAACAATGTGTTTTGCTTCAATTTGACTCATTTTACAAAGGTGCTTATTCCTGGAGTGAATATGCAATTCTACTCAAGATTAAGCAAATAAGCGAAATAAAGCCATGGAACGCTTATTTGCCTTCTATCTATGCATTCTGACACTCCAACAATGTTTTCTGCTTCAATTTGACTCATTTTACAAAGGTGCTTATTCCTGGAGTGAAAATGCAGTTCTACTCAAGAGTAAGCAACTAAGCGAAATGAAGCCATAGAACGCTTATTTGCCTTCTATCTATGCATTCTGACACTCCAACAATGTTTTCTGCTTCAATTTGACTCATTTTACAAAGGTGCTTATTCCTGGAGTGAATATGCAGTTCTACTCAAGAGTAAGCAACTAAGCGAAATGAAGCCACGGAACGCTTATATGCCTTCTATCTATGCATTCTGACACTCCAACAATGTTTTCTGCTTCAATTTGACTCATTTTACAAAGGTGCTTATTCCTGGAGTGAATATGCTGTTCTACTCAAGAGTAAGCAACTAAGCGAAATAAAGCCATGGAACGCTTATTTGCCTTCTATCTATGCATTCTGACACTCCAACAATGTTTTCTGCTTCAATTTGACTCATTTTACAAAGGTGCTTATTCCTGGAGTGAATATGCAGTTCTACTCAAGAGTAAGCAACTAAGCGAAATAAAGCCATGGAACGCTTATTTGCCTTCTATCTATGCATTCTGACACTCCAACAATGTTTTCTGCTTCAATTTGACTCATTTTACAAAGGTGCTTATTCCTGGAGTGAAAATGCAGTTCTACTCAAGAGTAAGCAACTAAGCGAAATGAAGCCATAGAACGCTTATTTGCCTTCTATCTATGCATTCTGACACTCCAACAATGTTTTCTGCTTCAATTTGACTCATTTTACAAAGGTGCTTATTCCTGGAGTGAATATGCAGTTCTACTCAAGAGTAAGCAACTAAGCGAAATGAAGCCACGGAACGCTTATTTGCCTTCTATCTATGCATTCTGACACTCCAACAATGTTTTCTGCTTCAATTTGACTCATTTTACAAAGGTGCTTATTCCTGGAGTGAATATGCTGTTCTACTCAAGAGTAAGCAACTAAGCGAAATAAAGCCACGGAACGCTTATTTGCCTTCTATCTATGCATTCTGACACTCCAACAATGTTTTCTGCTTCAATTTGACTCATTTTACAAAGGTGCTTATTCCTGGAGTGAATATGCAGTTCTACTCAAGAGTAAGCAACTAAGCGAAATAAAGCCACGAAACGCTTATTTGCCTTCTATCTATGCATTCTGACACTCCAACAATGTTTTCTGCTTCAATTTGACTCATTTTACAAAGGTGCTTATTCCTGGAGTGAATATGCAGTTCTACTCAAGAGCAAGCAACTAAGCGAAATGAAGCCATAGAACGCTTATTTGCCTTCTATCTATGCATTCTGACACTCCAACAATGTTTTCTGCTTCAATTTGACTCATTTTACAAAGGTGCTTATTCCTGGAGTGAATATGCTGTTCTACTCAAGAGTAAGCAACTAAGCGAAATAAAGCCATGGAACGCTTATTTGCCTTCTATCTATGCATTCTGACACTCCAACAATGTGTTTTGCTTCAATTTGACTCATTTTACAAAGGTGCTTATTCCTGGAGTGAATATGCTGTTCTACTCAAGAGTAAGCAACTAAGCGAAATGAAGCCACGGAACGCTTATATGCTTTCTATCTATGCATTCTGACACTCCAACAAGTTTTCTGCTTGAATTTGACTCATTTTACAAAGGTGCTTATTCCTGGAGTGAAAATGCAGTTCTACTCAAGAGTAAGCAACTAAGCGAAATGAAGCCATGGAACGCTTATTTGCCTTCCACCTATGCATTCTGACACGCCAACAATGTTTTCTGCTTCAGTTTGACTCATTTTACAAAGGTGCTTATTCCTGGAGTGAATATGCAGTTCTACTCAAGAGTAAGCAACTAAGCGAAATAAAGCCATGGAACGCTTATTTGCCTTCTATCTATGCATTCTGACACTCCAACAATGTTTTCTGCTTCAATTTGACTTATTTGCCTTCTATCTATGCATTCTGACACTCCAACAATGTTTTCTGCTTCAATTTGACTCATTTTAAAAAGGTGCTTATTCCTGGAGTGAATATGCAGTTCTACTCAAGAGTAAGCAACTAAGCGAAATGAAGCCACAGAACGCTTATTTGCCTTCTATCTATGCATTCTGACACTCCAACAATGTTTTCTGCTTCAATTTGACTCATTTTACAAAGGTGCTTATTCCTGGAGTGAATTTGCAGTTCTACTCAAGAGTAAGCAACTAAGCGAAATAAAGCCATGGAACGCTTATATGCTTTCTATCTATGCATTCTGACACTCCAACAAGTTTTCTGCTTCAATTTGACTCATTTTACGAAGGTGCTTATTCCTGGAGTGAAAATGCAGTTCTACTCAAGAGTAAGCAACTAAGCGAAATGAAGCCATAGAACGCTTATTTGCCTTCTATCTATGCATTCTGACACTCCAACAATGTTTTCTGCTTCAATTTGACTCATTTTACAAAGGTGCTTATTCCTGGAGTGAATATGCAGTTCTACTCAAGAGTAAGCAACTAAGCGAAATGAAGCCACGGAACGCTTATTTGCCTTCTACCTATGCATTCTGACACTCCAACAATGTTTTCTGCTTCAATTTGACTCATTTTACAAAGGTGCTTATTCCTGGAGTGAATTTGCAGTTCTACTCAAGAGTAAGCAACTAAGCGAAATAAAGCCATGGAACGCTTATATGCTTTCTATCTATGCATTCTGACACTCCAACAAGTTTTCTGCTTCAATTTGACTCATTTTACGAAGGTGCTTATTCCTGGAGTGAAAATGCAGTTCTACTCAAGAGTAAGCAACTAAGCGAAATGAAGCCATAGAACGCTTATTTGCCTTCTATCTATGCATTCTGACACTCCAACAATGTTTTCTGCTTCAATTTGACTCATTTTACAAAGGTGCTTATTCCTGGAGTGAATATGCAGTTCTACTCAAGAGTAAGCAACTAAGCGAAATGAAGCCACGGAACGCTTATTTGCCTTCTACCTATGCATTCTGACACTCCAACAATGTTTTCTGCTTCAATTTGACTCATTTTACAAAGGTGCTTATTCCTGGAGTGAATATGCTGTTCTACTCAAGAGTAAGCAACTAAGCGAAATAAAGCCATGGAACGCTTATTTGCCTTCTATCTATGCATTCTGACACTCCAACAATGTTTTCTGCTTCAATTTGCCTCATTTTACAAAGGTGCTTATTCCTGGAGTGAATATGCAGTTCTACTCAAGAGTAAGCAACTAAGCGAAATAAAGCCATGGAACGCTTATTTGCCTTCTATCTATGCATTCTGACACTCCAACAATGTTTTCTGCTTCAATTTGACTCATTTTACAAAGGTGCTTATTCCTGGAGTGAATATGCAATTCTACTCAAGAGTAAGCAAATAAGCGAAATAAAGCCATGGAACGCTTATTTGCCTTCTATCTATGCATTCTGACACTCCAACAATGTTTTCTGCTTCAATTTGACTCATTTTACAAAGGTGCTTATTCCTGGAGTGAATATGCAGTTCTACTCAAGAGTAAGCAACTAAGCGAAATAAAGCCATGGAACGCTTATTTGCCTTCTATCTATACATTCTGACACTCCAACAATGTTTTCTGCTTCAATTTGACTCATTTTACAAAGGTGCTTATTCCTGGAGTGAATATGCAGTTCTACTCAAGAGTAAGCAACTAAGCGAAATAAAGCCATGGAACGCTTATTTGCCTTCTATCTATGCATTCTGACACTCCAACAATGTTTTCTGCTTCAATTTGACTCATTTTACAAAGGTGCTTATTCCTGGAGTGAATATGCAATTCTACTCAAGAGTAAGCAAATAAGCGAAATAAAGCCATGGAATGCTTATTTGCCTTCTATCTATGCATTCTGACACTCCAACAATGTTTTCTGCTTCAATTTGACTCATTTTACAAAGGTGCTTATTCCTGGAGTGAATATGCAGTTCTACTCAAGAGTAAGCAACTAAGCGAAATGAAGCCACGGAACGCTTATTTGCCTTCTATCTATGCATTCTGACACTCCAACAATGTTTTCTGCTTCAATTTGACTCATTTTAAAAAGGTGCTTATTCCTGGAGTGAACATGCAGTTCTACTCAAGAGTAAGCAACTAAGCGAAATGAAGCCACGGAATGCTTATTTGCCTTCTATCTATGCATTCTGACACTCCAACAATGTTTTCTGCTTCAATTTGACTCATTTTACAAAGGTGCTTATTCCTGGAGTGAATATGCAGTTCTACTCAAGAGCAAGCAACTAAGCGAAATGAAGCCATAGAACGCTTATTTGCCTTCTATCTATGCAGTCTGACACTCCAACAATGTTTTCTGCTTCAATTTGACTCATTTTACAAAGGTGCTTATTCCTGGAGTGAATATGCAATTCTACTCAAGAGTAAGCAAATAAGCGAAATAAAGCCATGGAACGCTTATTTGCCTTCTATCTATGCATTCTGACACTCCAACAATGTTTTCTGCTTCAATTTGACTCATTTTACAAAGGTGCTTATTCCTGGAGTGAATATGCAGTTCTACTCAAGAGTAAGCAACTAAGCGAAATAAAGCCATGGAACGCTTATTTGCCTTCTATCTATGCATTCTGACACTCCAACAATGTTTTCTGCTTCAATTTGACTCATTTTACAAAGGTGCTTATTCCTGGAGTGAATATGCAGTTCTACTCAAGAGTAAGCAACTAAGCGAAATAAAGCCATGGAACGCTTATTTGCCTTCTATCTATGCATTCTGACACTCCAACAATGTTTTCTGCTTCAATTTGACTCATTTTACAAAGGTGCTTATTCCTGGAGTGAATATGCAGTTCTACTCAAGAGCAAGCAACTAAGCGAAATGAAGCCATAGAACGCTTATTTGCCTTCTATCTATGCAGTCTGACACTCCAACAATGTTTTCTGCTTCAATTTGACTCATTTTACAAAGGTGCTTATTCCTGGAGTGAGTATGCTGTTCTACTCAAGAGTAAGCACCTAAGCGAAATAAAGCCATGGAACGCTTATTTGCCTTCTATCTATGCATTCTGACACTCCAACAATGTTTTCTGCTTCAATTTGACTCATTTTACAAAGGGGCTTATTCCTGGAGTGAATATGCAATTCTACTCAAGAGTAAGCAAATAAGCGAAATAAAGCCATGGAACGCTTATTTGCCTTCTATCTATGCATTCTGACACTCCAACAATGTTTTCTGCTTCAATTTGACTCATTTTACAAAGGTGCTTATTCCTGGAGTGAATATGCAGTTCTACTCAAGAGTAAGCAACTAAGCGAAATAAAGCCACGGAACGCTTTTTTGCCTTCTATCTATGCATTCTGACACTCCAACAATGTTTTCTGCTTCAATTTGACTCATTTTAAAAAGGTGCTTATTCCTGGAGTGAACATGCAGTTCTACTCAAGAGTAAGCAACTAAGCGAAATGAAGCCACGGAACGCTTATTTGCCTTCTATCTATGCATTCTGACACTCCAACAATGTGTTTTGCTTCAATTTGACTCATTTTACAAAGGTGCTTATTCCTGGAGTGAATATGCAATTCTACTCAAGAGTAAGCAAATAAGCGAAATAAAGCCATGGAACGCTTATTTGCCTTCTATCTATGCATTCTGACACTCCAACTATGTTTTCTGCTTCAATTTGACTCATTTTACAAAGGTGCTTATTCCTGGAGTGAATATGCAGTTCTACTCAAGAGTAAGCAACTAAGCGAAATGAAGCCACGGAACGCTTATTTGCCTTCTATCTATGCATTCTGACACTCCAACAATGTTTTCTGCTTCAATTTGACTCATTTTACAAAGGTGCTTATTCCTGGAGTGAATATGCAATTCTACTCAAGAGTAAGCAAATAAGCGAAATGAAGCCACGGAACGCTTATTTGCCTTCTATCTATGCATTCTGACACTCCAACAATGTTTTCTGCTTCAATTTGACTCATTTTACAAAGGTGCTTATTCCTGGAGTGAATATGCAGTTCTACTCAAGAGTAAGCAACTAAGCGAAATGAAGCCACGGAACGCTTATTTGCCTTCTATCTATGCATTCTGACACTCCAACAATGTTTTCTGCTTCAATTTGACTCATTTTACAAAGGTGCTTATTCCTGGAGTGAATATGCAGTTCTACTCAAGAGTAAGCAACTAAGCGAAATAAAGCCATGGAACGCTTATTTGCCTTCTATCTATGCATTCTGAAACTCCAACAATGTTTTCTGCTTCAATTTGACTCATTTTACAAAGGTGCTTATTCCTGGAGTGAATATGCAGTTCTACTCAAGAGTAAGCAACTAAGCGAAATAAAGCCATGGAACGCTTATTTGCCTTCTATCTATGCATTCTGACACTCCAACAATGTTTTCTGCTTCAATTTGACTCATTTTACAAAGGTGCTTATTCCCGGAGTGAATATGCAGTTCTACTCAAGAGTAAGCAACTAAGCGAAATGAAGCCACGGAACGCTTATTTGCCTTCTATCTATGCATTCTGACACTCCAACAATGTTTTCTGCTTCAATTTGACTCATTTTACAAAGGTGCTTATTCCTGGAGTGAATATGCAGTTCTACTCAAGAGTAAGCAACTAAGCGAAATGAAGCCACGAAACGCTTATTTACCTTCTATCTATGCATTCTGACACTCCAACAATGTTTTCTGCTTCAATTTGACTCATTTTAAAAAGGTGCTTATTCCTGGAGTGAACATGCAGTTCTACTCAAGAGTAAGCAACTAAGAGAAATGAAGCCACAGAACGCTTATTTGCCTTCTATCTATGCATTCTGGCACTCCAACAATGTTTTCTGCTTCAATTTGACTCATTTTACAAAGATGCTTATTCCTGGAGTGAATTTGCAGTTCTACTCAAGAGTAAGCAACTAAGCGAAATGAAGCCATAGAACGCTTATTTGCCTTCTATCTATGCATTCTGACACTCCAACAATGTTTTCTGCTTCAATTTGACTCATTTTACAAAGGTGCTTATTCCTGGAGTGAATATGCAGTTCTACTCAAGAGTAAGCAACTAAGCGAAATGAAGCCACGGAACGCTTATTTGCCTTCTATCTATGCATTCTGACACTCCAACAATGTTTTCTGCTTCAATTTGACTCATTTTACAAAGGTGCTTATTCCTGGAGTGAATATGCTGTTCTACTCAAGAGTAAGCAACTAAGCGAAATGAAGCCACGAAACGCTTATTTGCCTTCTATCTATACATTCTGACACTCCAACAATGTTTTCTGCTTCAATTTGACTCATTTTACAAAGGTGCTTATTCCTGGAGTGAATATGCAGTTCTACTCAAGAGTAAGCAACTAAGCGAAATAAAGCCATGGAACGCTTATTTGCCTTCTATCTATGCATTCTGACACTCCAACAATGTTTTCTGCTTCAATTTGACTCATTTTACAAAGGTGCTTATTCCTGGAGTGAATATGCAATTCTACTCAAGAGTAAGCAAATAAGCGAAATAAAGCCATGGAACGCTTATTTGCCTTCTATCTATGCATTCTGACACTCCAACAATGTTTTCTGCTTCAATTTGACTCATTTTACAAAGGTGCTTATTCCTAGAGTGAATATGCAGTTCTACTCAAGAGTAAGCAACTAAGCGATATAAAGCCACGGAACGCTTTTTTGCCTTCTATCGATGCATTCTGACACTCCAACAATGTTTTCTGCTTCAATTTGACTCATTTTAAAAAGGTGCTTATTCCTGGAGTGAACATGCAGTTCTACTCAAGAGTAAGGAACTTAGCGAAATGAAGCCACGGAACGCTTATTTGCCTTCTATCGATGCATTCTGACACTCCAACAATGTGTTTTGCTTCAATTTGACTCATTTTACAAAGGTGCTTATTCCTGGAGTGAATATGCAATTCTACTCAAGAGTAAGCAAATAAGCGAAATAAAGCCATGGAACGCTTATTTGCCTTCTATCTATGCATTCTGACACTCCAACAATGTTTTCTGCTTCAATTTGACTCATTTTACAAAGGTGCTTATTCCTGGAGTGAATATGCAGTTCTACTCAAGAGTAAGCAACTAAGCGAAATGAAGCCACGGAACGCTTATTTGCCTTCTATCTATGCATTCTGACACTCCAACAATGTTTTCTGCTTCAATTTGACTCATTTTAAAAAGGTGCTTATTCCTGGAGTGAACATGCAGTTCTACTCAAGAGTAAGCAACTAAGCGAAATGAAGCCACGGAACGCTTATTTGCCTTCTATCTATGCATTCTGACACTCCAACAATGTTTTCTGCTTCAATTTGACTCATTTTACAAAGGTGCTTATTCCTGGAGTGAATATGCAGTTCTACTCAAGAGTAAGCAACTAAGCGAAATGAAGCCACGGAACGCTTATTTGCCTTCTATCTATGCATTCTGACACTCCAACAATGTTTTCTGCTTCAATTTGACTCATTTTACAAAGGTGCTTATTCCTGGAGTGAATATGCAGTTCTACTCAAGAGTAAGCAACTAAGCGAAATGAAGCCACGGAACGCTTATTTGCCTTCTATCTATGCATTCTGACACTCCAACAATGTTTTCTGCTTCAATTTGACTCATTTTACAAAGGTGCTTATTCCTGGAGTGAATATGCAATTCTACTCAAGAGTAAGCAAATAAGCGAAATAAAGCCACGGAACGCTTATTTGCCTTCTATCTATGCATTCTGACACTCCAACAATGTTTTCTGCTTCAATTTGACTCATTTTACAAAGGTGCTTATTCCTGGAGTGAATATGCAGTTCTACTCAAGAGTAAGCAACTAAGCGAAATGAAGCCACAGAACGCTTATTTGCCTTCTATCTATGCATTCTGACACTCCAACAATGTTTTCTGCTTCAATTTGACTCATTTTACAAAGGTGCTTATTCCTGGAGTGAATATGCAGTTCTACTCAAGAGTAAGCAACTAAGCGAAATAAAGCCATGGAACGCTTATTTGCCTTCTATCTATGCATTCTGAAACTCCAACAATGTTTTCTGCTTCAATTTGACTCATTTTACAAAGGTGCTTATTCCTGGAGTGAATATGCAGTTCTACTCAAGAGTAAGCAACTAAGCGAAATAAAGCCATGGAACGCTTATTTGCCTTCTATCTATGCATTCTGACACTCCAACAATGTTTTCTGCTTCAATTTGACTCATTTTACAAAGGTGCTTATTCCCGGAGTGAATATGCAGTTCTACTCAAGAGTAAGCAAATAAGCGAAATGAAGCCATAGAACGCTTATTTGCCTTCTATCTATGCATTCTGACACTCCAACAATGTTTTCTGCTTCAATTTGACCCATTTTACAAAGGTCCTTATTCCTGATGTGAACATGCAGTTCTACTCAAGAGTAAGCAACTAAGCGAAATGAAGCCACGGAACGCTTATTTGCCTTCTATCTATGCATTCTGACACTCCAACAATGTTTTCTGCTTCAATTTGACTCATTTTACAAAGGTGCTTATTCCTGGAGTGAATATGCTGTTCTACTCAAGAGTAAGCAACTAAGCGAAATAAGCCATGGAACGCTTATTTGCCTTCTATCTATGCATTCTGGCACTCCAACAATGTTTTCTGCTTCAATTTGACTCATTTTACAAAGGTGCTTATTCCTGGAGTGAATATGCTGTTCTACTCAAGAGTAAGCAACTAAGCGAAATAAAGCCACGGAACGCTTATTTGCCTTCTATCTATGCATTCTGACACTCCAACAATGTTTTCTGCTTCAATTTGACTCATTTTACAAAGGTGCTTATTCCTGGAGTGAATATGCAGTTCTACTCAAGAGTAAGCAACTAAGCGAAATGAAGCCACGAAACGCTTATTTGCCTTCTATCTATGCATTCTGACACTCCAACAATGTTTTCTCCTTCAATTTGACTCATTTTACAAAGGTGCTTATTCCTGGAGTGAATATGCAGTTCTACTCAAGAGTAAGCAACTAAGCGAAATAAAGCCATAGAACGCTTATTTGCCTTCTATCTATGCATTCTGATACTCCAACAATGTTTTCTGCTTCAATTTGACTCATTTTAAAAAGGTGCTTATTCCTGGAGTGAACATGCAGTTCTACTCAAGAGTAAGCAACTAAGCGAAATGAAGCCACAAAACGCTTATTTGCCTTCTATCTATGCATTCTGACACTCCAACAATGTTTTCTGCTTCAATTTGACTCATTTTACAAAGGTGCTTATTCCTGGAGTGAATATGCAGTTCTACTCAAGAGTAAGCAACTAAGCGAAATGAAGCCATAGAAGGCTTATTTGCCTTCTATCTATGCATTCTGACACTCCAACAATGTTTTCTGCTTCAATTTGACCCATTTTACAAAGGTGCTTATTCCTGATGTGAACATGCAGTTCTACTCAAGAGTAAGCAACTAAGCGAAATGAAGCCACGAAACGCTTATTTACCTTCTATCTATGCATTCTGACACTCCAACAATGTTTTCTGCTTCAATTTGACTCATTTTACAAAGGTGCTTATTCCTGGAGTGAATATGCAGTTCTACTCAAGAGTAAGCAACTAAGCGAAATGAAGCCACGGAACGCTTATTTGCCTTCTATCTATGCATTCTGACACTCCAACAATGTTTTCTGCTTCAATTTGACTCATTTTACAAAGGTGCTTATTCCTGGAGTGAATATGCAGTTCTACTCAAGAGTAAGCAACTAAGCGAAATAAAGCCATAGAACGCTTATTTGCCTTCTATCTATGCATTCTGATACTCCAACAATGTTTTCTGCTTCAATTTGACCCATTTTACAAAGGTGCTTATTCCTGATGTGAACATGCAGTTCTACTCAAGAGTAAGCAACTAAGCGAAATGAAGCCACGAAACGCTTATTTGCCTTCTATCTATGCATTCTGACACTCCAACAATGTTTTCTCCTTCAATTTGACTCATTTTACAAAGGTGCTTATTCCTGGAGTGAATATGCAGTTCTACTCAAGAGTAAGCAACTAAGCGAAATAAAGCCATAGAACGCTTATGTGCCTTCTATCTATGCATTCTGATACTCCAACAATGTTTTCTGCTTCAATTTGACTCATTTTAAAAAGGTGCTCATTCCTGGAGTGAACATGCAGTTCTACTCAAGAGTAAGCAACTAAGCGAAATGAAGCCACGAAACGCTTATTTGCCTTCTATCTATGCATTCTGACACTCCAACAATGTTTTCTGCTTCAATTTGACTCATTTTACAAAGGTGCTTATTCCTGGAGTGAATATGCAGTTCTACTCAAGAGTAAGCAACTAAGAGAAATGAAGCCATAGAAGGCTTATTTGCCTTCTATCTATGCATTCTGACACTCCAACAATGTTTTCTGCTTCAATTTGACCCATTTTACAAAGGTGCTTATTCCTGATGTGAACATGCAGTTCTACTCAAGAGTAAGCAACTAAGCGAAATGAAGCCACGGAACGCTTATTTGCCTTCTATCTATGCATTCTGACACTCCAACAATGTTTTCTGCTTCAATTTGACTCATTTTACAAAGGTGCTTATTCCTGGAGTGAATATGCAGTTCTACTCAAGAGTAAGTAACTAAGCGAAATGAAGCCACGAAACGCTTATTTACCTTCTATCTATGCATTCTGACACTCCAACAATGTTTTCTGCTTCAATTTGACTCATTTTACAAAGGTGCTTATTCCTGGAGTGAATATGCAGTTCTACTCAAGAGTAAGCAACTAAGCGAAATGAAGCCACGGAACGCTTATTTGCCTTCTATCTATGCATTCTGACACTCCAACAATGTTTTCTGCTTCAATTTGACTCATTTTACAAAGGTGCTTATTCCTGGAGTGAATATGCAGTTCTACTCAAGAGTAAGCAACTAAGCGAAATAAAGCCATAGAACGCTTATTTGCCTTCTATCTATGCATTCTGATACTCCAACAATGTTTTCTGCTTCAATTTGACCCATTTTACAAAGGTGCTTATTCCTGATGTGAACATGCAGTTCTACTCAAGAGTAAGCAACTAAGCGGAATGAAGCCACGGAACGCTTATTTGCCTTCTATCTATGCATTCTGACACTCCAACAATGTTTTCTGCTTCAATTTGACTCATTTTACAAAGGTGCTTATTCCTGGAGTGAATATGCTGTTCTACTCAAGAGTAAGCAACTAAGCGAAATAAGCCATGGAACGCTTATTTGCCTTCTATCTATGCATTCTGGCACTCCAACAATGTTTTCTGCTTCAATTTGACTCATTTTACAAAGGTGCTTATTCCTGGAGTGAATATGCTGTTCTACTCAAGAGTAAGCAACTAAGCGAAATAAAGCCACGGAACGCTTATTTGCCTTCTATCTATGCATTCTGACACTCCAACAATGTTTTCTGCTTCAATTTGACTCATTTTACAAAGGTGCTTATTCCTGGAGTGAATATGCTGTTCTACTCAAGAGTAAGCAACTAAGCGAAATAAAGCCATGGAACGCTTATTTGCCTTCTATCTATGCATTCTGACACTCCAACAATGTTTTCTGCTTCAATTTGACTCATTTTACAAAGGTGCTTATTCCTGGAGTGAATATGCAGTTCTACTCAAGAGTAAGCAACTAAGCGAAATAAAGCCATGGAACGCTTATTTGCCTTCTATCTATGCATTCTGACACTCCAACAATGTTTTCTGCTTCAATTTGACTCATTTTACAAAGGTGCTTATTCCTGGAGTGAATATGCTGTTCTACTCAAGAGTAAGCAACTAAGCGAAATAAAGCCATGGAACGCTTATATGCTTTCTATCTATGCATTCTGACACTCCAACAATGTTTTCTGCTTCAATTTGACTCATTTTACAAAGGTGCTTATTCCTGGAGTGAATATGCAGTTCTACTCAAGAGTAAGCAACTAAGCGAAATGAAGCCACGGAACGCTTATTTGCCTTCTATCTATGCATTCTGACACTCCAACAATGTTTTCTGCTTCAATTTGACTCATTTTACAAAGGTGCTTATTCCTGGAGTGAATATGCTGTTCTACTCAAGAGTAAGCAACTAAGCGAAATAAAGCCATGGAACGCTTATTTGCCTTCTATCTATGCATTCTGACACTCCAACAATGTTTTCTGCTTCAATTTGACTCATTTTACAAAGGTGCTTATTCCTGGAGTGAATATGCAGTTCTACTCAAGAGTAAGCAACTAAGCGAAATGAAGCCACGGAACGCTTATTTGCCTTCTATCTATGCATTCTGACACTCCAACAATGTTTTCTGCTTCAATTTGACTCATTTTACAAAGGTGCTTATTCCTTGAGTGAATATGCAGTTCTACTCAAGAGCAAGCAACTAAGGGAAATGAAGCCATAAAACGCTTATTTGCCTTCTATCTATGCAGTCTGACACTCCAACAATGTTTTCTGCTTCAATTTGACTCATTTTACAAAGGTGCTTATTCCTGGAGTGAATATGCAGTTCTACTCAAGAGTAAGCAACTAAGCGAAATGAAGCCACGGAACGCTTATTTGCCTTCTATCTATGCATTCTGACACTCCAACAATGTTTTCTGCTTCAATTTGACTCATTTTAAAAAGGTGCTTATTCCTGGAGTGAATATGCAGTTCTACTCAAGAGTAAGCAACTAAGCGAAATAAAGCCATGGAACGCTTATTTGCCTTCTATCTATGCATTCTGACACTCCAACAATGTTTTCTGCTTCAATTTGACTCATTTTACAAAGGTGCTTATTCCTGGAGTGAATATGCAATTCTACTCAAGAGTAAGCAACTAAGCGAAATAAAGCCATGGAACGCTTATATGCTTTCTATCTATGCAGTCTGACACTCCAACAATGTTTTCTGCTTCAATTTGACTCATTTTACAAAGGTGCTTATTCCTGGAGTGAATATGCAGTTCTACGCAAGAGTAAGCAACTAAGCGAAATAAAGCCATGGAACGCTTATATGCTTTCTATCTATGCATTCTGACACTCCAACAAGTTTTCTGCTTGAATTTGACTCATTTTACAAAGGTGCTTATTCCTGGAGTGAAAATGCAGTTCTACTCAAGAGTAAGCAACTAAGCGAAATGAAGCCATAGAACGCTTATTTGCCTTCCATCTATGCATTCTGACACTCCAACAATGTTTTCTGCTTCAATTTGACTCATTTTACAAAGGTGCTTATTCCTGGAGTGAATATGCAGTTCTACTCAAGAGTAAGCAACTAAGCGAAATGAAGCCACGGAACGCTTATTTGCCTTCTATCTATGCATTCTGACACTCCAACAATGTTTTCTGCTTCAATTTGACTCATTTTACAAAGGTGCTTATTCCTGGAGTGAATATGCAATTCTACTCAAGAGTAAGCAAATAAGCGAAATAAAGCCACGGAACGCTTATTTGCCTTCTATCTATGCATTCTGACACTCCAACAATGTTTTCTGCTTCAATTTGACTCATTTTACAAAGGTGCTTATTCCTGGAGTGAATATGCAGTTCTACTCAAGAGTAAGCAACTAAGCGAAATGAAGCCACAGAACGCTTATTTGCCTTCTATCTATGCATTCTGACACTCCAACAATGTTTTCTGCTTCAATTTGACTCATTTTACAAAGGTGCTTATTCCTGGAGTGAATATGCAGTTCTACTCAAGAGTAAGCAACTAAGCGAAATAAAGCCATGGAACGCTTATTTGCCTTCTATCTATGCATTCTGAAACTCCAACAATGTTTTCTGCTTCAATTTGACTCATTTTACAAAGGTGCTTATTCCTGGAGTGAATATGCAGTTCTACTCAAGAGTAAGCAACTAAGCGAAATAAAGCCATGGAACGCTTATTTGCCTTCTATCTATGCATTCTGATACTCCAACAATGTTTTCTGCTTCAATTTGACTCATTTTACAAAGGTGCTTATTCCCGGAGTGAATATGCAGTTCTACTCAAGAGTAAGCAAATAAGCGAAATGAAGCCATAGAACGCTTATTTGCCTTCTATCTATGCATTCTGACACTCCAACAATGTTTTCTGCTTCAATTTGACCCATTTTACAAAGGTCCTTATTCCTGATGTGAACATGCAGTTCTACTCAAGAGTAAGCAACTAAGCGAAATGAAGCCACGGAACGCTTATTTGCCTTCTATCTATGCATTCTGACACTCCAACAATGTTTTCTGCTTCAATTTGACTCATTTTACAAAGGTGCTTATTCCTGGAGTGAATATGCTGTTCTACTCAAGAGTAAGCAACTAAGCGAAATAAGCCATGGAACGCTTATTTGCCTTCTATCTATGCATTCTGGCACTCCAACAATGTTTTCTGCTTCAATTTGACTCATTTTACAAAGGTGCTTATTCCTGGAGTGAATATGCTGTTCTACTCAAGAGTAAGCAACTAAGCGAAATAAAGCCACGGAACGCTTATTTGCCTTCTATCTATGCATTCTGACACTCCAACAATGTTTTCTGCTTCAATTTGACTCATTTTACAAAGGTGCTTATTCCTGGAGTGAATATGCAGTTCTACTCAAGAGTAAGCAACTAAGCGAAATGAAGCCACGAAACGCTTATTTGCCTTCTATCTATGCATTCTGACACTCCAACAATGTTTTCTCCTTCAATTTGACTCATTTTACAAAGGTGCTTATTCCTGGAGTGAATATGCAGTTCTACTCAAGAGTAAGCAACTAAGCGAAATAAAGCCATAGAACGCTTATTTGCCTTCTATCTATGCATTCTGATACTCCAACAATGTTTTCTGCTTCAATTTGACTCATTTTAAAAAGGTGCTTATTCCTGGAGTGAACATGCAGTTCTACTCAAGAGTAAGCAACTAAGCGAAATGAAGCCACAAAACGCTTATTTGCCTTCTATCTATGCATTCTGACACTCCAACAATGTTTTCTGCTTCAATTTGACTCATTTTACAAAGGTGCTTATTCCTGGAGTGAATATGCAGTTCTACTCAAGAGTAAGCAACTAAGCGAAATGAAGCCATAGAAGGCTTATTTGCCTTCTATCTATGCATTCTGACACTCCAACAATGTTTTCTGCTTCAATTTGACCCATTTTACAAAGGTGCTTATTCCTGATGTGAACATGCAGTTCTACTCAAGAGTAAGCAACTAAGCGAAATGAAGCCACGAAACGCTTATTTACCTTCTATCTATGCATTCTGACACTCCAACAATGTTTTCTGCTTCAATTTGACTCATTTTACAAAGGTGCTTATTCCTGGAGTGAATATGCAGTTCTACTCAAGAGTAAGCAACTAAGCGAAATGAAGCCACGGAACGCTTATTTGCCTTCTATCTATGCATTCTGACACTCCAACAATGTTTTCTGCTTCAATTTGACTCATTTTACAAAGGTGCTTATTCCTGGAGTGAATATGCAGTTCTACTCAAGAGTAAGCAACTAAGCGAAATAAAGCCATAGAACGCTTATTTGCCTTCTATCTATGCATTCTGATACTCCAACAATGTTTTCTGCTTCAATTTGACCCATTTTACAAAGGTGCTTATTCCTGATGTGAACATGCAGTTCTACTCAAGAGTAAGCAACTAAGCGAAATGAAGCCACGAAACGCTTATTTGCCTTCTATCTATGCATTCTGACACTCCAACAATGTTTTCTCCTTCAATTTGACTCATTTTACAAAGGTGCTTATTCCTGGAGTGAATATGCAGTTCTACTCAAGAGTAAGCAACTAAGCGAAATAAAGCCATAGAACGCTTATGTGCCTTCTATCTATGCATTCTGATACTCCAACAATGTTTTCTGCTTCAATTTGACTCATTTTAAAAAGGTGCTCATTCCTGGAGTGAACATGCAGTTCTACTCAAGAGTAAGCAACTAAGCGAAATGAAGCCACGAAACGCTTATTTGCCTTCTATCTATGCATTCTGACACTCCAACAATGTTTTCTGCTTCAATTTGACTCATTTTACAAAGGTGCTTATTCCTGGAGTGAATATGCAGTTCTACTCAAGAGTAAGCAACTAAGAGAAATGAAGCCATAGAAGGCTTATTTGCCTTCTATCTATGCATTCTGACACTCCAACAATGTTTTCTGCTTCAATTTGACCCATTTTACAAAGGTGCTTATTCCTGATGTGAACATGCAGTTCTACTCAAGAGTAAGCAACTAAGCGAAATGAAGCCACGGAACGCTTATTTGCCTTCTATCTATGCATTCTGACACTCCAACAATGTTTTCTGCTTCAATTTGACTCATTTTACAAAGGTGCTTATTCCTGGAGTGAATATGCAGTTCTACTCAAGAGTAAGTAACTAAGCGAAATGAAGCCACGAAACGCTTATTTACCTTCTATCTATGCATTCTGACACTCCAACAATGTTTTCTGCTTCAATTTGACTCATTTTACAAAGGTGCTTATTCCTGGAGTGAATATGCAGTTCTACTCAAGAGTAAGCAACTAAGCGAAATGAAGCCACGGAACGCTTATTTGCCTTCTATCTATGCATTCTGACACTCCAACAATGTTTTCTGCTTCAATTTGACTCATTTTACAAAGGTGCTTATTCCTGGAGTGAATATGCAGTTCTACTCAAGAGTAAGCAACTAAGCGAAATAAAGCCATAGAACGCTTATTTGCCTTCTATCTATGCATTCTGATACTCCAACAATGTTTTCTGCTTCAATTTGACCCATTTTACAAAGGTGCTTATTCCTGATGTGAACATGCAGTTCTACTCAAGAGTAAGCAACTAAGCGGAATGAAGCCACGGAACGCTTATTTGCCTTCTATCTATGCATTCTGACACTCCAACAATGTTTTCTGCTTCAATTTGACTCATTTTACAAAGGTGCTTATTCCTGGAGTGAATATGCTGTTCTACTCAAGAGTAAGCAACTAAGCGAAATAAGCCATGGAACGCTTATTTGCCTTCTATCTATGCATTCTGGCACTCCAACAATGTTTTCTGCTTCAATTTGACTCATTTTACAAAGGTGCTTATTCCTGGAGTGAATATGCTGTTCTACTCAAGAGTAAGCAACTAAGCGAAATAAAGCCACGGAACGCTTATTTGCCTTCTATCTATGCATTCTGACACTCCAACAATGTTTTCTGCTTCAATTTGACTCATTTTACAAAGGTGCTTATTCCTGGAGTGAATATGCTGTTCTACTCAAGAGTAAGCAACTAAGCGAAATAAAGCCATGGAACGCTTATTTGCCTTCTATCTATGCATTCTGACACTCCAACAATGTTTTCTGCTTCAATTTGACTCATTTTACAAAGGTGCTTATTCCTGGAGTGAATATGCAGTTCTACTCAAGAGTAAGCAACTAAGCGAAATAAAGCCATGGAACGCTTATTTGCCTTCTATCTATGCATTCTGACACTCCAACAATGTTTTCTGCTTCAATTTGACTCATTTTACAAAGGTGCTTATTCCTGGAGTGAATATGCTGTTCTACTCAAGAGTAAGCAACTAAGCGAAATAAAGCCATGGAACGCTTATATGCTTTCTATCTATGCATTCTGACACTCCAACAATGTTTTCTGCTTCAATTTGACTCATTTTACAAAGGTGCTTATTCCTGGAGTGAATATGCAGTTCTACTCAAGAGTAAGCAACTAAGCGAAATGAAGCCACGGAACGCTTATTTGCCTTCTATCTATGCATTCTGACACTCCAACAATGTTTTCTGCTTCAATTTGACTCATTTTACAAAGGTGCTTATTCCTGGAGTGAATATGCTGTTCTACTCAAGAGTAAGCAACTAAGCGAAATAAAGCCATGGAACGCTTATTTGCCTTCTATCTATGCATTCTGACACTCCAACAATGTTTTCTGCTTCAATTTGACTCATTTTACAAAGGTGCTTATTCCTGGAGTGAATATGCAGTTCTACTCAAGAGTAAGCAACTAAGCGAAATGAAGCCACGGAACGCTTATTTGCCTTCTATCTATGCATTCTGACACTCCAACAATGTTTTCTGCTTCAATTTGACTCATTTTAAAAAGGTGCTTATTCCTGGAGTGAACATGCAGTTCTACTCAAGAGTAAGCAACTAAGCGAAATGAAGCCACGGAATGCTTATTTGCCTTCTATCTATGCATTCTGACACTCCAACAATGTTTTCTGCTTCAATTTGACTCATTTTACAAAGGTGCTTATTCCTTGAGTGAATATGCAGTTCTACTCAAGAGCAAGCAACTAAGCGAAATGAAGCCATAAAACGCTTATTTGCCTTCTATCTATGCAGTCTGACACTCCAACAATGTTTTCTGCTTCAATTTGACTCATTTTACAAAGGTGCTTATTCCTGGAGTGAATATGCAGTTCTACTCAAGAGTAAGCAACTAAGCGAAATGAAGCCACGGAACGCTTATTTGCCTTCTATCTATGCATTCTGACACTCCAACAATGTTTTCTGCTTCAATTTGACTCATTTTAAAAAGGTGCTTATTCCTGGAGTGAATATGCAGTTCTACTCAAGAGTAAGCAACTAAGCGAAATAAAGCCATGGAACGCTTATTTGCCTTCTATCTATGCATTCTGACACTCCAACAATGTTTTCTGCTTCAATTTGACTCATTTTACAAAGGTGCTTATTCCTGGAGTGAATATGCAGTTCTACGCAAGAGTAAGCAACTAAGCGAAATAAAGCCATGGAACGCTTATATGCTTTCTATCTATGCATTCTGACACTCCAACAAGTTTTCTGCTTGAATTTGACTCATTTTACAAAGGTGCTTATTCCTGGAGTGAAAATGCAGTTCTACTCAAGAGTAAGCAACTAAGCGAAATGAAGCCATAGAACGCTTATTTGCCTTCCATCTATGCATTCTGACACTCCAACAATGTTTTCTGCTTCAATTTGACTCATTTTACAAAGGTGCTTATTCCTGGAGTGAATATGCAGTTCTACTCAAGAGTAAGCAACTAAGCGAAATGAAGCCACGGAACGCTTATTTGCCTTCTATCTATGCATTCTGACACTCCAACAATGTTTTCTGCTTCAATTTGACTCATTTTACAAAGGTGCTTATTCCTGGAGTGAATATGCTGTTCTACTCAAGAGTAAGCAACTAAGCGAAATAAAGCCATGGAACGCTTATTTGCCTTCTATCTATGCATTCTGACACTCCAACAATGTTTTCTGCTTCAATTTGACTCATTTTACAAAGGTGCTTATTCCTGGAGTGAATATGCAGTTCTACTCAAGAGTAAGCAACTAAGCAAATAAAGCCATGGAACGCTTATTTGCCTTCTATCTATGCATTCTGACACTCCAACAATGTTTTCTGCTTCAATTTGACTCATTTTACAAAGGTGCTTATTCCTGGAGTGAATATGCTGTTCTACTCAAGAGTAAGCAACTAAGCGAAATAAAGCCATGGAACGCTTATATGCTTTCTATCTATGCATTCTGACACTCCAACAATGTTTTCTGCTTCAATTTGACTCATTTTACAAAGGTGCTTATTCCTGGAGTGAATATGCAGTTCTACTCAAGAGTAAGCAACTAAGCGAAATGAAGCCACGGAACGCTTATTTGCCTTCTATCTATGCATTCTGACACTCCAACAATGTTTTCTGCTTCAATTTGACTCATTTTACAAAGGTGCTTATTCCTGGAGTGAATATGCTGTTCTACTCAAGAGTAAGCAACTAAGCGAAATAAAGCCATGGAACGCTTATTTGCCTTCTATCTATGCATTCTGACACTCCAACAATGTTTTCTGCTTCAATTTGACTCATTTTACAAAGGTGCTTATTCCTGGAGTGAATATGCAGTTCTACTCAAGAGTAAGCAACTAAGCGAAATGAAGCCACGGAATGCTTATTTGCCTTCTATCTATGCATTCTGACACTCCAACAATGTTTTCTGCTTCAATTTGACTCATTTTAAAAAGGTGCTTATTCCTGGAGTGAACATGCAGTTCTACTCAAGAGTAAGCAACTAAGCGAAATGAAGCCACGGAATGCTTATTTGCCTTCTATCTATGCATTCTGACACTCCAACAATGTTTTCTGCTTCAATTTGACTCATTTTACAAAGGTGCTTATTCCTTGAGTGAATATGCAGTTCTACTCAAGAGCAAGCAACTAAGCGAAATGAAGCCATAAAACGCTTATTTGCCTTCTATCTATGCAGTCTGACACTCCAACAATGTTTTCTGCTTCAATTTGACTCATTTTACAAAGGTGCTTATTCCTGGAGTGAATATGCAGTTCTACTCAAGAGTAAGCAACTAAGCGAAATGAAGCCACGGAACGCTTATTTGCCTTCTATCTATGCATTCTGACACTCCAACAATGTTTTCTGCTTCAATTTGACTCATTTTAAAAAGGTGCTTATTCCTGGAGTGAATATGCAGTTCTACTCAAGAGTAAGCAACTAAGCGAAATAAAGCCATGGAACGCTTATTTGCCTTCTATCTATGCATTCTGACACTCCAACAATGTTTTCTGCTTCAATTTGACTCATTTTACAAAGGTGCTTATTCCTGGAGTGAATATGCAATTCTACTCAAGAGTAAGCAAATAAGCGAAATAAAGCCATGGAACGCTTATTTGCCTTCTATCTATGCAGTCTGACACTCCAACAATGTTTTCTGCTTCAATTTGACTCATTTTACAAAGGTGCTTATTCCTGGAGTGAATATGCAGTTCTACGGAAGAGTAAGCAACTAAGCGAAATAAAGCCATGGAACGCTTATATGCTTTCTATCTATGCATTCTGACACTCCAACAAGTTTTCTGCTTGAATTTGACTCATTTTTCAAAGGTGCTTATTCCTGGAGTGAAAATGCAGTTCTACTCAAGAGTAAGCAACTAAGCGAAATGAAGCCATAGAACGCTTATTTGCCTTCCATCTATGCATTCTGACACTCCAACAATGTTTTCTGCTTCAATTTGACTCATTTTACAAAGGTGCTTATTCCTGGAGTGAATATGCAGTTCTACTCAAGAGTAAGCAACTAAGCGAAATGAAGCCACGGAACGCTTATTTGCCTTCTATCTATGCATTCTGACACTCCAACAATGTTTTCTGCTTCAATTTGACTCATTTTACAAAGGTGCTTATTCCTGGAGTGAATATGCTGTTCTACTCAAGAGTAAGCAACTAAGCGAAATAAAGCCATGGAACGCTTATTTGCCTTCTATCTATGCATTCTGACACTCCAACAATGTTTTCTGCTTCAATTTGACTCATTTTACAAAGGTGCTTATTCCTGGAGTGAATATGCAGTTCTACTCAAGAGTAAGCAACTAAGCGAAATAAAGCCATGGAACGCTTATTTGCCTTCTATCTATGCATTCTGACACTCCAACAATGTTTTCTGCTTCAATTTGACTCATTTTACAAAGGTGCTTATTCCTGGAGTGAATATGCTGTTCTACTCAAGAGTAAGCAACTAAGCGAAATAAAGCCATGGAACGCTTATTTGCCTTCTATCTATGCATTCTGACACTCCAACAATGTTTTCTGCTTCAATTTGACTCATTTTACAAAGGTGCTTATTCCTGGAGTGAATATGCAGTTCTACTCAAGAGTAAGCAACTAAGCGAAATGAAGCCACGGAACGCTTATTTGCCTTCTATCTATGCATTCTGACACTCCAACAATGTTTTCTGCTTCAATTTGACTCATTTTACAAAGGTGCTTATTCCTGGAGTGAATATGCAGTTCTACTCAAGAGTAAGCAACTAAGCGAAATGAAGCCACGGAACGCTTATTTGCCTTCTATCTATGCATTCTGACACTCCAACAATGTTTTCTGCTTCAATTTGACTCATTTTAAAAAGGTGCTTATTCCTGGAGTGAACATGCAGTTCTACTCAAGAGTAAGCAACTAAGCGAAATGAAGCCACGGAATGCTTATTTGCCTTCTATCTATGCATTCTGACACTCCAACAATGTTTTCTGCTTCAATTTGACTCATTTTACAAAGGTGCTTATTCCTTGAGTGAATATGCAGTTCTACTCAAGAGCAAGCAACTAAGCGAAATGAAGCCATAAAACGCTTATTTGCCTTCTATCTATGCAGTCTGACACTCCAACAATGTTTTCTGCTTCAATTTGACTCATTTTACAAAGGTGCTTATTCCTGGAGTGAATATGCAGTTCTACTCAAGAGTAAGCAACTAAGCGAAATGAAGCCACGGAACGCTTATTTGCCTTCTATCTATGCATTCTGACACTCCAACAATGTTTTCTGCTTCAATTTGACTCATTTTAAAAAGGTGCTTATTCCTGGAGTGAATATGCTGTTCTACTCAAGAGTAAGCAACTAAGCGAAATAAAGCCATGGAACGCTTATTTGCCTTCTATCTATGCATTCTGACACTCCAACAATGTTTTCTGCTTCAATTTGACTCATTTTACAAAGGTGCTTATTCCTGGAGTGAATATGCAATTCTACTCAAGAGTAAGCAACTAAGCGAAATAAAGCCATGGAACGCTTATTTGCCTTCTATCTATGCATTCTGACACTCCAACAATGTTTTCTGCTTCAATTTGACTCATTTTACAAAGGTGCTTATTCCTGGAGTGAATATGCAGTTCTACTCAAGAGTAAGCAACTAAGCGAAATGAAGCCACGGAACGCTTATTTGCCTTCTATCTATGCATTCTGACACTCCAACAATGTTTTCTGCTTCAATTTGACTCATTTTAAAAAGGTGCTTATTCCTGGAGTGAACATGCAGTTCTACTCAAGAGTAAGCAACTAAGCGAAATGAAGCCACGGAATGCTTATTTGCCTTCTATCTATTCATTCTGACACTCCAACAATGTTTTCTGCTTCAATTTGACTCATTTTACAAAGGTGCTTATTCCTTGAGTGAATATGCAGTTCTACTCAAGAGCAAGCAACTAAGCGAAATGAAGCCATAGAACGCTTATTTGCCTTCTATCTATGCAGTCTGACACTCCAACAATGTTTTCTGCTTCAATTTGACTCATTTTACAAAGGTGCTTATTCCTGGAGTGAATATGCAATTCTACTCAAGAGTAAGCAAATAAGCGAAATAAAGCCATGGAACGCTTATTTGCCTTCTATCTATGCATTCTGACACTCCAACAATGTTTTCTGCTTCAATTTGACTCATTTTACAAAGGTGCTTATTCCTGGAGTGAATATGCAGTTCTACTCAAGAGTAAGCATCTAAGCGAAATGAAGCCACGGAACGCTTATTTGCCTTCTATCTATGCATTCTGACACTCCAACAATGTTTTCTGCTTCAATTTGACTCATTTTAAAAAGGTGCTTATTCCTGGAGTGAACATGCAGTTCTACTCAAGAGTAAGCAACTAAGCGAAATGAAGCCACGGAATGCTTATTTGCCTTCTATCTATGCATTCTGACACTCCAACAATGTTTTCTGCTTCAATTTGACTCATTTTACAAAGGTGCTTATTCCTTGAGTGAATATGCAGTTCTACTCAAGAGCAAGCAACTAAGCGAAATGAAGCCATAAAACGCTTATTTGCCTTCTATCTATGCAGTCTGACACTCCAACAATGTTTTCTGCTTCAATTTGACTCATTTTACAAAGGTGCTTATTCCTGGAGTGAATATGCAGTTCTACGCAAGAGTAAGCAACTAAGCGAAATAAAGCCATGGAACGCTTATATGCTTTCTATCTATGCATTCTGACACTCCAACAAGTTTTCTGCTTCAATTTGACTCATTTTACAAAGGTGCTTATTCCTGGAGTGAAAATGCAGTTCTACTCAAGAGTAAGCAACTAAGCGAAATGAAGCCATAGAACGCTTATTTGCCTTCCATCTATGCATTCTGACACTCCAACAATGTTTTCTGCTTCAATTTGACTCATTTTACAAAGGTGCTTATTCCTGGAGTGAATATGCAGTTCTACTCAAGAGTAAGCAACTAAGCGAAATGAAGCCACGGAACGCTTATTTGCCTTCTATCTATGCATTCTGACACTCCAACAATGTTTTCTGCTTCAATTTGACTCATTTTACAAAGGTGCTTATTCCTGGAGTGAATATGCAATTCTACTCAAGAGTAAGCAAATAAGTGAAATAAAGCCATGGAACGCTTATTTGCCTTCTATCTATGCATTCTGACACTCCAACAATGTTTTCTGCTTCAATTTGACTCATTTTACAAAGGTGCTTATTCCTGGAGTGAATATGCAGTTCTACTCAAGAGTAAGCAACTAAGCGAAATGAAGCCACGGAACGCTTATTTGCCTTCTATCTATGCATTCTGACACTCCAACAATGTTTTCTGCTTCAATTTGACTCATTTTAAAAAGGTGCTTATTCCTGGAGTGAATATGCTGTTCTACTCAAGAGTAAGCAACTAAGCGAAATAAAGCCACGGAACGCTTATTTGCCTTCTATCTATGCATTCTGACACTCCAACAATGTTTTCTGCTTCAATTTGACTCATTTTAAAAAGGTGCTTATTCCTGGAGTGAATATGCTGTTCTACTCAAAAGTAAGCAACTAAGCGAAATAAAGCGATGGAACGCTTATTTGCCTTCTATATATGCATTCTGACACTCCAACAATGTTTTCTGCTTCAATTTGACTCATTTTACAAAGGTGCTTATTCCTGGAGTGAATATGCAGTTCTACGCAAGAGTAAGCAACTAAGCGAAATAAAGCCATGGAACGCTTATATGCTTTCTATCTATGCATTCTGACACTCCAACAAGTTTTCTGCTTGAATTTGACTCATTTTACAAAGGTGCTTATTCCTGGAGTGAAAATGCAGTTCTACTCAAGAGTAAGCAACTAAGCGAAATGAAGCCATAGAACGCTTATTTGCCTAGCATCTATGCATTCTGACACTCCAACAATGTTTTCTGCTTCAATTTGACTCATTTTACAAAGGTGCTTATTCCTGGAGTGAATATGCAGTTCTACTCAAGAGTAAGCAACTAAGCGAAATGAAGCCACGGAACGCTTATTTGCCTTCTATCTATGCATTCTGACACTCCAACAATGTTTTCTGCTTCAATTTGACTCATTTTACAAAGGTGCTTATTCCTGGAGTGAATATGCTTTTCTACTCAAGAGTAAGCAACTAAGCGAAATAAAGCCATGGAACGCTTATTTGCCTTCTATCTATGCATTCTGACACTCCAACAATGTTTTCTGCTTCAATTTGACTCATTTTACAAAGGTGCTTATTCCTGGAGTGAATATGCAGTTCTACTCAAGAGTAAGCAACTAAGCGAAATAAAGCCATGGAACGCTTATTTGCCTTCTATCTATGCATTCTGACACTCCAACAATGTTTTCTGCTTCAATTTGACTCATTTTACAAAGGTGCTTATTCCTGGAGTGAATATGCAATTCTACTCAAGACTAAGCAAATAAGCGAAATAAAGCCATGGAACGCTTATTTGCCTTCTATCTATGCATTCTGACACTCCAACAATGTTTTCTGCTTCAATTTGACTCATTTTACAAAGGTGCTTATTCCTGGAGTGAATATGCTGTTCTACTCAAGAGTAAGCAACTAAGCGAAATAAAGCCATGGAACGCTTATTTGCCTTCTATCTATGCATTCTGACACTCCAACAATGTTTTCTGCTTCAATTTGACTCATTTTACAAAGGTGCTTATTCCTGGAGTGAATATGCAATTCTACTCAAGAGTAAGCAAATAAGCGAAATAAAGCCATGGAACGCTTATTTGCCTTCTATCTATGCATTCTGGCACTCCAACAATGTTTTCTGCTTCAATTTGACTCATTTTACAAAGGTGCTTATTCCTGGAGTGAATATGCAGTTCTACTCAAGAGTAAGCAACTAAGCGAAATGAAGCCACGGAACGCTTATTTGCCTTCTATCTATGCATTTTGACACTCCAACAATGTTTTCTGCTTCAATTTGACTCATTTTACAAAGGTGCTTATTCCTGGAGTGAATATGCTGTTCTACTCAAGAGTAAGCAACTAAGCGAAATAAAGCCATGGAACGCTTATTTGCCTTCTATCTATGCATTCTGACACTCCAACAATGTTTTCTGCTTCAATTTGACTCATTTTACAAAGGTGCTTATTCCTGGAGTGAATATGCAGTTCTACTCAAGAGTAAGCAACTAAGCGAAATAAAGCCATGGAACGCTTATTTGCCTTCTATCTATGCATTCTGACACTCCAACAATGTTTTCTGCTTCAATTTGACTCATTTTACAAAGGTGCTTATTCCTGGAGTGAATATGCAATTCTACTCAAGAGTAAGCAAATAAGCGAAATAAAGCCATGGAACGCTTATTTGCCTTCTATCTATGCATTCTGACACTCCAACAATGTTTTCTGCTTCAATTTGACTCATTTTACAAAGGTGCTTATTCCTGGAGTGAATATGCAGTTCTACTCAAGAGTAAGCAACTAAGCGAAATGAAGCCACGGAACGCTTATTTGCCTTCTATCTATGCATTCTGACACTCCAACAATGTTTTCTGCTTCAATTTGACTCATTTTAAAAAGGTGCTTATTCCTGGAGTGAATATGCTGTTCTACTCAAGAGTAAGCAACTAAGCGAAATAAAGCCATGGAACGCTTATTTGCCTTCTATCTATGCATTCTGACACTCCAACAATGTTTTCTGCTTCAATTTGACTCATTTTACAAAGGTGCTTATTCCTGAATATGCAGTTCTACTCAAGAGTAAGCAACTAAGCGAAATAAAGCCATGGAACGCTTATTTGCCTTCTATCTATGCATTCTGACACTCCAACAATGTTTTCTGCTTCAATTTGACTCATTTTACAAAGGTGCTTATTCCTGGAGTGAATATGCAATTCTACTCAAGAGTAAGCAAATAAGCGAAATAAAGCCATGGAACGCTTATTTGCCTCCTATCTATGCATTCTGACACTCCAACAATGTTTTCTGCTTCAATTTGACTCATTTTACAAAGGTGCTTATTCCTGGAGTGAATATGCAGTTCTACTCAAGAGTAAGCAACTAAGCGAAATGAAGCCACGGAACGCTTATGTGCCTTCTGTCTATGCATTCTGACACTCCAACAATGTTTTCTGCTTCAATTTGACTCATTTTAAAAAGGTGCTTATTCCTGGAGTGAACATGCAGTTCTACTCAAGAGTAAGCAACTAAGCGAAATGAAGCCACGGAACGCTTATTTGCCTTCTATCTATGCATTCTGACACTCCAACAATGTTTTCTGCTTCAATTTGACTCATTTTACAAAGGTGCTTATTCCTGGAGTGAATATGCAGTTCTACTCAAGAGCAAGCAACTAAGCGAAATGAAGCCATAGAACGCTTATTTGCCTTCTATCTATGCAGTCTGACACTCCAACAATGTTTTCTGCTTCAATTTGACTCATTTTACAAAGGTGCTTATTCCTGGAGTGAATATGCAGTTCTACGCAAGAGTAAGCAACTAAGCGAAATAAAGCCATGGAACGCTTATTTGCCTTCTATCTATGCATTCTGAAACTCCAACAATGTTTTCTGCTTCAATTTGACTCATTTTACAAAGGTGCTTATTCCTGGAGTGAATATGCAATTCTACTCAAGAGTAAGCAACTAAGCGAAATGAAGCCACGAAACGCTTATGTACCTTCTATCTATGCATTCTGACACTCCAACAAGTTTTCTGCTTGAATTTGACTCATTTTACAAAGGTGCTTATTCCTGGAGTGAATATGCAATTCTACTCAAGAGTAAGCAACTAAGCGAAATGAAGCCATAGAACGCTTATTTGCCTTCTATCTATGCAGTCTGACACTCCAACAATGTTTTCTGCTTCAATTTGACTCATTTTACAAAGGTGCTTATTCCTGGAGTGAATATGCAATTCTACTCAAGAGTAAGCAACTAAGCAAAATGAAGCCACGAAACGCTTATGTACCTTCTATCTATGCATTCTGACACTCCAACAAGTTTTCTGCTTGAATTTGACTCATTTTACAAAGGTGCTTATTCCTGGAGTGAAAATGCAGTTCTACTCAAGAGTAAGCAACTAAGCGAAATGAAGCCATAGAACGCTTATTTGCCTTCCATCTATGCATTCTGACACTCCAACAATGTTCTCTGCTTCAATTTGACTCATTTTACAAAGGTGCTTATTCCTGGAGTGAATATGCAATTCTACTCAAGAGTAAGCAAATAAGCGAAATAAAGCCATGGAACGCTTATTTGCCTCCTATCTATGCATTCTGACACTCCAACAAGTTTTCTGCTTGAATTTGACTCATTTTACAAAGGTGCTTATTCCTGGAGTGAATATGCAATTCTACTCAAGAGTAAGCAACTAAGCGAAATGAAGCCATAGAACGCTTATTTGCCTTCTATCTATGCAGTCTGACACTCCAACAATGTTTTCTGCTTCAATTTGACTCATTTTACAAAGGTGCTTATTCCTGGAGTGAATATGCAATTCTACTCAAGAGTAAGCAACTAAGCAAAATGAAGCCACGAAACGCTTATGTACCTTCTATCTATGCATTCTGACACTCCAACAAGTTTTCTGCTTGAATTTGACTCATTTTACAAAGGTGCTTATTCCTGGAGTGAAAATGCAGTTCTACTCAAGAGTAAGCAACTAAGCGAAATGAAGCCATAGAACGCTTATTTGCCTTCCATCTATGCATTCTGACACTCCAACAATGTTCTCTGCTTCAATTTGACTCATTTTACAAAGGTGCTTATTCCTGGAGTGAATATGCAATTCTACTCAAGAGTAAGCAAATAAGCGAAATAAAGCCATGGAACGCTTATTTGCCTCCTATCTATGCATTCTGACACTCCAACAATGTTTTCTGCTTCAATTTGACTCATTTTACAAAGGTGCTTATTCCTGGAGTGAATATGCAGTTCTACTCAAGAGTAAGCAACTAAGCGAAATGAAGCCACGGAACGCTTATTTGCCTTCTATCTATGCATTCTGACACTCCAACAATGTTTTCTGCTTCAATTTGACTCATTTTAAAAAGGTGCTTATTCCTGGAGTGAACATGCAGTTCTACTCAAGAGTAAGCAACTAAGCGAAATGAAGCCACGGAATGCTTATTTGCCTTCTATCTATGCATTCTGACACTCCAACAATGTTTTCTGCTTCAATTTGACTCATTTTACAAAGGTGCTTATTCCTGGAGTGAATATGCAGTTCTACTCAAGAGCAAGCAACTAAGCGAAATGAAGCCATAGAACGCTTATTTGCCTTCTATCTATGCAGTCTGACACTCCAACAATGTTTTCTGCTTCAATTTGACTCATTTTACAAAGGTGCTTATTCCTGGAGTGAATATGCAGTTCTACGCAAGAGTAAGCAACTAAGCGAAATAAAGCCATGGAACGCTTATATGCTTTCTATCTATGCATTCTGACACTCCAACAAGTTTTCTGCTTGAATTTGACTCATTTTACAAAGGTGCTTATTCCTGGAGTGAAAATGCAGTTCTACTCAAGAGTAAGCAACTAAGCGAAATGAAGCCATAGAACGCTTATTTGCCTTCCATCTATGCATTCTGACACTCCAACAATGTTTTCTGCTTCAATTTGACTCATTTTACAAAGGTGCTTATTCCTGGAGTGAATATGCAGTTCTACTCAAGAGTAAGCAACTAAGCGAAATGAAGCCACGGAAGGCTTATTTGCCTTCTATCTATGCATTCTGATACTCCAACAATGTTTTCTGCTTCAATTTGACTCATTTTACAAAGGTGCTTATTCCTGGAGTGAATATGCTGTTCTACTCAAGAGTAAGCAACTAAGCGAAATAAAGCCATGGAACGCTTATTTGCCTTCTATCTATGCATTCTGACACTCCAACAATGTTTTCTGCTTCAATTTGACTCATTTTACAAAGGTGCTTATTCCTGGAGTGAATATGCAGTTCTACTCAAGAGTAAGCAACTAAGCGAAATGAAGCCACGGAACGCTTACTTGCCTTCTATCTATGCATTTTGACACTCCAACAATGTTTTCTGCTTCAATTTGACTCATTTTACAAAGGTGCTTATTCCTGGAGTGAATATGCTGTTCTACTCAAGAGTAAGCAACTAAGCGAAATAAAGCCATGGAACGCTTATTTGCCTTCTATCTATGCATTCTGACACTCCAACAATGTTTTCTGCTTCAATTTGACTCATTTTACAAAGGTGCTTATTCCTGGAGTGAATATGCAGTTCTACTCAAGAGTAAGCAACTAAGCGAAATGAAGCCACGGAACGCTTATTTGCCTTCTATCTATGCATTCTGACACTCCAACAATGTTTTCTGCTTCAATTTGACTCATTTTAAAAAGGTGCTTATTCCTGGAGTGAACATGCAGTTCTACTCAAGAGTAAGCAACTAAGCGAAATGAAGCCACGGAATGCTTATTTGCCTTCTATCTATGCATTCTGACACTCCAACAATGTTTTCTGCTTCAATTTGACTCATTTTACAAAGGTGCTTATTCCTGGAGTGAATATGCAGTTCTACTCAAGAGCAAGCAACTAAGCGAAATGAAGCCATAGAACGCTTATTTGCCTTCTATCTATGCAGTCTGACACTCCAACAATGTTTTCTGCTTCAATTTGACTCATTTTACAAAGGTGCTTATTCCTGGAGTGAATATGCAGTTCTACGCAAGAGTAAGCAACTAAGCGAAATAAAGCCATGGAACGCTTATATGCTTTCTATCTATGCATTCTGACACTCCAACAAGTTTTCTGCTTGAATTTGACTCATTTTACAAAGGTGCTTATTCCTGGAGTGAAAATGCAGTTCTACTCAAGAGTAAGCAACTAAGCGAAATGAAGCCATAGAACGCTTATTTGCCTTCCATCTATGCATTCTGACACTCCAACAATGTTTTCTGCTTCAATTTGACTCATTTTACAAAGGTGCTTATTCCTGGAGTGAATATGCAGTTCTACTCAAGAGTAAGCAACTAAGCGAAATGAAGCCACGGAACGCTTATTTGCCTTCTATCTATGCATTCTGATACTCCAACAATGTTTTCTGCTTCAATTTGACTCATTTTACAAAGGTGCTTATTCCTGGAGTGAATATGCTGTTCTACTCAAGAGTAAGCAACTAAGCGAAATAAAGCCATGGAACGCTTATTTGCCTTCTATCTATGCATTCTGACACTCCAACAATGTTTTCTGCTTCAATTTGACTCATTTTACAAAGGTGCTTATTCCTGGAGTGAATATGCAGTTCTACTCAAGAGTAAGCAACTAAGCGAAATGAAGCCACGGAACGCTTATTTGCCTTCTATCTATGCATTTTGACACTCCAACAATGTTTTCTGCTTCAATTTGACTCATTTTACAAAGGTGCTTATTCCTGGAGTGAATATGCTGTTCTACTCAAGAGTAAGCAACTAAGCGAAATAAAGCCATGGAACGCTTATTTGCCTTCTATCTATGCATTCTGACACTCCAACAATGTTTTCTGCTTCAATTTGACTCATTTTACAAAGGTGCTTATTCCTGGAGTGAATATGCAGTTCTACTCAAGAGTAAGCAACTAAGCGAAATAAAGCCATGGAACGCTTATTTGCCTTCTATCTATGCATTCTGACACTCCAACAATGTTTTCTGCTTCAATTTGACTCATTTTACAAAGGTGCTTATTCCTGGAGTGAATATGCAGTTCTACTCAAGAGTAAGCAACTAAGCGAAATAAAGCCATGGAACGCTTATTTGCCTTCTATCTATGCATTCTGACACTCCAACAATGTTTTCTGCTTCAATTTGACTCATTTTACAAAGGTGCTTATTCCTGGAGTGAATATGCAATTCTACTCAAGAGTAAGCAAATAAGCGAAATAAAGCCATGGAACGCTTATTTGCCTTCTATCTATGCATTCTGACACTCCAACAATGTTTTCTGCTTCAATTTGACTCATTTTACAAAGGTGCTTATTCCTGGAGTGAATATGCAGTTCTACTCAAGAGTAAGCAACTAAGCGAAATGAAGCCACGGAACGCTTATTTGCCTTCTATCTATGCATTCTGACACTCCAACAATGTTTTCTGCTTCAATTTGACTCATTTTAAAAAGGTGCTTATTCCTGGAGTGAATATGCTGTTCTACTCAAGAGTAAGCAACTAAGCGAAATAAAGCCATGGAACGCTTATTTGCCTTCTATCTATGCATTCTGACACTCCAACAATGTTTTCTGCTTCAATTTGACTCATTTTACAAAGGTGCTTATTCCTGGAGTGAATATGCAGTTCTACTCAAGAGTAAGCAACTAAGCGAAATAAAGCCATGGAACGCTTATTTGCCTTCTATCTATGCATTCTGACACTCCAACAATGTTTTCTGCTTCAATTTGACTCATTTTACAAAGGTGCTTATTCCTGGAGTGAATATGCAATTCTACTCAAGAGTAAGCAAATAAGCGAAATAAAGCCATGGAACGCTTATTTGCCTCCTATCTATGCATTCTGACACTCCAACAATGTTTTCTGCTTCAATTTGACTCATTTTACAAAGGTGCTTATTCCTGGAGTGAATATGCAGTTCTACTCAAGAGTAAGCAACTAAGCGAAATGAAGCCACGGAACGCTTATTTGCCTTCTATCTATGCATTCTGACACTCCAACAATGTTTTCTGCTTCAATTTGACTCATTTTAAAAAGGTGCTTATTCCTGGAGTGAACATGCAGTTCTACTCAAGAGTAAGCAACTAAGCGAAATGAAGCCACGGAACGCTTATTTGCCTTCTATCTATGCATTCTGACACTCCAACAATGTTTTCTGCTTCAATTTGACTCATTTTACAAAGTTGCTTATTCCTGGAGTGAATATGCAGTTCTACTCAAGAGCAAGCAACTAAGCGAAATGAAGCCATAGAACGCTTATTTGCCTTCTATCTATGCAGTCTGACACTCCAACAATGTTTTCTGCTTCAATTTGACTCATTTTACAAAGGTGCTTATTCCTGGAGTGAATATGCAGTTCTACGCAAGAGTAAGCAACTAAGCGAAATAAAGCCATGGAACGCTTATATGCTTTCTATCTATGCATTCTGACACTCCAACAAGTTTTCTGCTTGAATTTGACTCATTTTACAAAGGTGCTTATTCCTGGAGTGAAAATGCAGTTCTACTCAAGAGTAAGCAACTAAGCGAAATGAAGCCATAGAACGCTTATTTGCCTTCCATCTATGCATTCTGACACTCCAACAATGTTTTCTGCTTCAATTTGACTCATTTTACAAAGGTGCTTATTCCTGGAGTGAATATGCAATTCTACTCAAGAGTAAGCAAATAAGCGAAATAAAGCCATGGAACGCTTATTTGCCTTCTATCTATGCATTCTGACACTCCAACAATGTTTTCTGCTTCAATTTGACTCATTTTACAAAGGTGCTTATTCCTGGAGTGAATATGCAGTTCTACTCAAGAGTAAGCAACTAAGCGAAATGAAGCCACGGAACGCTTATTTGCCTTCTATCTATGCATTCTGACACTCCAACAATGTTTTCTGCTTCAATTTGACTCATTTTAAAAAGGTGCTTATTCCTGGAGTGAACATGCAGTTCTACTCAAGAGTAAGCAACTAAGCGAAATGAAGCCACGGAATGCTTATTTGCCTTCTATCTATGCATTCTGACACTCCAACAATGTTTTCTGCTTCAATTTGACTCATTTTACAAAGGTGCTTATTCCTGGAGTGAATATGCAGTTCTACTCAAGAGCAAGCAACTAAGCGAAATGAAGCCATAGAACGCTTATTTGCCTTCTATCTATGCAGTCTGACACTCCAACAATGTTTTCTGCTTCAATTTGACTCATTTTACAAAGGTGCTTATTCCTGGAGTGAATATGCAGTTCTACGCAAGAGTAAGCAACTAAGCGAAATAAAGCCATGTGTCAGAGGGCCTGGTATGGCTACTCTAGAGTAACGACTCCAGCATGGTCTTTTAAGGCTTTTATTAAGTGCTGACTATTTACAGTGTTCAGAGCAGTAAAAATGCATCCTTAAGGTGAGGTGTCAGAACTCCCGAATGGCGATTGGCGCGTTTTCTTCCAGCACCACAACTTTGGCAGACCCAACCTCTTCCCCCTACGTTTGCGTCGCAATTCGGGAGTTGGGGGGATTGGCCTCCCCCCCGTGCGTCCAACTTCCTGTCCCACCTGAGGCATGGGCTCCACAACCCTGCCTGAGCCTCGGACACCACTTCCTGACTCTCCGCTGGAGGCAGAGCTCTCCTTACTCTCTCCAGCGCTTGGTGATGGGCTGGAACTTAAGATGGGAGGGACTTCCCTGTATCCCTTGTCCCTCACATCCACCCCCCTCCCAGGCTCCTCTCTCCTCCTCCCCAGTGGCTCTCTGCTTGCTGGGGACGAGTGAAATCCCAAGAAGTCTGTGGCATCCGAGCCTGTGGGTGTGAAAATTTCCCCCCAATCCTGCGATCTCTCTCCTTCCCCCTGAGAAGACGGAAATCCCAAGAAGTCAGTGGCATCAGAGCTGGTGGGAGTAAAAATGTTCTGCCAGTCCTCTCCTGCCTCTGACGTCGTTGACCTCGGTGAAACCCACACCTCTTCTTCCGTGTCCTCAAATTCCGCTTCCCATCTCCATGGGGAGCTGCTGCCTGCTATCCCTTCCTCCTGCTCCTCCCCCTCTCCCTCCCTTTCCATGTGCCAGGGCTTGGGCCTGTGGGGGAACAGGGCGTGGAATTCTTCCACTAAAAATTCCTCAGGTACTTCCGTGGCCGGTATCCACTCATTGTGGGATGGCGGAGTGTCCTCCCATGCTATCAGGTACTCCAGTCCTCTCACCCCTCTCCTTGAGTCTAAAATCTCAGTTGCCTCATTGAGCTGTCGGGCGTTTCCCGTCTCCCCCCCTCCCTCTGGAGGCTGATCGCTGTCCCTGAACCTGGTACTTTCCCTGTACGGCGACAGCAGTGATCTATGAAACACTGGGTGCACTCTCATGTCCTCCGGCAGTGCTAGCCTGAAGGCTACCGGGTTGACCTGTTGCGTGACCGTGAAGGGGCCCAGCCTCCTGTGTGCTAACTTTCTGCATCGCCCCCTGGTGGGAAGACCTTCCGAGGATAACCAAACCTTGTCCCCTACCCTTATGACCTCTCCCGGCCGCCTGTGGCGATCTGCCCCCTTCTTATACGCTTCCTTGGCCCTCTCCAAGTGTTCTCTGAGCTGTTGGTGCACCGTCTCCAGGTCCTCTGCCCACTCCTCGGCCTGTGGGCCCTCTTCCTCCTCCTCCCCCTCCCTCTCCGGGAAAGATCTGAGGTCGCGCCCATAGTTGGCCTTAAAGGGCGACACCCCTGTGGAGACGTGCACCGCATTGTTGTAGGCAAATTCTGCCAGTGGCAGGCGATCCACCCAGTCCGTTTGCCTCTGGCTGACGTAACATCTCAGGTACTGCTGCAGAATGGCGTTGACCCGCTCCGCCTGTCCATTGGTCTGCGGGTGCCGAGCCGTCGACAAGCTGACCTCCACCTGCAGGAGGTTCATGAGCCGTCGCCAGAACCTGGAAACAAATTGGCGGCCACGATCCGAAATAACTCTTAAAGGCAATCCATGCAGTCGGAATACGTGGTCCACAAACAGTTTGGCCGTCTCTTCTGCCGAGACCGCCCTGGCACACGGTATAAAGTGGCACATTTTGGACATGAGGTCCACCACCACCAACACTGCGGTCTTGCCCCTGGACGACGGCAGGTCTGTGATGAAGTCCATGGACACTACTTCCCACGGCCTGTGCGGTGTGGCTAATGGCTCCAGCAAACCTGCTGGTGGCGCTCTGACCACCTTTGCTCGCTGGCAGGTGTCACATCCCCTGACATAATCCCGAACATCCTCCCGCACCCCTGGCCACCAGAAGTGTCTCATGACTAGGTGAGTGGTTTTGTCCCTTCCGAAATGACCCGCCGTTGGGTTGTCGTGCATCTGCTTGAGAACCTTACCTCTCAGCTGTTTGGTCGGGAGGTACAGGGCTCCCCTGTAAAAAAGCAAACCCCTCTTCTCCTCAAAGTCTTTGGCCTGCTCCCTCCCCCCTCTCAGGTCTCTGAAGATGCGGGTGGCAAATTCATCCGCTGCCGTCAGTGCTGTGAGTTCTGCCTCGCTCACCACTGCTGCACCGCATGACCATGCAGATGGGGGGAAAACGTGCCTGGGTGCTGGTGGCAACTCCTCCTCCATGTACTCTGGCTTGCGGGAGAGGGCATCCGCCCTGACGTTCTGCTCCCCCGGGATGTAGTGGATGGAGAAGTTGAAGTTCGAGAAGAACTCTGCCCACCGTATCTGCCGCTGGTTGAGCACCCTGGCCGTTCTCCAGAACTCCAGGTTCTTGTGGTCTGTGCACACCTGGATGGGGTGCTTGGCGCCCACCAGGAAGTGTCGCCAGTGCTGGAACGCCGCGTGGATCGCGAGAAGTTCCCTATCAAACACTGTGTAGTTGCGTTCAGGCTGGGTCAGCTTCCTGGAGAAGAAGGCACAGGGTCTCCACTCTCTGTTGGCGTCCAGTTGCAACAGAATCGCTCCCACAGCTTTATCAGAAGCATCTGTCTCCAGGCGTAGGGGCGCATCCTGCACCACGTGGAACAGGTGCTGGTCTGACGCGAACACCCTCTTGAGGCTTTCGAACGCTGCTTGTGCCTCTGGTGTCCACCTGAACTTCTGCTTGCCTCTCAGGCAGTCGGTGATGGGAGCCGTGACCCGAGAGAAGTTCTGGATGAACTTCCTGTAGAAGTTAGCGAAGCCTAGTAGTCGTTGGGCATCTTTGCGCGTCCTGGGGCTGTGCCAGTCCAGGATGGTCTGCACCTTGTCCTTGTCCATTGCCAGTCCCTTGTCTGACAGCTTGTAGCCCAAGAAGTCCACCTCCTTGGTGTGAAACTTGCACTTCTCCAGCTTCACATACAGGTGGTTGTCCTTCAGGCGCTGCAACACCTCCCTGACATCCTTCACATGCTGCACTGGGTCATTGGAATAGATAAGGATGTCATCCAGAAAGACCAGGCAGTTCTTGAAGAGGAGGGACCCCAGGACGTGGTGCATGAAGGCCTGGAAGCAGGCTGAGCCCCCTTGCAACCCGAAGGGCATCACCAGATATTCAAAAGAGCCCAGAGGCGTGAACATCGTGGTCTTCCATTCATCGCCTTCCCGGATCCTGATCAAGTTGTACGCCCCCCTCAGGTCTAGCTTGGTGAAAATCTTGCCCCTGCGTGCCGCTGTCAGGAGATCATCCACTCTGGGCATGGGGAAAGCCACTGGCTCTGTCACCGAATTCAGCCGTCTAAAATCCACCACCAGGCGGCGCTGTTGCGTGTCTTTCTTGTCCACCCAGAAGACCGGGCTGCCCCCTGCTGCCTTGCTTTCTCTGATGAACCCCCGCTTGAGGTTCTTGTCGATGAAAGCGCGCAGATCCTCCAGTTCCTGGTCTGACATGGCGTACAGCTTGGCTGGGGGTATAGTTGCCCCCGGCACCAGGTTGATCTGGCAGTCAAAAGGCCTGTGTGGGGGTAGGTGGTCGGACTCCGCTTCGCTGAAGACCTCCTGCAGGTCCCAGTACGGCTTGGGTATCGCCTCACCCCCTTTGACGTGCATGGTGGCCACCGTGGCTATCGGAGGCCCCTCCCCAGGTTGGTGCTGCATGCAATGTTCCAGACAAAAGTCCGACCCAAACGTGATGCATCTCTGGTGCCAACTTATGGAAGGGTCGTGGCGCGCCAGCCAGCTCATTCCCAAAACGATGGGGGGGTCTGAGATGGTCGTGACGTTGAAAGCCAGTGTCTCTGAGTGCCTTCCCACCGTCATTCTCATGGGGGGGGTTTGATGAGTGATGGCCCCTCCCAGCAACTCTCTGCCATCAATGGTGGCCACATGCAGGGGAAAATCCAGCTGCAGAAGTTGGATTTGGTGCTCTTCTGCAAAGTTTCTCGAGAAGAAGTTGGCAGATGCCCCACTGTCAATTAAGGCGAGGACTGACAGGGGGTAGCCATTTGGGAGCGTCAGCGTGACTTCTAGAACCACTCCTGCTCTGGGAGGGGTGGGCTGGCTCTGCTCCTCTCTGTGCGGGTGGGCGGGCTGGGGCTGTTCACTGCTGACTGTGCCTGGCTGCTGCCCCTTGTCTCCTGCAGCCAGGCTGTCTCGTTTCCCTGCTGTGGTGCTACGTCAGTGGGGGAAGGTACAACCGTTCCCGCCTTTCCTTGCCACTCCCTGCGATGAGGGCAGTCTCTGACGCGATGCCGGGGGGAGTTGCAGAGAAAGCAATTCCCTCCTCTTCCCTCCTTGCGTTTTGGCGCCGCCGGGGTTTGAAAAGCCCGCGCGCGCGCTCCCCCGATCTCCATCGGTTCCGGCTCTGGGCTTGGTCTGGGCGGGTCTGGGGGCGGTCCCTGGGGTGGGTTTTGGTGATGTGGTCTGTCCTGAGAGCGTGGGAACCAAGGTTTTGCTGCGCGCGTCGCTTGTTTGTCATACCATCTGGATTCCTGCCTCACCCCCACCGCTAGCGCCGCTTTGCTGAGCTGATCCATAGTCTGCGGTCTAGGACCTCTTGCCAGCTCATCCTTAACGTCTGCATGCAAACCTAGGTAGAAGGCTGATTTCACTGGCTCACTGTTCAGATCCCACCCCAGTTTGTGCACCAGCATGGTGAATTTCGCCCAGTAGTCTCTAACTGTCGATTTTCCTTGTGTTAGGTCATGAAGCTCCTGTTTAGTGGCCTCCATTTCACTGTCGCTAGCGTACATTAATTTTAAAGCTTCTAGAAATAAAGTTGCGTTCTTCATGCAAGGATTTTTTTGCGCGATGAGCGGTCTTACCCATTCCCGGGCGGCCCCCGTCAAATGCTCTATGATAAAGTAGACTCTGTGCGCGTCATCTGGGAATTCTGCTGCATGCAATTCCAGCGCATAATTTATCTCAGTCTCGAATCCGAGGTACTCCCTCGGGTCTCCGCTGAACTTGGTGACTAGGCTCTGTCCCCTTCTCACTTGGACTAGCTGCGGCTGGGGTGCCCCCCCACCTCTAGCGGCTTTCTCCTCTTCCAACTTTTTCTGCAGGTCTAATACCATCACCCTTAGCTGTTTCTCAGTCTCCTCTTTTGTCCTCACCTGGTCCACCAGCTTGTTCAGCTCCTCCTGCGCCCCTCGCGCTTCCTCCTGAGCGGCATGCAATTGCTGCTGTGCGTGCGCTGTGAGGGTCTGTAGCTCCTGCTTCGCTGCTTCAGCCTCCAGCCTCCAATGCTCAGCCTCTTGAGCGCTCATCGCTGCACTCCAAAGTAGCCAAAAAAGATTCGGGAGTTGCTGTCAGAGGGCCTGGTATGGCTACTCTAGAGTAACGACTCCAGCATGGTCTTTTAAGGCTTTTATTAAGTGCTGACTATTTACAGTGTTCAGAGCAGTAAAAATGCATCCTTAAGGTGAGGTGTCAGAACTCCCGAATGGCGATTGGCGCGTTTTCTTCCAGCACCACAACTTTGGCAGACCCAACCTCTTCCCCCTACGTTTGCGTCGCAATTCGGGAGTTGGGGGGATTGGCCTCCCCCCCGTGCGTCCAACTTCCTGTCCCACCTGAGGCATGGGCTCCACAACCCTGCCTGAGCCTCGGACACCACTTCCTGACTCTCCGCTGGAGGCAGAGCTCTCCTTACTCTCTCCAGCGCTTGGTGATGGGCTGGAACTTAAGATGGGAGGGACTTCCCTGTATCCCTTGTCCCTCACACCATGGAACGCTTATATGCTTTCTATCTATGCATTCTGACACTCCAACAAGTTTTCTGCTTGAATTTGACTCATTTTACAAAGGTGCTTATTCCTGGAGTGAAAATGCAGTTCTACTCAAGAGTAAGCAACTAAGCGAAATGAAGCCATAGAACGCTTATTTGCCTTCCATCTATGCATTCTGACACTCCAACAATGTTTTCTGCTTCAATTTGACTCATTTTACAAAGGTGCTTATTCCTGGAGTGAATATGCAGTTCTACTCAAGAGTAAGCAACTAAGCGAAATGAAGCCACGGAACGCTTATTTGCCTTCTATCTATGCATTCTGATACTCCAACAATGTTTTCTGCTTCAATTTGACTCATTTTACAAAGGTGCTTATTCCTGGAGTGAATATGCTGTTCTACTCAAGAGTAAGCAACTAAGCGAAATAAAGCCATGGAACGCTTATTTGCCTTCTATCTATGCATTCTGACACTCCAACAATGTTTTCTGCTTCAATTTGACTCATTTTACAAAGGTGCTTATTCCTGGAGTGAATATGCAGTTCTACTCAAGAGTAAGCAACTAAGCGAAATAAAGCCACGGAACGCTTATTTGCCTTCTATCTATGCATTCTGACACTCCAACAATGTTTTCTGCTTCAATTTGACTCATTTTAAAAAGGTGCTTATTCCTGGAGTGAACATGCAGTTCTACTCAAGAGTAAGCAACTAAGCGAAATGAAGCCACAGAACGCTTATTTGCCTTCTATCTCTGCATTCTGACACTCCAACAATGTTTTCTGCTTCAATTTGACTCATTTTACAAAGGTGCTTATTCCTGGAGTGAATTTGCAGTTCTACTCAAGAGTAAGCAACTAAGCGAAATAAAGCCATGGAACGCTTATATGCTTTCTATCTATGCATTCTGACACTCCAACAAGTTTTCTGCTTCAATTTGACTCATTTTACGAAGGTGCTTATTCCTGGAGTGAAAATGCAGTTCTACTCAAGAGTAAGCAACTAAGCGAAATGAAGCCATAGAACGCTTATTTGCCTTCTATCTATGCATTCTGACACTCCAACAATGTTTTCTGCTTCAATTTGACTCATTTTACAAAGGTGCTTATTCCTGGAGTGAATATGCAGTTCTACTCAAGAGTAAGCAACTAAGCGAAATGAAGCCACGGAACGCTTATTTGCCTTCTATCTATGCATTCTGACACTCCAACAATGTTTTCTGCTTCAATTTGACTCATTTTACAAAGGTGCTTATTCCTGGAGTGAATATGCTTTTCTACTCAAGAGTAAGCAACTAAGCGAAATAAAGCCATGGAACGCTTATTTGCCTTCTATCTATGCATTCTGACACTCCAACAATGTTTTCTGCTTCAATTTGACTCATTTTACAAAGGTGCTTATTCCTGGAGTGAATATGCAGTTCTACTCAAGAGTAAGCAACTAAGCGAAATAAAGCCATGGAACGCTTATTTGCCTTCTATCTATGCATTCTGACACTCCAACAATGTTTTCTGCTTCAATTTGACTCATTTTACAAAGGTGCTTATTCCTGGAGTGAATATGCAATTCTACTCAAGAGTAAGCAAATAAGCGAAATAAAGCCATGGAACGCTTATTTGCCTTCTATCTATGCATTCTGACACTCCAACAATGTTTTCTGCTTCAATTTGACTCATTTTACAAAGGTGCTTATTCCTGGAGTGAATATGCAGTTCTACTCAAGAGTAAGCAACTAAGCGAAATAAAGCCACGGAACGCTTTTTTGCCTTCTATCTATGCATTCTGACACTCCAACAATGTGTTTTGCTTCAATTTGACTCATTTTACAAAGGTGCTTATTCCTGGAGTGAATATGCAATTCTACTCAAGATTAAGCAAATAAGCGAAATAAAGCCATGGAACGCTTATTTGCCTTCTATCTATGCATTCTGACACTCCAACAATGTTTTCTGCTTCAATTTGACTCATTTTACAAAGGTGCTTATTCCTGGAGTGAATATGCAGTTCTACTCAAGAGTAAGCAACTAAGCGAAATGAAGCCACGGAACGCTTATATGCTTTCTATCTATGCATTCTGACACTCCAACAAGTTTTCTGCTTGAATTTGACTCATTTTACAAAGGTGCTTATTCCTGGAGTGAAAATGCAGTTCTACTCAAGAGTAAGCAACTAAGCGAAATGAAGCCATAGAACGCTTATTTGCCTTCCATCTATGCATTCTGACACTCCAACAATGTTTTCTGCTTCAATTTGACTCATTTTACAAAGGTGCTTATTCCTGGAGTGAATATGCAGTTCTACTCAAGAGTAAGCAACTAAGCGAAATGAAGCCACGGAACGCTTATTTGCCTTCTATCTATGCATTCTGATACTCCAACAATGTTTTCTGCTTCAATTTGACTCATTTTACAAAGGTGCTTATTCCTGGAGTGAATATGCTGTTCTACTCAAGAGTAAGCAACTAAGCGAAATAAAGCCATGGAACGCTTATTTGCCTTCCATCTATGCATTCTGACACTCCAACAATGTTTTCTGCTTCAATTTGACTCATTTTACAAAGGTGCTTATTCCTGGAGTGAATATGCAGTTCTACTCAAGAGTAAGCAACTAAGCGAAATAAAGCCATGGAACGCTTATTTGCCTTCAATCTATGCATTCTGACACTCCAACAATGTTTTCTGCTTCAATTTGACTCATTTTACAAAGGTGCTTATTCCTGGAGTGAATATGCAGTTCTACTCAAGAGTAAGCAAATAAGCGAAATAAAGCCATGGAACGCTTATTTGCCTTCTATCTATGCATTCTGACACTCCAACAATGTTTTCTGCTTCAATTTGACTCATTTTACAAAGGTGCTTATTCCTGGAGTGAATATGCAGTTCTACTCAAGAGTAAGCAACTAAGCGAAATGAAGCCACGGAACGCTTATTTGCCTTCTATCTATGCATTCTGACACTCCAACAATGTTTTCTGCTTCAATTTGACTCATTTTAAAAAGGTGCTTATTCCTGGAGTGAACATGCAGTTCTACTCAAGAGTAAGCAACTAAGCGAAATGAAGCCACAGAACGCTTATTTGCCTTCTATCTCTGCATTCTGACACTCCAACAATGTTTTCTGCTTCAATTTGACTCATTTTACAAAGGTGCTTATTCCTGGACTGAATATGCTGTTCTACTCAAGAGTAAGCAACTAAGCGAAATAAAGCCATGGAACGCTTATTTGCCTTCTATCTATGCATTCTGACACTCCAACAATGTTTTCTGCTTCAATTTGACTCATTTTACAAAGGTGCTTATTCCTGGAGTGAATATGCTGTTCTACTCAAGAGTAAGCAACTAAGCGAAATAAAGCCATGGAACGCTTATTTGCCTTCTATCTATGCATTCTGACACTCCAACAATGTTTTCTGCTTCAATTTGACTCATTTTACAAAGGTGCTTATTCCTGGAGTGAATATGCAGTTCTACTCAAGAGTAAGCAACTAAGCGAAATAAAGCCATGGAACGCTTATTTGCCTTCTATCTATGCATTCTGACACTCCAACAATGTTTTCTGCTTCAATTTGACTCATTTTACAAAGGTGCTTATTCCTGGAGTGAAAATGCAGTTCTACTCAAGAGTAAGCAACTAAGCGAAATGAAGCCATAGAACGCTTATTTGCCTTCTATCTATGCATTCTGACACTCCAACAATGTTTTCTGCTTCAATTTGACTCATTTTACAAAGGTGCTTATTCCTGGAGTGAATATGCAGTTCTACTCAAGAGTAAGCAACTAAGCGAAATGAAGCCACGGAACGCTTATTTGCCTTCTATCTATGCATTCTGACACTCCAACAATGTTTTCTGCTTCAATTTGACTCATTTTACAAAGGTGCTTATTCCTGGAGTGAATATGCTGTTCTACTCAAGAGTAAGCAACTAAGCGAAATAAAGCCACGGAACGCTTATTTGCCTTCTATCTATGCATTCTGACACTCCAACAATGTTTTCTGCTTCAATTTGACTCATTTTACAAAGGTGCTTATTCCTGGAGTGAATATGCAGTTCTACTCAAGAGTAAGCAACTAAGCGAAATAAAGCCACGAAACGCTTATTTGCCTTCTATCTATGCATTCTGACACTCCAACAATGTTTTCTGCTTCAATTTGACTCATTTTACAAAGGTGCTTATTCCTGGAGTGAATATGCAGTTCTACTCAAGAGCAAGCAACTAAGCGAAATGAAGCCATAGAACGCTTATTTGCCTTCTATCTATGCATTCTGACACTCCAACAATGTTTTCTGCTTCAATTTGACTCATTTTACAAAGCTGCTTATTCCTGGAGTGAATATGCTGTTCTACTCAAGAGTAAGCAACTAAGCGAAATAAAGCCATGGAACGCTTATTTGCCTTCTATCTATGCATTCTGACACTCCAACAATGTGTTTTGCTTCAATTTGACTCATTTTACAAAGGTGCTTATTCCTGGAGTGAATATGCAATTCTACTCAAGATTAAGCAAATAAGCGAAATAAAGCCATGGAACGCTTATTTGCCTTCTATCTATGCATTCTGACACTCCAACAATGTTTTCTGCTTCAATTTGACTCATTTTACAAAGGTGCTTATTCCTGGAGTGAATATGCAGTTCTACTCAAGAGTAAGCAACTAAGCGAAATGAAGCCACGGAACGCTTATATGCTTTCTATCTATGCATTCTGACACTCCAACAAGTTTTCTGCTTGAATTTGACTCATTTTACAAAGGTGCTTATTCCTGGAGTGAAAATGCAGTTCTACTCAAGAGTAAGCAACTAAGCGAAATGAAGCCATAGAACGCTTATTTGCCTTCCATCTATGCATTCTGACACTCCAACAATGTTTTCTGCTTCAATTTGACTCATTTTACAAAGGTGCTTATTCCTGGAGTGAATATGCTGTTCTACTCAAGAGTAAGCAACTAAGCGAAATGAAGCCACGGAACGCTTATTTGCCTTCTATCTATGCATTCTGACACTCCAACAATGTTTTCTGCTTCAATTTGACTCATTTTACAAAGGTGCTTATTCCTGGAGTGAATATGCTGTTCTACTCAAGAGTAAGCAACTAAGCGAAATAAAGCCATGGAACGCTTATTTGCCTTCCACCTATGCATTCTCACACTCCAACAATGTTTTCTGCTTCAATTTGACTCATTTTACAAAGGTGCTTATTCCTGGAGTGAATATGCAGTTCTACTCAAGAGTAAGCAACTAAGCGAAATAAAGCCATGGAACGCTTATTTGCCTTCTATCTATGCATTCTGACACTCCAACAATGTTTTCTGCTTCAATTTGACTCATTTTACAAAGGTGCTTATTCCTGGAGTGAATATGCAATTCTACTCAAGAGTAAGCAAATAAGCGAAATAAAGCCATGGAACGCTTATTTGCCTTCTATCTATGCATTCTGACACTCCAACAATGTTTTCTGCTTCAATTTGACTCATTTTACAAAGGTGCTTATTCCTGGAGTGAATATGCAGTTCTACTCAAGAGTAAGCAACTAAGCGAAATGAAGCCACGGAACGCTTATTTGCCTTCTATCTATGCATTCTGACACTCCAACAATGTTTTCTGCTTCAATTTGACTCATTTTAAAAAGGTGCTTATTCCTGGAGTGAATATGCAGTTCTACTCAAGAGTAAGCAACTAAGCGAAATGAAGCCACAGAACGCTTATTTGCCTTCTATCTATGCATTCTGACACTCCAACAATGTTTTCTGCTTCAATTTGACTCATTTTACAAAGGTGCTTATTCCTGGAGTGAATATGCAGTTCTACTCAAGAGTAAGCAACTAAGCGAAATGAAGCCACGGAACGCTTATTTGCCTTCTATCTATGCATTCTGACACTCCAACAATGTTTTCTGCTTCAATTTGACTCATTTTAAAAAGGTGCTTATTCCTGGAGTGAATATGCAGTTCTACTCAAGAGTAAGCAACTAAGCGAAATGAAGCCACAGAACGCTTATTTGCCTTCTATCTATGCATTCTGACACTCCAACAATGTTTTCTGCTTCAATTTGACTCATTTTACAAAGGTGCTTATTCCTGGAGTGAATTTGCAGTTCTACTCAAGAGTAAGCAACTAAGCGAAATAAAGCCATGGAACGCTTATATGCTTTCTATCTATGCATTCTGACACTCCAACAAGTTTTCTGCTTCAATTTGACTCATTTTACGAAGGTGCTTATTCCTGGAGTGAAAATGCAGTTCTACTCAAGAGTAAGCAACTAAGCGAAATGAAGCCATAGAACGCTTATTTGCCTTCTATCTATGCATTCTGACACTCCAACAATGTTTTCTGCTTCAATTTGACTCATTTTACAAAGGTGCTTATTCCTGGAGTGAATATGCAGTTCTACTCAAGAGTAAGCAACTAAGCGAAATGAAGCCACGGAACGCTTATTTGCCTTCTATCTATGCATTCTGACACTCCAACAATGTTTTCTGCTTCAATTTGACTCATTTTACAAAGGTGCTTATTCCTGGAGTGAATATGCTGTTCTACTCAAGAGTAAGCAACTAAGCGAAATAAAGCCATGGAACGCTTATTTGCCTTCTATCTATGCATTCTGACACTCCAACAATGTTTTCTGCTTCAATTTGACTCATTTTACAAAGGTGCTTATTCCTGGAGTGAATATGCAGTTCTACTCAAGAGTAAGCAACTAAGCGAAATAAAGCCATGGAACGCTTATTTGCCTTCTATCTATGCATTCTGACACTCCAACAATGTTTTCTGCTTCAATTTGACTCATTTTACAAAGGTGCTTATTCCTGGAGTGAAAATGCAGTTCTACTCAAGAGTAAGCAACTAAGCGAAATGAAGCCATAGAACGCTTATTTGCCTTCTATCTATGCATTCTGACACTCCAACAATGTTTTCTGCTTCAATTTGACTCATTTTACAAAGGTGCTTATTCCTGGAGTGAATATGCAGTTCTACTCAAGAGTAAGCAACTAAGCGAAATGAAGCCACGGAACGCTTATTTGCCTTCTATCTATGCATTCTGACACTCCAACAATGTTTTCTGCTTCAATTTGACTCATTTTACAAAGGTGCTTATTCCTGGAGTGAATATGCTGTTCTACTCAAGAGTAAGCAACTAAGCGAAATAAAGCCACGGAACGCTTATTTGCCTTCTATCTATGCATTCTGACACTCCAACAATGTTTTCTGCTTCAATTTGACTCATTTTACAAAGGTGCTTATTCCTGGAGTGAATATGCAGTTCTACTCAAGAGTAAGCAACTAAGCGAAATAAAGCCACGAAACGCTTATTTGCCTTCTATCTATGCATTCTGACACTCCAACAATGTTTTCTGCTTCAATTTGACTCATTTTACAAAGGTGCTTATTCCTGGAGTGAATATGCAGTTCTACTCAAGAGCAAGCAACTAAGCGAAATGAAGCCATAGAACGCTTATTTGCCTTCTATCTATGCATTCTGACACTCCAACAATGTTTTCTGCTTCAATTTGACTCATTTTACAAAGGTGCTTATTCCTGGAGTGAATATGCAGTTCTACTCAAGAGTAAGCAACTAAGCGAAATAAAGCCACGGAACGCTTATTTGCCTTCTATCTATGCATTCTGACACTCCAACAATGTTTTCTGCTTCAATTTGACTCATTTTACAAAGGTGCTTATTCCCGGAGTGAATATGCAGTTCTACTCAAGAGTAAGCAAATAAGCGAAATGAAGCCATAGAACGCTTATTTGCCTTCTATCTATGCATTCTGACACTCCAACAATGTTTTCTGCTTCAATTTGACCCATTTTACAAAGGTGCTTATTCCTGATGTGAACATGCAGTTCTACTCAAGAGTAAGCAACTAAGCGAAATGAAGCCACGGAACGCTTATTTGCCTTCTATCTATGCATTCTGACACTCCAACAAGTTTTCTGCTTCAATTTGACTCATTTTACGAAGGTGCTTATTCCTGGAGTGAAAATGCAGTTCTACTCAAGAGTAAGCAACTAAGCGAAATGAAGCCATAGAACGCTTATTTGCCTTCTATCTATGCATTCTGACACTCCAACAATGTTTTCTGCTTCAATTTGACTCATTTTACAAAGGTGCTTATTCCTGGAGTGAATATGCAGTTCTACTCAAGAGTAAGCAACTAAGCGAAATGAAGCCACGGAACGCTTATTTGCCTTCTATCTATGCATTCTGACACTCCAACAATGTTTTCTGCTTCAATTTGACTCATTTTTGGACTTCCGGCGAGGCAAGATGGCGACGGGCACGCTGGCACGGAGCTCCTAAAGACGACCAACGTGCCAGCGCCGCCAAAACAGCCCCCGGACACCGAAAAGCCACCAAGACTGCAGCAGCTGCTGCACAAGAACCCAGTGGTCCCGGTGGACCACCTGGAAAGCCGACATCCCTCCCCAGCGACCACGTCGGATCGGCCCCAAGGACACCCGGCCACCGGCGGAGCAAAGCTCCGTGGCGCTCAGGGAAAGCTACACCGCGGAGCGCCGACGCTCCGGCGAAAAGGAGAGCGCTGAAACCTGCATCCCGGAGCGCCGACGCTCCGGTGTAAAAGGAAAAACCCCCGAGCGCGCTGCCGCCGCCGCCACTACTCTCTCCCCCCTGGGACATAGGGAGGAGAGAGAGAGAAAAAAACATACCGGAGGGGAAGGAGAGTCCCCACGTGCACCGCCGCGGCTGCGGCTGCAGCCGCCCTCTCCCCCACCGGGACGGAGGGAGAAGAAGGAGAAAGGACCCGTCCTGCTGTCCCCACCATCGCGCTCTGGACTAGCAGCCCTACCGAGGGATCCCCCACCACTAACAAGGGAGAAGAGGCGAGGTAGGAGGACAAAGGCCGTGGGGGAAACACGAGGCCAAAAAACCCAGGCCCCAGCCCAGCCCAGCTCTCATCCCACCAATGAGGCCCGTCGGAAAAGACATTGCGTTTGCAATTTCTTGAATTTATTTTTATTTTTATTTTTCATTTTATTTTTTCACTCTTTTTTTTTCTTTATAAATATTTTTCCTCCAATTTTTTACTACTATTACTATTATTTCCCCCTATTTTTTCTATTTAAAAAAAAACACTCTTTAAAACCTGATTTTTGTCGTTGCTGTCGTTTTACATATATACATATATTAATTGCTGCTCTCAACGGGCGAGACCCAGAGAGAGGCAGCGGGAGATAGGACTCCCGAAGGGAGAAAGAACACTGCTTGAGATCACCCAAGGAGATCTCTGCTTATTTTTTGTCTTCGTTTTTGTTTTGTATTGCTTCTCCCATTTTTACCAACTATCTTTTTTAGCTTTTCAATTTTTATATAACTCCCATTTTGCAATCTCTATTGTTACATTAGCCCCCCCCCCAGCACTCTCTAGTCCTTCTAATTTGGAAAACAAAATAAAAACAGGAAAGGCCCCCCCATTTCCCCCCTCCTTTTCCTCTTCCCCCCTTTTTTTTTCTAGTATCCCCCTTTTTAAGGGAGGCGCTGCCATTGCAGCCACCTCCTCCACAGAATTTTGCTTTTTTTACCCCCTTTTTGGCTCTGTCTTGTGTGTGTGTGTGCGTGTGTGTGTGTGTGTGTGTGTGTGTGACCTATAATTTTTATCTCCATTTTACCTTTTAAACCCACCTTACTCTTCTCCCCCCCACACCAGCATCTTTACACCACCTATAACATCCCACTCCCACCCTTAACATACAGAACCCCCCCCCTTAGTTACTAATACCCAATCCCCCCCTTTATGCATTTCCCTTAACTCTCCCTCCCACCACCCCAGCCACCCCGCTTCCCGCCCCCCACATGCTTGCACGACCACTTTATTTTATTTCTTAAATCCACCCCATACCTAACCCCAGCACCTCTCTGTTTAAAAGGGGACCTCTGCCACTGCAGTCATCCCTACTTTGATTTATTGCTAATACCCCATCCCTCACACTTTCAAATACACTGTTCTCCACCCCAGCCCCAGCCCCCAACCTATACCTCACCTAAAGTGTGCCTGCTCCCCGCTCCCTCCCCCCTGATCCCCAACAACTACATACCTATACCCCCACCCACTTTCATCAACAACCCCCCAGCAAACCCTTACCCCACATCAAACCTAAAAGCACCAATACAATATACCACCACTGCTACTACTTTCCCTCCTTCCTCCCTTCCTTCCTCCCTCTCTCTCTACCGCCCTTTCACCCCTTCCCTCCTCCCCACTCCCCCACTTCCCTCCAACCCCCATTTACCTTCCAGTCTCCTCCCCCTCCCCCTTCTTTTTCCCTCCTCCTAAATCCCCTCTCCATCCTCTTTCCCACCCTCTGACACTATACAGTTCTGCTTAAATCTACCTGAAAACGACCCTGCCAAGCTCAAACCCTTTAATTACCTGTTGTGGCTCCACAACCCCACCTTCCACCCCCAACTGGACCCCAACACACACACCCTGAACACACGAGGGCGCACCACTGAGGAGAACGCGAGAACTCCAGAGAAGCCTGCAATACACAACCCAGGCGACACACAAATGACCGCCTAATTCAAACGCTCTGAATAGCCACCAATCAACGCCTGATCAATCCAACAACCTAACACCACGACTCCCAATCACAACAAACCCCACTCCAAGAAGTCACCAAGCAGACCCCAAACCGAAAACCCCAGGGAAACCACGACAACACCAACCGGGAAAATGGCAAACAGCGCTGAGAACGCAACGCCCCTCCAAGAAGACGACCACCCAATGACTAAAAAAGATCAGAGGGACCTGGAAACAAGACTAATAGAGAGAATAACGAAAGAATTAACAAAACAGTTCACAAAGCAACTGGAGGACACAGTGGCCCCCCTACAGGCACAAATCAATGAACTAACATCCAAACTGGTAGCTCTGGAGAATGAGAACCAAACACAAAAAAGGGCAATAGAGCAACACCAGGAGGAAAACACACATATAAAAAAGAAACTGAACGAACTGGAAACAGAAAACGAAGAGCTGAAAATCAAACAAGCGGACCTTGAAGACCGGAATAGACGCTGCAACATCCGCTTTCGCAACTTTCCGGAAAAAGCGGAAGAGAAAAGCCCAGCGAACCTAATAGTAAGCTGGCTAAAAGACACAGTGCCAAACCTGAAAATTGAGATAGACGACCTGGAAAGGGCGCACAGAGCTCTAAGACCCATGCCAAAACCCAACGACCCCCCAAGGGACATCATCGTGTGCTTCGCACGCTACAAAAAGAAGGAAGAAATCTGGAACTACCTTAGAAATTCGACCAACCTTCAATACAAAAACAATCACATACTGGCCTTACAAGACCTGTCCCAAGATACCCTAAACCGGAGGAAAACCTTACGCCCATGCACCCGAAGCCTCCAAGAAGCAGGGATCAAATACCGTTGGGGCTTCCCCTTCCGCCTCATTGCAACAAAAAACACAGAACAATACACAGCTACCAACAAAACAGAAGCCAGGCAACTACTGAAGGACCTCGGACTCAGCACCCCACCGGAATGGCTCCAAGAGGACCCACCAAGCGTCAGCCAAGACCAAGACAATGAAACAACAGCAAATGGCTGGACAAAAGTCCAAAACAACAAGAAGAAAAAGGCAAAGAATCGAGAGCAACACAAAGCGCGCCAATACAGCCAAACAACACCATCAGGCGCGAAACCTTCCGGCCGACCGTACGACACGAGGAGCCTGACCAAGACCGACCAAGACAACACAGCACAGAGGAACGACCTTACTGCAACAACAACCGCAGCAAAATGAAGCAGCCGGAAGACATCCCAAACTGAAGGACTGGTGACTCTCCCCTCCCCCCCCCTCCCCCCTAGGCTATGAACAACACTGACACCAACAACATTCTCCCCCCAGCCCCACACCCCCACAGAAACTGCCACTCCAACACCAGTCCAAACAACCTCAACCACACCCCCCATCACCCAACAACTCACAACACACACCCTCAACACACACACCCCACCCATTCTAAGGAAAAATAACAAATGCAACCTACACTACCCAACCTACGATCAGGCTAAAAGATAAAACCCAATCAGCACAATGGTGGCACCAGAGAGCGCACCAACACTCACACCTACACCCTAACACAAAAATGATGTTGCTATTAATACTGGCAACATTGTTCCCAAACCTTATACCCGACATCCATGTCGCAAAGACGCTTTACATTGTCTCGCTGATCACCCCCCATCGTAAACGACAAGGGGGAAGGCCTGTCTCTGAACACGGCTCTCCACATCAGTTGAGACCCAGGGCCAACCGGCCAAGGGCCGGACGGCCCAAAATACCCCAGATGAACACCCATAAGACTACACATAGGAAACTCTATACAACTTACTCCCTACTCTCTAACCCAGATCTAACTCTAACCCCACTAGCCCCCTACCCACCACACCCTAGGTCAGCGAAACCCCAATGGTTCAGTAAACAACACATAGTGAGAGACACAGGACAACCTGGACGGGTTGGCAAGGAATCGCCTTACACAACAGATAGACGTGATGGCTAGCTTAAAAGCGATTACACTAAATGTGAGGGGGTTGGGAAACCCCATTAAAAGAAAACGCATTACCTCATACATAAACACCATGAAACCACACATCACCTTCCTACAAGAAGTACACAACCCCCCCAAAGGGAACAAACTTCTGAGCGACCCCCGCTTCAGTCAACAATGGGTGGCACAAGGCTCAGGAAAGGCCCGCGGAGTAGCTGTAATACTTAATAAAGACCTAAACTTCAAAGCCACAACAGTCCTGAAGGACAAAAAGGGCAGATTCATTTTCATCAAAGGAACACTAGATGGCAAAATTAAACTGACAATCGGCTCTATATATGCCCCAAATTCAAAACAACTAGAATTCTTCCAGAAGACACTGAACAAACTTCTCTCCTTCATGGAAGGGGAAGCAATCCTAGGAGGCGACCTCAACCTAAATATGAAAGGCATATCCCTAAAAAACATCCAATCTACAACCCCATGGGCAACTTTCCTTCGTGGAAAACCCCCAATAACTAGGGACTCTTACAAGTTAATAAAACTGCTAAAAGACAGGGGTCTCTACGACATTTGGAGTGAACAAAACCCGGGAGACACTACCCACACATTCCAATCTGGACGGCATGGCACAACGTCCAGATTGGACAGCATTCTGCTCACACAGAGTCTAATCCCTTGGGTAGAATCATCAAACATAGGCAACATTAAAATCACAGATCATGCCCCAGTAGAAGTCACTATTAAAATAGGAGAGAGAACACATAATACCCCATCATGGTCCTTTAACCCCATCCTAACCACAAACAAACAAATTAGAGAAAGTCTCACAAAAACCCTCCAAAATTACTTCAAAGAAAATGATGTAGACAACATAACAACCCCCCTCCTATGGGACGCAATGAAAGCAGTCACCAGAGGAGCTTGCATAAAAGAGAAAACACTCCTTAAAAAACAAACCACCACAAAGATTAGTAAACTGGAACAAGAAATTACAACCCTCTCATCACGCTACAAACAAACAGGATCCAAAAAACTTCTTAAACTTATAGAACAAAAGAGAAGAGAAATAGATTCCCTAGAAATTAATAAAACAATGATCAACATTCTATATTCTAAACAACGCTTCTACGAATATGGAGGGAAGAACTCCAAACTATTAGCGAATAGATGCAGGAAAAGAACACTCAAAACAAGAATACACTGTATCACCAAAAAAGACGGCAACACAACATTCTCCCCCAAAGAAATAACTTCAGAATTTGCAGAATTTTACTCTAGTCTATACACATCCCACAACCCACCTGAGAAGGGAATAAAAGAATTCATAGCAGGGCTGACCATGCCTACCTTAACAGATGAAGAACAGGAATACATGGACAGGCCCATCACCCCAGAGGAAATAGACACGGTCCTAAAAAACCTGAAACCACACAAAGCCCCAGGCCCAGACGGCTTCACAGCAGAATTCTATAAGAAATTCAAAGAACCCCTAATGCCACACATGACTCGCCTATTTAACGACATCATGAAAGGGGGGCCCATCCCCCAAACCTGGACCCACTCCAAAATAGTCTCCATCCCAAAACCACTGAAGGACAATCTCAAAGTCGAATCATATCGCCCAATCTCATTAATAAACCAAGACTACAAGATATTCACATCAATCCTGGCCAACCGCTTAAAAAACTTCTTATGCAATTTAGTAGCCCCAGATCAGACTGGCTTCGTCCCTGGTCGCAATATCACAGACCCCATCAGGAAACTGCTGAACCTAATCGAACACAGCAAGGCAACCAAAACCCCACTGACAATCATGTCTCTAGACATCCTCAAGGCCTTTGATTGCCTAGAATGGAAATACCTGTTAGCAGTATTAACTAGCATGAAATTTGGCCCAAACTTTCTACAAGTCCTCAAACAAATATACTCCCAAGCCTCAGCAAAATGCAGAATCAACAACATAGACTCCAATAGCATAAAAATCCAAAGGGGCACAAAACAAGGATGCCCACTATCACCCTTCCTATTTATACTGGCCCTAGAACCGCTAGCAATCCGAATCCGTGCAGCCACAGACATCAAAGGAGTGGAAATAAAAGGCAGAACATATAAAATAGGGCTCTTTGCAGATGACCTAATGGTCACAACATCAGACCCCTTAAACACAGCAATCTCCCTAACCAGAGAACTCAACACATTCGCAACGGTGTCAGGCCTGCGAGTAAACTTTGCAAAATCAGAAGCCATGTGCTTCAACACTCCTCCCCACACCCAGAAAGAACTCACTAATATCACCAAAATAAAACTCTGCCACACCAAGTTCAGATACCTAGGGGTACAAATAACCAAAAATCTCAACAAATTATACCTACACAACTATAAACCCTTGTGGCGACAAATAAACAAAGACCTGAAGAGATGGGACACCATGAATTTCACCCTCTCAGATAAAATGGCAATGATCAAAATGATCACCCTCCCAAAATTAACCTACTTATTCCAAACCCTCCCAGTCTGGATCCCCCCAATTCAACTCCGCAGATGGCAGAGAAAACTGCACTCCTTCATCTTCTCACATAAAAAACCAAGAATAAGCACCAAATACCTGCACCTCCCCACCTCACAAGGAGGATGGGGAATCCCTAACATAGAAACATATTACAGGGCCAATCAAATACGACATATAATCCCGTATATACTGGAAGATGAGACAAAACAATGGATACACTTAGAGAGAGACACAATTGAGAATATCAGCACCACAGCATACCCATTCCTCCCAAACAAACTAAGAAGGATCCCCACAACACTTAATAGGTACACACAAACCATGTTCAAAGCATGGAAAACAGAAACGGACAAACTAACCCCAACCACATCCCCACTACTCCCCCTGGTCTACCATCCATTATTCCACCAGGCAGCACAAAACATCCAAACTAAAACTTGGCAAACCAAAGGCCTATATCGCCTAACAGACTTCTATAAAAATAACATACCTCTGACAACACGAGAAATACAGGATAAACTAGAAGACACCCAAATACCCTGGTTAGCACAACACCAATTACATGCCCTCTTAAACAAGCCAGTAATAAAATCAGCAGCAACAAGACCCCTGACACCTTTTGAAAACCTCCTTCTAACGACAAAGGGTCACGGCAAAGGTATGGTATCTGCAATATATAAAATACTGCACCAAAATTCCACAAACTCAGACGCAATAAAAAAACAATGGGAAGAAGATATAGGCTATGAAATCAACCCCACTCAATGGACCAGAATGTGGTCTAAACCCCCATTTAAATCCATATCAGCAAAAAGGAAAGAACTCACTCTGAAAACCATCTACAGGTGGTACCTAACACCACGAAAACTAGCACTAATACGCCCAGGAACCTCATCAAAATGCTGGAGAGGATGCACATCAACAGGCACATATTTCCACATGTGGTGGGAATGCCCCAAAGCCCAACAATTCTGGAGAACAACCGTAAGAGAAGTAGGTAAAATAACCCAACAAACATTAGAACTTACCCCAGAACTGGCCTTGCTAAACATCTTCCAGGACAATAATGCCCACCTACATCACAAAGAACTCATAACCCACTTACTCTCAGCTACCAGAAACACCATAACCAGACACTGGAAAGACCTGGCAGGAGTAAACATGGACCAATGGTACCAGACGGTATGGGAAATAGCCCTATTAGAAAAATTAACCAATAAGTTGAAATTGACACGGGGTCAAATAGAAGAAGACGGCTTCACCCCAGTATGGTTCCCCTTTATCACATACACAGCGCAACACGACAACGACAGAAATCCACCAACAGCATACAAATCAATATGGCTAACCTGACCCGCCCACCCTACTCACATAAAACAGACCACCACAGCCAACCACAAAAAAAAAAAAAACTATATCCTAGGCCAACCCCAACAACTCTCACCATCAAAGGAAAACAAATGCACAACAAAGAACCTGCACAACCAATGCTGACAACCCCCCCCAGCACACTTTAAGTAAACTAGAAACATTGTCACACTACCCCCACCCCCTTCCCTTATCTACCGCTCTCCCCCTTTTCCTCCCCAATGTCTCAACAATTGAAACTGATCTGTAAAAATGCTATGAGAGACACTGCCCATGTCTTTGTAAACTGAGAAAACCTTTAATAAAAAAAAAATAAAAAAAAAAATTTGACTCATTTTACAAAGGTGCTTATTCCTGGAGTGAATATGCTGTTCTACTCAAGAGTAAGCAACTAAGCGAAATAAAGCCATGGAACGCTTATTTGCCTTCTATCTATGAATTCTGACACTCCAACAATGTTTTCTGCTTCAATTTGACTCATTTTACAAAGGTGCTTATTCCTGGAGTGAATATGCAGTTCTACTCAAGAGTAAGCAACTAAGCGAAATAAAGCCATGGAACGCTTATTTGCCTTCTATCTATGCATTCTGACACTCCAACAATGTTTTCTGCTTCAATTTGACTCATTTTACAAAGGTGCTTATTCCTGGAGTGAAAATGCAGTTCTACTCAAGAGTAAGCAACTAAGCGTAATGAAGCCATAGAACGCTTATTTGCCTTCTATCTATGCATTCTGACACTCCAACAATGTTTTCTGCTTCAATTTGACTCATTTTACAAAGGTGCTTATTCCTGGAGTGAATATGCAGTTCTACTCAAGAGTAAGCAACTAAGCGAAATGAAGCCACGGAACGCTTATTTGCCTTCTATCTATGCATTCTGACACTCCAACAATGTTTTCTGCTTCAATTTGACTCATTTTACAAAGGTGCTTATTCCTGGAGTGAATATGCTGTTCTACTCAAGAGTAAGCAACTAAGCGAAATAAAGCCACGGAACGCTTATTTGCCTTCTATCTATGCATTCTGACACTCCAACAATGTTTTCTGCTTCAATTTGACTCATTTTACAAAGGTGCTTATTCCTGGAGTGAATATGCAGTTCTACTCAAGAGTAAGCAACTAAGCGAAATAAAGCCACGAAACGCTTATTTGCCTTCTATCTATGCATTCTGACACTCCAACAATGTTTTCTGCTTCAATTTGACTCATTTTACAAAGGTGCTTATTCCTGGAGTGAATATGCAGTTCTACTCAAGAGCAAGCAACTAAGCGAAATGAAGCCATAGAATGCTTATTTGCCTTCTATCTATGCATTCTGACACTCCAACAATGTTTTCTGCTTCAATTTGACTCATTTTACAAAGGTGCTTATTCCTGGAGTGAATATGCTGTTCTACTCAAGAGTAAGCAACTAAGCGAAATAAAGCCATGGAACGCTTATTTGCCTTCTATCTATGCATTCTGACACTCCAACAATGTGTTTTGCTTCAATTTGACTCATTTTACAAAGGTGCTTATTCCTGGAGTGAATATGCAATTCTACTCAAGAGTAAGCAAATAAGCGAAATAAAGCCATGGAACGCTTATTTGCCTTCCATCTATGCATTCTGACACTCCAACAATGTTTTCTGCTTCAATTTGACTCATTTTACAAAGGTGCTTATTCCTGGAGTGAATATGCTGTTCTACTCAAGAGTAAGCAACTAAGCGAAATGAAGCCACGGAACGCTTATTTGCCTTCCACCTATGCATTCTGACACTCCAACAATGTTTTCTGCTTCAATTTGACTCATTTTACAAAGGTGCTTATTCCTGGAGTGAATATGCAGTTCTACTCAAGAGTAAGCAACTAAGCGAAATAAAGCCATGGAACGCTTATTTGCCTTCTATCTATGCATTCTGACACTCCAACAATGTTTTCTGCTTCAATTTGACTCATTTTACAAAGGTGCTTATTCCTGGAGTGAATATGCAGTTCTACTCAAGAGTAAGCAACTAAGCGAAATAAAGCCATGGAACGCTTATTTGCCTTCTATCTATGCATTCTGACACTCCAACAATGTTTTCTGCTTCAATTTGACTTATTTGCCTTCTATCTATGCATTCTGACACTCCAACAATGTTTTCTGCTTCAATTTGACTCATTTTAAAAAGGTGCTTATTCCTGGAGTGAATATGCAGTTCTACTCAAGAGTAAGCAACTAAGCGAAATGAAGCCACAGAACGCTTATTTGCCTTCTATCTATGCATTCTGACACTCCAACAATGTTTTCTGCTTCAATTTGACTCATTTTACAAAGGTGCTTATTCCTGGAGTGAATTTGCAGTTCTACTCAAGAGTAAGCAACTAAGCGAAATAAAGCCATGGAACGCTTATATGCTTTCTATCTATGCATTCTGACACTCCAACAAGTTTTCTGCTTCAATTTGACTCATTTTACGAAGGTGCTTATTCCTGGAGTGAAAATGCAGTTCTACTCAAGAGTAAGCAACTAAGCGAAATGAAGCCATAGAACGCTTATTTGCCTTCTATCTATGCATTCTGACACTCCAACAATGTTTTCTGCTTCAATTTGACTCATTTTACAAAGGTGCTTATTCCTGGAGTGAATATGCAGTTCTACTCAAGAGTAAGCAACTAAGCGAAATGAAGCCACGGAACGCTTATTTGCCTTCTACCTATGCATTCTGACACTCCAACAATGTTTTCTGCTTCAATTTGACTCATTTTACAAAGGTGCTTATTCCTGGAGTGAATATGCTGTTCTACTCAAGAGTAAGCAACTAAGCGAAATAAAGCCATGGAACGCTTATTTGCCTTCTATCTATGCATTCTGACACTCCAACAATGTTTTCTGCTTCAATTTGCCTCATTTTACAAAGGTGCTTATTCCTGGAGTGAATATGCAGTTCTACTCAAGAGTAAGCAACTAAGCGAAATAAAGCCATGGAACGCTTATTTGCCTTCTATCTATGCATTCTGACACTCCAACAATGTTTTCTGCTTCAATTTGACTCATTTTACAAAGGTGCTTATTCCTGGAGTGAATATGCAATTCTACTCAAGAGTAAGCAAATAAGCGAAATAAAGCCATGGAACGCTTATTTGCCTTCTATCTATGCATTCTGACACTCCAACAATGTTTTCTGCTTCAATTTGACTCATTTTACAAAGGTGCTTATTCCTGGAGTGAATATGCAGTTCTACTCAAGAGTAAGCAACTAAGCGAAATAAAGCCATGGAACGCTTATTTGCCTTCTATCTATACATTCTGACACTCCAACAATGTTTTCTGCTTCAATTTGACTCATTTTACAAAGGTGCTTATTCCTGGAGTGAATATGCAGTTCTACTCAAGAGTAAGCAACTAAGCGAAATAAAGCCATGGAACGCTTATTTGCCTTCTATCTATGCATTCTGACACTCCAACAATGTTTTCTGCTTCAATTTGACTCATTTTACAAAGGTGCTTATTCCTGGAGTGAATATGCAGTTCTACTCAAGAGTAAGCAACTAAGCGAAATAAAGCAACGGAACGCTTTTTTGCCTTCTATCTATGCATTCTGACACTCCAACAATGTTTTCTGCTTCAATTTGACTCATTTTAAAAAGGTGCTTATTCCTGGAGTGAACATGCAGTTCTACTCAAGAGTAAGCAACTAAGCGAAATGAAGCCACGGAACGCTTATTTGCCTTCTATCTATGCATTCTGACACTCCAACAATGTGTTTTGCTTCAATTTGACTCATTTTACAAAGGTGCTTATTCCTGGAGTGAATATGCAATTCTACTCAAGAGTAAGCAACTAAGCGAAATAAAGCCATGGAACGCTTATTTGCCTTCTATCTATGCATTCTGACACTCCAACAATGTTTTCTGCTTCAATTTGACTCATTTTACAAAGGTGCTTATTCCTGGAGTGAATATGCAATTCTACTCAAGAGTAAGCAAATAAGCGAAATAAAGCCATGGAACGCTTATTTGCCTTCTATCTATGCATTCTGACACTCCAACAATGTTTTCTGCTTCAATTTGACTCATTTTACAAAGGTGCTTATTCCTGGAGTGAATATGCAATTCTACTCAAGAGTAAGCAACTAAGCGAAATAAAGCCATGGAACGCTTATTTGCCTTCTATCTATGCATTCTGACACTCCAACAATGTTTTCTGCTTCAATTTGACTCATTTTACAAAGGTGCTTATTCCTGGAGTGAACATGCAGTTCTACTCAAGAGTAAGCAACTAAGCGAAATGAAGCCACGGAACGCTTATTTGCCTTCTATCTATGCATTCTGACACTCCAACAATGTTTTCTGCTTCAATTTGACTCATTTGACAAAGGTGCTTATTCCTGGAGTGAATATGCTGTTCTACTCAAGAGTAAGCAACTAAGCGAAATAAAGCCATGGAACGCTTATTTGCCTTCCATCTATGCATTCTGACACTCCAACAATGTTTTCTGCTTCAATTTGACTCATTTTACAAAGGTGCTTATTCCTGGAGTGAATATGCAGTTCTACTCAAGAGTAAGCAACTAAGCGAAATAAAGCCATGGAACGCTTATTTGCCTTCTATCTATGCATTCTGACACTCCAACAATGTTTTCTGCTTCAATTTGACTCATTTTACAAAGGTGCTTATTCCTGGAGTGAATATGCAGTTCTACTCAAGAGTAAGCAACTAAGCAAAATGAAGCCACGGAACGCTTATTTGCCTTCTATCTATGCATTCTGACACTCCAACAATGTTTTCTGCTTCAATTTGACTCATTTTACAAAGGTGCTTATTCCTGGAGTGAATATGCTGTTCTACTCAAGAGTAAGCAACTAAGCGAAATAAAGCCATGGAACGCTTATTTGCCTTCTATCTATGCATTCTGACACTCCAACAATGTTTTCTACTTCAATTTGACTCATTTTACAAAGGTGCTTATTCCTGGAGTGAATATGCAGTTCTACTCAAGAGTAAGCAACTAAGCGAAATAAAGCCATGGAACGCTTATTTGCCTTCTATCTATGCATTCTGACACTCCAACAATGTTTTCTGCTTCAATTTGACTCATTTTACAAAGGTGCTTATTCCTGGAGTGAATATGCAATTCTACTCAAGAGTAAGCAAATAAGCGAAATAAAGCCATGGAACGCTTATTTGCCTTCTATCTATGCATTCTGACACTCCAACAATGTTTTCTGCTTCAATTTGACTCATTTTACAAAGGTGCTTATTCCTGGAGTGAATATGCAGTTCTACTCAAGAGTAAGCAACTAAGCGAAATGAAGCCACGGAACGCTTATTTGCCTTCTATCTATGCATTCTGACACTCCAACAATGTTTTCTGCTTCAATTTGACTCATTTTAAAAAGGTGCTTATTCCTGGAGTGAACATGCAGTTCTACTCAAGAGTAAGCAACTAAGCGAAATGAAGCCACGGAATGCTTATTTGCCTTCTATCTATGCATTCTGACACTCCAACAATGTTTTCTGCTTCAATTTGACTCATTTTACAAAGGTGCTTATTCCTGGAGTGAATATGCAGTTCTACTCAAGAGCAAGCAACTAAGCGAAATGAAGCCATAGAACGCTTATTTGCCTTCTATCTATGCAGTCTGACACTCCAACAATGTTTTCTGCTTCAATTTGACTCATTTTACAAAGGTGCTTATTCCTGGAGTGAATATGCAATTCTACTCAAGAGTAAGCAAATAAGCGAAATAAAGCCATGGAACGCTTATTTGCCTTCTATCTATGCATTCTGACACTCCAACAATGTTTTCTGCTTCAATTTGACTCATTTTACAAAGGTGCTTATTCCTGGAGTGAATATGCAGTTCTACTCAAGAGTAAGCAACTAAGCGAAATAAAGCCATGGAACGCTTATTTGCCTTCTATCTATGCATTCTGACACTCCAACAATGTTTTCTGCTTCAATTTGACTCATTTTACAAAGGTGCTTATTCTTGGAGTGAATATGCAGTTCTACTCAAGAGTAAGCAACTAAGCGAAAAAAAGCCATGGAACGCTTATTTGCCTTCTATCTATGCATTCTGACACTCCAACAATGTTTTCTGCTTCAATTTGACTCATTTTACAAAGGTGCTTATTCCTGGAGTGAATATGCAATTCTACTCAAGAGTAAGCAAATAAGCGAAATAAAGCCATGGAACGCTTATTTGCCTTCTATCTATGCATTCTGACACTCCAACAATGTTTTCTGCTTCAATTTGACTCATTTTACAAAGGTGCTTATTCCTGGAGTGAATATGCAGTTCTACTCAAGAGTAAGCAACTAAGCGAAATGAAGCCACGGAACGCTTATTTGCCTTCTATCTATGCATTCTGACACTCCAACAATGTTTTCTGCTTTAATTTGACTCATTTTAAAAAGGTGCTTATTCCTGGAGTGAATATGCAGTTCTACTCAAGAGTAAGCAACTAAGCGAAATGAAGCCACGGAATGCTTATTTGCCTTCTATCTATGCATTCTGACACTCCAACAATGTTTTCTGCTTCAATTTGACTCATTTTACAAAGGTGCTTATTCCTGGAGTGAATATGCAGTTCTACTCAAGAGCAAGCAACTAAGCGAAATGAAGCCATAGAACGCTTATTTGCCTTCTATCTATGCAGTCTGACACTCCAACAATGTTTTCTGCTTCAATTTGACTCATTTTACAAAGGTGCTTATTCCTGGAGTGAATATGCAGTTCTACGCAAGAGTAAGCAACTAAGCGAAATAAAGCCATGGAACGCTTATATGCTTTCTATCTATGCATTCTGACACTCCAACAAGTTTTCTGCTTGAATTTGACTCATTTTACAAAGGTGCTTATTCCTGGAGTGAAAATGCAGTTCTACTCAAGAGTAAGCAACTAAGCGAAATGAAGCCACGGAACGCTTATTTGCCTTCTATCTATGCATTCTGACACTCCAACAATGTTTTCTGCTTCAATTTGACTCATTTTACAAAGGTGCTTATTCCTGGAGTGAGTATGCTGTTCTACTCAAGAGTAAGCACCTAAGCGAAATAAAGCCATGGAACGCTTATTTGCCTTCTATCTATGCATTCTGACACTCCAACAATGTTTTCTGCTTCAATTTGACTCATTTTACAAAGGGGCTTATTCCTGGAGTGAATATGCAATTCTACTCAAGAGTAAGCAAATAAGCGAAATAAAGCCATGGAACGCTTATTTGCCTTCTATCTATGCATTCTGACACTCCAACAATGTTTTCTGCTTCAATTTGACTCATTTTACAAAGGTGCTTATTCCTGGAGTGAATATGCAGTTCTACTCAAGAGTAAGCAACTAAGCGAAATAAAGCCACGGAACGCTTTTTTGCCTTCTATCTATGCATTCTGACACTCCAACAATGTTTTCTGCTTCAATTTGACTCATTTTAAAAAGGTGCTTATTCCTGGAGTGAACATGCAGTTCTACTCAAGAGTAAGCAACTAAGCGAAATGAAGCCACGGAACGCTTATTTGCCTTCTATCTATGCATTCTGACACTCCAACAATGTGTTTTGCTTCAATTTGACTCATTTTACAAAGGTGCTTATTCCTGGAGTGAATATGCAATTCTACTCAAGAGTAAGCAAATAAGCGAAATAAAGCCATGGAACGCTTATTTGCCTTCTATCTATGCATTCTGACACTCCAACAATGTTTTCTGCTTCAATTTGACTCATTTTACAAAGGTGCTTATTCCTGGAGTGAATATGCAGTTCTACTCAAGAGTAAGCAACTAAGCGAAATGAAGCCACGGAACGCTTATTTGCCTTCTATCTATGCATTCTGACACTCCAACAATGTTTTCTGCTTCAATTTGACTCATTTTACAAAGGTGCTTATTCCTGGAGTGAATATGCAATTCTACTCAAGAGTAAGCAAATAAGCGAAATGAAGCCACGGAACGCTTATTTGCCTTCTATCTATGCATTCTGACACTCCAACAATGTTTTCTGCTTCAATTTGACTCATTTTACAAAGGTGCTTATTCCTGGAGTGAATATGCAGTTCTACTCAAGAGTAAGCAACTAAGCGAAATAAAGCCATGGAACGCTTATTTGCCTTCTATCTATGCATTCTGAAACTCCAACAATGTTTTCTGCTTCAATTTGACTCATTTTACAAAGGTGCTTATTCCTGGAGTGAATATGCAGTTCTACTCAAGAGTAAGCAACTAAGCGAAATAAAGCCATGGAACGCTTATTTGCCTTCTATCTATGCATTCTGACACTCCAACAATGTTTTCTGCTTCAATTTGACTCATTTTACAAAGGTGCTTATTCCCGGAGTGAATATGCAGTTCTACTCAAGAGTAAGCAACTAAGCGAAATGAAGCCACGGAACGCTTATTTGCCTTCTATCTATGCATTCTGACACTCCAACAATGTTTTCTGCTTCAATTTGACTCATTTTACAAAGGTGCTTATTCCTGGAGTGAATATGCAGTTCTACTCAAGAGTAAGCAACTAAGCGAAATGAAGCCACGAAACGCTTATTTACCTTCTATCTATGCATTCTGACACTCCAACAATGTTTTCTGCTTCAATTTGACTCATTTTAAAAAGGTGCTTATTCCTGGAGTGAACATGCAGTTCTACTCAAGAGTAAGCAACTAAGCGAAATGAAGCCACAGAACGCTTATTTGCCTTCTATCTATGCATTCTGGCACTCCAACAATGTTTTCTGCTTCAATTTGACTCATTTTACAAAGATGCTTATTCCTGGAGTGAATTTGCAGTTCTACTCAAGAGTAAGCAACTAAGCGAAATGAAGCCATAGAACGCTTATTTGCCTTCTATCTATGCATTCTGACACTCCAACAATGTTTTCTGCTTCAATTTGACTCATTTTACAAAGGTGCTTATTCCTGGAGTGAATATGCAGTTCTACTCTAGAGTAAGCAACTAAGCGAAATGAAGCCACGGAACGCTTATTTGCCTTCTATCTATGCATTCTGACACTCCAACAATGTTTTCTGCTTCAATTTGACTCATTTTACAAAGGTGCTTATTCCTGGAGTGAATATGCTGTTCTACTCAAGAGTAAGCAACTAAGCGAAATGAAGCCACGAAACGCTTATTTGCCTTCTATCTATACATTCTGACACTCCAACAATGTTTTCTGCTTCAATTTGACTCATTTTACAAAGGTGCTTATTCCTGGAGTGAATATGCAGTTCTACTCAAGAGTAAGCAACTAAGCGAAATAAAGCCATGGAACGCTTATTTGCGTTCTATCTATGCATTCTGACACTCCAACAATGTTTTCTGCTTCAATTTGACTCATTTTACAAAGGTGCTTATTCCTGGAGTGAATATGCAATTCTACTCAAGAGTAAGCAAATAAGCGAAATAAAGCCATGGAACGCTTATTTGCCTTCTATCTATGCATTCTGACACTCCAACAATGTTTTCTGCTTCAATTTGACTCATTTTACAAAGGTGCTTATTCCTAGAGTGAATATGCAGTTCTACTCAAGAGTAAGCAACTAAGCGAAATAAAGCCACGGAACGCTTTTTTGCCTTCTATCTATGCATTCTGACACTCCAACAATGTTTTCTGCTTCAATTTGACTCATTTTAAAAAGGTGCTTATTCCTGGAGTGAACATGCAGTTCTACTCAAGAGTAAGCAACTTAGCGAAATGAAGCCACGGAACGCTTATTTGCCTTCTATCTATGCATTCTGACACTCCAACAATGTGTTTTGCTTCAATTTGACTCATTTTACAAAGGTGCTTATTCCTGGAGTGAATATGCAATTCTACTCAAGAGTAAGCAAATAAGCGAAATAAAGCCATGGAACGCTTATTTGCCTTCTATCTATGCATTCTGACACTCCAACAATGTTTTCTGCTTCAATTTGACTCATTTTACAAAGGTGCTTATTCCTGGAGTGAATATGCAGTTCTACTCAAGAGTAAGCAACTAAGCGAAATGAAGCCACGGAACGCTTATTTGCCTTCTATCTATGCATTCTGACACTCCAACAATGTTTTCTGCTTCAATTTGACTCATTTTAAAAAGGTGCTTATTCCTGGAGTGAACATGCAGTTCTACTCAAGAGTAAGCAACTAAGCGAAATGAAGCCACGGAACGCTTATTTGCCTTCTATCTATGCATTCTGACACTCCAACAATGTTTTCTGCTTCAATTTGACTCATTTTACAAAGGTGCTTATTCCTGGAGTGAATATGCAGTTCTACTCAAGAGTAAGCAACTAAGCGAAATGAAGCCACGGAACGCTTATTTGCCTTCTATCTATGCATTCTGACACTCCAACAATGTTTTCTGCTTCAATTTGACTCATTTTACAAAGGTGCTTATTCCTGGAGTGAATATGCAGTTCTACTCAAGAGTAAGCAACTAAGCGAAATGAAGCCACGGAACGCTTATTTGCCTTCTATCTATGCATTCTGACACTCCAACAATGTTTTCTGCTTCAATTTGACTCATTTTACAAAGGTGCTTATTCCTGGAGTGAATATGCAGTTCTACGCAAGAGTAAGCAACTAAGCGAAATAAAGCCATGGAACGCTTATATGCTTTCTATCTATGCATTCTGACACTCCAACAAGTTTTCTGCTTGAATTTGACTCATTTTACAAAGGTGCTTATTCCTGGAGTGAAAATGCAGTTCTACTCAAGAGTAAGCAACTAAGCGAAATGAAGCCACGGAACGCTTATTTGCCTTCTATCTATGCATTCTGACACTCCAACAATGTTTTCTGCTTCAATTTGACTCATTTTACAAAGGTGCTTATTCCTGGAGTGAGTATGCTGTTCTACTCAAGAGTAAGCACCTAAGCGAAATAAAGCCATGGAACGCTTATTTGCCTTCTATCTATGCATTCTGACACTCCAACAATGTTTTCTGCTTCAATTTGACTCATTTTACAAAGGGGCTTATTCCTGGAGTGAATATGCAATTCTACTCAAGAGTAAGCAAATAAGCGAAATAAAGCCATGGAACGCTTATTTGCCTTCTATCTATGCATTCTGACACTCCAACAATGTTTTCTGCTTCAATTTGACTCATTTTAAAAAGGTGCTTATTCCTGGAGTGAACATGCAGTTCTACTCAAGAGTAAGCAACTAAGCGAAATGAAGCCACGGAACGCTTATTTGCCTTCTATCTATGCATTCTGACACTCCAACAATGTGTTTTGCTTCAATTTGACTCATTTTACAAAGGTGCTTATTCCTGGAGTGAATATGCAATTCTACTCAAGAGTAAGCAAATAAGCGAAATAAAGCCATGGAACGCTTATTTGCCTTCTATCTATGCATTCTGACACTCCAACAATGTTTTCTGCTTCAATTTGACTCATTTTACAAAGGTGCTTATTCCTGGAGTGAATATGCAGTTCTACTCAAGAGTAAGCAACTAAGCGAAATGAAGCCACGGAACGCTTATTTGCCTTCTATCTATGCATTCTGACACTCCAACAATGTTTTCTGCTTCAATTTGACTCATTTTACAAAGGTGCTTATTCCTGGAGTGAATATGCAATTCTACTCAAGAGTAAGCAAATAAGCGAAATGAAGCCACGGAACGCTTATTTGCCTTCTATCTATGCATTCTGACACTCCAACAATGTTTTCTGCTTCAATTTGACTCATTTTACAAAGGTGCTTATTCCTGGAGTGAATATGCAGTTCTACTCAAGAGTAAGCAACTAAGCGAAATAAAGCCATGGAACGCTTATTTGCCTTCTATCTATGCATTCTGAAACTCCAACAATGTTTTCTGCTTCAATTTGACTCATTTTACAAAGGTGCTTATTCCTGGAGTGAATATGCAGTTCTACTCAAGAGTAAGCAACTAAGCGAAATAAAGCCATGGAACGCTTATTTGCCTTCTATCTATGCATTCTGACACTCCAACAATGTTTTCTGCTTCAATTTGACTCATTTTACAAAGGTGCTTATTCCCGGAGTGAATATGCAGTTCTACTCAAGAGTAAGCAACTAAGCGAAATGAAGCCACGGAACGCTTATTTGCCTTCTATCTATGCATTCTGACACTCCAACAATGTTTTCTGCTTCAATTTGACTCATTTTACAAAGGTGCTTATTCCTGGAGTGAATATGCAGTTCTACTCAAGAGTAAGCAACTAAGCGAAATGAAGCCACGAAACGCTTATTTACCTTCTATCTATGCATTCTGACACTCCAACAATGTTTTCTGCTTCAATTTGACTCATTTTAAAAAGGTGCTTATTCCTGGAGTGAACATGCAGTTCTACTCAAGAGTAAGCAACTAAGCGAAATGAAGCCACAGAACGCTTATTTGCCTTCTATCTATGCATTCTGGCACTCCAACAATGTTTTCTGCTTCAATTTGACTCATTTTACAAAGATGCTTATTCCTGGAGTGAATTTGCAGTTCTACTCAAGAGTAAGCAACTAAGCGAAATGAAGCCATAGAACGCTTATTTGCCTTCTATCTATGCATTCTGACACTCCAACAATGTTTTCTGCTTCAATTTGACTCATTTTACAAAGGTGCTTATTCCTGGAGTGAATATGCAGTTCTACTCTAGAGTAAGCAACTAAGCGAAATGAAGCCACGGAACGCTTATTTGCCTTCTATCTATGCATTCTGACACTCCAACAATGTTTTCTGCTTCAATTTGACTCATTTTACAAAGGTGCTTATTCCTGGAGTGAATATGCTGTTCTACTCAAGAGTAAGCAACTAAGCGAAATGAAGCCACGAAACGCTTATTTGCCTTCTATCTATACATTCTGACACTCCAACAATGTTTTCTGCTTCAATTTGACTCATTTTACAAAGGTGCTTATTCCTGGAGTGAATATGCAGTTCTACTCAAGAGTAAGCAACTAAGCGAAATAAAGCCATGGAACGCTTATTTGCGTTCTATCTATGCATTCTGACACTCCAACAATGTTTTCTGCTTCAATTTGACTCATTTTACAAAGGTGCTTATTCCTGGAGTGAATATGCAATTCTACTCAAGAGTAAGCAAATAAGCGAAATAAAGCCATGGAACGCTTATTTGCCTTCTATCTATGCATTCTGACACTCCAACAATGTTTTCTGCTTCAATTTGACTCATTTTACAAAGGTGCTTATTCCTAGAGTGAATATGCAGTTCTACTCAAGAGTAAGCAACTAAGCGAAATAAAGCCACGGAACGCTTTTTTGCCTTCTATCTATGCATTCTGACACTCCAACAATGTTTTCTGCTTCAATTTGACTCATTTTAAAAAGGTGCTTATTCCTGGAGTGAACATGCAGTTCTACTCAAGAGTAAGCAACTTAGCGAAATGAAGCCACGGAACGCTTATTTGCCTTCTATCTATGCATTCTGACACTCCAACAATGTGTTTTGCTTCAATTTGACTCATTTTACAAAGGTGCTTATTCCTGGAGTGAATATGCAATTCTACTCAAGAGTAAGCAAATAAGCGAAATAAAGCCATGGAACGCTTATTTGCCTTCCATCTATGCATTCTGACACTCCAACAATGTTTTCTGCTTCAATTTGACTCATTTTACAAAGGTGCTTATTCCTGGAGTGAATATGCAGTTCTACTCAAGAGTAAGCAACTAAGCGAAATGAAGCCACGGAACGCTTATTTGCCTTCTATCTATGCATTCTGACACTCCAACAATGTTTTCTGCTTCAATTTGACTCATTTTACAAAGGTGCTTATTCCTGGAGTGAATATGCTGTTCTACTCAAGAGTAAGCAACTAAGCGAAATAAAGCCACGGAACGCTTATTTGCCTTCTATCTATGCATTCTGACACTCCAACAATGTTTTCTGCTTCAATTTGACTCATTTTACAAAGGTGCTTATTCCTGGAGTGAATATGCAGTTCTACTCAAGAGTAAGCAACTAAGCGAAATAAAGCCACGAAACGCTTATTTGCCTTCTATCTATGCATTCTGACACTCCAACAATGTTTTCTGCTTCAATTTGACTCATTTTACAAAGGTGCTTATTCCTGGAGTGAATATGCAGTTCTACTCAAGAGCAAGCAACTAAGCGAAATGAAGCCATAGAATGCTTATTTGCCTTCTATCTATGCATTCTGACACTCCAACAATGTTTTCTGCTTCAATTTGACTCATTTTACAAAGGTGCTTATTCCTGGAGTGAATATGCTGTTCTACTCAAGAGTAAGCAACTAAGCGAAATAAAGCCATGGAACGCTTATTTGCCTTCTATCTATGCATTCTGACACTCCAACAATGTGTTTTGCTTCAATTTGACTCATTTTACAAAGGTGCTTATTCCTGGAGTGAATATGCAATTCTACTCAAGAGTAAGCAAATAAGCGAAATAAAGCCATGGAACGCTTATTTGCCTTCCATCTATGCATTCTGACACTCCAACAATGTTTTCTGCTTCAATTTGACTCATTTTACAAAGGTGCTTATTCCTGGAGTGAATATGCTGTTCTACTCAAGAGTAAGCAACTAAGCGAAATGAAGCCACGGAACGCTTATTTGCCTTCCACCTATGCATTCTGACACTCCAACAATGTTTTCTGCTTCAATTTGACTCATTTTACAAAGGTGCTTATTCCTGGAGTGAATATGCAGTTCTACTCAAGAGTAAGCAACTAAGCGAAATAAAGCCATGGAACGCTTATTTGCCTTCTATCTATGCATTCTGACACTCCAACAATGTTTTCTGCTTCAATTTGACTCATTTTACAAAGGTGCTTATTCCTGGAGTGAATATGCAGTTCTACTCAAGAGTAAGCAACTAAGCGAAATAAAGCCATGGAACGCTTATTTGCCTTCTATCTATGCATTCTGACACTCCAACAATGTTTTCTGCTTCAATTTGACTTATTTGCCTTCTATCTATGCATTCTGACACTCCAACAATGTTTTCTGCTTCAATTTGACTCATTTTAAAAAGGTGCTTATTCCTGGAGTGAATATGCAGTTCTACTCAAGAGTAAGCAACTAAGCGAAATGAAGCCACAGAACGCTTATTTGCCTTCTATCTATGCATTCTGACACTCCAACAATGTTTTCTGCTTCAATTTGACTCATTTTACAAAGGTGCTTATTCCTGGAGTGAATTTGCAGTTCTACTCAAGAGTAAGCAACTAAGCGAAATAAAGCCATGGAACGCTTATATGCTTTCTATCTATGCATTCTGACACTCCAACAAGTTTTCTGCTTCAATTTGACTCATTTTACGAAGGTGCTTATTCCTGGAGTGAAAATGCAGTTCTACTCAAGAGTAAGCAACTAAGCGAAATGAAGCCATAGAACGCTTATTTGCCTTCTATCTATGCATTCTGACACTCCAACAATGTTTTCTGCTTCAATTTGACTCATTTTACAAAGGTGCTTATTCCTGGAGTGAATATGCAGTTCTACTCAAGAGTAAGCAACTAAGCGAAATGAAGCCACGGAACGCTTATTTGCCTTCTACCTATGCATTCTGACACTCCAACAATGTTTTCTGCTTCAATTTGACTCATTTTACAAAGGTGCTTATTCCTGGAGTGAATATGCTGTTCTACTCAAGAGTAAGCAACTAAGCGAAATAAAGCCATGGAACGCTTATTTGCCTTCTATCTATGCATTCTGACACTCCAACAATGTTTTCTGCTTCAATTTGCCTCATTTTACAAAGGTGCTTATTCCTGGAGTGAATATGCAGTTCTACTCAAGAGTAAGCAACTAAGCGAAATAAAGCCATGGAACGCTTATTTGCCTTCTATCTATGCATTCTGACACTCCAACAATGTTTTCTGCTTCAATTTGACTCATTTTACAAAGGTGCTTATTCCTGGAGTGAATATGCAATTCTACTCAAGAGTAAGCAAATAAGCGAAATAAAGCCATGGAACGCTTATTTGCCTTCTATCTATGCATTCTGACACTCCAACAATGTTTTCTGCTTCAATTTGACTCATTTTACAAAGGTGCTTATTCCTGGAGTGAATATGCAGTTCTACTCAAGAGTAAGCAACTAAGCGAAATAAAGCCATGGAACGCTTATTTGCCTTCTATCTATACATTCTGACACTCCAACAATGTTTTCTGCTTCAATTTGACTCATTTTACAAAGGTGCTTATTCCTGGAGTGAATATGCAGTTCTACTCAAGAGTAAGCAACTAAGCGAAATAAAGCCATGGAACGCTTATTTGCCTTCTATCTATGCATTCTGACACTCCAACAATGTTTTCTGCTTCAATTTGACTCATTTTACAAAGGTGCTTATTCCTGGAGTGAATATGCAGTTCTACTCAAGAGTAAGCAACTAAGCGAAATAAAGCAACGGAACGCTTTTTTGCCTTCTATCTATGCATTCTGACACTCCAACAATGTTTTCTGCTTCAATTTGACTCATTTTAAAAAGGTGCTTATTCCTGGAGTGAACATGCAGTTCTACTCAAGAGTAAGCAACTAAGCGAAATGAAGCCACGGAACGCTTATTTGCCTTCTATCTATGCATTCTGACACTCCAACAATGTGTTTTGCTTCAATTTGACTCATTTTACAAAGGTGCTTATTCCTGGAGTGAATATGCAATTCTACTCAAGAGTAAGCAACTAAGCGAAATAAAGCCATGGAACGCTTATTTGCCTTCTATCTATGCATTCTGACACTCCAACAATGTTTTCTGCTTCAATTTGACTCATTTTACAAAGGTGCTTATTCCTGGAGTGAATATGCAATTCTACTCAAGAGTAAGCAAATAAGCGAAATAAAGCCATGGAACGCTTATTTGCCTTCTATCTATGCATTCTGACACTCCAACAATGTTTTCTGCTTCAATTTGACTCATTTTACAAAGGTGCTTATTCCTGGAGTGAATATGCAATTCTACTCAAGAGTAAGCAACTAAGCGAAATAAAGCCATGGAACGCTTATTTGCCTTCTATCTATGCATTCTGACACTCCAACAATGTTTTCTGCTTCAATTTGACTCATTTTACAAAGGTGCTTATTCCTGGAGTGAACATGCAGTTCTACTCAAGAGTAAGCAACTAAGCGAAATGAAGCCACGGAACGCTTATTTGCCTTCTATCTATGCATTCTGACACTCCAACAATGTTTTCTGCTTCAATTTGACTCATTTGACAAAGGTGCTTATTCCTGGAGTGAATATGCTGTTCTACTCAAGAGTAAGCAACTAAGCGAATTAAAGCCATGGAACGCTTATTTGCCTTCCATCTATGCATTCTGACACTCCAACAATGTTTTCTGCTTCAATTTGACTCATTTTACAAAGGTGCTTATTCCTGGAGTGAATATGCAGTTCTACTCAAGAGTAAGCAACTAAGCGAAATAAAGCCATGGAACGCTTATTTGCCTTCTATCTATGCATTCTGACACTCCAACAATGTTTTCTGCTTCAATTTGACTCATTTTACAAAGGTGCTTATTCCTGGAGTGAATATGCAGTTCTACTCAAGAGTAAGCAACTAAGCAAAATGAAGCCACGGAACGCTTATTTGCCTTCTATCTATGCATTCTGACACTCCAACAATGTTTTCTGCTTCAATTTGACTCATTTTACAAAGGTGCTTATTCCTGGAGTGAATATGCTGTTCTACTCAAGAGTAAGCAACTAAGCGAAATAAAGCCATGGAACGCTTATTTGCCTTCTATCTATGCATTCTGACACTCCAACAATGTTTTCTACTTCAATTTGACTCATTTTACAAAGGTGCTTATTCCTGGAGTGAATATGCAGTTCTACTCAAGAGTAAGCAACTAAGCGAAATAAAGCCATGGAACGCTTATTTGCCTTCTATCTATGCATTCTGACACTCCAACAATGTTTTCTGCTTCAATTTGACTCATTTTACAAAGGTGCTTATTCCTGGAGTGAATATGCAATTCTACTCAAGAGTAAGCAAATAAGCGAAATAAAGCCATGGAACGCTTATTTGCCTTCTATCTATGCATTCTGACACTCCAACAATGTTTTCTGCTTCAATTTGACTCATTTTACAAAGGTGCTTATTCCTGGAGTGAATATGCAGTTCTACTCAAGAGTAAGCAACTAAGCGAAATGAAGCCACGGAACGCTTATTTGCCTTCTATCTATGCATTCTGACACTCCAACAATGTTTTCTGCTTCAATTTGACTCATTTTAAAAAGGTGCTTATTCCTGGAGTGAACATGCAGTTCTACTCAAGAGTAAGCAACTAAGCGAAATGAAGCCACGGAATGCTTATTTGCCTTCTATCTATGCATTCTGACACTCCAACAATGTTTTCTGCTTCAATTTGACTCATTTTACAAAGGTGCTTATTCCTGGAGTGAATATGCAGTTCTACTCAAGAGCAAGCAACTAAGCGAAATGAAGCCATAGAACGCTTATTTGCCTTCTATCTATGCAGTCTGACACTCCAACAATGTTTTCTGCTTCAATTTGACTCATTTTACAAAGGTGCTTATTCCTGGAGTGAATATGCAATTCTACTCAAGAGTAAGCAAATAAGCGAAATAAAGCCATGGAACGCTTATTTGCCTTCTATCTATGCATTCTGACACTCCAACAATGTTTTCTGCTTCAATTTGACTCATTTTACAAAGGTGCTTATTCCTGGAGTGAATATGCAGTTCTACTCAAGAGTAAGCAACTAAGCGAAATAAAGCCATGGAACGCTTATTTGCCTTCTATCTATGCATTCTGACACTCCAACAATGTTTTCTGCTTCAATTTGACTCATTTTACAAAGGTGCTTATTCTTGGAGTGAATATGCAGTTCTACTCAAGAGTAAGCAACTAAGCGAAAAAAAGCCATGGAACGCTTATTTGCCTTCTATCTATGCATTCTGACACTCCAACAATGTTTTCTGCTTCAATTTGACTCATTTTACAAAGGTGCTTATTCCTGGAGTGAATATGCAATTCTACTCAAGAGTAAGCAAATAAGCGAAATAAAGCCATGGAACGCTTATTTGCCTTCTATCTATGCATTCTGACACTCCAACAATGTTTTCTGCTTCAATTTGACTCATTTTACAAAGGTGCTTATTCCTGGAGTGAATATGCAGTTCTACTCAAGAGTAAGCAACTAAGCGAAATGAAGCCACGGAACGCTTATTTGCCTTCTATCTATGCATTCTGACACTCCAACAATGTTTTCTGCTTTAATTTGACTCATTTTAAAAAGGTGCTTATTCCTGGAGTGAATATGCAGTTCTACTCAAGAGTAAGCAACTAAGCGAAATGAAGCCACGGAATGCTTATTTGCCTTCTATCTATGCATTCTGACACTCCAACAATGTTTTCTGCTTCAATTTGACTCATTTTACAAAGGTGCTTATTCCTGGAGTGAATATGCAGTTCTACTCAAGAGCAAGCAACTAAGCGAAATGAAGCCATAGAACGCTTATTTGCCTTCTATCTATGCAGTCTGACACTCCAACAATGTTTTCTGCTTCAATTTGACTCATTTTACAAAGGTGCTTATTCCTGGAGTGAATATGCAGTTCTACGCAAGAGTAAGCAACTAAGCGAAATAAAGCCATGGAACGCTTATATGCTTTCTATCTATGCATTCTGACACTCCAACAAGTTTTCTGCTTGAATTTGACTCATTTTACAAAGGTGCTTATTCCTGGAGTGAAAATGCAGTTCTACTCAAGAGTAAGCAACTAAGCGAAATGAAGCCACGGAACGCTTATTTGCCTTCTATCTATGCATTCTGACACTCCAACAATGTTTTCTGCTTCAATTTGACTCATTTTACAAAGGTGCTTATTCCTGGAGTGAGTATGCTGTTCTACTCAAGAGTAAGCACCTAAGCGAAATAAAGCCATGGAACGCTTATTTGCCTTCTATCTATGCATTCTGACACTCCAACAATGTTTTCTGCTTCAATTTGACTCATTTTACAAAGGGGCTTATTCCTGGAGTGAATATGCAATTCTACTCAAGAGTAAGCAAATAAGCGAAATAAAGCCATGGAACGCTTATTTGCCTTCTATCTATGCATTCTGACACTCCAACAATGTTTTCTGCTTCAATTTGACTCATTTTACAAAGGTGCTTATTCCTGGAGTGAATATGCAGTTCTACTCAAGAGTAAGCAACTAAGCGAAATAAAGCCACGGAACGCTTTTTTGCCTTCTATCTATGCATTCTGACACTCCAACAATGTTTTCTGCTTCAATTTGACTCATTTTAAAAAGGTGCTTATTCCTGGAGTGAACATGCAGTTCTACTCAAGAGTAAGCAACTAAGCGAAATGAAGCCACGGAACGCTTATTTGCCTTCTATCTATGCATTCTGACACTCCAACAATGTGTTTTGCTTCAATTTGACTCATTTTACAAAGGTGCTTATTCCTGGAGTGAATATGCAATTCTACTCAAGAGTAAGCAAATAAGCGAAATAAAGCCATGGAACGCTTATTTGCCTTCTATCTATGCATTCTGACACTCCAACAATGTTTTCTGCTTCAATTTGACTCATTTTACAAAGGTGCTTATTCCTGGAGTGAATATGCAGTTCTACTCAAGAGTAAGCAACTAAGCGAAATGAAGCCACGGAACGCTTATTTGCCTTCTATCTATGCATTCTGACACTCCAACAATGTTTTCTGCTTCAATTTGACTCATTTTACAAAGGTGCTTATTCCTGGAGTGAATATGCAATTCTACTCAAGAGTAAGCAAATAAGCGAAATGAAGCCACGGAACGCTTATTTGCCTTCTATCTATGCATTCTGACACTCCAACAATGTTTTCTGCTTCAATTTGACTCATTTTACAAAGGTGCTTATTCCTGGAGTGAATATGCAGTTCTACTCAAGAGTAAGCAACTAAGCGAAATAAAGCCATGGAACGCTTATTTGCCTTCTATCTATGCATTCTGAAACTCCAACAATGTTTTCTGCTTCAATTTGACTCATTTTACAAAGGTGCTTATTCCTGGAGTGAATATGCAGTTCTACTCAAGAGTAAGCAACTAAGCGAAATAAAGCCATGGAACGCTTATTTGCCTTCTATCTATGCATTCTGACACTCCAACAATGTTTTCTGCTTCAATTTGACTCATTTTACAAAGGTGCTTATTCCCGGAGTGAATATGCAGTTCTACTCAAGAGTAAGCAACTAAGCGAAATGAAGCCACGGAACGCTTATTTGCCTTCTATCTATGCATTCTGACACTCCAACAATGTTTTCTGCTTCAATTTGACTCATTTTACAAAGGTGCTTATTCCTGGAGTGAATATGCAGTTCTACTCAAGAGTAAGCAACTAAGCGAAATGAAGCCACGAAACGCTTATTTACCTTCTATCTATGCATTCTGACACTCCAACAATGTTTTCTGCTTCAATTTGACTCATTTTAAAAAGGTGCTTATTCCTGGAGTGAACATGCAGTTCTACTCAAGAGTAAGCAACTAAGCGAAATGAAGCCACAGAACGCTTATTTGCCTTCTATCTATGCATTCTGGCACTCCAACAATGTTTTCTGCTTCAATTTGACTCATTTTACAAAGATGCTTATTCCTGGAGTGAATTTGCAGTTCTACTCAAGAGTAAGCAACTAAGCGAAATGAAGCCATAGAACGCTTATTTGCCTTCTATCTATGCATTCTGACACTCCAACAATGTTTTCTGCTTCAATTTGACTCATTTTACAAAGGTGCTTATTCCTGGAGTGAATATGCAGTTCTACTCTAGAGTAAGCAACTAAGCGAAATGAAGCCACGGAACGCTTATTTGCCTTCTATCTATGCATTCTGACACTCCAACAATGTTTTCTGCTTCAATTTGACTCATTTTACAAAGGTGCTTATTCCTGGAGTGAATATGCTGTTCTACTCAAGAGTAAGCAACTAAGCGAAATGAAGCCACGAAACGCTTATTTGCCTTCTATCTATACATTCTGACACTCCAACAATGTTTTCTGCTTCAATTTGACTCATTTTACAAAGGTGCTTATTCCTGGAGTGAATATGCAGTTCTACTCAAGAGTAAGCAACTAAGCGAAATAAAGCCATGGAACGCTTATTTGCGTTCTATCTATGCATTCTGACACTCCAACAATGTTTTCTGCTTCAATTTGACTCATTTTACAAAGGTGCTTATTCCTGGAGTGAATATGCAATTCTACTCAAGAGTAAGCAAATAAGCGAAATAAAGCCATGGAACGCTTATTTGCCTTCTATCTATGCATTCTGACACTCCAACAATGTTTTCTGCTTCAATTTGACTCATTTTACAAAGGTGCTTATTCCTAGAGTGAATATGCAGTTCTACTCAAGAGTAAGCAACTAAGCGAAATAAAGCCACGGAACGCTTTTTTGCCTTCTATCTATGCATTCTGACACTCCAACAATGTTTTCTGCTTCAATTTGACTCATTTTAAAAAGGTGCTTATTCCTGGAGTGAACATGCAGTTCTACTCAAGAGTAAGCAACTTAGCGAAATGAAGCCACGGAACGCTTATTTGCCTTCTATCTATGCATTCTGACACTCCAACAATGTGTTTTGCTTCAATTTGACTCATTTTACAAAGGTGCTTATTCCTGGAGTGAATATGCAATTCTACTCAAGAGTAAGCAAATAAGCGAAATAAAGCCATGGAACGCTTATTTGCCTTCTATCTATGCATTCTGACACTCCAACAATGTTTTCTGCTTCAATTTGACTCATTTTACAAAGGTGCTTATTCCTGGAGTGAATATGCAGTTCTACTCAAGAGTAAGCAACTAAGCGAAATGAAGCCACGGAACGCTTATTTGCCTTCTATCTATGCATTCTGACACTCCAACAATGTTTTCTGCTTCAATTTGACTCATTTTAAAAAGGTGCTTATTCCTGGAGTGAACATGCAGTTCTACTCAAGAGTAAGCAACTAAGCGAAATGAAGCCACGGAACGCTTATTTGCCTTCTATCTATGCATTCTGACACTCCAACAATGTTTTCTGCTTCAATTTGACTCATTTTACAAAGGTGCTTATTCCTGGAGTGAATATGCAGTTCTACTCAAGAGTAAGCAACTAAGCGAAATGAAGCCACGGAACGCTTATTTGCCTTCTATCTATGCATTCTGACACTCCAACAATGTTTTCTGCTTCAATTTGACTCATTTTACAAAGGTGCTTATTCCTGGAGTGAATATGCAGTTCTACTCAAGAGTAAGCAACTAAGCGAAATGAAGCCACGGAACGCTTATTTGCCTTCTATCTATGCATTCTGACACTCCAACAATGTTTTCTGCTTCAATTTGACTCATTTTACAAAGGTGCTTATTCCTGGAGTGAATATGCAATTCTACTCAAGAGTAAGCAAATAAGCGAAATAAAGCCACGGAACGCTTATTTGCCTTCTATCTATGCATTCTGACACTCCAACAATGTTTTCTGCTTCAATTTGACTCATTTTACAAAGGTGCTTATTCCTGGAGTGAATATGCAGTTCTACTCAAGAGTAAGCAACTAAGCGAAATGAAGCCACAGAACGCTTATTTGCCTTCTATCTATGCATTCTGACACTCCAACAATGTTTTCTGCTTCAATTTGACTCATTTTACAAAGGTGCTTATTCCTGGAGTGAATATGCAGTTCTACTCAAGAGTAAGCAACTAAGCGAAATAAAGCCATGGAACGCTTATTTGCCTTCTATCTATGCATTCTGAAACTCCAACAATGTTTTCTGCTTCAATTTGACTCATTTTACAAAGGTGCTTATTCCTGGAGTGAATATGCAGTTCTACTCAAGAGTAAGCAACTAAGCGAAATAAAGCCATGGAACGCTTATTTGCCTTCTATCTATGCATTCTGACACTCCAACAATGTTTTCTGCTTCAATTTGACTCATTTTACAAAGGTGCTTATTCCCGGAGTGAATATGCAGTTCTACTCAAGAGTAAGCAAATAAGCGAAATGAAGCCATAGAACGCTTATTTGCCTTCTATCTATGCATTCTGACACTCCAACAATGTTTTCTGCTTCAATTTGACCCATTTTACAAAGGTCCTTATTCCTGATGTGAACATGCAGTTCTACTCAAGAGTAAGCAACTAAGCGAAATGAAGCCACGGAACGCTTATTTGCCTTCTATCTATGCATTCTGACACTCCAACAATGTTTTCTGCTTCAATTTGACTCATTTTACAAAGGTGCTTATTCCTGGAGTGAATATGCTGTTCTACTCAAGAGTAAGCAACTAAGCGAAATAAGCCATGGAACGCTTATTTGCCTTCTATCTATGCATTCCGGCACTCCAACAATGTTTTCTGCTTCAATTTGACTCATTTTACAAAGGTGCTTATTCCTGGAGTGAATATGCTGTTCTACTCAAGAGTAAGCAACTAAGCGAAATAAAGCCACGGAACGCTTATTTGCCTTCTATCTATGCATTCTGACACTCCAACAATGTTTTCTGCTTCAATTTGACTCATTTTACAAAGGTGCTTATTCCTGGAGTGAATATGCAGTTCTACTCAAGAGTAAGCAACTAAGCGAAATGAAGCCACGAAACGCTTATTTGCCTTCTATCTATGCATTCTGACACTCCAACAATGTTTTCTCCTTCAATTTGACTCATTTTACAAAGGTGCTTATTCCTGGAGTGAATATGCAGTTCTACTCAAGAGTAAGCAACTAAGCGAAATAAAGCCATAGAACGCTTATTTGCCTTCTATCTATGCATTCTGATACTCCAACAATGTTTTCTGCTTCAATTTGACTCATTTTAAAAAGGTGCTTATTCCTGGAGTGAACATGCAGTTCTACTCAAGAGTAAGCAACTAAGCGAAATGAAGCCACAAAACGCTTATTTGCCTTCTATCTATGCATTCTGACACTCCAACAATGTTTTCTGCTTCAATTTGACTCATTTTACAAAGGTGCTTATTCCTGGAGTGAATATGCAGTTCTACTCAAGAGTAAGCAACTAAGCGAAATGAAGCCATAGAAGGCTTATTTGCCTTCTATCTATGCATTCTGACACTCCAACAATGTTTTCTGCTTCAATTTGACCCATTTTACAAAGGTGCTTATTCCTGATGTGAACATGCAGTTCTACTCAAGAGTAAGCAACTAAGTGAAATGAAGCCACGAAACGCTTATTTACCTTCTATCTATGCATTCTGACACTCCAACAATGTTTTCTGCTTCAATTTGACTCATTTTACAAAGGTGCTTATTCCTGGAGTGAATATGCAGTTCTACTCAAGAGTAAGCAACTAAGCGAAATGAAGCCACGGAACGCTTATTTGCCTTCTATCTATGCATTCTGACACTCCAACAATGTTTTCTGCTTCAATTTGACTCATTTTACAAAGGTGCTTATTCCTGGAGTGAATATGCAGTTCTACTCAAGAGTAAGCAACTAAGCGAAATAAAGCCATAGAACGCTTATTTGCCTTCTATCTATGCATTCTGATACTCCAACAATGTTTTCTGCTTCAATTTGACCCATTTTACAAAGGTGCTTATTCCTGATGTGAACATGCAGTTCTACTCAAGAGTAAGCAACTAAGCGAAATGAAGCCACGAAACGCTTATTTGCCTTCTATCTATGCATTCTGACACTCCAACATTGTTTTCTCCTTCAATTTGACTCATTTTACAAAGGTGCTTATTCCTGGAGTGAATATGCAGTTCTACTCAAGAGTAAGCAACTAAGCGAAATAAAGCCATAGAACGCTTATGTGCCTTCTATCTATGCATTCTGATACTCCAACAATGTTTTCTGCTTCAATTTGACTCATTTTAAAAAGGTGCTCATTCCTGGAGTGAACATGCAGTTCTACTCAAGAGTAAGCAACTAAGCGAAATGAAGCCACGAAACGCTTATTTGCCTTCTATCTATGCATTCTGACACTCCAACAATGTTTTCTGCTTCAATTTGACTCATTTTACAAAGGTGCTTATTCCTGGAGTGAATATGCAGTTCTACTCAAGAGTAAGCAACTAAGAGAAATGAAGCCATAGAAGGCTTATTTGCCTTCTATCTATGCATTCTGACACTCCAACAATGTTTTCTGCTTCAATTTGACCCATTTTACAAAGGTGCTTATTCCTGATGTGAACATGCAGTTCTACTCAAGAGTAAGCAACTAAGCGAAATGAAGCCACGGAACGCTTATTTGCCTTCTATCTATGCATTCTGACACTCCAACAATGTTTTCTGCTTCAATTTGACTCATTTTACAAAGGTGCTTATTCCTGGAGTGAATATGCAGTTCTACTCAAGAGTAAGTAACTAAGCGAAATGAAGCCACGAAACGCTTATTTACCTTCTATCTATGCATTCTGACACTCCAACAATGTTTTCTGCTTCAATTTGACTCATTTTACAAAGGTGCTTATTCCTGGAGTGAATATGCAGTTCTACTCAAGAGTAAGCAACTAAGCGAAATGAAGCCACGGAACGCTTATTTGCCTTCTATCTATGCATTCTGACACTCCAACAATGTTTTCTGCTTCAATTTGACTCATTTTACAAAGGTGCTTATTCCTGGAGTGAATATGCAGTTCTACTCAAGAGTAAGCAACTAAGCGAAATAAAGCCATAGAACGCTTATTTGCCTTCTATCTATGCATTCTGATACTCCAACAATGTTTTCTGCTTCAATTTGACCCATTTTACAAAGGTGCTTATTCCTGATGTGAACATGCAGTTCTACTCAAGAGTAAGCAACTAAGCGGAATGAAGCCACGGAACGCTTATTTGCCTTCTATCTATGCATTCTGACACTCCAACAATGTTTTCTGCTTCAATTTGACTCATTTTACAAAGGTGCTTATTCCTGGAGTGAATATGCTGTTCTACTCAAGAGTAAGCAACTAAGCGAAATAAGCCATGGAACGCTTATTTGCCTTCTATCTATGCATTCTGGCACTCCAACAATGTTTTCTGCTTCAATTTGACTCATTTTACAAAGGTGCTTATTCCTGGAGTGAATATGCTGTTCTACTCAAGAGTAAGCAACTAAGCGAAATAAAGCCACGGAACGCTTATTTGCCTTCTATCTATGCATTCTGACACTCCAACAATGTTTTCTGCTTCAATTTGACTCATTTTACAAAGGTGCTTATTCCCGGAGTGAATATGCAGTTCTACTCAAGAGTAAGCAAATAAGCGAAATGAAGCCATAGAACGCTTATTTGCCTTCTATCTATGCATTCTGACACTCCAACAATGTTTTCTGCTTCAATTTGACCCATTTTACAAAGGTGCTTATTCCTGATGTGAACATGCAGTTCTACTCAAGAGTAAGCAACTAAGCGAAATGAAGCCACGGAACGCTTATTTGCCTTCTATCTATGCATTCTGACACTCCAACAATGTTTTCTGCTTCAATTTGACTCATTTTACAAAGGTGCTTATTCCTGGAGTGAATATGCTGTTCTACTCAAGAGTAAGCAACTAAGCGAAATAAAGCCATAGAACGCTTATTTGCCTTCTATCTATGCATTCTGATACATACATATCTATGCATTCTGATACTCCAACAATGTTTTCTGCTTCAATTTGACTCATTTTAAAAAGGTGCTTATTCCAGGAGTGAACATGCAGTTCTACTCAAGAGTAAGCAACTAAGCGAAATGAAGCCACGAAACGCTTATTTGCCTTCTATCTATGCATTCTGACACTCCAACAATGTTTTCTGCTTCAATTTGACTCATTTTACAAAGGTGCTTATTCCTGGAGTGAATATGCAGTTCTACTCAAGAGTAAGCAACTAAGCGAAATGAAGCCATAGAAGGCTTATTTGCCTTCTATCTATGCATTCTGACACTCCAACAATGTTTTCTGCTTCAATTTGACTCATTTTACAAAGGTGCTTATTCCTGGAGTGAATATGCTGTTCTACTCAAGAGTAAGCAACTAAGCGACATAAAGCCATGGAACGCTTATTTGCCTTCTATCTATGCATTCTGACACTCCAACAATGTTTTCTGCTTCAATTTGACTCATTTTACAAAGGTGCTTATTCCTGGAGTGAATATGCAGTTCTACTCAAGAGTAAGTAACTAAGCGAAATGAAGCCACGAAACGCTTATGTACCTTCTATCTATGCATTCTGACACTCCAACAATGTTTTCTGCTTCAATTTGACTCATTTTACAAAGGTGCTTATTCCTGGAGTGAATATGCAGTTCTACTCAAGAGTATGCAACTAAGCGAAATGAAGCCACGGAACGCTTATTTGCCTTCTATCTATGCATTCTGACACTCCAACAATGTTTTCTGCTTCAATTTGACTCATTTTACAAAGGTGCTTATTCCTGGAGTGAATATGCAGTTCTACTCAAGAGTAAGCAACTAAGCGAAATAAAGCCATAGAACGCTTATTTGCCTTCTATCTATGCATTCTGATACTCCAACAATGTTTTCTGCTTCAATTTGACCCATTTTACAAAGGTGCTTATTCCTGATGTGAACATGCAGTTCTACTCAAGAGTAAGCAACTAAGCGAAATGAAGCCACGGAACGCTTATTTGCCTTCTATCTATGCATTCTGACACTCCAACAATGTTTTCTGCTTCAATTTGACTCATTTTACAAAGGTGCTTATTCCTGGAGTGAATATGCTGTTCTACTCAAGAGTAAGCAACTAAGCGAAATAAGCCATGGAACGCTTATTTGCCTTCTATCTATGCATTCTGGCACTCCAACAATGTTTTCTGCTTCAATTTGACTCATTTTACAAAGGTGCTTATTCCTGGAGTGAATATGCTGTTCTACTCAAGAGTAAGCAACTAAGCGAAATAAAGCCACGGAACGCTTATTTGCCTTCTATCTATGCATTCTGACACTCCAACAATGTTTTCTGCTTCAATTTGACTCATTTTACAAAGGTGCTTATTCCTGGAGTGAATATGCAGTTCTACTCAAGAGTAAGCAACTAAGCGAAATAAAGCCACGGAACGCTTATTTGCCTTCTATCTATGCATTCTGACACTCCAACAATGTTTTCTGCTTCAATTTGACTCATTTTACAAAGGTGCTTATTCCCGGAGTGAATATGCAGTTCTACTCAAGAGTAAGCAACTAAGCGAAATGAAGCCACAGAACGCTTATTTGCCTTCTATCTATGCATTCTGACACTCCAACAATGTTTTCTGCTTCAATTTGACCCATTTTACAAAGGTGCTTATTCCTGATGTGAACATGCAGTTCTACTCAAGAGTAAGCAACTAAGCGAAATGAAGCCACGGAACGCTTATTTGCCTTCTATCTATGCATTCTGACACTCCAACAATGTTTTCTGCTTCAATTTGACTCATTTTACAAAGGTGCTTATTCCTGGAGTGAATATGCTGTTCTACTCAAGAGTAAGCAACTAAGCGAAATAAGCCATGGAACGCTTATTTGCCTTCTATCTATGCATTCTGGCACTCCAACAATGTTTTCTGCTTCAATTTGACTCATTTTACAAAGGTGCTTATTCCTGGAGTGAATATGCTGTTCTACTCAAGAGTAAGCAACTAAGCGAAATAAAGCCACGGAACGCTTATTTGCCTTCTATCTATGCATTCTGACACTCCAACAATGTTTTCTGCTTCAATTTGACTCATTTTACAAAGGTGCTTATTCCCGGAGTGAATATGCAGTTCTACTCAAGAGTAAGCAAATAAGCGAAATGAAGCCATAGAACGCTTATTTGCCTTCTATCTATGCATTCTGACACTCCAACAATGTTTTCTGCTTCAATTTGACCCATTTTACAAAGGTGCTTATTCCTGATGTGAACATGCAGTTCTACTCAAGAGTAAGCAACTAAGCGAAATGAAGCCACGGAACGCTTATTTGCCTTCTATCTATGCATTCTGACACTCCAACAATGTTTTCTGCTTCAATTTGACTCATTTTACAAAGGTGCTTATTCCTGGAGTGAATATGCTGTTCTACTCAAGAGTAAACAACGAAGCGAAATAAAGCCACGGAACGCTTATTTGCCTCCTATCTATGCATTCTGACACTCCAACAATGTTTTCTGCTTCAATTTGACTCATTTTACAAAGGTGCTTATTCCTGGAGTGAATATGCAGTTCTACTCAAGAGTAAGCAACGAAGCGAAATGAAGCCACGAAACGCTTATTTGCCTTCTATCTATGCATTCTGACACTCCAACAATGTTTTCTGCTTCAATTTGACTCATTTTACAAAGGTGCTTATTCCTGGAGTGAATATGCAGTTCTACTCAAGAGTAAGCAACTAAGCGAAATAAAGCCATAGAACGCTTATTTGCCTTCTATCTATGCATTCTGATACTCCAACAATGTTTTCTGCTTCAATTTGACTCATTTTACAAAGGTGCTTATTCCTGGAGTGAATATGCTGTTCTACTCAAGAGTAAGCAACTAAGCGAAATAAGCCATGGAACGCTTATTTGCCTTCTATCTATGCATTCTGGCACTCCAACAATGTTTTCTGCTTCAATTTGACTCATTTTACAAAGGTGCTTATTCCTGGAGTGAATATGCTGTTCTACTCAAGAGTAAGCAACTAAGCGAAATGAAGCCATAGAAGGCTTATTTGCCTTCTATCTATGCATTCTGACACTCCAACAATGTTTTCTGCTTCAATTTGACTCATTTTACAAAGGTGCTTATTCCTGGAGTGAATATGCAGTTCTACTCAAGAGTAAGCAACTAAGCGAAATGAAGCCACGAAACGCTTATTTGCCTTCTATCTATGCATTCTGACACTCCAACAATGTTTTCTCCTTCAATTTGACTCATTTTACAAAGGTGCTTATTCCTGGAGTGAATATGCAGTTCTACTCAAGAGTAAGCAACTAAGCGAAATAAAGCCATAGAACGCTTATTTGCCTTCTATCTATGCATTCTGATACTCCAACAATGTTTTCTGCTTCAATTTGACTCATTTTACAAAGGTGCTTATTCCTGGAGTGAATATGCTGTTCTACTCAAGAGTAAGCAACTAAGCGAAATAAGCCATGGAACGCTTATTTGCCTTCTATCTATGCATTCTGGCACTCCAACAATGTTTTCTGCTTCAATTTGACTCATTTTACAAAGGTGCTTATTCCTGGAGTGAATATGCTGTTCTACTCAAGAGTAAGCAACTAAGCGAAATGAAGCCATAGAAGGCTTATTTGCCTTCTATCTATGCATTCTGACACTCCAACAATGTTTTCTGCTTCAATTTGACTCATTTTACAAAGGTGCTTATTCCTGGAGTGAATATGCAGTTCTACTCAAGAGTAAGCAACTAAGCGAAATGAAGCCACGAAACGCTTATTTGCCTTCTATCTATGCATTCTGACACTCCAACAATGTTTTCTCCTTCAATTTGACTCATTTTACAAAGGTGCTTATTCCTGGAGTGAATATGCAGTTCTACTCAAGAGTAAGCAACTAAGCGAAATAAAGCCATAGAACGCTTATTTGCCTTCTATCTATGCATTCTGATACTCCAACAATGTTTTCTGCTTCAATTTGACTCATTTTAAAAAGGTGCTTATTCCTGGAGTGAACATGCAGTTCTACTCAAGAGTAAGCAACTAAGCGAAATGAAGCCACGAAACGCTTATTTGCCTTCTATCTATGCATTCTGACACTCCAACAATGTTTTCTGCTTCAATTTGACTCATTTTACAAAGGTGCTTATTCCTGGAGTGAATATGCAGTTCTACTCAAGAGTAAGCAACTAAGCGAAATGAAGCCATAGAAGGCTTATTTGCCTTCTATCTATGCATTCTGACACTCCAACAATGTTTTCTGCTTCAATTTGACTCATTTTACAAAGGTGCTTATTCCTGGAGTGAATATGCAGTTCTACTCAAGAGTATGCAACTAAGCGAAATGAAGCCACGGAACGCTTATTTGCCTTCTATCTATGCATTCTGACACTCCAACAATGTTTTCTGCTTCAATTTGACTCATTTTACAAAGGTGCTTATTCCTGGAGTGAATATGCAGTTCTACTCAAGAGTAAGCAACTAAGCGAAATAAAGCCATAGAACGCTTATTTGCCTTCTATCTATGCATTCTGATACTCCAACAATGTTTTCTGCTTCAATTTGACCCATTTTACAAAGGTGCTTATTCCTGATGTGAACATGCAGTTCTACTCAAGAGTAAGCAACTAAGCGAAATGAAGCCACGGAACGCTTATTTGCCTTCTATCTATGCATTCTGACACTCCAACAATGTTTTCTGCTTCAATTTGACTCATTTTACAAAGGTGCTTATTCCTGGAGTGAATATGCAGTTCTACTCAAGAGTAAGCAACTAAGCGAAATGAAGCCACGAAACGCTTATTTGCCTTCTATCTATGCATTCTGACACTCCAACAATGTTTTCTCCTTCAATTTGACTCATTTTACAAAGGTGCTTATTCCTGGAGTGAATATGCAGTTCTACTCAAGAGTAAGCAACTAAGCGAAATGAAGCCATAGAAGGCTTATTTGCCTTCTATCTATGCATTCTGACACTCCAACAATGTTTTCTGCTTCAATTTGACTCATTTTACAAAGGTGCTTATTCCTGGAGTGAATATGCAGTTCTACTCAAGAGTAAGCAACTAAGCGAAATGAAGCCACGAAACGCTTATTTGCCTTCTATCTATGCATTCTGACACTCCAACAATGTTTTCTCCTTCAATTTGACTCATTTTACAAAGGTGCTTATTCCTGGAGTGAATATGCAGTTCTACTCAAGAGTAAGCAACTAAGCGAAATAAAGCCATAGAACGCTTATTTGCCTTCTATCTATGCATTCTGATACTCCAACAATGTTTTCTGCTTCAATTTGACTCATTTTAAAAAGGTGCTTATTCCTGGAGTGAACATGCAGTTCTACTCAAGAGTAAGCAACTAAGCGAAATGAAGCCACGAAACGCTTATTTGCCTTCTATCTATGCATTCTGACACTCCAACAATGTTTTCTGCTTCAATTTGACTCATTTTACAAAGGTGCTTATTCCTGGAGTGAATATGCAGTTCTACTCAAGAGTAAGCAACTAAGCGAAATGAAGCCATAGAAGGCTTATTTGCCTTCTATCTATGCATTCTGACACTCCAACAATGTTTTCTGCTTCAATTTGACCCATTTTACAAAGGTGCTTATTCCTGATGTGAACATGCAGTTCTACTCAAGAGTAAGCAACTAAGCGAAATGAAGCCACGGAACGCTTATTTGCCTTCTATCTATGCATTCTGACACTCCAACAATGTTTTCTGCTTCAATTTGACTCATTTTACAAAGGTGCTTATTCCTGGAGTGAATATGCAGTTCTACTCAAGAGTAAGTAACTAAGCGAAATGAAGCCACGAAACGCTTATGTACCTTCTATCTATGCATTCTGACACTCCAACAATGTTTTCTGCTTCAATTTGACTCATTTTACAAAGGTGCTTATTCCTGGAGTGAATATGCAGTTCTACTCAAGAGTAAGCAACTAAGCGAAATAAGCCATGGAACGCTTATTTGCCTTCTATCTATGCATTCTGGCACTCCAACAATGTTTTCTGCTTCAATTTGACTCATTTTACAAAGGTGCTTATTCCTGGAGTGAATATGCTGTTCTACTCAAGAGTAAGCAACTAAGCGAAATAAAGCCACGGAACGCTTATTTGCCTTCTATCTATGCATTCTGACACTCCAACAATGTTTTCTGCTTCAATTTGACTCATTTTACAAAGGTGCTTATTCCTGGAGTGAATATGCAGTTCTACTCAAGAGTAAGCAACTAAGCGAAATGAAGCCACGAAACGCTTATTTGCCTTCTATCTATGCATTCTGACACTCCAACAATGTTTTCTCCTTCAATTTGACTCATTTTACAAAGGTGCTTATTCCTGGAGTGAATATGCAGTTCTACTCAAGAGTAAGCAACTAAGCGAAATAAAGCCATAGAACGCTTATTTGCCTTCTATCTATGCATTCTGATACTCCAACAATGTTTTCTGCTTCAATTTGACTCATTTTACAAAGGTGCTTATTCCTGGAGTGAACATGCAGTTCTACTCAAGAGTAAGCAACTAAGCGAAATGAAGCCACGAAACGCTTATTTGCCTTCTATCTATGCATTCTGACACTCCAACAATGTTTTCTGCTTCAATTTGACTCATTTTACAAAGGTGCTTATTCCTGGAGTGAATATGCAGTTCTACTCAAGAGTAAGCAACTAAGCGAAATGAAGCCATAGAAGGCTTATTTGCCTTCTATCTATGCATTCTGACACTCCAACAATGTTTTCTGCTTCAATTTGACTCATTTTACAAAGGTGCTTATTCCTGGAGTGAATATGCAGTTCTACTCAAGAGTAAGCAACTAAGCGAAATAAAGCCATGGAACGCTTATTTGCCTTCTATCTATGCATTCTGAAACTCCAACAATGTTTTCTGCTTCAATTTGACTCATTTTACAAAGGTGCTTATTCCTGGAGTGAATATGCAGTTCTACTCAAGAGTAAGCAACTAAGCGAAATAAAGCCATGGAACGCTTATTTGCCTTCTATCTATGCATTCTGACACTCCAACAATGTTTTCTCCTTCAATTTGACTCATTTTACAAAGGTGCTTATTCCCGGAGTGAATATGCAGTTCTACTCAAGAGTAAGCAACTAAGCGAAATGAAGCCATAGAAGGCTTATTTGCCTTCTATCTATGCATTCTGACACTCCAACAATGTTTTCTGCTTCAATTTGACTCATTTTACAAAGGTGCTTATTCCTGGAGTGAATATGCAGTTCTACTCAAGAGTAAGCAACTAAGCGAAATGAAGCCACGAAACGCTTATTTGCCTTCTATCTATGCATTCTGACACTCCAACAATGTTTTCTCCTTCAATTTGACTCATTTTACAAAGGTGCTTATTCCTGGAGTGAATATGCAGTTCTACTCAAGAGTAAGCAACTAAGCGAAATAAAGCCATAGAACGCTTATTTGCCTTCTATCTATGCATTCTGATACTCCAACAATGTTTTCTGCTTCAATTTGACTCATTTTAAAAAGGTGCTTATTCCTGGAGTGAACATGCAGTTCTACTCAAGAGTAAGCAACTAAGCGAAATGAAGCCACGAAACGCTTATTTGCCTTCTATCTATGCATTCTGACACTCCAACAATGTTTTCTGCTTCAATTTGACTCATTTTACAAAGGTGCTTATTCCTGGAGTGAATATGCAGTTCTACTCAAGAGTAAGCAACTAAGCGAAATGAAGCCATAGAAGGCTTATTTGCCTTCTATCTATGCATTCTGACACTCCAACAATGTTTTCTGCTTCAATTTGACCCATTTTACAAAGGTGCTTATTCCTGATGTGAACATGCAGTTCTACTCAAGAGTAAGCAACTAAGCGAAATGAAGCCACGGAACGCTTATTTGCCTTCTATCTATGCATTCTGACACTCCAACAATGTTTTCTGCTTCAATTTGACTCATTTTACAAAGGTGCTTATTCCTGGAGTGAATATGCTGTTCTACTCAAGAGTAAGCAACTAAGCGAAATGAAGCCATAGAAGGCTTATTTGCCTTCTATCTATGCATTCTGACACTCCAACAATGTTTTCTGCTTCAATTTGACTCATTTTACAAAGGTGCTTATTCCTGGAGTGAATATGCAGTTCTACTCAAGAGTAAGCAACTAAGCGAAATAAAGCCATGGAACGCTTATTTGCCTTCTATCTATGCATTCTGACACTCCAACAATGTTTTCTGCTTCAATTTGACTCATTTTACAAAGGTGCTTATTCCTGGAGTGAATATGCTGTTCTACTCAAGAGTAAGCAACTAAGCGAAATAAGCCATGGAACGCTTATTTGCCTTCTATCTATGCATTCTGGCACTCCAACAATGTTTTCTGCTTCAATTTGACTCATTTTACAAAGGTGCTTATTCCTGGAGTGAATATGCTGTTCTACTCAAGAGTAAGCAACTAAGCGAAATAAAGCCACGGAACGCTTATTTGCCTTCTATCTATGCATTCTGACACTCCAACAATGTTTTCTGCTTCAATTTGACTCATTTTACAAAGGTGCTTATTCCCGGAGTGAATATGCAGTTCTACTCAAGAGTAAGCAAATAAGCGAAATGAAGCCATAGAACGCTTATTTGCCTTCTATCTATGCATTCTGACACTCCAACAATGTTTTCTGCTTCAATTTGACCCATTTTACAAAGGTGCTTATTCCTGATGTGAACATGCAGTTCTACTCAAGAGTAAGCAACTAAGCGAAATGAAGCCACGGAACGCTTATTTGCCTTCTATCTATGCATTCTGACACTCCAACAATGTTTTCTGCTTCAATTTGACTCATTTTACAAAGGTGCTTATTCCTGGAGTGAATATGCTGTTCTACTCAAGAGTAAACAACGAAGCGAAATAAAGCCACGGAACGCTTATTTGCCTCCTATCTATGCATTCTGACACTCCAACAATGTTTTCTGCTTCAATTTGACTCATTTTACAAAGGTGCTTATTCCTGGAGTGAATATGCAGTTCTACTCAAGAGTAAGCAACGAAGCGAAATGAAGCCACGAAACGCTTATTTGCCTTCTATCTATGCATTCTGACACTCCAACAATGTTTTCTGCTTCAATTTGACTCATTTTACAAAGGTGCTTATTCCTGGAGTGAATATGCAGTTCTACTCAAGAGTAAGCAACTAAGCGAAATAAAGCCATAGAACGCTTATTTGCCTTCTATCTATGCATTCTGATACTCCAACAATGTTTTCTGCTTCAATTTGACTCATTTTACAAAGGTGCTTATTCCTGGAGTGAATATGCTGTTCTACTCAAGAGTAAGCAACTAAGCGAAATAAGCCATGGAACGCTTATTTGCCTTCTATCTATGCATTCTGGCACTCCAACAATGTTTTCTGCTTCAATTTGACTCATTTTACAAAGGTGCTTATTCCTGGAGTGAATATGCTGTTCTACTCAAGAGTAAGCAACTAAGCGAAATGAAGCCATAGAAGGCTTATTTGCCTTCTATCTATGCATTCTGACACTCCAACAATGTTTTCTGCTTCAATTTGACTCATTTTACAAAGGTGCTTATTCCTGGAGTGAATATGCAGTTCTACTCAAGAGTAAGCAACTAAGCGAAATGAAGCCACGAAACGCTTATTTGCCTTCTATCTATGCATTCTGACACTCCAACAATGTTTTCTCCTTCAATTTGACTCATTTTACAAAGGTGCTTATTCCTGGAGTGAATATGCAGTTCTACTCAAGAGTAAGCAACTAAGCGAAATAAAGCCATAGAACGCTTATTTGCCTTCTATCTATGCATTCTGATACTCCAACAATGTTTTCTGCTTCAATTTGACTCATTTTAAAAAGGTGCTTATTCCTGGAGTGAACATGCAGTTCTACTCAAGAGTAAGCAACTAAGCGAAATGAAGCCACGAAACGCTTATTTGCCTTCTATCTATGCATTCTGACACTCCAACAATGTTTTCTGCTTCAATTTGACTCATTTTACAAAGGTGCTTATTCCTGGAGTGAATATGCAGTTCTACTCAAGAGTAAGCAACTAAGCGAAATGAAGCCATAGAAGGCTTATTTGCCTTCTATCTATGCATTCTGACACTCCAACAATGTTTTCTGCTTCAATTTGACCCATTTTACAAAGGTGCTTATTCCCGGAGTGAATATGCAGTTCTACTCAAGAGTAAGCAAATAAGCGAAATGAAGCCATAGAACGCTTATTTGCCTTCTATCTATGCATTCTGACACTCCAACAATGTTTTCTGCTTCAATTTGACCCATTTTACAAAGGTGCTTATTCCTGATGTGAACATGCAGTTCTACTCAAGAGTAAGCAACTAAGCGAAATGAAGCCACGGAACGCTTATTTGCCTTCTATCTATGCATTCTGACACTCCAACAATGTTTTCTGCTTCAATTTGACTCATTTTACAAAGGTGCTTATTCCTGGAGTGAATATGCTGTTCTACTCAAGAGTAAACAACGAAGCGAAATAAAGCCACGGAACGCTTATTTGCCTCCTATCTATGCATTCTGACACTCCAACAATGTTTTCTGCTTCAATTTGACTCATTTTACAAAGGTGCTTATTCCTGGAGTGAATATGCAGTTCTACTCAAGAGTAAGCAACGAAGCGAAATGAAGCCACGAAACGCTTATTTGCCTTCTATCTATGCATTCTGACACTCCAACAATGTTTTCTGCTTCAATTTGACTCATTTTACAAAGGTGCTTATTCCTGGAGTGAATATGCAGTTCTACTCAAGAGTAAGCAACTAAGCGAAATAAAGCCATAGAACGCTTATTTGCCTTCTATCTATGCATTCTGATACTCCAACAATGTTTTCTGCTTCAATTTGACTCATTTTACAAAGGTGCTTATTCCTGGAGTGAATATGCTGTTCTACTCAAGAGTAAGCAACTAAGCGAAATAAGCCATGGAACGCTTATTTGCCTTCTATCTATGCATTCTGGCACTCCAACAATGTTTTCTGCTTCAATTTGACTCATTTTACAAAGGTGCTTATTCCTGGAGTGAATATGCTGTTCTACTCAAGAGTAAGCAACTAAGCGAAATGAAGCCATAGAAGGCTTATTTGCCTTCTATCTATGCATTCTGACACTCCAACAATGTTTTCTGCTTCAATTTGACTCATTTTACAAAGGTGCTTATTCCTGGAGTGAATATGCAGTTCTACTCAAGAGTAAGCAACTAAGCGAAATGAAGCCACGAAACGCTTATTTGCCTTCTATCTATGCATTCTGACACTCCAACAATGTTTTCTCCTTCAATTTGACTCATTTTACAAAGGTGCTTATTCCTGGAGTGAATATGCAGTTCTACTCAAGAGTAAGCAACTAAGCGAAATAAAGCCATAGAACGCTTATTTGCCTTCTATCTATGCATTCTGATACTCCAACAATGTTTTCTGCTTCAATTTGACTCATTTTACAAAGGTGCTTATTCCTGGAGTGAATATGCTGTTCTACTCAAGAGTAAGCAACTAAGCGAAATAAGCCATGGAACGCTTATTTGCCTTCTATCTATGCATTCTGGCACTCCAACAATGTTTTCTGCTTCAATTTGACTCATTTTACAAAGGTGCTTATTCCTGGAGTGAATATGCTGTTCTACTCAAGAGTAAGCAACTAAGCGAAATGAAGCCATAGAAGGCTTATTTGCCTTCTATCTATGCATTCTGACACTCCAACAATGTTTTCTGCTTCAATTTGACTCATTTTACAAAGGTGCTTATTCCTGGAGTGAATATGCAGTTCTACTCAAGAGTAAGCAACTAAGCGAAATGAAGCCACGAAACGCTTATTTGCCTTCTATCTATGCATTCTGACACTCCAACAATGTTTTCTCCTTCAATTTGACTCATTTTACAAAGGTGCTTATTCCTGGAGTGAATATGCAGTTCTACTCAAGAGTAAGCAACTAAGCGAAATAAAGCCATAGAACGCTTATTTGCCTTCTATCTATGCATTCTGATACTCCAACAATGTTTTCTGCTTCAATTTGACTCATTTTAAAAAGGTGCTTATTCCTGGAGTGAACATGCAGTTCTACTCAAGAGTAAGCAACTAAGCGAAATGAAGCCACGAAACGCTTATTTGCCTTCTATCTATGCATTCTGACACTCCAACAATGTTTTCTGCTTCAATTTGACTCATTTTACAAAGGTGCTTATTCCTGGAGTGAATATGCAGTTCTACTCAAGAGTAAGCAACTAAGCGAAATGAAGCCATAGAAGGCTTATTTGCCTTCTATCTATGCATTCTGACACTCCAACAATGTTTTCTGCTTCAATTTGACTCATTTTACAAAGGTGCTTATTCCTGGAGTGAATATGCAGTTCTACTCAAGAGTATGCAACTAAGCGAAATGAAGCCACGGAACGCTTATTTGCCTTCTATCTATGCATTCTGACACTCCAACAATGTTTTCTGCTTCAATTTGACTCATTTTACAAAGGTGCTTATTCCTGGAGTGAATATGCAGTTCTACTCAAGAGTAAGCAACTAAGCGAAATAAAGCCATAGAACGCTTATTTGCCTTCTATCTATGCATTCTGATACTCCAACAATGTTTTCTGCTTCAATTTGACCCATTTTACAAAGGTGCTTATTCCTGATGTGAACATGCAGTTCTACTCAAGAGTAAGCAACTAAGCGAAATGAAGCCACGGAACGCTTATTTGCCTTCTATCTATGCATTCTGACACTCCAACAATGTTTTCTGCTTCAATTTGACTCATTTTACAAAGGTGCTTATTCCTGGAGTGAATATGCAGTTCTACTCAAGAGTAAGCAACTAAGCGAAATGAAGCCACGAAACGCTTATTTGCCTTCTATCTATGCATTCTGACACTCCAACAATGTTTTCTCCTTCAATTTGACTCATTTTACAAAGGTGCTTATTCCTGGAGTGAATATGCAGTTCTACTCAAGAGTAAGCAACTAAGCGAAATGAAGCCATAGAAGGCTTATTTGCCTTCTATCTATGCATTCTGACACTCCAACAATGTTTTCTGCTTCAATTTGACTCATTTTACAAAGGTGCTTATTCCTGGAGTGAATATGCAGTTCTACTCAAGAGTAAGCAACTAAGCGAAATGAAGCCACGAAACGCTTATTTGCCTTCTATCTATGCATTCTGACACTCCAACAATGTTTTCTCCTTCAATTTGACTCATTTTACAAAGGTGCTTATTCCTGGAGTGAATATGCAGTTCTACTCAAGAGTAAGCAACTAAGCGAAATAAAGCCATAGAACGCTTATTTGCCTTCTATCTATGCATTCTGATACTCCAACAATGTTTTCTGCTTCAATTTGACTCATTTTAAAAAGGTGCTTATTCCTGGAGTGAACATGCAGTTCTACTCAAGAGTAAGCAACTAAGCGAAATGAAGCCACGAAACGCTTATTTGCCTTCTATCTATGCATTCTGACACTCCAACAATGTTTTCTGCTTCAATTTGACTCATTTTACAAAGGTGCTTATTCCTGGAGTGAATATGCAGTTCTACTCAAGAGTAAGCAACTAAGCGAAATGAAGCCATAGAAGGCTTATTTGCCTTCTATCTATGCATTCTGACACTCCAACAATGTTTTCTGCTTCAATTTGACCCATTTTACAAAGGTGCTTATTCCTGATGTGAACATGCAGTTCTACTCAAGAGTAAGCAACTAAGCGAAATGAAGCCACGGAACGCTTATTTGCCTTCTATCTATGCATTCTGACACTCCAACAATGTTTTCTGCTTCAATTTGACTCATTTTACAAAGGTGCTTATTCCTGGAGTGAATATGCAGTTCTACTCAAGAGTAAGTAACTAAGCGAAATGAAGCCACGAAACGCTTATGTACCTTCTATCTATGCATTCTGACACTCCAACAATGTTTTCTGCTTCAATTTGACTCATTTTACAAAGGTGCTTATTCCTGGAGTGAATATGCAGTTCTACTCAAGAGTAAGCAACTAAGCGAAATAAGCCATGGAACGCTTATTTGCCTTCTATCTATGCATTCTGGCACTCCAACAATGTTTTCTGCTTCAATTTGACTCATTTTACAAAGGTGCTTATTCCTGGAGTGAATATGCTGTTCTACTCAAGAGTAAGCAACTAAGCGAAATAAAGCCACGGAACGCTTATTTGCCTGCTATCTATGCATTCTGACACTCCAACAATGTTTTCTGCTTCAATTTGACTCATTTTACAAAGGTGCTTATTCCTGGAGTGAATATGCAGTTCTACTCAAGAGTAAGCAACTAAGCGAAATGAAGCCACGAAACGCTTATTTGCCTTCTATCTATGCATTCTGACACTCCAACAATGTTTTCTCCTTCAATTTGACTCATTTTACAAAGGTGCTTATTCCTGGAGTGAATATGCAGTTCTACTCAAGAGTAAGCAACTAAGCGAAATAAAGCCATAGAACGCTTATTTGCCTTCTATCTATGCATTCTGATACTCCAACAATGTTTTCTGCTTCAATTTGACTCATTTTACAAAGGTGCTTATTCCTGGAGTGAACATGCAGTTCTACTCAAGAGTAAGCAACTAAGCGAAATGAAGCCACGAAACGCTTATTTGCCTTCTATCTATGCATTCTGACACTCCAACAATGTTTTCTGCTTCAATTTGACTCATTTTACAAAGGTGCTTATTCCTGGAGTGAATATGCAGTTCTACTCAAGAGTAAGCAACTAAGCGAAATGAAGCCATAGAAGGCTTATTTGCCTTCTATCTATGCATTCTGACACTCCAACAATGTTTTCTGCTTCAATTTGACTCATTTTACAAAGGTGCTTATTCCTGGAGTGAATATGCAGTTCTACTCAAGAGTAAGCAACTAAGCGAAATAAAGCCATGGAACGCTTATTTGCCTTCTATCTATGCATTCTGAAACTCCAACAATGTTTTCTGCTTCAATTTGACTCATTTTACAAAGGTGCTTATTCCTGGAGTGAATATGCAGTTCTACTCAAGAGTAAGCAACTAAGCGAAATAAAGCCATGGAACGCTTATTTGCCTTCTATCTATGCATTCTGACACTCCAACAATGTTTTCTCCTTCAATTTGACTCATTTTACAAAGGTGCTTATTCCCGGAGTGAATATGCAGTTCTACTCAAGAGTAAGCAACTAAGCGAAATGAAGCCATAGAAGGCTTATTTGCCTTCTATCTATGCATTCTGACACTCCAACAATGTTTTCTGCTTCAATTTGACTCATTTTACAAAGGTGCTTATTCCTGGAGTGAATATGCAGTTCTACTCAAGAGTAAGCAACTAAGCGAAATGAAGCCACGAAACGCTTATTTGCCTTCTATCTATGCATTCTGACACTCCAACAATGTTTTCTCCTTCAATTTGACTCATTTTACAAAGGTGCTTATTCCTGGAGTGAATATGCAGTTCTACTCAAGAGTAAGCAACTAAGCGAAATAAAGCCATAGAACGCTTATTTGCCTTCTATCTATGCATTCTGATACTCCAACAATGTTTTCTGCTTCAATTTGACTCATTTTAAAAAGGTGCTTATTCCTGGAGTGAACATGCAGTTCTACTCAAGAGTAAGCAACTAAGCGAAATGAAGCCACGAAACGCTTATTTGCCTTCTATCTATGCATTCTGACACTCCAACAATGTTTTCTGCTTCAATTTGACTCATTTTACAAAGGTGCTTATTCCTGGAGTGAATATGCAGTTCTACTCAAGAGTAAGCAACTAAGCGAAATGAAGCCATAGAAGGCTTATTTGCCTTCTATCTATGCATTCTGACACTCCAACAATGTTTTCTGCTTCAATTTGACCCATTTTACAAAGGTGCTTATTCCTGATGTGAACATGCAGTTCTACTCAAGAGTAAGCAACTAAGCGAAATGAAGCCACGGAACGCTTATTTGCCTTCTATCTATGCATTCTGACACTCCAACAATGTTTTCTGCTTCAATTTGACTCATTTTACAAAGGTGCTTATTCCTGGAGTGAATATGCTGTTCTACTCAAGAGTAAGCAACTAAGCGAAATGAAGCCATAGAAGGCTTATTTGCCTTCTATCTATGCATTCTGACACTCCAACAATGTTTTCTGCTTCAATTTGACTCATTTTACAAAGGTGCTTATTCCTGGAGTGAATATGCAGTTCTACTCAAGAGTAAGCAACTAAGCGAAATAAAGCCATGGAACGCTTATTTGCCTTCTATCTATGCATTCTGACACTCCAACAATGTTTTCTGCTTCAATTTGACTCATTTTACAAAGGTGCTTATTCCTGGAGTGAATATGCTGTTCTACTCAAGAGTAAGCAACTAAGCGAAATAAGCCATGGAACGCTTATTTGCCTTCTATCTATGCATTCTGGCACTCCAACAATGTTTTCTGCTTCAATTTGACTCATTTTACAAAGGTGCTTATTCCTGGAGTGAATATGCTGTTCTACTCAAGAGTAAGCAACTAAGCGAAATAAAGCCACGGAACGCTTATTTGCCTTCTATCTATGCATTCTGACACTCCAACAATGTTTTCTGCTTCAATTTGACTCATTTTACAAAGGTGCTTATTCCCGGAGTGAATATGCAGTTCTACTCAAGAGTAAGCAAATAAGCGAAATGAAGCCATAGAACGCTTATTTGCCTTCTATCTATGCATTCTGACACTCCAACAATGTTTTCTGCTTCAATTTGACCCATTTTACAAAGGTGCTTATTCCTGATGTGAACATGCAGTTCTACTCAAGAGTAAGCAACTAAGCGAAATGAAGCCACGGAACGCTTATTTGCCTTCTATCTATGCATTCTGACACTCCAACAATGTTTTCTGCTTCAATTTGACTCATTTTACAAAGGTGCTTATTCCTGGAGTGAATATGCTGTTCTACTCAAGAGTAAACAACGAAGCGAAATAAAGCCACGGAACGCTTATTTGCCTCCTATCTATGCATTCTGACACTCCAACAATGTTTTCTGCTTCAATTTGACTCATTTTACAAAGGTGCTTATTCCTGGAGTGAATATGCAGTTCTACTCAAGAGTAAGCAACGAAGCGAAATGAAGCCACGAAACGCTTATTTGCCTTCTATCTATGCATTCTGACACTCCAACAATGTTTTCTGCTTCAATTTGACTCATTTTACAAAGGTGCTTATTCCTGGAGTGAATATGCAGTTCTACTCAAGAGTAAGCAACTAAGCGAAATAAAGCCATAGAACGCTTATTTGCCTTCTATCTATGCATTCTGATACTCCAACAATGTTTTCTGCTTCAATTTGACTCATTTTACAAAGGTGCTTATTCCTGGAGTGAATATGCTGTTCTACTCAAGAGTAAGCAACTAAGCGAAATAAGCCATGGAACGCTTATTTGCCTTCTATCTATGCATTCTGGCACTCCAACAATGTTTTCTGCTTCAATTTGACTCATTTTACAAAGGTGCTTATTCCTGGAGTGAATATGCTGTTCTACTCAAGAGTAAGCAACTAAGCGAAATGAAGCCATAGAAGGCTTATTTGCCTTCTATCTATGCATTCTGACACTCCAACAATGTTTTCTGCTTCAATTTGACTCATTTTACAAAGGTGCTTATTCCTGGAGTGAATATGCAGTTCTACTCAAGAGTAAGCAACTAAGCGAAATGAAGCCACGAAACGCTTATTTGCCTTCTATCTATGCATTCTGACACTCCAACAATGTTTTCTCCTTCAATTTGACTCATTTTACAAAGGTGCTTATTCCTGGAGTGAATATGCAGTTCTACTCAAGAGTAAGCAACTAAGCGAAATAAAGCCATAGAACGCTTATTTGCCTTCTATCTATGCATTCTGATACTCCAACAATGTTTTCTGCTTCAATTTGACTCATTTTAAAAAGGTGCTTATTCCTGGAGTGAACATGCAGTTCTACTCAAGAGTAAGCAACTAAGCGAAATGAAGCCACGAAACGCTTATTTGCCTTCTATCTATGCATTCTGACACTCCAACAATGTTTTCTGCTTCAATTTGACTCATTTTACAAAGGTGCTTATTCCTGGAGTGAATATGCAGTTCTACTCAAGAGTAAGCAACTAAGCGAAATGAAGCCATAGAAGGCTTATTTGCCTTCTATCTATGCATTCTGACACTCCAACAATGTTTTCTGCTTCAATTTGACTCATTTTACAAAGGTGCTTATTCCTGGAGTGAATATGCAGTTCTACTCAAGAGTATGCAACTAAGCGAAATGAAGCCACGGAACGCTTATTTGCCTTCTATCTATGCATTCTGACACTCCAACAATGTTTTCTGCTTCAATTTGACTCATTTTACAAAGGTGCTTATTCCTGGAGTGAATATGCAGTTCTACTCAAGAGTAAGCAACTAAGCGAAATAAAGCCATAGAACGCTTATTTGCCTTCTATCTATGCATTCTGATACTCCAACAATGTTTTCTGCTTCAATTTGACCCATTTTACAAAGGTGCTTATTCCTGATGTGAACATGCAGTTCTACTCAAGAGTAAGCAACTAAGCGAAATGAAGCCACGGAACGCTTATTTGCCTTCTATCTATGCATTCTGACACTCCAACAATGTTTTCTGCTTCAATTTGACTCATTTTACAAAGGTGCTTATTCCTGGAGTGAATATGCAGTTCTACTCAAGAGTAAGCAACTAAGCGAAATGAAGCCACGAAACGCTTATTTGCCTTCTATCTATGCATTCTGACACTCCAACAATGTTTTCTCCTTCAATTTGACTCATTTTACAAAGGTGCTTATTCCTGGAGTGAATATGCAGTTCTACTCAAGAGTAAGCAACTAAGCGAAATGAAGCCATAGAAGGCTTATTTGCCTTCTATCTATGCATTCTGACACTCCAACAATGTTTTCTGCTTCAATTTGACTCATTTTAAAAAGGTGCTTATTCCTGGAGTGAATATGCAGTTCTACTCAAGAGTAAGCAACTAAGCGAAATGAAGCCACGAAACGCTTATTTGCCTTCTATCTATGCATTCTGACACTCCAACAATGTTTTCTCCTTCAATTTGACTCATTTTACAAAGGTGCTTATTCCTGGAGTGAATATGCAGTTCTACTCAAGAGTAAGCAACTAAGCGAAATAAAGCCATAGAACGCTTATTTGCCTTCTATCTATGCATTCTGATACTCCAACAATGTTTTCTGCTTCAATTTGACTCATTTTAAAAAGGTGCTTATTCCTGGAGTGAACATGCAGTTCTACTCAAGAGTAAGCAACTAAGCGAAATGAAGCCACGAAACGCTTATTTGCCTTCTATCTATGCATTCTGACACTCCAACAATGTTTTCTGCTTCAATTTGACTCATTTTACAAAGGTGCTTATTCCTGGAGTGAATATGCAGTTCTACTCAAGAGTAAGCAACTAAGCGAAATGAAGCCATAGAAGGCTTATTTGCCTTCTATCTATGCATTCTGACACTCCAACAATGTTTTCTGCTTCAATTTGACCCATTTTACAAAGGTGCTTATTCCTGATGTGAACATGCAGTTCTACTCAAGAGTAAGCAACTAAGCGAAATGAAGCCACGGAACGCTTATTTGCCTTCTATCTATGCATTCTGACACTCCAACAATGTTTTCTGCTTCAATTTGACTCATTTTACAAAGGTGCTTATTCCTGGAGTGAATATGCAGTTCTACTCAAGAGTAAGTAACTAAGCGAAATGAAGCCACGAAACGCTTATGTACCTTCTATCTATGCATTCTGACACTCCAACAATGTTTTCTGCTTCAATTTGACTCATTTTACAAAGGTGCTTATTCCTGGAGTGAATATGCAGTTCTACTCAAGAGTAAGCAACTAAGCGAAATAAGCCATGGAACGCTTATTTGCCTTCTATCTATGCATTCTGGCACTCCAACAATGTTTTCTGCTTCAATTTGACTCATTTTACAAAGGTGCTTATTCCTGGAGTGAATATGCTGTTCTACTCAAGAGTAAGCAACTAAGCGAAATAAAGCCACGGAACGCTTATTTGCCTTCTATCTATGCATTCTGACACTCCAACAATGTTTTCTGCTTCAATTTGACTCATTTTACAAAGGTGCTTATTCCTGGAGTGAATATGCAGTTCTACTCAAGAGTAAGCAACTAAGCGAAATGAAGCCACGAAACGCTTATTTGCCTTCTATCTATGCATTCTGACACTCCAACAATGTTTTCTCCTTCAATTTGACTCATTTTACAAAGGTGCTTATTCCTGGAGTGAATATGCAGTTCTACTCAAGAGTAAGCAACTAAGCGAAATAAAGCCATAGAACGCTTATTTGCCTTCTATCTATGCATTCTGATACTCCAACAATGTTTTCTGCTTCAATTTGACTCATTTTACAAAGGTGCTTATTCCTGGAGTGAACATGCAGTTCTACTCAAGAGTAAGCAACTAAGCGAAATGAAGCCACGAAACGCTTATTTGCCTTCTATCTATGCATTCTGACACTCCAACAATGTTTTCTGCTTCAATTTGACTCATTTTACAAAGGTGCTTATTCCTGGAGTGAATATGCAGTTCTACTCAAGAGTAAGCAACTAAGCGAAATGAAGCCATAGAAGGCTTATTTGCCTTCTATCTATGCATTCTGACACTCCAACAATGTTTTCTGCTTCAATTTGACTCATTTTACAAAGGTGCTTATTCCTGGAGTGAATATGCAGTTCTACTCAAGAGTAAGCAACTAAGCGAAATAAAGCCATGGAACGCTTATTTGCCTTCTATCTATGCATTCTGAAACTCCAACAATGTTTTCTGCTTCAATTTGACTCATTTTACAAAGGTGCTTATTCCTGGAGTGAATATGCAGTTCTACTCAAGAGTAAGCAACTAAGCGAAATAAAGCCATGGAACGCTTATTTGCCTTCTATCTATGCATTCTGACACTCCAACAATGTTTTCTCCTTCAATTTGACTCATTTTACAAAGGTGCTTATTCCCGGAGTGAATATGCAGTTCTACTCAAGAGTAAGCAACTAAGCGAAATGAAGCCATAGAAGGCTTATTTGCCTTCTATCTATGCATTCTGACACTCCAACAATGTTTTCTGCTTCAATTTGACTCATTTTACAAAGGTGCTTATTCCTGGAGTGAATATGCAGTTCTACTCAAGAGTAAGCAACTAAGCGAAATGAAGCCACGAAACGCTTATTTGCCTTCTATCTATGCATTCTGACACTCCAACAATGTTTTCTCCTTCAATTTGACTCATTTTACAAAGGTGCTTATTCCTGGAGTGAATATGCAGTTCTACTCAAGAGTAAGCAACTAAGCGAAATAAAGCCATAGAACGCTTATTTGCCTTCTATCTATGCATTCTGATACTCCAACAATGTTTTCTGCTTCAATTTGACTCATTTTAAAAAGGTGCTTATTCCTGGAGTGAACATGCAGTTCTACTCAAGAGTAAGCAACTAAGCGAAATGAAGCCACGAAACGCTTATTTGCCTTCTATCTATGCATTCTGACACTCCAACAATGTTTTCTGCTTCAATTTGACTCATTTTACAAAGGTGCTTATTCCTGGAGTGAATATGCAGTTCTACTCAAGAGTAAGCAACTAAGCGAAATGAAGCCATAGAAGGCTTATTTGCCTTCTATCTATGCATTCTGACACTCCAACAATGTTTTCTGCTTCAATTTGACCCATTTTACAAAGGTGCTTATTCCTGATGTGAACATGCAGTTCTACTCAAGAGTAAGCAACTAAGCGAAATGAAGCCACGGAACGCTTATTTGCCTTCTATCTATGCATTCTGACACTCCAACAATGTTTTCTGCTTCAATTTGACTCATTTTACAAAGGTGCTTATTCCTGGAGTGAATATGCTGTTCTACTCAAGAGTAAGCAACTAAGCGAAATGAAGCCATAGAAGGCTTATTTGCCTTCTATCTATGCATTCTGACACTCCAACAATGTTTTCTGCTTCAATTTGACTCATTTTACAAAGGTGCTTATTCCTGGAGTGAATATGCAGTTCTACTCAAGAGTAAGCAACTAAGCGAAATGAAGCCACGAAACGCTTATTTGCCTTCTATCTATGCATTCTGACACTCCAACAATGTTTTCTCCTTCAATTTGACTCATTTTACAAAGGTGCTTATTCCTGGAGTGAATATGCAGTTCTACTCAAGAGTAAGCAACTAAGCGAAATAAAGCCATAGAACGCTTATTTGCCTTCTATCTATGCATTCTGATACTCCAACAATGTTTTCTGCTTCAATTTGACTCATTTTAAAAAGGTGCTTATTCCTGGAGTGAACATGCAGTTCTACTCAAGAGTAAGCAACTAAGCGAAATGAAGCCACGAAACGCTTATTTGCCTTCTATCTATGCATTCTGACACTCCAACAATGTTTTCTGCTTCAATTTGACTCATTTTACAAAGGTGCTTATTCCTGGAGTGAATATGCAGTTCTACTCAAGAGTAAGCAACTAAGCGAAATGAAGCCATAGAAGGCTTATTTGCCTTCTATCTATGCATTCTGACACTCCAACAATGTTTTCTGCTTCAATTTGACTCATTTTACAAAGGTGCTTATTCCTGGAGTGAATATGCAGTTCTACTCAAGAGTATGCAACTAAGCGAAATGAAGCCACGGAACGCTTATTTGCCTTCTATCTATGCATTCTGACACTCCAACAATGTTTTCTGCTTCAATTTGACTCATTTTACAAAGGTGCTTATTCCTGGAGTGAATATGCAGTTCTACTCAAGAGTAAGCAACTAAGCGAAATAAAGCCATAGAACGCTTATTTGCCTTCTATCTATGCATTCTGATACTCCAACAATGTTTTCTGCTTCAATTTGACCCATTTTACAAAGGTGCTTATTCCTGATGTGAACATGCAGTTCTACTCAAGAGTAAGCAACTAAGCGAAATGAAGCCACGGAACGCTTATTTGCCTTCTATCTATGCATTCTGACACTCCAACAATGTTTTCTGCTTCAATTTGACTCATTTTACAAAGGTGCTTATTCCTGGAGTGAATATGCAGTTCTACTCAAGAGTAAGCAACTAAGCGAAATGAAGCCACGAAACGCTTATTTGCCTTCTATCTATGCATTCTGACACTCCAACAATGTTTTCTCCTTCAATTTGACTCATTTTACAAAGGTGCTTATTCCTGGAGTGAATATGCAGTTCTACTCAAGAGTAAGCAACTAAGCGAAATGAAGCCATAGAAGGCTTATTTGCCTTCTATCTATGCATTCTGACACTCCAACAATGTTTTCTGCTTCAATTTGACTCATTTTACAAAGGTGCTTATTCCTGGAGTGAATATGCAGTTCTACTCAAGAGTAAGCAACTAAGCGAAATGAAGCCACGAAACGCTTATTTGCCTTCTATCTATGCATTCTGACACTCCAACAATGTTTTCTCCTTCAATTTGACTCATTTTACAAAGGTGCTTATTCCTGGAGTGAATATGCAGTTCTACTCAAGAGTAAGCAACTAAGCGAAATAAAGCCATAGAACGCTTATTTGCCTTCTATCTATGCATTCTGATACTCCAACAATGTTTTCTGCTTCAATTTGACTCATTTTAAAAAGGTGCTTATTCCTGGAGTGAACATGCAGTTCTACTCAAGAGTAAGCAACTAAGCGAAATGAAGCCACGAAACGCTTATTTGCCTTCTATCTATGCATTCTGACACTCCAACAATGTTTTCTGCTTCAATTTGACTCATTTTACAAAGGTGCTTATTCCTGGAGTGAATATGCAGTTCTACTCAAGAGTAAGCAACTAAGCGAAATGAAGCCATAGAAGGCTTATTTGCCTTCTATCTATGCATTCTGACACTCCAACAATGTTTTCTGCTTCAATTTGACCCATTTTACAAAGGTGCTTATTCCTGATGTGAACATGCAGTTCTACTCAAGAGTAAGCAACTAAGCGAAATGAAGCCACGGAACGCTTATTTGCCTTCTATCTATGCATTCTGACACTCCAACAATGTTTTCTGCTTCAATTTGACTCATTTTACAAAGGTGCTTATTCCTGGAGTGAATATGCAGTTCTACTCAAGAGTAAGTAACTAAGCGAAATGAAGCCACGAAACGCTTATGTACCTTCTATCTATGCATTCTGACACTCCAACAATGTTTTCTGCTTCAATTTGACTCATTTTACAAAGGTGCTTATTCCTGGAGTGAATATGCAGTTCTACTCAAGAGTAAGCAACTAAGCGAAATAAGCCATGGAACGCTTATTTGCCTTCTATCTATGCATTCTGGCACTCCAACAATGTTTTCTGCTTCAATTTGACTCATTTTACAAAGGTGCTTATTCCTGGAGTGAATATGCTGTTCTACTCAAGAGTAAGCAACTAAGCGAAATAAAGCCACGGAACGCTTATTTGCCTTCTATCTATGCATTCTGACACTCCAACAATGTTTTCTGCTTCAATTTGACTCATTTTACAAAGGTGCTTATTCCTGGAGTGAATATGCAGTTCTACTCAAGAGTAAGCAACTAAGCGAAATGAAGCCACGAAACGCTTATTTGCCTTCTATCTATGCATTCTGACACTCCAACAATGTTTTCTCCTTCAATTTGACTCATTTTACAAAGGTGCTTATTCCTGGAGTGAATATGCAGTTCTACTCAAGAGTAAGCAACTAAGCGAAATAAAGCCATAGAACGCTTATTTGCCTTCTATCTATGCATTCTGATACTCCAACAATGTTTTCTGCTTCAATTTGACTCATTTTACAAAGGTGCTTATTCCTGGAGTGAACATGCAGTTCTACTCAAGAGTAAGCAACTAAGCGAAATGAAGCCACGAAACGCTTATTTGCCTTCTATCTATGCATTCTGACACTCCAACAATGTTTTCTGCTTCAATTTGACTCATTTTACAAAGGTGCTTATTCCTGGAGTGAATATGCAGTTCTACTCAAGAGTAAGCAACTAAGCGAAATGAAGCCATAGAAGGCTTATTTGCCTTCTATCTATGCATTCTGACACTCCAACAATGTTTTCTGCTTCAATTTGACCCATTTTACAAAGGTGCTTATTCCTGATGTGAACATGCAGTTCTACTCAAGAGTAAGCAACTAAGCGAAATGAAGCCACGGAACGCTTATTTGCCTTCTATCTATGCATTCTGACACTCCAACAATGTTTTCTGCTTCAATTTGACTCATTTTACAAAGGTGCTTATTCCTGGAGTGAATATGCAGTTCTACTCAAGAGTAAGTAACTAAGCGAAATGAAGCCACGAAACGCTTATGTACCTTCTATCTATGCATTCTGACACTCCAACAATGTTTTCTGCTTCAATTTGACTCATTTTACAAAGGTGCTTATTCCTGGAGTGAATATGCAGTTCTACTCAAGAGTAAGCAACTAAGCGAAATAAGCCATGGAACGCTTATTTGCCTTCTATCTATGCATTCTGGCACTCCAACAATGTTTTCTGCTTCAATTTGACTCATTTTACAAAGGTGCTTATTCCTGGAGTGAATATGCTGTTCTACTCAAGAGTAAGCAACTAAGCGAAATAAAGCCACGGAACGCTTATTTGCCTTCTATCTATGCATTCTGACACTCCAACAATGTTTTCTGCTTCAATTTGACTCATTTTACAAAGGTGCTTATTCCTGGAGTGAATATGCAGTTCTACTCAAGAGTAAGCAACTAAGCGAAATGAAGCCACGAAACGCTTATTTGCCTTCTATCTATGCATTCTGACACTCCAACAATGTTTTCTCCTTCAATTTGACTCATTTTACAAAGGTGCTTATTCCTGGAGTGAATATGCAGTTCTACTCAAGAGTAAGCAACTAAGCGAAATAAAGCCATAGAACGCTTATTTGCCTTCTATCTATGCATTCTGATACTCCAACAATGTTTTCTGCTTCAATTTGACTCATTTTACAAAGGTGCTTATTCCTGGAGTGAACATGCAGTTCTACTCAAGAGTAAGCAACTAAGCGAAATGAAGCCACGAAACGCTTATTTGCCTTCTATCTATGCATTCTGACACTCCAACAATGTTTTCTGCTTCAATTTGACTCATTTTACAAAGGTGCTTATTCCTGGAGTGAATATGCAGTTCTACTCAAGAGTAAGCAACTAAGCGAAATGAAGCCATAGAAGGCTTATTTGCCTTCTATCTATGCATTCTGACACTCCAACAATGTTTTCTGCTTCAATTTGACTCATTTTACAAAGGTGCTTATTCCTGGAGTGAATATGCAGTTCTACTCAAGAGTAAGCAACTAAGCGAAATAAAGCCATGGAACGCTTATTTGCCTTCTATCTATGCATTCTGAAACTCCAACAATGTTTTCTGCTTCAATTTGACTCATTTTACAAAGGTGCTTATTCCTGGAGTGAATATGCAGTTCTACTCAAGAGTAAGCAACTAAGCGAAATAAAGCCATGGAACGCTTATTTGCCTTCTATCTATGCATTCTGACACTCCAACAATGTTTTCTCCTTCAATTTGACTCATTTTACAAAGGTGCTTATTCCCGGAGTGAATATGCAGTTCTACTCAAGAGTAAGCAACTAAGCGAAATGAAGCCATAGAAGGCTTATTTGCCTTCTATCTATGCATTCTGACACTCCAACAATGTTTTCTGCTTCAATTTGACTCATTTTACAAAGGTGCTTATTCCTGGAGTGAATATGCAGTTCTACTCAAGAGTAAGCAACTAAGCGAAATGAAGCCACGAAACGCTTATTTGCCTTCTATCTATGCATTCTGACACTCCAACAATGTTTTCTCCTTCAATTTGACTCATTTTACAAAGGTGCTTATTCCTGGAGTGAATATGCAGTTCTACTCAAGAGTAAGCAACTAAGCGAAATAAAGCCATAGAACGCTTATTTGCCTTCTATCTATGCATTCTGATACTCCAACAATGTTTTCTGCTTCAATTTGACTCATTTTAAAAAGGTGCTTATTCCTGGAGTGAACATGCAGTTCTACTCAAGAGTAAGCAACTAAGCGAAATGAAGCCACGAAACGCTTATTTGCCTTCTATCTATGCATTCTGACACTCCAACAATGTTTTCTGCTTCAATTTGACTCATTTTACAAAGGTGCTTATTCCTGGAGTGAATATGCAGTTCTGCTCAAGAGTAAGCAACTAAGCGAAATGAAGCCATAGAAGGCTTATTTGCCTTCTATCTATGCATTCTGACACTCCAACAATGTTTTCTGCTTCAATTTGACCCATTTTACAAAGGTGCTTATTCCTGATGTGAACATGCAGTTCTACTCAAGAGTAAGCAACTAAGCGAAATAAGCCATGGAACGCTTATTTGCCTTCTATCTATGCATTCTGACACTCCAACAATGTTTTCTGCTTCAATTTGACTCATTTTACAAAGGTGCTTATTCCTGGAGTGAATATGCTGTTCTACTCAAGAGTAAGCAACTAAGCGAAATAAAGCCACGGAACGCTTATTTGCCTTCTATCTATGCATTCTGACACTCCAACAATGTTTTCTGCTTCAATTTGACTCATTTTACAAAGGTGCTTATTCCTGGAGTGAATATGCAGTTCTACTCAAGAGTAAGCAACTAAGCGAAATGAAGCCACGAAACGCTTATTTGCCTTCTATCTATGCATTCTGACACTCCAACAATGTTTTCTCCTTCAATTTGACTCATTTTACAAAGGTGCTTATTCCTGGAGTGAATATGCAGTTCTACTCAAGAGTAAGCAACTAAGCGAAATAAAGCCATAGAACGCTTATTTGCCTTCTATCTATGCATTCTGATACTCCAACAATGTTTTCTGCTTCAATTTGACTCATTTTACAAAGGTGCTTATTCCTGGAGTGAACATGCAGTTCTACTCAAGAGTAAGCAACTAAGCGAAATGAAGCCACGAAACGCTTATTTGCCTTCTATCTATGCATTCTGACACTCCAACAATGTTTTCTGCTTCAATTTGACTCATTTTACAAAGGTGCTTATTCCTGGAGTGAATATGCAGTTCTACTCAAGAGTAAGCAACTAAGCGAAATGAAGCCATAGAAGGCTTATTTGCCTTCTATCTATGCATTCTGACACTCCAACAATGTTTTCTGCTTCAATTTGACTCATTTTACAAAGGTGCTTATTCCTGGAGTGAATATGCAGTTCTACTCAAGAGTAAGCAACTAAGCGAAATAAAGCCATGGAACGCTTATTTGCCTTCTATCTATGCATTCTGAAACTCCAACAATGTTTTCTGCTTCAATTTGACTCATTTTACAAAGGTGCTTATTCCTGGAGTGAATATGCAGTTCTACTCAAGAGTAAGCAACTAAGCGAAATAAAGCCATGGAACGCTTATTTGCCTTCTATCTATGCATTCTGACACTCCAACAATGTTTTCTGCTTCAATTTGACTCATTTTACAAAGGTGCTTATTCCCGGAGTGAATATGCAGTTCTACTCAAGAGTAAGCAAATAAGCGACATGAAGCCATAGAACGCTTATTTGCCTTCTATCTATGCATTCTGACACTCCAACAATGTTTTCTGCTTCAATTTGACCCATTTTACAAAGGTGCTTATTCCTGATGTGAACATGCAGTTCTACTCAAGAGTAAGCAACTAAGCGAAATGAAGCCACGGAACGCTTATTTGCCTTCTATCTATGCATTCTGACACTCCAACAATGTTTTCTGCTTCAATTTGACTCATTTTACAAAGGTGCTTATTCCTGGAGTGAATATGCTGTTCTACTCAAGAGTAAGCAACTAAGCGAAATAAGCCATGGAACGCTTATTTGCCTTCTATCTATGCATTCTGGCACTCCAACAATGTTTTCTGCTTCAATTTGACTCATTTTACAAAGGTGCTTATTCCTGGAGTGAATATGCTGTTCTACTCAAGAGTAAGCAACTAAGCGAAATAAAGCCACGGAACGCTTATTTGCCTTCTATCTATGCATTCTGACACTCCAACAATGTTTTCTGCTTCAATTTGACTCATTTTACAAAGGTGCTTATTCCCGGAGTGAATATGCAGTTCTACTCAAGAGTAAGCAAATAAGCGAAATGAAGCCATAGAACGCTTATTTGCCTTCTATCTATGCATTCTGACACTCCAACAATGTTTTCTGCTTCAATTTGACCCATTTTACAAAGGTGCTTATTCCTGGAGTGAATATGCAGTTCTACTCAAGAGTAAGCAACTAAGCGAAATAAGCCATGGAACGCTTATTTGCCTTCTATCTATGCATTCTGGCACTCCAACAATGTTTTCTGCTTCAATTTGACTCATTTTACAAAGGTGCTTATTCCTGGAGTGAATATGCTGTTCTACTCAAGAGTAAGCAACTAAGCGAAATGAAGCCATAGAAGGCTTATTTGCCTTCTATCTATGCATTCTGACACTCCAACAATGTTTTCTGCTTCAATTTGACTCATTTTACAAAGGTGCTTATTCCTGGAGTGAATATGCAGTTCTACTCAAGAGTAAGCAACTAAGCAAAATGAAGCCACGAAACGCTTATTTGCCTTCTATCTATGCATTCTGACACTCCAACAATGTTTTCTCCTTCAATTTGACTCATTTTACAAAGGTGCTTATTCCTGGAGTGAATATGCAGTTCTACTCAAGAGTAAGCAACTAAGCGAAATAAAGCCATAGAACGCTTATTTGCCTTCTATCTATGCATTCTGATACTCCAACAATGTTTTCTGCTTCAATTTGACTCATTTTACAAAGGTGCTTATTCCTGGAGTGAACATGCAGTTCTACTCAAGAGTAAGCAACTAAGCGAAATGAAGCCACGAAACGCTTATTTGCCTTCTATCTATGCATTCTGACACTCCAACAATGTTTTCTGCTTCAATTTGACTCATTTTACAAAGGTGCTTATTCCTGGAGTGAATATGCTGTTCTACTCAAGAGTAAGCAACTAAGCGAAATGAAGCCATAGAAGGCTTATTTGCCTTCTATCTATGCATTCTGACACTCCAACAATGTTTTCTGCTTCAATTTGACTCATTTTACAAAGGTGCTTATTCCTGGAGTGAATATGCAGTTCTACTCAAGAGTAAGCAACTAAGCAAAATGAAGCCACGAAACGCTTATTTGCCTTCTATCTATGCATTCTGACACTCCAACAATGTTTTCTCCTTCAATTTGACTCATTTTACAAAGGTGCTTATTCCTGGAGTGAATATGCAGTTCTACTCAAGAGTAAGCAACTAAGCGAAATAAAGCCATAGAACGCTTATTTGCCTTCTATCTATGCATTCTGATACTCCAACAATGTTTTCTGCTTCAATTTGACTCATTTTACAAAGGTGCTTATTCCTGGAGTGAACATGCAGTTCTACTCAAGAGTAAGCAACTAAGCGAAATGAAGCCACGAAACGCTTATTTGCCTTCTATCTATGCATTCTGACACTCCAACAATGTTTTCTGCTTCAATTTGACTCATTTTACAAAGGTGCTTATTCCTGGAGTGAATATGCAGTTCTACTCAAGAGTAAGCAACTAAGCGAAATGAAGCCATAGAAGGCTTATTTGCCTTCTATCTATGCATTCTGACACTCCAACAATGTTTTCTGCTTCAATTTGACTCATTTTACAAAGGTGCTTATTCCTGGAGTGAATATGCAGTTCTACTCAAGAGTAAGCAACTAAGCGAAATAAAGCCATGGAACGCTTATTTGCCTTCTATCTATGCATTCTGAAACTCCAACAATGTTTTCTGCTTCAATTTGACTCATTTTACAAAGGTGCTTATTCCTGGAGTGAATATGCAGTTCTACTCAAGAGTAAGCAACTAAGCGAAATAAAGCCATGGAACGCTTATTTGCCTTCTATCTATGCATTCTGACACTCCAACAATGTTTTCTCCTTCAATTTGACTCATTTTACAAAGGTGCTTATTCCCGGAGTGAATATGCAGTTCTACTCAAGAGTAAGCAACTAAGCGAAATGAAGCCATAGAAGGCTTATTTGCCTTCTATCTATGCATTCTGACACTCCAACAATGTTTTCTGCTTCAATTTGACTCATTTTACAAAGGTGCTTATTCCTGGAGTGAATATGCAGTTCTACTCAAGAGTAAGCAACTAAGCGAAATGAAGCCACGAAACGCTTATTTGCCTTCTATCTATGCATTCTGACACTCCAACAATGTTTTCTCCTTCAATTTGACTCATTTTACAAAGGTGCTTATTCCTGGAGTGAATATGCAGTTCTACTCAAGAGTAAGCAACTAAGCGAAATAAAGCCATAGAACGCTTATTTGCCTTCTATCTATGCATTCTGATACTCCAACAATGTTTTCTGCTTCAATTTGACTCATTTTAAAAAGGTGCTTATTCCTGGAGTGAACATGCAGTTCTACTCAAGAGTAAGCAACTAAGCGAAATGAAGCCACGAAACGCTTATTTGCCTTCTATCTATGCATTCTGACACTCCAACAATGTTTTCTGCTTCAATTTGACTCATTTTACAAAGGTGCTTATTCCTGGAGTGAATATGCAGTTCTGCTCAAGAGTAAGCAACTAAGCGAAATGAAGCCATAGAAGGCTTATTTGCCTTCTATCTATGCATTCTGACACTCCAACAATGTTTTCTGCTTCAATTTGACCCATTTTACAAAGGTGCTTATTCCTGATGTGAACATGCAGTTCTACTCAAGAGTAAGCAACTAAGCGAAATAAGCCATGGAACGCTTATTTGCCTTCTATCTATGCATTCTGACACTCCAACAATGTTTTCTGCTTCAATTTGACTCATTTTACAAAGGTGCTTATTCCTGGAGTGAATATGCTGTTCTACTCAAGAGTAAGCAACTAAGCGAAATAAAGCCACGGAACGCTTATTTGCCTTCTATCTATGCATTCTGACACTCCAACAATGTTTTCTGCTTCAATTTGACTCATTTTACAAAGGTGCTTATTCCTGGAGTGAATATGCAGTTCTACTCAAGAGTAAGCAACTAAGCGAAATGAAGCCACGAAACGCTTATTTGCCTTCTATCTATGCATTCTGACACTCCAACAATGTTTTCTCCTTCAATTTGACTCATTTTACAAAGGTGCTTATTCCTGGAGTGAATATGCAGTTCTACTCAAGAGTAAGCAACTAAGCGAAATAAAGCCATAGAACGCTTATTTGCCTTCTATCTATGCATTCTGATACTCCAACAATGTTTTCTGCTTCAATTTGACTCATTTTACAAAGGTGCTTATTCCTGGAGTGAACATGCAGTTCTACTCAAGAGTAAGCAACTAAGCGAAATGAAGCCACGAAACGCTTATTTGCCTTCTATCTATGCATTCTGACACTCCAACAATGTTTTCTGCTTCAATTTGACTCATTTTACAAAGGTGCTTATTCCTGGAGTGAATATGCAGTTCTACTCAAGAGTAAGCAACTAAGCGAAATGAAGCCATAGAAGGCTTATTTGCCTTCTATCTATGCATTCTGACACTCCAACAATGTTTTCTGCTTCAATTTGACTCATTTTACAAAGGTGCTTATTCCTGGAGTGAATATGCAGTTCTACTCAAGAGTAAGCAACTAAGCGAAATAAAGCCATGGAACGCTTATTTGCCTTCTATCTATGCATTCTGAAACTCCAACAATGTTTTCTGCTTCAATTTGACTCATTTTACAAAGGTGCTTATTCCTGGAGTGAATATGCAGTTCTACTCAAGAGTAAGCAACTAAGCGAAATAAAGCCATGGAACGCTTATTTGCCTTCTATCTATGCATTCTGACACTCCAACAATGTTTTCTGCTTCAATTTGACTCATTTTACAAAGGTGCTTATTCCCGGAGTGAATATGCAGTTCTACTCAAGAGTAAGCAAATAAGCGACATGAAGCCATAGAACGCTTATTTGCCTTCTATCTATGCATTCTGACACTCCAACAATGTTTTCTGCTTCAATTTGACCCATTTTACAAAGGTGCTTATTCCTGATGTGAACATGCAGTTCTACTCAAGAGTAAGCAACTAAGCGAAATGAAGCCACGGAACGCTTATTTGCCTTCTATCTATGCATTCTGACACTCCAACAATGTTTTCTGCTTCAATTTGACTCATTTTACAAAGGTGCTTATTCCTGGAGTGAATATGCTGTTCTACTCAAGAGTAAGCAACTAAGCGAAATAAGCCATGGAACGCTTATTTGCCTTCTATCTATGCATTCTGGCACTCCAACAATGTTTTCTGCTTCAATTTGACTCATTTTACAAAGGTGCTTATTCCTGGAGTGAATATGCTGTTCTACTCAAGAGTAAGCAACTAAGCGAAATAAAGCCACGGAACGCTTATTTGCCTTCTATCTATGCATTCTGACACTCCAACAATGTTTTCTGCTTCAATTTGACTCATTTTACAAAGGTGCTTATTCCCGGAGTGAATATGCAGTTCTACTCAAGAGTAAGCAAATAAGCGAAATGAAGCCATAGAACGCTTATTTGCCTTCTATCTATGCATTCTGACACTCCAACAATGTTTTCTGCTTCAATTTGACCCATTTTACAAAGGTGCTTATTCCTGGAGTGAATATGCAGTTCTACTCAAGAGTAAGCAACTAAGCGAAATAAGCCATGGAACGCTTATTTGCCTTCTATCTATGCATTCTGGCACTCCAACAATGTTTTCTGCTTCAATTTGACTCATTTTACAAAGGTGCTTATTCCTGGAGTGAATATGCTGTTCTACTCAAGAGTAAGCAACTAAGCGAAATGAAGCCATAGAAGGCTTATTTGCCTTCTATCTATGCATTCTGACACTCCAACAATGTTTTCTGCTTCAATTTGACTCATTTTACAAAGGTGCTTATTCCTGGAGTGAATATGCAGTTCTACTCAAGAGTAAGCAACTAAGCAAAATGAAGCCACGAAACGCTTATTTGCCTTCTATCTATGCATTCTGACACTCCAACAATGTTTTCTCCTTCAATTTGACTCATTTTACAAAGGTGCTTATTCCTGGAGTGAATATGCAGTTCTACTCAAGAGTAAGCAACTAAGCGAAATAAAGCCATAGAACGCTTATTTGCCTTCTATCTATGCATTCTGATACTCCAACAATGTTTTCTGCTTCAATTTGACTCATTTTAAAAAGGTGCTTATTCCTGGAGTGAACATGCAGTTCTACTCAAGAGTAAGCAACTAAGCGAAATGAAGCCACGAAACGCTTATTTGCCTTCTATCTATGCATTCTGACACTCCAACAATGTTTTCTGCTTCAATTTGACTCATTTTACAAAGGTGCTTATTCCTGGAGTGAATATGCTGTTCTACTCAAGAGTAAGCAACTAAGCGAAATGAAGCCATAGAAGGCTTATTTGCCTTCTATCTATGCATTCTGACACTCCAACAATGTTTTCTGCTTCAATTTGACTCATTTTACAAAGGTGCTTATTCCTGGAGTGAATATGCAGTTCTACTCAAGAGTAAGCAACTAAGCAAAATGAAGCCACGAAACGCTTATTTGCCTTCTATCTATGCATTCTGACACTCCAACAATGTTTTCTCCTTCAATTTGACTCATTTTACAAAGGTGCTTATTCCTGGAGTGAATATGCAGTTCTACTCAAGAGTAAGCAACTAAGCGAAATAAAGCCATAGAACGCTTATTTGCCTTCTATCTATGCATTCTGATACTCCAACAATGTTTTCTGCTTCAATTTGACTCATTTTACAAAGGTGCTTATTCCTGGAGTGAATATGCTGTTCTACTCAAGAGTAAGCAACTAAGCGAAATGAAGCCATAGAAGGCTTATTTGCCTTCTATCTATGCATTCTGACACTCCAACAATGTTTTCTGCTTCAATTTGACTCATTTTACAAAGGTGCTTATTCCTGGAGTGAATATGCAGTTCTACTCAAGAGTAAGCAACTAAGCGAAATGAAGCCACGAAACGCTTATTTGCCTTCTATCTATGCATTCTGACACTCCAACAATGTTTTCTCCTTCAATTTGACTCATTTTACAAAGGTGCTTATTCCTGGAGTGAATATGCAGTTCTACTCAAGAGTAAGCAACTTTGCGAAATAAAGCCATAGAACGCTTATTTGCCTTCTATCTATGCATTCTGATACTCCAACAATGTTTTCTGCTTCAATTTGACTCATTTTAAAAAGGTGCTTATTCCTGGAGTGAACATGCAGTTCTACTCAAGAGTAAGCAACTAAGCGAAATGAAGCCACGAAACGCTTATTTGCCTTCTATCTATGCATTCTGACACTCCAACAATGTTTTCTGCTTCAATTTGACTCATTTTACAAAGGTGCTTATTCCTGGAGTGAATATGCAGTTCTACTCAAGAGTAAGCAACTAAGCGAAAGGAAGCCATAGAAGGCTTATTTGCCTTCTATCTATGCATTCTGACACTCCAACAATGTTTTCTGCTTCAATTTGACTCATTTTACAAAGGTGCTTATTCCTGGAGTGAATATGCAGTTCTACTCAAGAGTAAGTAACTAAGCGAAATGAAGCCACGAAACGCTTATGTACCTTCTATCTATGCATTCTGACACTTCAACAATGTTTTCTGCTTCAATTTGACTCATTTTACAAAGGTGCTTATTCCTGGAGTGAATATGCAGTTCTACTCAAGAGTATGCAACTAAGCGAAATGAAGCCACGGAACGCTTATTTGCCTTCTATCTATGCATTCTGACACTCCAACAATGTTTTCTGCTTCAATTTGACTCATTTTACAAAGGTGCTTATTCCTGGAGTGAATATGCAGTTCTACTCAAGAGTAAGCAACTAAGCGAAATAAAGCCATAGAACGCTTATTTGCCTTCTATCTATGCATTCTGATACTCCAACAATGTTTTCTGCTTCAATTTGACCCATTTTACAAAGGTGCTTATTCCTGATGTGAACATGCAGTTCTACTCAAGAGTAAGCAACTAAGCGAAATGAAGCCACGGAACGCTTATTTGCCTTCTATCTATGCATTCTGACACTCCAACAATGTTTTCTGCTTCAATTTGACTCATTTTACAAAGGTGCTTATTCCTGGAGTGAATATGCTGTTCTACTCAAGAGTAAGCAACTAAGCGAAATAAGCCATGGAACGCTTATTTGCCTTCTATCTATGCATTCTGGCACTCCAACAATGTTTTCTGCTTCAATTTGACTCATTTTACAAAGGTGCTTATTCCTGGAGTGAATATGCTGTTCTACTCAAGAGTAAGCAACTAAGCGAAATAAAGCCACGGAACGCTTATTTGCCTTCTATCTATGCATTCTGACACTCCAACAATGTTTTCTGCTTCAATTTGACTCATTTTACAAAGGTGCTTATTCCTGGAGTGAATATGCAGTTCTACTCAAGAGTAAGCAACTAAGCGAAATGAAGCCACGAAACGCTTATTTGCCTTCTATCTATGCATTCTGACACTCCAACAATGTTTTCTCCTTCAATTTGACTCATTTTACAAAGGTGCTTATTCCTGGAGTGAATATGCAGTTCTACTCAAGAGTAAGCAACTAAGCGAAATGAAGCCATAGAAGGCTTATTTGCCTTCTATCTATGCATTCTGACACTCCAACAATGTTTTCTGCTTCAATTTGACTCATTTTACAAAGGTGCTTATTCCTGGAGTGAATATGCTGTTCTACTCAAGAGTAAGCAACTAAGCGAAATGAAGCCATAGAAGGCTTATTTGCCTTCTATCTATGCATTCTGACACTCCAACAATGTTTTCTGCTTCAATTTGACTCATTTTACAAAGGTGCTTATTCCTGGAGTGAATATGCAGTTCTACTCAAGAGTAAGCAACTAAGCGAAATGAAGCCACGAAACGCTTATTTGCCTTCTATCTATGCATTCTGACACTCCAACAATGTTTTCTCCTTCAATTTGACTCATTTTACAAAGGTGCTTATTCCTGGAGTGAATATGCAGTTCTACTCAAGAGTAAGCAACTAAGCGAAATAAAGCCATAGAACGCTTATTTGCCTTCTATCTATGCATTCTGATACTCCAACAATGTTTTCTGCTTCAATTTGACTCATTTTAAAAAGGTGCTTATTCCTGGAGTGAACATGCAGTTCTACTCAAGAGTAAGCAACTAAGCGAAATGAAGCCACGAAACGCTTATTTGCCTTCTATCTATGCATTCTGACACTCCAACAATGTTTTCTGCTTCAATTTGACTCATTTTACAAAGGTGCTTATTCCTGGAGTGAATATGCAGTTCTACTCAAGAGTAAGCAACTAAGCGAAATGAAGCCATAGAAGGCTTATTTGCCTTCTATCTATGCATTCTGACACTCCAACAATGTTTTCTGCTTCAATTTGACTCATTTTACAAAGATGCTTATTCCTGGAGTGAATATGCAGTTCTACTCAAGAGTAAGTAACTAAGCGAAATGAAGCCACGAAACGCTTATGTACCTTCTATCTATACATTCTGACACTCCAACAATGTTTTCTGCTTCAATTTGACTCATTTTACAAAGGTGCTTATTCCTGGAGTGAATATGCAGTTCTACTCAAGAGTATGCAACTAAGCGAAATGAAGCCACGGAACGCTTATTTGCCTTCTATCTATGCATTCTGACACTCCAACAATGTTTTCTGCTTCAATTTGACTCATTTTACAAAGGTGCTTATTCCTGGAGTGAATATGCAGTTCTACTCAAGAGTAAGCAACTAAGCGAAATAAAGCCATAGAACGCTTATTTGCCTTCTATCTATGCATTCTGATACTCCAACAATGTTTTCTGCTTCAATTTGACCCATTTTACAAAGGTGCTTATTCCTGATGTGAACATGCAGTTCTACTCAAGAGTAAGCAACTAAGCGAAATGAAGCCACGGAACGCTTATTTGCCTTCTATCTATGCATTATGACACTCCAACAATGTTTTCTGCTTCAATTTGACTCATTTTACAAAGGTGCTTATTCCTGGAGTGAATATGCTGTTCTACTCAAGAGTAAGCAACTAAGCGAAATAAGCCATGGAACGCTTATTTGCCTTCTATCTATGCATTCTGGCACTCCAACAATGTTTTCTGCTTCAATTTGACTCATTTTACAAAGGTGCTTATTCCTGGAGTGAATATGCTGTTCTACTCAAGAGTAAGCAACTAAGCGAAATAAAGCCACGGAACGCTTATTTGCCTTCTATCTATGCATTCTGACACTCCAACAATGTTTTCTGCTTCAATTTGACTCATTTTACAAAGGTGCTTATTCCCGGAGTGAATATGCAGTTCTACTCAAGAGTAAGCAAATAAGCGAAATGAAGCCATAGAACGCTTATTTGCCTTCTATCTATGCATTCTGACACTCCAACAATGTTTTCTGCTTCAATTTGACCCATTTTACAAAGGTGCTTATTCCTGGAGTGAATATGCAGTTCTACTCAAGAGTAAGCAACTAAGCGAAATAAGCCATGGAACGCTTATTTGCCTTCTATCTATGCATTCTGGCACTCCAACAATGTTTTCTGCTTCAATTTGACTCATTTTACAAAGGTGCTTATTCCTGGAGTGAATATGCTGTTCTACTCAAGAGTAAGCAACTAAGCGAAATGAAGCCATAGAAGGCTTATTTGCCTTCTATCTATGCATTCTGACACTCCAACAATGTTTTCTGCTTCAATTTGACTCATTTTACAAAGGTGCTTATTCCTGGAGTGAATATGCAGTTCTACTCAAGAGTAAGCAACTAAGCGAAATGAAGCCACGAAACGCTTATTTGCCTTCTATCTATGCATTCTGACACTCCAACAATGTTTTCTCCTTCAATTTGACTCATTTTACAAAGGTGCTTATTCCTGGAGTGAATATGCAGTTCTACTCAAGAGTAAGCAACTAAGCGAAATAAAGCCATAGAACGCTTATTTGCCTTCTATCTATGCATTCTGATACTCCAACAATGTTTTCTGCTTCAATTTGACTCATTTTAAAAAGGTGCTTATTCCTGGAGTGAACATGCAGTTCTACTCAAGAGTAAGCAACTAAGCGAAATGAAGCCACGAAACGCTTATTTGCCTTCTATCTATGCATTCTGACACTCCAACAATGTTTTCTGCTTCAATTTGACTCATTTTACAAAGGTGCTTATTCCTGGAGTGAATATGCAGTTCTACTCAAGAGTAAGCAACTAAGCGAAATGAAGCCATAGAAGGCTTATTTGCCTTCTATCTATGCATTCTGACACTCCAACAATGTTTTCTGCTTCAATTTGACCCATTTTACAAAGGTGCTTATTCCTGATGTGAACATGCAGTTCTACTCAAGAGTAAGCAACTAAGCGAAATGAAGCCACGGAACGCTTATTTGCCTTCTATCTATGCATTCTGACACTCCAACAATGTTTTCTGCTTCAATTTGACTCATTTTACAAAGGTGCTTATTCCTGGAGTGAATATGCAGTTCTACTCAAGAGTAAGTAACTAAGCGAAATGAAGCCACGAAACGCTTATGTACCTTCTATCTATGCATTCTGACACTCCAACAATGTTTTCTGCTTCAATTTGACTCATTTTACAAAGGTGCTTATTCCTGGAGTGAATATGCTGTTCTACTCAAGAGTAAGCAACTAAGCGAAATGAAGCCATAGAAGGCTTATTTGCCTTCTATCTATGCATTCTGACACTCCAACAATGTTTTCTGCTTCAATTTGACTCATTTTACAAAGGTGCTTATTCCTGGAGTGAATATGCAGTTCTACTCAAGAGTAAGCAACTAAGCGAAATGAAGCCACGAAACGCTTATTTGCCTTCTATCTATGCATTCTGACACTCCAACAATGTTTTCTCCTTCAATTTGACTCATTTTACAAAGGTGCTTATTCCTGGAGTGAATATGCAGTTCTACTCAAGAGTAAGCAACTAAGCGAAATAAAGCCATAGAACGCTTATTTGCCTTCTATCTATGCATTCTGATACTCCAACAATGTTTTCTGCTTCAATTTGACTCATTTTAAAAAGGTGCTTATTCCTGGAGTGAACATGCAGTTCTACTCAAGAGTAAGCAACTAAGCGAAATGAAGCCACGAAACGCTTATTTGCCTTCTATCTATGCATTCTGACACTCCAACAATGTTTTCTGCTTCAATTTGACTCATTTTACAAAGGTGCTTATTCCTGGAGTGAATATGCAGTTCTACTCAAGAGTAAGCAACTAAGCGAAATGAAGCCATAGAAGGCTTATTTGCCTTCTATCTATGCATTCTGACACTCCAACAATGTTTTCTGCTTCAATTTGACTCATTTTACAAAGATGCTTATTCCTGGAGTGAATATGCAGTTCTACTCAAGAGTAAGTAACTAAGCGAAATGAAGCCACGAAACGCTTATGTACCTTCTATCTATACATTCTGACACTCCAACAATGTTTTCTGCTTCAATTTGACTCATTTTACAAAGGTGCTTATTCCTGGAGTGAATATGCAGTTCTACTCAAGAGTATGCAACTAAGCGAAATGAAGCCACGGAACGCTTATTTGCCTTCTATCTATGCATTCTGACACTCCAACAATGTTTTCTGCTTCAATTTGACTCATTTTACAAAGGTGCTTATTCCTGGAGTGAATATGCAGTTCTACTCAAGAGTAAGCAACTAAGCGAAATAAAGCCATAGAACGCTTATTTGCCTTCTATCTATGCATTCTGATACTCCAACAATGTTTTCTGCTTCAATTTGACCCATTTTACAAAGGTGCTTATTCCTGATGTGAACATGCAGTTCTACTCAAGAGTAAGCAACTAAGCGAAATGAAGCCACGGAACGCTTATTTGCCTTCTATCTATGCATTATGACACTCCAACAATGTTTTCTGCTTCAATTTGACTCATTTTACAAAGGTGCTTATTCCTGGAGTGAATATGCTGTTCTACTCAAGAGTAAGCAACTAAGCGAAATAAGCCATGGAACGCTTATTTGCCTTCTATCTATGCATTCTGGCACTCCAACAATGTTTTCTGCTTCAATTTGACTCATTTTACAAAGGTGCTTATTCCTGGAGTGAATATGCTGTTCTACTCAAGAGTAAGCAACTAAGCGAAATAAAGCCACGGAACGCTTATTTGCCTTCTATCTATGCATTCTGACACTCCAACAATGTTTTCTGCTTCAATTTGACTCATTTTACAAAGGTGCTTATTCCTGGAGTGAATATGCAGTTCTACTCAAGAGTAAGCAACTAAGCGAAATGAAGCCACGAAACGCTTATTTGCCTTCTATCTATGCATTCTGACACTCCAACAATGTTTTCTCCTTCAATTTGACTCATTTTACAAAGGTGCTTATTCCTGGAGTGAATATGCAGTTCTACTCAAGAGTAAGCAACTAAGCGAAATGAAGCCATAGAAGGCTTATTTGCCTTCTATCTATGCATTCTGACACTCCAACAATGTTTTCTGCTTCAATTTGACTCATTTTACAAAGGTGCTTATTCCTGGAGTGAATATGCAGTTCTACTCAAGAGTAAGCAACTAAGCGAAATGAAGCCACGAAACGCTTATTTGCCTTCTATCTATGCATTCTGACACTCCAACAATGTTTTCTCCTTCAATTTGACTCATTTTACAAAGGTGCTTATTCCTGGAGTGAATATGCAGTTCTACTCAAGAGTAAGCAACTAAGCGAAATAAAGCCATAGAACGCTTATTTGCCTTCTATCTATGCATTCTGATACTCCAACAATGTTTTCTGCTTCAATTTGACTCATTTTACAAAGGTGCTTATTCCTGGAGTGAACATGCAGTTCTACTCAAGAGTAAGCAACTAAGCGAAATGAAGCCACGAAACGCTTATTTGCCTTCTATCTATGCATTCTGACACTCCAACAATGTTTTCTGCTTCAATTTGACTCATTTTACAAAGGTGCTTATTCCTGGAGTGAATATGCAGTTCTACTCAAGAGTAAGCAACTAAGCGAAATGAAGCCATAGAAGGCTTATTTGCCTTCTATCTATGCATTCTGACACTCCAACAATGTTTTCTGCTTCAATTTGACCCATTTTACAAAGGTGCTTATTCCTGATGTGAACATGCAGTTCTACTCAAGAGTAAGCAACTAAGCGAAATGAAGCCACGGAACGCTTATTTGCCTTCTATCTATGCATTCTGACACTCCAACAATGTTTTCTGCTTCAATTTGACTCATTTTACAAAGGTGCTTATTCCTGGAGTGAATATGCAGTTCTACTCAAGAGTAAGCAACTAAGCGAAATGAAGCCATAGAAGGCTTATTTGCCTTCTATCTATGCATTCTGACACTCCAACAATGTTTTCTGCTTCAATTTGACTCATTTTACAAAGGTGCTTATTCCTGGAGTGAATATGCAGTTCTACTCAAGAGTAAGTAACTAAGCGAAATGAAGCCACGAAACGCTTATGTACCTTCTATCTATGCATTCTGACACTCCAACAATGTTTTCTGCTTCAATTTGACTCATTTTACAAAGGTGCTTATTCCTGGAGTGAATATGCTGTTCTACTCAAGAGTAAGCAACTAAGCGAAATGAAGCCATAGAAGGCTTATTTGCCTTCTATCTATGCATTCTGACACTCCAACAATGTTTTCTGCTTCAATTTGACTCATTTTACAAAGGTGCTTATTCCTGGAGTGAATATGCAGTTCTACTCAAGAGTAAGCAACTAAGCGAAATGAAGCCACGAAACGCTTATTTGCCTTCTATCTATGCATTCTGACACTCCAACAATGTTTTCTCCTTCAATTTGACTCATTTTACAAAGGTGCTTATTCCTGGAGTGAATATGCAGTTCTACTCAAGAGTAAGCAACTAAGCGAAATAAAGCCATAGAACGCTTATTTGCCTTCTATCTATGCATTCTGATACTCCAACAATGTTTTCTGCTTCAATTTGACTCATTTTAAAAAGGTGCTTATTCCTGGAGTGAACATGCAGTTCTACTCAAGAGTAAGCAACTAAGCGAAATGAAGCCACGAAACGCTTATTTGCCTTCTATCTATGCATTCTGACACTCCAACAATGTTTTCTGCTTCAATTTGACTCATTTTACAAAGGTGCTTATTCCTGGAGTGAATATGCAGTTCTACTCAAGAGTAAGCAACTAAGCGAAATGAAGCCATAGAAGGCTTATTTGCCTTCTATCTATGCATTCTGACACTCCAACAATGTTTTCTGCTTCAATTTGACTCATTTTACAAAGATGCTTATTCCTGGAGTGAATATGCAGTTCTACTCAAGAGTAAGTAACTAAGCGAAATGAAGCCACGAAACGCTTATGTACCTTCTATCTATACATTCTGACACTCCAACAATGTTTTCTGCTTCAATTTGACTCATTTTACAAAGGTGCTTATTCCTGGAGTGAATATGCAGTTCTACTCAAGAGTATGCAACTAAGCGAAATGAAGCCACGGAACGCTTATTTGCCTTCTATCTATGCATTCTGACACTCCAACAATGTTTTCTGCTTCAATTTGACTCATTTTACAAAGGTGCTTATTCCTGGAGTGAATATGCAGTTCTACTCAAGAGTAAGCAACTAAGCGAAATAAAGCCATAGAACGCTTATTTGCCTTCTATCTATGCATTCTGATACTCCAACAATGTTTTCTGCTTCAATTTGACCCATTTTACAAAGGTGCTTATTCCTGATGTGAACATGCAGTTCTACTCAAGAGTAAGCAACTAAGCGAAATGAAGCCACGGAACGCTTATTTGCCTTCTATCTATGCATTATGACACTCCAACAATGTTTTCTGCTTCAATTTGACTCATTTTACAAAGGTGCTTATTCCTGGAGTGAATATGCTGTTCTACTCAAGAGTAAGCAACTAAGCGAAATAAGCCATGGAACGCTTATTTGCCTTCTATCTATGCATTCTGGCACTCCAACAATGTTTTCTGCTTCAATTTGACTCATTTTACAAAGGTGCTTATTCCTGGAGTGAATATGCTGTTCTACTCAAGAGTAAGCAACTAAGCGAAATAAAGCCACGGAACGCTTATTTGCCTTCTATCTATGCATTCTGACACTCCAACAATGTTTTCTGCTTCAATTTGACTCATTTTACAAAGGTGCTTATTCCCGGAGTGAATATGCAGTTCTACTCAAGAGTAAGCAAATAAGCGAAATGAAGCCATAGAACGCTTATTTGCCTTCTATCTATGCATTCTGACACTCCAACAATGTTTTCTGCTTCAATTTGACGCATTTTACAAAGGTACTTATTCCTGGAGTGAATATGCAGTTCTACTCAAGAGTAAGCAACTAAGCGAAATAAGCCATGGAACGCTTATTTGCCTTCTATCTATGCATTCTGGCACTCCAACAATGTTTTCTGCTTCAATTTGACTCATTTTACAAAGGTGCTTATTCCTGGAGTGAATATGCTGTTCTACTCAAGAGTAAGCAACTAAGCGAAATGAAGCCATAGAAGGCTTATTTGCCTTCTATCTATGCATTCTGACACTCCAACAATGTTTTCTGCTTCAATTTGACTCATTTTACAAAGGTGCTTATTCCTGGAGTGAATATGCAGTTCTACTCAAGAGTAAGCAACTAAGCGAAATGAAGCCACGAAACGCTTATTTGCCTTCTATCTATGCATTCTGACACTCCAACAATGTTTTCTCCTTCAATTTGACTCATTTTACAAAGGTGCTTATTCCTGGAGTGAATATGCAGTTCTACTCAAGAGTAAGCAACTAAGCGAAATAAAGCCATAGAACGCTTATTTGCCTTCTATCTATGCATTCTGATACTCCAACAATGTTTTCTGCTTCAATTTGACTCATTTTAAAAAGGTGCTTATTCCTGGAGTGAACATGCAGTTCTACTCAAGAGTAAGCAACTAAGCGAAATGAAGCCACGAAACGCTTATTTGCCTTCTATCTATGCATTCTGACACTCCAACAATGTTTTCTGCTTCAATTTGACTCATTTTACAAAGGTGCTTATTCCTGGAGTGAATATGCAGTTCTACTCAAGAGTAAGCAACTAAGCGAAATGAAGCCATAGAAGGCTTATTTGCCTTCTATCTATGCATTCTGACACTCCAACAATGTTTTCTGCTTCAATTTGACCCATTTTACAAAGGTGCTTATTCCTGATGTGAACATGCAGTTCTACTCAAGAGTAAGCAACTAAGCGAAATGAAGCCACGGAACGCTTATTTGCCTTCTATCTATGCATTCTGACACTCCAACAATGTTTTCTGCTTCAATTTGACTCATTTTACAAAGGTGCTTATTCCTGGAGTGAATATGCAGTTCTACTCAAGAGTAAGTAACTAAGCGAAATGAAGCCACGAAACGCTTATGTACCTTCTATCTATGCATTCTGACACTCCAACAATGTTTTCTGCTTCAATTTGACTCATTTTACAAAGGTGCTTATTCCTGGAGTGAATATGCTGTTCTACTCAAGAGTAAGCAACTAAGCGAAATGAAGCCATAGAAGGCTTATTTGCCTTCTATCTATGCATTCTGACACTCCAACAATGTTTTCTGCTTCAATTTGACTCATTTTACAAAGGTGCTTATTCCTGGAGTGAATATGCAGTTCTACTCAAGAGTAAGCAACTAAGCGAAATGAAGCCACGAAACGCTTATTTGCCTTCTATCTATGCATTCTGACACTCCAACAATGTTTTCTCCTTCAATTTGACTCATTTTACAAAGGTGCTTATTCCTGGAGTGAATATGCAGTTCTACTCAAGAGTAAGCAACTAAGCGAAATAAAGCCATAGAACGCTTATTTGCCTTCTATCTATGCATTCTGATACTCCAACAATGTTTTCTGCTTCAATTTGACTCATTTTAAAAAGGTGCTTATTCCTGGAGTGAACATGCAGTTCTACTCAAGAGTAAGCAACTAAGCGAAATGAAGCCACGAAACGCTTATTTGCCTTCTATCTATGCATTCTGACACTCCAACAATGTTTTCTGCTTCAATTTGACTCATTTTACAAAGGTGCTTATTCCTGGAGTGAATATGCAGTTCTACTCAAGAGTAAGCAACTAAGCGAAATGAAGCCATAGAAGGCTTATTTGCCTTCTATCTATGCATTCTGACACTCCAACAATGTTTTCTGCTTCAATTTGACTCATTTTACAAAGATGCTTATTCCTGGAGTGAATATGCAGTTCTACTCAAGAGTAAGTAACTAAGCGAAATGAAGCCACGAAACGCTTATGTACCTTCTATCTATACATTCTGACACTCCAACAATGTTTTCTGCTTCAATTTGACTCATTTTACAAAGGTGCTTATTCCTGGAGTGAATATGCAGTTCTACTCAAGAGTATGCAACTAAGCGAAATGAAGCCACGGAACGCTTATTTGCCTTCTATCTATGCATTCTGACACTCCAACAATGTTTTCTGCTTCAATTTGACTCATTTTACAAAGGTGCTTATTCCTGGAGTGAATATGCAGTTCTACTCAAGAGTAAGCAACTAAGCGAAATAAAGCCATAGAACGCTTATTTGCCTTCTATCTATGCATTCTGATACTCCAACAATGTTTTCTGCTTCAATTTGACCCATTTTACAAAGGTGCTTATTCCTGATGTGAACATGCAGTTCTACTCAAGAGTAAGCAACTAAGCGAAATGAAGCCACGGAACGCTTATTTGCCTTCTATCTATGCATTATGACACTCCAACAATGTTTTCTGCTTCAATTTGACTCATTTTACAAAGGTGCTTATTCCTGGAGTGAATATGCTGTTCTACTCAAGAGTAAGCAACTAAGCGAAATAAGCCATGGAACGCTTATTTGCCTTCTATCTATGCATTCTGGCACTCCAACAATGTTTTCTGCTTCAATTTGACTCATTTTACAAAGGTGCTTATTCCTGGAGTGAATATGCTGTTCTACTCAAGAGTAAGCAACTAAGCGAAATAAAGCCACGGAACGCTTATTTGCCTTCTATCTATGCATTCTGACACTCCAACAATGTTTTCTGCTTCAATTTGACTCATTTTACAAAGGTGCTTATTCCTGGAGTGAATATGCAGTTCTACTCAAGAGTAAGCAACTAAGCGAAATGAAGCCACGAAACGCTTATTTGCCTTCTATCTATGCATTCTGACACTCCAACAATGTTTTCTCCTTCAATTTGACTCATTTTACAAAGGTGCTTATTCCTGGAGTGAATATGCAGTTCTACTCAAGAGTAAGCAACTAAGCGAAATGAAGCCATAGAAGGCTTATTTGCCTTCTATCTATGCATTCTGACACTCCAACAATGTTTTCTGCTTCAATTTGACTCATTTTACAAAGGTGCTTATTCCTGGAGTGAATATGCAGTTCTACTCAAGAGTAAGCAACTAAGCGAAATGAAGCCACGAAACGCTTATTTGCCTTCTATCTATGCATTCTGACACTCCAACAATGTTTTCTCCTTCAATTTGACTCATTTTACAAAGGTGCTTATTCCTGGAGTGAATATGCAGTTCTACTCAAGAGTAAGCAACTAAGCGAAATAAAGCCATAGAACGCTTATTTGCCTTCTATCTATGCATTCTGATACTCCAACAATGTTTTCTGCTTCAATTTGACTCATTTTAAAAAGGTGCTTATTCCTGGAGTGAACATGCAGTTCTACTCAAGAGTAAGCAACTAAGCGAAATGAAGCCACGAAACGCTTATTTGCCTTCTATCTATGCATTCTGACACTCCAACAATGTTTTCTGCTTCAATTTGACTCATTTTACAAAGGTGCTTATTCCTGGAGTGAATATGCAGTTCTACTCAAGAGTAAGCAACTAAGCGAAATGAAGCCATAGAAGGCTTATTTGCCTTCTATCTATGCATTCTGACACTCCAACAATGTTTTCTGCTTCAATTTGACCCATTTTACAAAGGTGCTTATTCCTGATGTGAACATGCAGTTCTACTCAAGAGTAAGCAACTAAGCGAAATGAAGCCACGGAACGCTTATTTGCCTTCTATCTATGCATTCTGACACTCCAACAATGTTTTCTGCTTCAATTTGACTCATTTTACAAAGGTGCTTATTCCTGGAGTGAATATGCAGTTCTACTCAAGAGTAAGCAACTAAGCGAAATGAAGCCATAGAAGGCTTATTTGCCTTCTATCTATGCATTCTGACACTCCAACAATGTTTTCTGCTTCAATTTGACTCATTTTACAAAGGTGCTTATTCCTGGAGTGAATATGCAGTTCTACTCAAGAGTAAGTAACTAAGCGAAATGAAGCCACGAAACGCTTATGTACCTTCTATCTATGCATTCTGACACTCCAACAATGTTTTCTGCTTCAATTTGACTCATTTTACAAAGGTGCTTATTCCTGGAGTGAATATGCAGTTCTACTCAAGAGTATGCAACTAAGCGAAATGAAGCCACGGAACGCTTATTTGCCTTCTATCTATGCATTCTGACACTCCAACAATGTTTTCTGCTTCAATTTGACTCATTTTACAAAGGTGCTTATTCCTGGAGTGAATATGCAGTTCTACTCAAGAGTAAGCAACTAAGCGAAATAAAGCCATAGAACGCTTATTTGCCTTCTATCTATGCATTCTGATACTCCAACAATGTTTTCTGCTTCAATTTGACTCATTTTACAAAGGTGCTTATTCCTGGAGTGAATATGCTGTTCTACTCAAGAGTAAGCAACTAAGCGAAATAAGCCATGGAACGCTTATTTGCCTTCTATCTATGCATTCTGGCACTCCAACAATGTTTTCTGCTTCAATTTGACTCATTTTACAAAGGTGCTTATTCCTGGAGTGAATATGCTGTTCTACTCAAGAGTAAGCAACTAAGCGAAATGAAGCCATAGAAGGCTTATTTGCCTTCTATCTATGCATTCTGACACTCCAACAATGTTTTCTGCTTCAATTTGACTCATTTTACAAAGGTGCTTATTCCTGGAGTGAATATGCAGTTCTACTCAAGAGTAAGCAACTAAGCGAAATGAAGCCACGAAACGCTTATTTGCCTTCTATCTATGCATTCTGACACTCCAACAATGTTTTCTCCTTCAATTTGACTCATTTTACAAAGGTGCTTATTCCTGGAGTGAATATGCAGTTCTACTCAAGAGTAAGCAACTAAGCGAAATAAAGCCATAGAACGCTTATTTGCCTTCTATCTATGCATTCTGATACTCCAACAATGTTTTCTGCTTCAATTTGACTCATTTTAAAAAGGTGCTTATTCCTGGAGTGAACATGCAGTTCTACTCAAGAGTAAGCAACTAAGCGAAATGAAGCCACGAAACGCTTATTTGCCTTCTATCTATGCATTCTGACACTCCAACAATGTTTTCTGCTTCAATTTGACTCATTTTACAAAGGTGCTTATTCCTGGAGTGAATATGCAGTTCTACTCAAGAGTAAGCAACTAAGCGAAAGGAAGCCATAGAAGGCTTATTTGCCTTCTATCTATGCATTCTGACACTCCAACAATGTTTTCTGCTTCAATTTGACTCATTTTACAAAGGTGCTTATTCCTGGAGTGAATATGCAGTTCTACTCAAGAGTAAGTAACTAAGCGAAATGAAGCCACGAAACGCTTATGTACCTTCTATCTATGCATTCTGACACTTCAACAATGTTTTCTGCTTCAATTTGACTCATTTTACAAAGGTGCTTATTCCTGGAGTGAATATGCAGTTCTACTCAAGAGTATGCAACTAAGCGAAATGAAGCCACGGAACGCTTATTTGCCTTCTATCTATGCATTCTGACACTCCAACAATGTTTTCTGCTTCAATTTGACTCATTTTACAAAGGTGCTTATTCCTGGAGTGAATATGCAGTTCTACTCAAGAGTAAGCAACTAAGCGAAATAAAGCCATAGAACGCTTATTTGCCTTCTATCTATGCATTCTGATACTCCAACAATGTTTTCTGCTTCAATTTGACCCATTTTACAAAGGTGCTTATTCCTGATGTGAACATGCAGTTCTACTCAAGAGTAAGCAACTAAGCGAAATGAAGCCACGGAACGCTTATTTGCCTTCTATCTATGCATTCTGACACTCCAACAATGTTTTCTGCTTCAATTTGACTCATTTTACAAAGGTGCTTATTCCTGGAGTGAATATGCTGTTCTACTCAAGAGTAAGCAACTAAGCGAAATAAGCCATGGAACGCTTATTTGCCTTCTATCTATGCATTCTGGCACTCCAACAATGTTTTCTGCTTCAATTTGACTCATTTTACAAAGGTGCTTATTCCTGGAGTGAATATGCTGTTCTACTCAAGAGTAAGCAACTAAGCGAAATAAAGCCACGGAACGCTTATTTGCCTTCTATCTATGCATTCTGACACTCCAACAATGTTTTCTGCTTCAATTTGACTCATTTTACAAAGGTGCTTATTCCTGGAGTGAATATGCAGTTCTACTCAAGAGTAAGCAACTAAGCGAAATGAAGCCACGAAACGCTTATTTGCCTTCTATCTATGCATTCTGACACTCCAACAATGTTTTCTGCTTCAATTTGACTCATTTTACAAAGGTGCTTATTCCTGGAGTGAATATGCAGTTCTACTCAAGAGTAAGCAACTAAGCGAAATGAAGCCACGAAACGCTTATTTGCCTTCTATCTATGCATTCTGAGACTCCAACAATGTTTTCTGCTTCAATTTGACTCATTTTACAAAGGTGCTTATTCCCGGAGTGAATATGCAGTTCTACTCAAGAGTAAGCAAATAAGCGAAATGAAGCCATAGAACGCTTATTTGCCTTCTATCTATGCATTCTGACACTCCAACAATGTTTTCTGCTTCAATTTGACCCATTTTACAAAGGTGCTTATTCCTGATGTGAACATGCAGTTCTACTCAAGAGTAAGCAACGAAGCGAAATGAAGCCACGAAACGCTTATTTGCCTTCTATCTATGAATTCTGACACTCCAACAATGTTTTCTCCTTCAATTTGACTCATTTTACAAAGGTGCTTATTCCTGGAGTGAATATGCAGTTCTACTCAAGAGTAAGCAACTAAGCGAAATAAAGCCATAGAACGCTTATTTGCCTTCTATCTATGCATTCTGATACTCCAATAATGTTTTCTGCTTCAATTTGACTCATTTTACAAAGGTGCTTATTCCTGGAGTGAATATGCTGTTCTACTCAAGAGTAAGCAACTAAGCGAAATAAGCCATGGAACGCTTATTTGCCTTCTATCTATGCATTCTGACACTCCAACAATGTTTTCTGCTTCAATTTGACTCATTTTACAAAGGTGCTTATTCCTGGAGTGAATATGCAGTTCTACTCAAGAGTAAGCAACTAAGCGAAATGAAGCCACGAAACGCTTATTTGCCTTCTATCTATGCATTCTGACACTCCAACAATGTTTTCTGCTTCAATTTGACTCATTTTACAAAGGTGCTTATTCCTGGAGTGAATATGCAGTTCTACTCAAGAGTAAGCAACTAAGCGAAATGAAGCCATGGAAGGCTTATTTGCCTTCTATCTATGCATTCTGACACTCCAACAATGTTTTCTGCTTCAATTTGACCCATTTTACAAAGGTGCTTATTCCTGATGTGAACATGCAGTTCTACTCAAGAGTAAGCAACTAAGCGAAATGAAGCCACGGAACGCTTATTTGCCTTCTATCTATGCATTCTGACACTCCAACAATGTTTTCTGCTTCAATTTGACTCATTTTACAAAGGTGCTTATTCCTGGAGTGAATATGCAGTTCTACTCAAGAGTAAGTAACTAAGCGAAATGAAGCCACGAAACGCTTATTTACCTTCTATCTATGCATTCTGACACTCCAACAATGTTTTCTGCTTCAATTTGACTCATTTTACAAAGGTGCTTATTCCTGGAGTGAATATGCAGTTCTACTCAAGAGTAAGCAACTAAGCGAAGAAAGCCATGGAACGCTTATTTGCCTTCTATCTATGCATTCTGAAACTCCAACAATGTTTTCTGCTTCAATTTGACTCATTTTACAAAGGTGCTTATTCCTGGAGTGAATATGCAGTTCTACTCAAGAGTAAGCAACTAAGCGAAATAAAGCCATGGAACGCTTATTTGCCTTCTATCTATGCATTCTGACACTCCAACAATGTTTTCTGCTTCAATTTGACTCATTTTACAAAGGTGCTTATTCCCGGAGTGAATATGCAGTTCTACTCAAGAGTAAGCAAATAAGCGAAATGAAGCCATAGAACGCTTATTTGCCTTCTATCTATGCATTCTGACACTCCAACAATGTTTTCTGCTTCAATTTGACCCATTTTACAAAGGTGCTTATTCCTGATGTGAATATGCAGTTCTACTCAAGAGTAAGCAACTAAGCGAAATGAAGCCACGAAACGCTTATTTGCCTTCTATCTATGCATTCTGACACTCCAACAATGTTTTCTGCTTCAATTTGACCCATTTTACAAAGGTGTTTATTCCTGATGTGAACATGCAGTTCTACTCAAGAGTAAGCAACTAAGCGAAATGAAGCCACGGAACGCTTATTTGCCTTCTATCTATGCATTCTGACACTCCAACAATGTTTTCTGCTTCAATTTGACTCATTTTACAAAGGTGCTTATTCCTGGAGTGAATATGCTGTTCTACTCAAGAGTAAGCAACTAAGCGAAATAAGCCATGGAACGCTTATTTGCCTTCTATCTATGCATTCTGGCACTCCAACAATGTTTTCTGCTTCAATTTGACTCATTTTACAAAGGTGCTTATTCCTGTAGTGAATATGCTGTTCTACTCAAGAGTAAGCAACTAAGCGAAATAAAGCCACGGAACGCTTATTTGCCTTCTATCTATGCATTCTGAGACTCCAACAATGTTTTCTGCTTCAATTTGACTCATTTTACAAAGGTGCTTATTCCCGGAGTGAATATGCAGTTCTACTCAAGAGTAAGCAAATAAGCGAAATGAAGCCATAGAACGCTTATTTGCCTTCTATCTATGCATTCTGACACTCCAACAATGTTTTCTGCTTCAATTTGACCCATTTTACAAAGGTGCTTATTCCTGATGTGAACATGCAGTTCTACTCAAGAGTAAGCAACGAAGCGAAATGAAGCCACGAAACGCTTATTTGCCTTCTATCTATGCATTCTGACACTCCAACAATGTTTTCTCCTTCAATTTGACTCATTTTACAAAGGTGCTTATTCCTGGAGTGAATATGCAGTTCTACTCAAGAGTAAGCAACTAAGCGAAATAAAGCCATAGAACGCTTATTTGCCTTCTATCTATGCATTCTGATACTCCAACAATGTTTTCTGCTTCAATTTGACTCATTTTACAAAGGTGCTTATTCCTGGAGTGAATATGCTGTTCTACTCAAGAGTAAGCAACTAAGCGAAATAAGCCATGGAACGCTTATTTGCCTTCTATCTATGCATTCTGGCACTCCAACAATGTTTTCTGCTTCAATTTGACTCATTTTACAAAGGTGCTTATTCCTGGAGTGAATATGCTGTTCTACTCAAGAGTAAGCAACTAAGCGAAATGAAGCCATAGAAGGCTTATTTGCCTTCTATCTATGCATTCTGACACTCCAACAATGTTTTCTGCTTCAATTTGACTCATTTTACAAAGGTGCTTATTCCTGGAGTGAATATGCAGTTCTACTCAAGAGTAAGCAACTAAGCGAAATGAAGCCACGAAACGCTTATTTGCCTTCTATCTATGCATTCTGACACTCCAACAATGTTTTCTCCTTCAATTTGACTCATTTTACAAAGGTGCTTATTCCTGGAGTGAATATGCAGTTCTACTCAAGAGTAAACAACTAAGCGAAATAAAGCCATAGAACGCTTATTTGCCTTCTATCTATGCATTCTGATACTCCAACAATGTTTTCTGCTTCAATTTGACTCATTTTAAAAAGGTGCTTATTCCTGGAGTGAACATGCAGTTCTACTCAAGAGTAAGCAACTAAGCGAAATGAAGCCACGAAACGCTTATTTGCCTTCTATCTATGCATTCTGACACTCCAACAATGTTTTCTGCTTCAATTTGACTCATTTTACAAAGGTGCTTATTCCTGGAGTGAATATGCAGTTCTACTCAAGAGTAAGCAACTAAGCGAAATGAAGCCATAGAAGGCTTATTTGCCTTCTATCTATGCATTCTGACACTCCAACAATGTTTTCTGCTTCAATTTGACCCATTTTACAAAGGTGCTTATTCCTGATGTGAACATGCAGTTCTACTCAAGAGTAAGCAACTAAGCGAAATGAAGCCACGGAACGCTTATTTGCCTTCTATCTATGCATTCTGACACTCCAACAATGTTTTCTGCTTCAATTTGACTCATTTTACAAAGGTGCTTATTCCTGGAGTGAATATGCAGTTCTACTCAAGAGTAAGTAACTAAGCGAAATGAAGCCACGAAACGCTTATGTACCTTCTATCTATGCATTCTGACACTCCAACAATGTTTTCTGCTTCAATTTGACTCATTTTACAAAGGTGCTTATTCCTGGAGTGAATATGCAGTTCTACTCAAGAGTATGCAACTAAGCGAAATGAAGCCACGGAACGCTTATTTGCCTTCTATCTATGCATTCTGACACTCCAACAATGTTTTCTGCTTCAATTTGACTCATTTTACAAAGGTGCTTATTCCTGGAGTGAATATGCAGTTCTACTCAAGAGTAAGCAACTAAGCGAAATAAAGCCACGGAACGCTTATTTGCCTTCTATCTATGCATTCTGATACTCCAACAATGTTTTCTGCTTCAATTTGACTCATTTTACAAAGGTGCTTATTCCTGGAGTGAATATGCTGTTCTACTCAAGAGTAAGCAACTAAGCGAAATAAAGCCACGGAACGCTTATTTGCCTTCTATCTATGCATTCTGACACTCCAACAATGTTTTCTGCTTCAATTTGACTCATTTTACAAAGGTGCTTATTCCTGGAGTGAATATGCAGTTCTACTCAAGAGTAAGCAACTAAGCGAAATGAAGCCACGAAACGCTTATTTGCCTTCTATCTATGCATTCTGACACTCCAACAATGTTTTCTCCTTCAATTTGACTCATTTTACAAAGGTGCTTATTCCTGGAGTGAATATGCAGTTCTACTCAAGAGTAAGCAACTAAGCGAAATAAAGCCACGGAACGCTTATTTGCCTTCTATCTATGCATTCTGACACTCCAACAATGTTTTCTGCTTCAATTTGACTCATTTTACAAAGGTGCTTATTCCTGGAGTGAATATGCAGTTCTACTCAAGAGTAAGTAACTAAGCGAAATGAAGCCACGAAACGCTTATTTACCTTCTATCTATGCATTCTGACACTCCAACAATGTTTTCTGCTTCAATTTGACTCATTTTAAAAAGGTGCTTATTCCTGGAGTGAACATGCAGTTCTACTCAAGAGTAAGCAACTAAGCGAAATGAAGCCACGGAACGCTTATTTGCCTTCTATCTATGCATTCTGACACTCCAACAATGTTTTCTGCTTCAATTTGACTCATTTTACAAAGGTGCTTATTCCTGGAGTGAATATGCAGTTCTACTCAAGAGTAAGCAACTAAGCGAAATGAAGCCACGAAACGCTTATTTGCCTTCTATCTATGCATTCTGACACTCCAACAATGTTTTCTGCTTCAATTTGACTCATTTTACAAAGGTGCTTATTCCTGGAGTGAATATGCAGTTCTACTCAAGAGTAAGCAACTAAGCGAAATAAAGCCATAGAACGCTTATTTGCCTTCTATCTATGCATTCTGATACTCCAACAATGTTTTCTGCTTCAATTTGACCCATTTTACAAAGGTGCTTATTCCTGATGTGAACTTGCAGTTCTACTCAAGAGTAAGCAACTAAGCGAAATGAAGCCACGAAACGCTTATTTGCCTTCTATCTATGAATTCTGACACTCCAACAATGTTTTCTGCTTCAATTTGACTCATTTTACAAAGGTGCTTATTCCTGGAGTGAATATGCTGTTCTACTCAAGAGTAAGCAACTAAGCGAAATAAAGCCACGGAACGCTTATTTGCCTTCTATCTATGCATTCTGACACTCCAACAATGTTTTCTGCTTCAATTTGACTCATTTTACAAAGGTGCTTATTCCTGGAGTGAATATGCAGTTCTACTCAAGAGTAAGCAACTAAGCGAAATGAAGCCATAGAAGGCTTATTTGCCTTCTATCTATGCATTCTGACACTCCAACAATGTTTTCTGCTTCAATTTGACCCATTTTACAAAGGTGCTTATTCCTGATGTGAACATGCAGTTCTACTCAAGAGTAAGCAACTAAGCGAAATGAAGCCACGGAACGCTTATTTGCCTTCTATCTATGCATTCTGACACTCCAACAATGTTTTCTGCTTCAATTTGACTCATTTTACAAAGGTGCTTATTCCTGGAGTGAATATGCAGTTCTACTCAAGAGTAAGTAACTAAGCGAAATGAAGCCACGAAACGCTTATTTACCTTCTATCTATGCATTCTGACACTCCAACAATGTTTTCTGCTTCAATTTGACTCATTTTAAAAAGGTGCTTATTCCTGGAGTGAACATGCAGTTCTACTCAAGAGTAAGCAACTAAGCGAAATGAAGCCACGGAACGCTTATTTGCCTTCTATCTATGCATTCTGACACTCCAACAATGTTTTCTGCTTCAATTTGACTCATTTTACAAAGGTGCTTATTCCTGGAGTGATTATGCAGTTCTACTCAAGAGTAAGCAACTAAGCGAAATAAAGCCATGGAACGCTTATTTGCCTTCTATCTATGCATTCTGACACTCCAACAATGTTTTCTGCTTCAATTTGACTCATTTTACAAAGGTGCTTATTCCTGGAGTGAATATGCAGTTCTACTCAAGAGTAAGCAACTAAGCGAAATAAAGCCATAGAACGCTTATTTGCCTTCTATCTATGCATTCTGATACTCCAACAATGTTTTCTGCTTCAATTTGACTCATTTTAAAAAGGTGCTTATTCCTGGAGTGAATATGCAGTTCTACTCAAGAGTAAGCAACTAAGCGAAATAAAGCCATGGAACGCTTATTTGCCTCTATCTATGCATTCTGACACTCCAACAATGTTTTCTGCTTCAATTTGACTCATTTTACAAAGGTGCTTATTCCTGATGTGAACATGCAGTTCTACTCAAGAGTAAGCAACTAAGCGAAATGAAGCCACGGAACGCTTATTTGCCTTCTATCTATGCATTCTGACACTCCAACAATGTGTTTTGCTTCAATTTGGCTCATTTTACAAAGGCGCTTATTTCTGGAGTGAGCATGCAGTTCTACTCAAGAGTAAGCAACTACGCGAAATAAACCTATAGAACGCTTATTTGTCTTCTATCTATGCATTCTGACACTCCAACAATGTATTCTGCTTCAATTTGGCTCATTTTACAAAGGTGCTTATTTCTGGAGTGAACATGCAGTTCTACTCAAGAGTAAGCAACTAAGCGAAATAAAGCCACGAAACGCTTATTTGCCTTCTATCTAAGCATTCTGACACTCCAACAATGTGTTTTGCTTCAATTTGGCTCATTTTACGAAGGTGCTTATTTCTCGAGTGAACATGCAGTTCTACTCAAGAGTAAGCAACTACCGGTACGCGAAATAAACCCATAGAACGCTTATTTGTCTTCTATCTATGCATTCTGACACTCCAACAATGTGTTTTGCTTCAATTTGACTCATTTTACAAAGGTGCTTATTCCTGGAGTGAATATGCAATTCTACTCAAGAGTAAGCAAATAAGCGAAATAAAGCCACGGAACGCTTATTTGCCTTCTATCTATGCATTCTGACACTCCAACAATGTTTTCTGCTTCAATTTGACTCATTTTACAAAGGTGCTTATTCCTGGAGTGAATATGCAGTTCTACTCAAGAGAAAGCAACTAAGCGAAATAAAGCCATAGAACGCTTATTTGCCTTCTATCTATGCATTCTGACACTCCAACAATGTTTTCTGCTTCAATTTGACTCATTTTACAAAGGTGCTTATTCCTGGAGTGAATATGCAGTTCTACTCAAGAGTAAGCAACTAAGCGAAATAAAGCCATGGAACGCTAATTTGCCTTCTATCTATGCATTCTGACACTCCAACAATGTTTTCTGCTTCAATTTGACTCATTTTACAAAGGTGCTTATTCCTGGAGTGAATATGCAATTCTACTCAAGAGTAAGCAAATAAGCGAAATAAAGCCATGGAACGCTTATTTGCCTTCTATCTATGCATTCTGACACTCCAACAATGTTTTCTGCTTCAATTTGACTCATTTTACAAAGGTGCTTATTCCTGGAGTGAATATGCAGTTCTACTCAAGAGTAAGCAACTAAGCGAAATGAAGCCACGGAACGCTTATTTGCCTTCTATCTATGCATTCTGATACTCCAACAATGTTTTCTGCTTCAATTTGACTCATTTTACAAAGGTGCTTATTCCTGGAGTGAACATGCTGTTCTACTCAAGAGTAAGCAACTAAGCGAAATGAAGCCACGAAACGCTTATTTGCCTTCTATCTATGCATTCTGACACTCCAACAATGTTTTCTGCTTCAATTTGACTCATTTTACAAAGGTGCTTATTCCTGGAGTGAATATGCAGTTCTACTCAAGAGTAAGCAACTAAGCGAAATGAAGCCATAGAAGGCTTATTTGCCTTCTATCTATGCATTCTGACACTCCAACAATGTTTTCTGCTTCAATTTGACCCATTTTACAAAGGTGCTTATTCCTGATGTGAACATGCAGTTCTACTCAAGAGTAAGCAACTAAGCGAAATGAAGCGACGGAACGCTTATTTGCCTTCTATCTATGCATTCTGACACTCCAACAATGTTTTCTGCTTCAATTTGACTCATTTTACAAAGGTGCTTATTCCTGGAGTGAATATGCAGTTCTACTCAAGAGTAAGTAACTAAGCGAAATGAAGCCACGAAACGCTTATGTACCTTCTATCTATGCATTCTGACACTCCAACAATGTTTTCTGCTTCAATTTGACTCATTTTACAAAGGTGCTTATTCCTGGAGTGAATATGCAGTTCTACTCAAGAGTATGCAACTAAGCGAAATGAAGCCACGGAACGCTTATTTGCCTTCTATCTATGCATTCTGACACTCCAACAATGTTTTCTGCTTCAATTTGACTCATTTTACAAAGGTGCTTATTCCTGGAGTGAATATGCAGTTCTACTCAAGAGTAAGCAACTAAGCGAAATAAAGCCATAGAACGCTTATTTGCCTTCTATCTATGCATTCTGATACTCCAACAATGTTTTCTGCTTCAATTTGACCCATTTTACAAAGGTGCTTATTCCTGATGTGAACATGCAGTTCTACTCAAGAGTAAGCAACTAAGCGAAATGAAGCCACGGAACGCTTATTTGCCTTCTATCTATGCATTCTGACACTCCAACAATGTTTTCTGATTCAATTTGACTCATTTTACAAAGGTGCTTATTCCTGGAGTGAATATGCTGTTCTACTCAAGAGTAAGCAACTAAGCGAAATAAAGCCATGGAACGCTTATTTGCCTTCTATCTATGCATTCTGACACTCCAACAATGTTTTCTGCTTCAATTTGACTCATTTTACAAAGGTGCTTATTCCTGGAGTGAATATGCAGTTCTACTCAAGAGTAAGCAACTAAGCGAAATGAAGCCACGGAACGCTTATTTGCCTTCTATCTATGCATTCTGACACTCCAACAATGTTTTCTGCTTCAATTTGACTCATTTTACAAAGGTGCTTATTCCTGGAGTGAATATGCAATTCTACTCAAGAGTAAGCAAATAAGCGAAATAAAGCCACGGAACGCTTATTTGCCTTCTATCTATGCATTCTGACACTCCAACAACGTTTTCTGCTTCAATTTGACTCATTTTACAAAGGTGCTTATTCCTGGAGTGAATATGCAGTTCTACTCAAGAGTAAGCAACTAAGCGAAATGAAGCCACGGAACGCTTATTTGCCTTCTATCTATGCATTCTGACACTCCAACAATGTTTTCTGCTTCAATTTGACTCATTTTACAAAGGTGCTTATTCCTGGAGTGAATATGCAGTTCTACTCAAGAGTAAGCAACTAAGCGAAATAAAGCCATGGAACGCTTATTTGCCTTCTATCTATGCATTCTGAAACTCCAACAATGTTTTCTGCTTCAATTTGACTCATTTTACAAAGGTGCTTATTCCTGGAGTGAATATGCAGTTCTACTCAAGAGTAAGCAACTAAGCGAAATAAAGCCATGGAACGCTTATTAGCCTTCTATCTATGCATTCTGACACTCCAACAATGTTTTCTGCTTCAATTTGACTCATTTTACAAAGGTGCTTATTCGCGGAGTGAATATGCAGTTCTACTCAAGAGTAAGCAAATAAGCGAAATGAAGCCATAGAACGCTTATTTGCCTTCTATCTATGCATTCTGACACTCCAACAATGTTTTCTGCTTCAATTTGACTCATTTTACAAAGGTGCTTATTCCTGGAGTGAACATACCGTTCTACTCAAGAGTAAGCAACTAAGCGAAATGAAGCCACGGAACGCTTATTTGCCTTCTATCTATGCATTCTGACACTCCAACAATGTTTTCTGCTTCAATTTGACTCATTTTACAAAGGTGCTTATTCCTGGAGTGATTATGCAGTTCTACTCAAGAGTAAGCAACTAAGCGAAATAAAGCCATGGAACGCTTATTTGCCTTCTATCTATGCATTCTGACACTCCAACAATGTTTTCTGCTTCAATTTGACTCATTTTACAAAGGTGCTTATTCCTGGAGTGAATATGCAGTTCTACTCAAGAGTAAGCAACTAAGCGAAATAAAGCCATAGAACGCTTATTTGCCTTCTATCTATGCATTCTGATACTCCAACAATGTTTTCTGCTTCAATTTGACTCATTTTAAAAAGGTGCTTATTCCGGGAGTGAATATGCAGTTCTACTCAAGAGTAAGCAACTAAGCGAAATAAAGCCATGGAACGCTTATTTGCCTCTATCTATGCATTCTGACACTCCAACAATGTTTTCTGCTTCAATTTGACTCATTTTACAAAGGTGCTTATTCCTGATGTGAACATGCAGTTCTACTCAAGAGTAAGCAACTAAGCGAAATGAAGCCACGGAACGCTTATTTGCCTTCTATCTATGCATTCTGACACTCCAACAATGTGTTTTGCTTCAATTTGGCTCATTTTACAAAGGCGCTTATTTCTGGAGTGAGCATGCAGTTCTACTCAAGAGTAAGCAACTACGCGAAATAAACCTATAGAACGCTTATTTGTCTTCTATCTATGCATTCTGACACTCCAACAATGTATTCTGCTTCAATTTGGCTCATTTTACAAAGGTGCTTATTTCTGGAGTGAACATGCAGTTCTACTCAAGAGTAAGCAACTAAGCGAAATAAAGCCATAGAACGCTTATTTGCCTTCTATCTAAGCATTCTGACACTCCAACAATGTGTTTTGCTTCAATTTGGCTCATTTTACGAAGGTGCTTATTTCTCGAGTGAACATGCAGTTCTACTCAAGAGTAAGCAACTACCGGTACGCGAAATAAACCCATAGAACGCTTATTTGTCTTCTATCTATGCATTCTGACACTCCAACAATGTGTTTTGCTTCAATTTGACTCATTTTACAAAGGTGCTTATTCCTGGAGTGAATATGCAATTCTACTCAAGAGTAAGCAAATAAGCGAAATAAAGCCATGGAACGCTTATTTGCCTTCTATCTATGCATTCTGACACTCCAACAATGTTTTCTGCTTCAATTTGACTCATTTTACAAAGGTGCTTATTCCTGGAGTGAATATGCAGTTCTACTCAAGAGTAAGCAACTAAGCGAAATAAAGCCATAGAACGCTTATATGCCTTCTATCTATGCATTCTGACACTCCAACAATGTTTTCTGCTTCAATTTGACTCATTTTACAAAGGTGCTTATTCCTGGAGTGAATATGCAGTTCTACTCAAGAGTAAGCAACTAAGCGAAATAAAGCCATGGAACGCTAATTTGCCTTCTATCTATGCATTCTGACACTCCAACAATGTTTTCTGCTTCAATTTGACTCATTTTACAAAGGTGCTTATTCCTGGAGTGAATATGCAATTCTACTCAAGAGTAAGCAAATAAGCGAAATAAAGCCATGGAACGCTTATTTGCCTTCTATCTATGCATTCTGACACTCCAACAATGTTTTCTGCTTCAATTTGACTCACTTTACAAAGGTGCTTATTCCTGGAGTGAATATGCAGTTCTACTCAAGAGTAAGCAACTAAGCGAAATGAAGCCACGGAACGCTTATTTGCCTTCTATCTATGCATTCTGACACTCCAACAATGTTTTCTGCTTCAATTTGACTCATTTTAAAAAGGTGCTTATTCCTGGAGTGAACATGCAGTTCTACTCAAGAGTAAGCAACTAAGCGAAATGAAGCCACGGAACGCTTATTTGCCTTCTATCTATGCATTCTGACACTCCAACAATGTTTTCTGCTTCAATTTGACTCATTTTACAAAGGTGCTTATTCCTGGAGTGAATATGCAGTTCTACTCAAGAGTAAGCAACTAAGCGAAATGAAGCCATAGAAGGCTTATTTGCCTTCTATCTATGCATTCTGACACTCCAACAATGTTTTCTGCTTCAATTTGACCCATTTTACAAAGGTGCTTATTCCTGATGTGAACATGGAGTTCTACTCAAGAGTAAGCAACTAAGCGAAATGAAGCCACGGAACGCTTATTTGCCTTCTATCTATGCATTCTGACACTCCAACAATGTTTTCTGCTTCAATTTGACTCATTTTACAAAGGTGCTTATTCCTGGAGTGAATATGCTGTTCTACTCAAGAGTAAGCAACTAAGCGAAATAAAGCCATGGAACGCTTATTTGCCTTCTATCTATGCATTCTGACACTCCAACAATGTTTTCTGCTTCAATTTGACTCATTTTACAAAGGTGCTTATTCCTGGAGTGAATATGCAATACTACTCAAGAGTAAGCAAATAAGTGAAATGAAGCCACGGAACGCTTATTTGCCTTCTATCTATGCATTCTGACACTCCAACAATGTTTTCTGCTTCAATTTGACTCATTTTACAAAGGTGCTTATTCCTGGAGTGAATATGCAGTTCTACTCAAGAGTAAGCAACTAAGCGAAATGAAGCCACGAAACGCTTATTTACCTTCTATCTATGCATTCTGACACTCCAACAATGTTTTCTGCTTCAATTTGACTCATTTTACAAAGGTGCTTATTCCTGGAGTGAATATGCAGTTCTACTCAAGAGTAAGCAACTAAGCGAAATGAAGCCACGGAACGCTTATTTGCCTTCTATCTATGCATTCTGACACTCCAACAATGTTTTCTGCTTCAATTTGACTCATTTTACAAAGGTGCTTATTCCTGGAGTGAATATGCAATTCTACTCAAGAGTAAGCAAATAAGCGAAATAAAGCCACGGAACGCTTATTTGCCTTCTATCTATGCATTCTGACACTCCAACAACGTTTTCTGCTTCAATTTGACTCATTTTACAAAGGTGCTTATTCCTGGAGTGAATATGCAGTTCTACTCAAGAGTAAGCAACTAAGCGAAATGAAGCCACGGAACGCTTATTTGCCTTCTATCTATGCATTCTGACACTCCAACAATGTTTTCTGCTTCAATTTGACTCATTTTACAAAGGTGCTTATTCCTGGAGTGAATATGCAGTTCTACTCAAGAGTAAGCAACTAAGCGAAATAAAGCCATGGAACGCTTATTTGCCTTCTATCTATGCATTCTGAAACTCCAACAATGTTTTCTGCTTCAATTTGACTCATTTTACAAAGGTGCTTATTCCTGGAGTGAATATGCAGTTCTACTCAAGAGTAAGCAACTAAGCGAAATAAAGCCATGGAACGCTTATTAGCCTTCTATCTATGCATTCTGACACTCCAACAATGTTTTCTGCTTCAATTTGACTCATTTTACAAAGGTGCTTATTCCTGGAGTGAAAATGCAGTTCTACTCAAGAGTAAGCAACTAAGCGAAATGAAGCCATAGAAGGCTTATTTGCCTTCTATCTATGCATTCTGAGACTCCAACAATGTTTTCTGCTTCAATTTGACCCATTTTACAAAGGTGCTTATTCCTGATGTGAACATGAAGTTCTACTCAAGAGTAAGCAACTAAGCGAAATGAAGCCATGGAACGCTTATATGCTTTCTATCTATGCATTCTGACACTCCAACAAGTTTTCTGCTTCAATTTGACTCATTTTACAAAGGTGCTTATTCCTGGAGTGAAAATGCAGTTCTACTCAAGAGTAAGCAACTAAGCGAAATGAAGCCATAGAAGGCTTATTTGCCTTCTATCTATGCATTCTGACACTCCAACAATGTTTTCTGCTTCAATTTGACCCATTTTACAAAGGTGCTTATTCCTGATGTGAACATGAAGTTCTACTCAAGAGTAAGCAACTAAGCGAAATGAAGCCACGGAACGCTTATTTGCCTTCTATCTATGCATTCTGACACTCCAACAATGTTTTCTGCTTCAATTTGACTCATTTTACAAAGGTGCTTATTCCTGGAGTGAATATGCAGTTCTACTCAAGAGTAAGTAACTAAGTGAAATGAAGCCACGAAACGCTTATTTGCCTTCTATCTATGCATTCTGACACTCCAACAATGTTTTCTGCTTCAGTTTGACTCATTTTACAAAGGTGCTTATTCCTGGAGTGAATATGCAGTTCTACTCAAGAGTAAGCAACTAAGCGAAATGAAGCCACGGAACGCTTATTTGCCTTCTATCTATGCATTCTGACACTCCAACAATGTGTTTTGCTTCAATTTGGCTCATTTTACAAAGGCGCTTATTTCTGGAGTGAGCATGCAGTTCTACTCAAGAGTAAGCAACTACGCGAAATAAACCTATAGAACGCTTATTTGCCTTCTATCTATGCATTCTGATACTCCAACAATGTTTTCTGCTTCAATTTGACTCATTTTACAAAGGTGCTTATTCCTGGAGTGAATATGCAGTTCTACTCAAGAGTAAGCAACTAAGCGAAATGAAGCCACGGAACGCTTATTTGCCTTCTATCTATGCATTCTGACACTCCAACAATGTTTTCTGCTTCAATTTGACTCATTTTACAAAGGTGCTTATTCCTGGAGTGAATATGCAGTTCTACTCAAGAGTAAGCAACTAAGCGAAATAAAGCCACGGAACGCTTATTTGCCTTCTATCTATGCATTCTGACACTCCAACAATGTTTTCTGCTTCAATTTGACTCATTTTACAAAGGTGCTTATTCCTGGAGTGAATATGCAATTCTACTCAAGAGTAAGCAAATAAGCGAAATGAAGCCATAGAACGCTTATTTGCCTTCTATCTATGCATTCTGACACTCCAACAATGTTTTCTGCTTCAATTTGACTCATTTTACAAAGGTGCTTATTCCTGGAATGAATATGCAGTTCTACTCAAGAGTAAGCAAATAAGCGAAATGAAGCCATAGAACGCTTATTTGCCTTCTATCTATGCATTCTGACACTCCAACAATGTTTTCTGCTTCAATTTGACCCATTTTACAAAGGTGCTTATTCCTGATGTGAACATGCAGTTCTACTCAAGAGTAAGCAACTAAGCGAAATGAAGCCACGAAACGCTTACTTCCCTTCTATCTATGCATTCTGACACTCCAACAATGTTTTCTGCTTCAATTTGACTCATTTTACAAAGGTGCTTATTCCTGGAGTGAATATGCAGTTCTACTCAAGAGTAAGCAACTAAGCGAAATGAAGCCACGAAACGCTTACTTCCCTTCTATCTATGCATTTTGACACTCCAACAATGTTTTCTCCTTCAATTTGACTCATTTTACAAAGGTGCTTATTCCTGGAGTGAATATGCAGTTCTACTCAAGAGTAAGCAACTAAGCGAAATAAAGCCATAGAACGCTTATTTGCCTTCTATCTATGCATTCTGATACTCCAAGAATGTTTTCTGCTTCAATTTGACTCATTTTAAAAAGGTGCTTATTCCTGGAGTGAACATGCAGTTCTACTCAAGAGTAAGCAACTAAGCGAAATGAAGCCACGAAACGCTTATTTGCCTTCTATCTATACATTCTGACACTCCAACAATGTTTTCTGCTTCAATATGACTCATTTTACAAAGGTGCTTATTCCTGGAGTGAATATGCAGTTCTACTCAAGAGTAAGCAACTAAGCGAAATGAAGCCATAGAAGGCTTATTTGCCTTCTATCTATGCATTCTGACACTCCAACAATGTTTTCTGCTTCAATTTGACCCATTTTACAAAGGTGCTTATTCCTGATGTGAACATGCAGTTCTACTCAAGAGTAAGCAACTAAGCGAAATGAAGCCACGGAACGCTTATTTGCCTTCTATCTATGCATTCTGACACTCCAACAATGTTTTCTGCTTCAATTTGACTCATTTTACAAAGGTGCTTATTCCTGATGTGAACATGCAGTTCTACTCAAGAGTAAGCAACTAAGCGAAATGAAGCCACGGAACGCTTATTTGCCTTCTATCTATGCATTCTGACACTCCAACAATGTTTTCTGCTTCAATTTGACTCATTTTACAAAGGTGCTTATTCCTGGAGTGAATATGCAGTTCTACTCAAGAGTAAGTAACTAAGCGAAATGAAGCCACGAAACGCTTATTTACCTTCTATCTATGCATTCTGACACTCCAACAATGTTTTCTGCTTCAGTTTGACTCATTTTACAAAGGTGCTTATTCCTGGAGTGAATATGCAGTTCTACTCAAGAGTAAGCAACTAAGCGAAATGAAGCCACGGAACGCTTATTTGCCTTCTATCTATGCATTCTGACACTCCAACAATGTTTTCTGCTTCAATTTGACTCATTTTACAAAGGTGCTTATTCCTGGAGTGAATATGCAGTTCTACTCAAGAGTAAGCAACTATGCGAAATAAAGCCATGGAACGCTTATTTGCCTTCTATCTATGCATTCTGACACTCCAACAATGTTTTCTGCTTCAATTTGACTCATTTTACAAAGGTGCTTATTCCTGGAGTGAATATGCAATTCTACTCAAGAGTAAGCAAATAAGCGAAATAAAGCCATGGAACGCTTATTTGCCTTCTATCTATGCATTCTGACACTCCAACAATGTTTTCTGCTTCAATTTGACTCATTTTACAAAGGTGATTATTCCTGGAGTGAATATGCAGTTCTACTCAAGAGTAAGCAACTAAGCGAAATAAAGCCATAGAACGCTTATTTGCCTTCTATCTATGCATTCTGATACTCCAACAATGTTTTCTGCTTCAATTTGACTCATTTTAAAAAGGAGCTTATTCCTGGAGTGAACATGCAGTTCTACTCAAGAGTAAACAACTAAGCGAAATGAAGCCACGGAACGCTTATTTGCCTTCTATCTATGCATTCTGACACTCCAACAATGTTTTCTGCTTCAATTTGACCCATTTTACAAAGGTGCTTATTCCTGATGTGAACATGAAGTTCTACTCAAGAGTAAGCAACTAAGCGAAATGAAGCCACGGAACGCTTATTTGCCTTCTATCTATGCATTCTGACACTCCAACAATGTTTTCTGCTTCAATTTGACTCATTTTACAAAGGTGCTTATTCCTGGAGTGAATATGCAGTTCTACTCAAGAGTAAGTAACTAAGTGAAATGAAGCCACGAAACGCTTATTTGCCTTCTATCTATGCATTCTGACACTCCAACAATGTTTTCTGCTTCAGTTTGACTCATTTTACAAAGGTGCTTATTCCTGGAGTGAATATGCAGTTCTACTCAAGAGTAAGCAACTAAGCGAAATGAAGCCACGGAACGCTTATTTGCCTTCTATCTATGCATTCTGACACTCCAACAATGTGTTTTGCTTCAATTTGGCTCATTTTACAAAGGCGCTTATTTCTGGAGTGAGCATGCAGTTCTACTCAAGAGTAAGCAACTACGCGAAATAAACCTATAGAACGCTTATTTGCCTTCTATCTATGCATTCTGATACTCCAACAATGTTTTCTGCTTCAATTTGACTCATTTTACAAAGGTGCTTATTCCTGGAGTGAATATGCAGTTCTACTCAAGAGTAAGCAACTAAGCGAAATGAAGCCACGGAACGCTTATTTGCCTTCTATCTATGCATTCTGACACTCCAACAATGTTTTCTGCTTCAATTTGACTCATTTTACAAAGGTGCTTATTCCTGGAGTGAATATGCAGTTCTACTCAAGAGTAAGCAACTAAGCGAAATAAAGCCACGGAACGCTTATTTGCCTTCTATCTATGCATTCTGACACTCCAACAATGTTTTCTGCTTCAATTTGACTCATTTTACAAAGGTGCTTATTCCTGGAGTGAATATGCAATTCTACTCAAGAGTAAGCAAATAAGCGAAATGAAGCCATAGAACGCTTATTTGCCTTCTATCTATGCATTCTGACACTCCAACAATGTTTTCTGCTTCAATTTGACTCATTTTACAAAGGTGCTTATTCCTGGAATGAATATGCAGTTCTACTCAAGAGTAAGCAAATAAGCGAAATGAAGCCATAGAACGCTTATTTGCCTTCTATCTATGCATTCTGACACTCCAACAATGTTTTCTGCTTCAATTTGACCCATTTTACAAAGGTGCTTATTCCTGATGTGAACATGCAGTTCTACTCAAGAGTAAGCAACTAAGCGAAATGAAGCCACGAAACGCTTACTTCCCTTCTATCTATGCATTCTGACACTCCAACAATGTTTTCTGCTTCAATTTGACTCATTTTACAAAGGTGCTTATTCCTGGAGTGAATATGCAGTTCTACTCAAGAGTAAGCAACTAAGCGAAATGAAGCCACGAAACGCTTATTTGCCTTCTATCTATGCATTTTGACACTCCAACAATGTTTTCTCCTTCAATTTGACTCATTTTACAAAGGTGCTTATTCCTGGAGTGAATATGCAGTTCTACTCAAGAGTAAGCAACTAAGCGAAATAAAGCCATAGAACGCTTATTTGCCTTCTATCTATGCATTCTGATACTCCAAGAATGTTTTCTGCTTCAATTTGACTCATTTTAAAAAGGTGCTTATTCCTGGAGTGAACATGCAGTTCTACTCAAGAGTAAGCAACTAAGCGAAATGAAGCCACGAAACGCTTATTTGCCTTCTATCTATACATTCTGACACTCCAACAATGTTTTCTGCTTCAATATGACTCATTTTACAAAGGTGCTTATTCCTGGAGTGAATATGCAGTTCTACTCAAGAGTAAGCAACTAAGCGAAATGAAGCCATAGAAGGCTTATTTGCCTTCTATCTATGCATTCTGACACTCCAACAATGTTTTCTGCTTCAATTTGACCCATTTTACAAAGGTGCTTATTCCTGATGTGAACATGCAGTTCTACTCAAGAGTAAGCAACTAAGCGAAATGAAGCCACGGAACGCTTATTTGCCTTCTATCTATGCATTCTGACACTCCAACAATGTTTTCTGCTTCAATTTGACTCATTTTACAAAGGTGCTTATTCCTGATGTGAACATGCAGTTCTACTCAAGAGTAAGCAACTAAGCGAAATGAAGCCACGGAACGCTTATTTGCCTTCTATCTATGCATTCTGACACTCCAACAATGTTTTCTGCTTCAATTTGACTCATTTTACAAAGGTGCTTATTCCTGGAGTGAATATGCAGTTCTACTCAAGAGTAAGTAACTAAGCGAAATGAAGCCACGAAACGCTTATTTACCTTCTATCTATGCATTCTGACACTCCAACAATGTTTTCTGCTTCAGTTTGACTCATTTTACAAAGGTGCTTATTCCTGGAGTGAATATGCAGTTCTACTCAAGAGTAAGCAACTAAGCGAAATGAAGCCACGGAACGCTTATTTGCCTTCTATCTATGCATTCTGACACTCCAACAATGTTTTCTGCTTCAATTTGACTCATTTTACAAAGGTGCTTATTCCTGGAGTGAATATGCAGTTCTACTCAAGAGTAAGCAACTATGCGAAATAAAGCCATGGAACGCTTATTTGCCTTCTATCTATGCATTCTGACACTCCAACAATGTTTTCTGCTTCAATTTGACTCATTTTACAAAGGTGCTTATTCCTGGAGTGAATATGCAATTCTACTCAAGAGTAAGCAAATAAGCGAAATAAAGCCATGGAACGCTTATTTGCCTTCTATCTATGCATTCTGACACTCCAACAATGTTTTCTGCTTCAATTTGACTCATTTTACAAAGGTGATTATTCCTGGAGTGAATATGCAGTTCTACTCAAGAGTAAGCAACTAAGCGAAATAAAGCCATAGAACGCTTATTTGCCTTCTATCTATGCATTCTGATACTCCAACAATGTTTTCTGCTTCAATTTGACTCATTTTAAAAAGGAGCTTATTCCTGGAGTGAACATGCAGTTCTACTCAAGAGTAAACAACTAAGCGAAATGAAGCCACGGAACGCTTATTTGCCTTCTATCTATGCATTCTGACACTCCAACAATGTTTTCTGCTTCAATTTGACTCATTTTACAAAGGTGCTTATTCCTGGAGTGATTATGCAGTTCTACTCAAGAGTAAGCAACTAAGCGAAATAAAGCCATGGAACGCTTATTTGCCTTCTATCTATGCATTCTGACACTCCAACAATGTTTTCTGCTTCAATTTGACTCATTTTACAAAGGTGCTTATTCCTGGAGTGAATATGCAGTTCTACTCAAGAGTAAGCAACTAAACGAAATAAAGCCATAGAACGCTTATTTGCCTTCTATCTATGCATTCTGATACTCCAACAATGTTTTCTGCTTCAATTTGACTCATTTTAAAAAGGTGCTTATTCCTGGAGTGAATATGCAGTTCTACTCAAGAGTAAGCAACTAAGCGAAATAAAGCCATGGAACGCTTATTTGCCTCTATCTATGCATTCTGACACTCCAACAATGTTTTCTGCTTCAATTTGACTCATTTTACAAAGGTGCTTATTCCTGATGTGAACATGCAGTTCTACTCAAGAGTAAGCAACTAAGCGAAATGAAGCCACGGAACGCTTATTTGCCTTCTATCTATGCATTCTGACACTCCAACAATGTGTTTTGCTTCAATTTGGCTCATTTTACAAAGGCGCTTATTTCTGGAGTGAGCATGCAGCTCTACTCAAGAGTAAGCAACTACGCGAAATAAACCTATAGAACGCTTATTTGTCTTCTATCTATGCATTCTGACACTCCAACAATGTATTCTGCTTCAATTTGGCTCATTTTACAAAGGTGCTTATTTCTGGAGTGAACATGCAGTTCTACTCAAGAGTAAGCAACTAAGCGAAATAAAGCCATAGAACGCTTATTTGCCTTCTATCTAAGCATTCTGACACTCCAACAATGTGTTTTGCTTCAATTTGGCTCATTTTACGAAGGTGCTTATTTCTCGAGTGAACATGCAGTTCTACTCAAGAGTAAGCAACTACCGGAACGCGAAATAAACCCATAGAACGCTTATTTGTCTTCTATCTATGCATTCTGACACTCCAACAATGTTTTCTGCTTCAATTTGACTCATTTTACAAAGGTGCTTATTCCTGGAGTGAATATGCAGTTCTACTCAAGAGTAAGCAACTAAGCGAAATAAAGCCATAGAACGCTTATTTGCCTTCTATCTATGCATTCTGACACTCCAACAATGTTTTCTGCTTCAATTTGACTCATTTTACACAGGTGCTTATTCCTGATGTGAACATGCAGTTCTACTCAAGAGTAAGCAACTAAGCGAAATGAAGCCACGGAACGCTTATTTGCCTTCTATCTATGCATTCTGACACTCCAACAATGTTTTCTGCTTCAATTTGACTCATTTTACAAAGGTGCTTATTCCTGATGTGAACATGCAGTTCTACTCAAGAGTAAGCAACTAAGCGAAATGAAGCCACGGAACGCTTATTTGCCTTCTATCTATGCATTCTGACACTCCAACAATGTTTTCTGCTTCAATTTGACTCATTTTACAAAGGTGCTTATTCCTGGAGTGAATATGCAGTTCTACTCAAGAGTAAGTAACTAAGCGAAATGAAGCCACGAAACGCTTATTTACCTTCTATCTATGCATTCTGACACTCCAACAATGTTTTCTGCTTCAGTTTGACTCATTTTACAAAGGTGCTTATTCCTGGAGTGAATATGCAGTTCTACTCAAGAGTAAGCAACTAAGCGAAATGAAGCCACGGAACGCTTATTTGCCTTCTATCTATGCATTCTGACACTCCAACAATGTTTTCTGCTTCAATTTGACTCATTTTACAAAGGTGCTTATTCCTGGAGTGAATATGCAGTTCTACTCAAGAGTAAGCAACTATGCGAAATAAAGCCATGGAACGCTTATTTGCCTTCTATCTATGCATTCTGACACTCCAACAATGTTTTCTGCTTCAATTTGACTCATTTTACAAAGGTGCTTATTCCTGGAGTGAATATGCAATTCTACTCAAGAGTAAGCAAATAAGCGAAATAAAGCCATGGAACGCTTATTTGCCTTCTATCTATGCATTCTGACACTCCAACAATGTTTTCTGCTTCAATTTGACTCATTTTACAAAGGTGATTATTCCTGGAGTGAATATGCAGTTCTACTCAAGAGTAAGCAACTAAGCGAAATAAAGCCATAGAACGCTTATTTGCCTTCTATCTATGCATTCTGATACTCCAACAATGTTTTCTGCTTCAATTTGACTCATTTTAAAAAGGAGCTTATTCCTGGAGTGAACATGCAGTTCTACTCAAGAGTAAACAACTAAGCGAAATGAAGCCACGGAACGCTTATTTGCCTTCTATCTATGCATTCTGACACTCCAACAATGTTTTCTGCTTCAATTTGACCCATTTTACAAAGGTGCTTATTCCTGATGTGAACATGAAGTTCTACTCAAGAGTAAGCAACTAAGCGAAATGAAGCCACGGAACGCTTATTTGCCTTCTATCTATGCATTCTGACACTCCAACAATGTTTTCTGCTTCAATTTGACTCATTTTACAAAGGTGCTTATTCCTGGAGTGAATATGCAGTTCTACTCAAGAGTAAGTAACTAAGTGAAATGAAGCCACGAAACGCTTATTTGCCTTCTATCTATGCATTCTGACACTCCAACAATGTTTTCTGCTTCAGTTTGACTCATTTTACAAAGGTGCTTATTCCTGGAGTGAATATGCAGTTCTACTCAAGAGTAAGCAACTAAGCGAAATGAAGCCACGGAACGCTTATTTGCCTTCTATCTATGCATTCTGACACTCCAACAATGTGTTTTGCTTCAATTTGGCTCATTTTACAAAGGCGCTTATTTCTGGAGTGAGCATGCAGTTCTACTCAAGAGTAAGCAACTACGCGAAATAAACCTATAGAACGCTTATTTGCCTTCTATCTATGCATTCTGATACTCCAACAATGTTTTCTGCTTCAATTTGACTCATTTTACAAAGGTGCTTATTCCTGGAGTGAATATGCAGTTCTACTCAAGAGTAAGCAACTAAGCGAAATGAAGCCACGGAACGCTTATTTGCCTTCTATCTATGCATTCTGACACTCCAACAATGTTTTCTGCTTCAATTTGACTCATTTTACAAAGGTGCTTATTCCTGGAGTGAATATGCAGTTCTACTCAAGAGTAAGCAACTAAGCGAAATAAAGCCACGGAACGCTTATTTGCCTTCTATCTATGCATTCTGACACTCCAACAATGTTTTCTGCTTCAATTTGACTCATTTTACAAAGGTGCTTATTCCTGGAGTGAATATGCAATTCTACTCAAGAGTAAGCAAATAAGCGAAATGAAGCCATAGAACGCTTATTTGCCTTCTATCTATGCATTCTGACACTCCAACAATGTTTTCTGCTTCAATTTGACTCATTTTACAAAGGTGCTTATTCCTGGAATGAATATGCAGTTCTACTCAAGAGTAAGCAAATAAGCGAAATGAAGCCATAGAACGCTTATTTGCCTTCTATCTATGCATTCTGACACTCCAACAATGTTTTCTGCTTCAATTTGACCCATTTTACAAAGGTGCTTATTCCTGATGTGAACATGCAGTTCTACTCAAGAGTAAGCAACTAAGCGAAATGAAGCCACGAAACGCTTACTTCCCTTCTATCTATGCATTCTGACACTCCAACAATGTTTTCTGCTTCAATTTGACTCATTTTACAAAGGTGCTTATTCCTGGAGTGAATATGCAGTTCTACTCAAGAGTAAGCAACTAAGCGAAATGAAGCCACGAAACGCTTATTTGCCTTCTATCTATGCATTTTGACACTCCAACAATGTTTTCTCCTTCAATTTGACTCATTTTACAAAGGTGCTTATTCCTGGAGTGAATATGCAGTTCTACTCAAGAGTAAGCAACTAAGCGAAATAAAGCCATAGAACGCTTATTTGCCTTCTATCTATGCATTCTGATACTCCAAGAATGTTTTCTGCTTCAATTTGACTCATTTTAAAAAGGTGCTTATTCCTGGAGTGAACATGCAGTTCTACTCAAGAGTAAGCAACTAAGCGAAATGAAGCCACGAAACGCTTATTTGCCTTCTATCTATACATTCTGACACTCCAACAATGTTTTCTGCTTCAATATGACTCATTTTACAAAGGTGCTTATTCCTGGAGTGAATATGCAGTTCTACTCAAGAGTAAGCAACTAAGCGAAATGAAGCCATAGAAGGCTTATTTGCCTTCTATCTATGCATTCTGACACTCCAACAATGTTTTCTGCTTCAATTTGACCCATTTTACAAAGGTGCTTATTCCTGATGTGAACATGCAGTTCTACTCAAGAGTAAGCAACTAAGCGAAATGAAGCCACGGAACGCTTATTTGCCTTCTATCTATGCATTCTGACACTCCAACAATGTTTTCTGCTTCAATTTGACTCATTTTACAAAGGTGCTTATTCCTGATGTGAACATGCAGTTCTACTCAAGAGTAAGCAACTAAGCGAAATGAAGCCACGGAACGCTTATTTGCCTTCTATCTATGCATTCTGACACTCCAACAATGTTTTCTGCTTCAATTTGACTCATTTTACAAAGGTGCTTATTCCTGGAGTGAATATGCAGTTCTACTCAAGAGTAAGTAACTAAGCGAAATGAAGCCACGAAACGCTTATTTACCTTCTATCTATGCATTCTGACACTCCAACAATGTTTTCTGCTTCAGTTTGACTCATTTTACAAAGGTGCTTATTCCTGGAGTGAATATGCAGTTCTACTCAAGAGTAAGCAACTAAGCGAAATGAAGCCACGGAACGCTTATTTGCCTTCTATCTATGCATTCTGACACTCCAACAATGTTTTCTGCTTCAATTTGACTCATTTTACAAAGGTGCTTATTCCTGGAGTGAATATGCAGTTCTACTCAAGAGTAAGCAACTATGCGAAATAAAGCCATGGAACGCTTATTTGCCTTCTATCTATGCATTCTGACACTCCAACAATGTTTTCTGCTTCAATTTGACTCATTTTACAAAGGTGCTTATTCCTGGAGTGAATATGCAATTCTACTCAAGAGTAAGCAAATAAGCGAAATAAAGCCATGGAACGCTTATTTGCCTTCTATCTATGCATTCTGACACTCCAACAATGTTTTCTGCTTCAATTTGACTCATTTTACAAAGGTGATTATTCCTGGAGTGAATATGCAGTTCTACTCAAGAGTAAGCAACTAAGCGAAATAAAGCCATAGAACGCTTATTTGCCTTCTATCTATGCATTCTGATACTCCAACAATGTTTTCTGCTTCAATTTGACTCATTTTAAAAAGGAGCTTATTCCTGGAGTGAACATGCAGTTCTACTCAAGAGTAAACAACTAAGCGAAATGAAGCCACGGAACGCTTATTTGCCTTCTATCTATGCATTCTGACACTCCAACAATGTTTTCTGCTTCAATTTGACTCATTTTACAAAGGTGCTTATTCCTGGAGTGATTATGCAGTTCTACTCAAGAGTAAGCAACTAAGCGAAATAAAGCCATGGAACGCTTATTTGCCTTCTATCTATGCATTCTGACACTCCAACAATGTTTTCTGCTTCAATTTGACTCATTTTACAAAGGTGCTTATTCCTGGAGTGAATATGCAGTTCTACTCAAGAGTAAGCAACTAAACGAAATAAAGCCATAGAACGCTTATTTGCCTTCTATCTATGCATTCTGATACTCCAACAATGTTTTCTGCTTCAATTTGACTCATTTTAAAAAGGTGCTTATTCCTGGAGTGAATATGCAGTTCTACTCAAGAGTAAGCAACTAAGCGAAATAAAGCCATGGAACGCTTATTTGCCTCTATCTATGCATTCTGACACTCCAACAATGTTTTCTGCTTCAATTTGACTCATTTTACAAAGGTGCTTATTCCTGATGTGAACATGCAGTTCTACTCAAGAGTAAGCAACTAAGCGAAATGAAGCCACGGAACGCTTATTTGCCTTCTATCTATGCATTCTGACACTCCAACAATGTGTTTTGCTTCAATTTGGCTCATTTTACAAAGGCGCTTATTTCTGGAGTGAGCATGCAGCTCTACTCAAGAGTAAGCAACTACGCGAAATAAACCTATAGAACGCTTATTTGTCTTCTATCTATGCATTCTGACACTCCAACAATGTATTCTGCTTCAATTTGGCTCATTTTACAAAGGTGCTTATTTCTGGAGTGAACATGCAGTTCTACTCAAGAGTAAGCAACTAAGCGAAATAAAGCCATAGAACGCTTATTTGCCTTCTATCTAAGCATTCTGACACTCCAACAATGTGTTTTGCTTCAATTTGGCTCATTTTACGAAGGTGCTTATTTCTCGAGTGAACATGCAGTTCTACTCAAGAGTAAGCAACTACCGGAACGCGAAATAAACCCATAGAACGCTTATTTGTCTTCTATCTATGCATTCTGACACTCCAACAATGTTTTCTGCTTCAATTTGACTCATTTTACAAAGGTGCTTATTCCTGGAGTGAATATGCAGTTCTACTCAAGAGTAAGCAACTAAGCGAAATAAAGCCATAGAACGCTTATTTGCCTTCTATCTATGCATTCTGACACTCCAACAATGTTTTCTGCTTCAATTTGACTCATTTTACACAGGTGCTTATTCCTGGAGTGAATATGCAGTTCTACTCAAGAGTAAGCAACTAAGCGAAATAAAGCCATGGAACGCTTATTTGCCTTCTATCTATGCATTCTGACACTCCAACAATGTTTTCTGCTTCAATTTGACTCATTTTACAAAGGTGCTTATTCCTGGAGTGAATATGCAATTCTACTCAAGAGTAAGCAAATAAGCGAAATAAAGCCACGGAACGCTTATTTGCCTTCTATCTATGCATTCTGACACTCCAACAATGTTTTCTGCTTCAATTTGACTCATTTTACAAAGGTGCTTATTCCTGGAGTGAATATGCAGTTCTACTCAAGAGTAAGCAACTAAGCGAAATGAAGCCACGGAACGCTTATTTGCCTTCTATCTATGCATTCTGACACTCCAACAATGTTTTCTGCTTCAATTTGACTCATTTTAAAAAGGTGCTTATTCCTGGAGTGAACATGCAGTTCTACTCAAGAGTAAGCAACTAAGCGAAATGAAGCCACGGAACGCTTATTTGCCTTCTATCTATGCATTCTGACACTCCAACAATGTTTTCTGCTTCAATTTGACTCATTTTACAAAGGTGCTTATTCCTGGAGTGAATATGCAATTCTACTCAAGAGTAAGCAAATAAGCGAAATAAAGCCACGGAACGCTTATTTGCCTTCTATCTATGCATTCTGACACTCCAACAATGTTTTCTGCTTCAATTTGACTCATTTTACAAAGGTGCTTATTCCTGGAGTGAATATGCAGTTCTACTCAAGAGTAAGCAACTAAGCGAAATGAAGCCACGGAACGCTTATTTGCCTTCTATCTATGCATTCTGACACTCCAACAATGTTTTCTGCTTCAATTTGACTCATTTTAAAAAGGTGCTTATTCCTGGAGTGAACATGCAGTTCTACTCAAGAGTAAGCAACTAAGCGAAATGAAGCCACGGAACGCTTATTTGCCTTCTATCTATGCATTCTGACACTCCAACAATGTTTTCTGCTTCAATTTGACTCATTTTACAAAGGTGCTTATTCCTGGAGTGAATATGCAGTTCTATTCAAGAGTAAGCAACTAAGCGAAATGAAGCCACGGAACGCTTATTTGCCTTCTATCTATGCATTCTGACACTCCAACAATGTTTTCTGCTTCAATTTGACCCATTTTACAAAGGTGCTTATTCCTGATGTGAACATGGAGTTCTACTCAAGAGTAAGCAACTAAGCGAAATGAAGCCACGGAACGCTTATTTGCCTTCTATCTATGCATTCTGACACTCCAACAATGTTTTCTGCTTCAACTTGACTCATTTTACAAAGGTGCTTATTCCTGGAGTGAATATGCAGTTCTACTCAAGAGTAAGCAACTAAGCGAAATGAAGCCACGGAACGCTTATTTGCCTTCTATCTATGCATTCTGACACTCCAACAATGTTTTCTGCTTCAATTTGACTCATTTTACAAAGGTGCTTATTCCTGGAGTGAATATGCAATTCTACTCAAGAGTAAGCAACTAAGCGAAATAAAGCCATGGAACGCTTATTTGCCTTCTATCTATGCATTCTGAAACTCCAACAATGTTTTCTGCTTCAATTTGACTCATTTTACAAAGGTGCTTATTCCTGGAGTGAATATGCAGTTCTACTCAAGAGTAAGCAACTAAGCGAAATAAAGCCATGGAACGCTTATTTGCCTTCTATCTATGCATTCTGACACTCCAACAATGTTTTCTGCTTCAATTTGACTCATTTTACAAAGGTGCTTATTCCCGGAGTGAATATGCAGTTCTACTCAAGAGTAAGCAAATAAGCAAAATGAAGCCATAGAACGCTTATTTGCCTTCTATCTATGCATTCTGACACTCCAACAATGTTTTCTGCTTCAATTTGACTCATTTTACAAAGGTGCTTATTCCTGGAGTGAACATACCGTTCTACTCAAGAGTAAGCAACTAAGCGAAATGAAGCCACGGAACGCTTATTTGCCTTCTATCTATGCATTCTGACACTCCAACAATGTTTTCTGCTTCAATTTGACTCATTTTACAAAGGTGCTTATTCCTGGAGTGAATATGCAGTTCTATTCAAGAGTAAGCAACTAAGCGAAATGAAGCCACGGAACGCTTATTTGCCTTCTATCTATGCATTCTGACACTCCAACAATGTTTTCTGCTTCAATTTGACCCATTTTACAAAGGTGCTTATTCCTGATGTGAACATGGAGTTCTACTCAAGAGTAAGCAACTAAGCGAAATGAAGCCACGGAACGCTTATTTGCCTTCTATCTATGCATTCTGACACTCCAACAATGTTTTCTGCTTCAACTTGACTCATTTTACAAAGGTGCTTATTCCTGGAGTGAATATGCAGTTCTACTCAAGAGTAAGCAACTAAGCGAAATGAAGCCACGAAACGCTTATTTACCTTCTATCTATGTATTCTGACACTCCAACAATGTTTTCTGCTTCAATTTGACTCATTTTACAAAGGTGCTTATTCCTGGAGTGAATATGCCGTTCTACTCAAGAGTAAGCAACTAAGCGAAATGAAGCCACGGAACGCTTATTTGCCTTCTATCTATGCATTCTGACACTCCAACAATGTTTTCTGCTTCAATTTGACTCATTTTACAAAGGTGCTTATTCCTGGAGTGAATATGCAATTCTACTCAAGAGTAAGCAACTAAGCGAAATAAAGCCATGGAACGCTTATTTGCCTTCTATCTATGCATTCTGAAACTCCAACAATGTTTTCTGCTTCAATTTGACTCATTTTACAAAGGTGCTTATTCCTGGAGTGAATATGCAGTTCTACTCAAGAGTAAGCAACTAAGCGAAATAAAGCCATGGAACGCTTATTTGCCTTCTATCTATGCATTCTGACACTCCAACAATGTTTTCTGCTTCAATTTGACTCATTTTACAAAGGTGCTTATTCCCGGAGTGAATATGCAGTTCTACTCAAGAGTAAGCAAATAAGCGAAATGAAGCCATAGAACGCTTATTTGCCTTCTATCTATGCATTCTGACACTCCAACAATGTTTTCTGCTTCAATTTGACTCATTTTACAAAGGTGCTTATTCCTGGAGTGAACATACCGTTCTACTCAAGAGTAAGCAACTAAGCGAAATGAAGCCACGGAACGCTTATTTGCCTTCTATCTATGCAGTCTGACACTCCAACAATGTTTTCTGCTTCAATTTGACTCATTTTACAAAGGTGCTTATTCCTGGAGTGAATATGCAGTTCTACTCAAGAGTAAGCAACTAAGCGAAATAAAGCCATGGAACGCTTATATGCTTTCTATCTATGCATTCTGACACTCCAACAAGTTTTCTGCTTCAATTTGACTCATTTTACAAAGGTGCTTATTCCTGGAGTGAAAATGCAGTTCTACTCAAGAGTAAGCAACTAAGCGAAATGAAGCCATAGAACGCTTATTTGCCTTCTATCTATGCATTCTGACACTCCAACAATGTTTTCTGCTTCAATTTGACCCATTTTACAAAGGTGCTTATTCCTGATGTGAACATGCAGTTCTACTCAAGAGTAAGCAACTAAGCGAAATGAAGCCACGGAACGCTTATTTGCCTTCTATCTATGCATTCTGACACTCCAACAATGTTTTCTGCTTCAATTTGACTCATTTTACAAAGGTGCTTATTCCTGGAGTGAATATGCTGTTCTACTCAAGAGTAAGCAACTAAGCGAAATAAGCCATGGAACGCTTATTTGCCTTCTATCTATGCATTCTGATACTCCAAGAATGTTTTCTGCTTCGATTTGACTCATTTTAAAAAGGTGCTTATTCCTGGAGTGAACATGCAGTTCTACTCAAGAGTAAGCAACTAAGCGAAATGAAGCCACGAAACGCTTATTTGCCTTCTATCTATACATTCTGACACTCCAACAATGTTTTCTGCTTCAATATGACTCATTTTACAAAGGTGCTTATTCCTGGAGTGAATATGCAGTTCTACTCAAGAGTAAGCAACTAAGCGAAATGAAGCCATAGAAGGCTTATTTGCCTTCTATCTATGCATTCTGACACTCCAACAATGTTTTCTGCTTCAATTTGACCCATTTTACAAAGGTGCTTATTCCTGATGTGAACATGCAGTTCTACTCAAGAGTAAGCAACTAAGCGAAATGAAGCCACGGAACGCTTATTTGCCTTCTATCTATGCATTCTGACACTCCAACAATGTTTTCTGCTTCAATTTGACTCATTTTACAAAGGTGCTTATTCCTGATGTGAACATGCAGTTCTACTCAAGAGTAAGCAACTAAGCGAAATGAAGCCACGGAACGCTTATTTGCCTTCTATCTATGCATTCTGACACTCCAACAATGTTTTCTGCTTCAATTTGACTCATTTTACAAAGGTGCTTATTCCTGGAGTGAATATGCAGTTCTACTCAAGAGTAAGTAACTAAGCGAAATGAAGCCACGAAACGCTTATTTACCTTCTATCTATGCATTCTGACACTCCAACAATGTTTTCTGCTTCAGTTTGACTCATTTTACAAAGGTGCTTATTCCTGGAGTGAATATGCAGTTCTACTCAAGAGTAAGCAACTAAGCGAAATGAAGCCACGGAACGCTTATTTGCCTTCTATCTATGCATTCTGACACTCCAACAATGTTTTCTGCTTCAATTTGACTCATTTTACAAAGGTGCTTATTCCTGGAGTGAATATGCAGTTCTACTCAAGAGTAAGCAACTATGCGAAATAAAGCCATGGAACGCTTATTTGCCTTCTATCTATGCATTCTGACACTCCAACAATGTTTTCTGCTTCAATTTGACTCATTTTACAAAGGTGCTTATTCCTGGAGTGAATATGCAATTCTACTCAAGAGTAAGCAAATAAGCGAAATAAAGCCATGGAACGCTTATTTGCCTTCTATCTATGCATTCTGACACTCCAACAATGTTTTCTGCTTCAATTTGACTCATTTTACAAAGGTGATTATTCCTGGAGTGAATATGCAGTTCTACTCAAGAGTAAGCAACTAAGCGAAATAAAGCCATAGAACGCTTATTTGCCTTCTATCTATGCATTCTGATACTCCAACAATGTTTTCTGCTTCAATTTGACTCATTTTAAAAAGGAGCTTATTCCTGGAGTGAACATGCAGTTCTACTCAAGAGTAAACAACTAAGCGAAATGAAGCCACGGAACGCTTATTTGCCTTCTATCTATGCATTCTGACACTCCAACAATGTTTTCTGCTTCAATTTGACTCATTTTACAAAGGTGCTTATTCCTGGAGTGATTATGCAGTTCTACTCAAGAGTAAGCAACTAAGCGAAATAAAGCCATGGAACGCTTATTTGCCTTCTATCTATGCATTCTGACACTCCAACAATGTTTTCTGCTTCAATTTGACTCATTTTACAAAGGTGCTTATTCCTGGAGTGAATATGCAGTTCTACTCAAGAGTAAGCAACTAAGCGAAATAAAGCCATAGAACGCTTATTTGCCTTCTATCTATGCATTCTGATACTCCAACAATGTTTTCTGCTTCAATTTGACTCATTTTAAAAAGGTGCTTATTCCTGGAGTGAATATGCAGTTCTACTCAAGAGTAAGCAACTAAGCGAAATAAAGCCATGGAACGCTTATTTGCCTCTATCTATGCATTCTGACACTCCAACAATGTTTTCTGCTTCAATTTGACTCATTTTACAAAGGTGCTTATTCCTGATGTGAACATGCAGTTCTACTCAAGAGTAAGCAACTAAGCGAAATGAAGCCACGGAACGCTTATTTGCCTTCTATCTATGCATTCTGACACTCCAACAATGTGTTTTGCTTCAATTTGGCTCATTTTACAAAGGCGCTTATTTCTGGAGTGAGCATGCAGTTCTACTCAAGAGTAAGCAACTACGCGAAATAAACCTATAGAACGCTTATTTGTCTTCTATCTATGCATTCTGACACTCCAACAATGTATTCTGCTTCAATTTGGCTCATTTTACAAAGGTGCTTATTTCTGGAGTGAACATGCAGTTCTACTCAAGAGTAAGCAACTAAGCGAAATAAAGCCATAGAACGCTTATTTGCCTTCTATCTAAGCATTCTGACACTCCAACAATGTGTTTTGCTTCAATTTGGCTCATTTTACGAAGGTGCTTATTTCTCGAGTGAACATGCAGTTCTACTCAAGAGTAAGCAACTACCGGTACGCGAAATAAACCCATAGAACGCTTATTTGTCTTCTATCTATGCATTCTGACACTCCAACAATGTTTTCTGCTTCAATTTGACTCATTTTACAAAGGTGCTTATTCCTGGAGTGAATATGCAGTTCTACTCAAGAGTAAGCAACTAAGCGAAATAAAGCCATAGAACGCTTATTTGCCTTCTATCTATGCATTCTGACACTCCAACAATGTTTTCTGCTTCAATTTGACTCATTTTACACAGGTGCTTATTCCTGGAGTGAATATGCAGTTCTACTCAAGAGTAAGCAACTAAGCGAAATAAAGCCATGGAACGCTTATTTGCCTTCTATCTATGCATTCTGACACTCCAACAATGTTTTCTGCTTCAATTTGACTCATTTTACAAAGGTGCTTATTCCTGGAGTGAATATGCAATTCTACTCAAGAGTAAGCAAATAAGCGAAATAAAGCCACGGAACGCTTATTTGCCTTCTATCTATGCATTCTGACACTCCAACAATGTTTTCTGCTTCAATTTGACTCATTTTACAAAGGTGCTTATTCCTGGAGTGAATATGCAGTTCTACTCAAGAGTAAGTAACTAAGCGAAATGAAGCCACGAAACGCTTATTTACCTTCTATCTATGCATTCTGACACTCCAACAATGTTTTCTGCTTCAGTTTGACTCATTTTACAAAGGTGCTTATTCCTGGAGTGAATATGCAGTTCTACTCAAGAGTAAGCAACTAAGCGAAATGAAGCCACGGAACGCTTATTTGCCTTCTATCTATGCATTCTGACACTCCAACAATGTTTTCTGCTTCAATTTGACTCATTTTACAAAGGTGCTTATTCCTGGAGTGAATATGCAGTTCTACTCAAGAGTAAGCAACTATGCGAAATAAAGCCATGGAACGCTTATTTGCCTTCTATCTATGCATTCTGACACTCCAACAATGTTTTCTGCTTCAATTTGACTCATTTTACAAAGGTGCTTATTCCTGGAGTGAATATGCAATTCTACTCAAGAGTAAGCAAATAAGCGAAATAAAGCCATGGAACGCTTATTTGCCTTCTATCTATGCATTCTGACACTCCAACAATGTTTTCTGCTTCAATTTGACTCATTTTACAAAGGTGATTATTCCTGGAGTGAATATGCAGTTCTACTCAAGAGTAAGCAACTAAGCGAAATAAAGCCATAGAACGCTTATTTGCCTTCTATCTATGCATTCTGATACTCCAACAATGTTTTCTGCTTCAATTTGACTCATTTTAAAAAGGAGCTTATTCCTGGAGTGAACATGCAGTTCTACTCAAGAGTAAACAACTAAGCGAAATGAAGCCACGGAACGCTTATTTGCCTTCTATCTATGCATTCTGACACTCCAACAATGTTTTCTGCTTCAATTTGACTCATTTTACAAAGGTGCTTATTCCTGGAGTGATTATGCAGTTCTACTCAAGAGTAAGCAACTAAGCGAAATAAAGCCATGGAACGCTTATTTGCCTTCTATCTATGCATTCTGACACTCCAACAATGTTTTCTGCTTCAATTTGACTCATTTTACAAAGGTGCTTATTCCTGGAGTGAATATGCAGTTCTACTCAAGAGTAAGCAACTAAGCGAAATAAAGCCATAGAACGCTTATTTGCCTTCTATCTATGCATTCTGATACTCCAACAATGTTTTCTGCTTCAATTTGACTCATTTTAAAAAGGTGCTTATTCCTGGAGTGAATATGCAGTTCTACTCAAGAGTAAGCAACTAAGCGAAATAAAGCCATGGAACGCTTATTTGCCTCTATCTATGCATTCTGACACTCCAACAATGTTTTCTGCTTCAATTTGACTCATTTTACAAAGGTGCTTATTCCTGATGTGAACATGCAGTTCTACTCAAGAGTAAGCAACTAAGCGAAATGAAGCCACGGAACGCTTATTTGCCTTCTATCTATGCATTCTGACACTCCAACAATGTGTTTTGCTTCAATTTGGCTCATTTTACAAAGGCGCTTATTTCTGGAGTGAGCATGCAGTTCTACTCAAGAGTAAGCAACTACGCGAAATAAACCTATAGAACGCTTATTTGTCTTCTATCTATGCATTCTGACACTCCAACAATGTATTCTGCTTCAATTTGGCTCATTTTACAAAGGTGCTTATTTCTGGAGTGAACATGCAGTTCTACTCAAGAGTAAGCAACTAAGCGAAATAAAGCCATAGAACGCTTATTTGCCTTCTATCTAAGCATTCTGACACTCCAACAATGTGTTTTGCTTCAATTTGGCTCATTTTACGAAGGTGCTTATTTCTCGAGTGAACATGCAGTTCTACTCAAGAGTAAGCAACTACCGGTACGCGAAATAAACCCATAGAACGCTTATTTGTCTTCTATCTATGCATTCTGACACTCCAACAATGTTTTCTGCTTCAATTTGACTCATTTTACAAAGGTGCTTATTCCTGGAGTGAATATGCAGTTCTACTCAAGAGTAAGCAACTAAGCGAAATAAAGCCATAGAACGCTTATTTGCCTTCTATCTATGCATTCTGACACTCCAACAATGTTTTCTGCTTCAATTTGACTCATTTTACACAGGTGCTTATTCCTGGAGTGAATATGCAGTTCTACTCAAGAGTAAGCAACTAAGCGAAATAAAGCCATGGAACGCTTATTTGCCTTCTATCTATGCATTCTGACACTCCAACAATGTTTTCTGCTTCAATTTGACTCATTTTACAAAGGTGCTTATTCCTGGAGTGAATATGCAATTCTACTCAAGAGTAAGCAAATAAGCGAAATAAAGCCACGGAACGCTTATTTGCCTTCTATCTATGCATTCTGACACTCCAACAATGTTTTCTGCTTCAATTTGACTCATTTTACAAAGGTGCTTATTCCTGGAGTGAATATGCAGTTCTACTCAAGAGTAAGTAACTAAGCGAAATGAAGCCACGAAACGCTTATTTACCTTCTATCTATGCATTCTGACACTCCAACAATGTTTTCTGCTTCAGTTTGACTCATTTTACAAAGGTGCTTATTCCTGGAGTGAATATGCAGTTCTACTCAAGAGTAAGCAACTAAGCGAAATGAAGCCACGGAACGCTTATTTGCCTTCTATCTATGCATTCTGACACTCCAACAATGTTTTCTGCTTCAATTTGACTCATTTTACAAAGGTGCTTATTCCTGGAGTGAATATGCAGTTCTACTCAAGAGTAAGCAACTATGCGAAATAAAGCCATGGAACGCTTATTTGCCTTCTATCTATGCATTCTGACACTCCAACAATGTTTTCTGCTTCAATTTGACTCATTTTACAAAGGTGCTTATTCCTGGAGTGAATATGCAATTCTACTCAAGAGTAAGCAAATAAGCGAAATAAAGCCATGGAACGCTTATTTGCCTTCTATCTATGCATTCTGACACTCCAACAATGTTTTCTGCTTCAATTTGACTCATTTTACAAAGGTGATTATTCCTGGAGTGAATATGCAGTTCTACTCAAGAGTAAGCAACTAAGCGAAATAAAGCCATAGAACGCTTATTTGCCTTCTATCTATGCATTCTGATACTCCAACAATGTTTTCTGCTTCAATTTGACTCATTTTAAAAAGGAGCTTATTCCTGGAGTGAACATGCAGTTCTACTCAAGAGTAAACAACTAAGCGAAATGAAGCCACGGAACGCTTATTTGCCTTCTATCTATGCATTCTGACACTCCAACAATGTTTTCTGCTTCAATTTGACTCATTTTACAAAGGTGCTTATTCCTGGAGTGATTATGCAGTTCTACTCAAGAGTAAGCAACTAAGCGAAATAAAGCCATGGAACGCTTATTTGCCTTCTATCTATGCATTCTGACACTCCAACAATGTTTTCTGCTTCAATTTGACTCATTTTACAAAGGTGCTTATTCCTGGAGTGAATATGCAGTTCTACTCAAGAGTAAGCAACTAAGCGAAATAAAGCCATAGAACGCTTATTTGCCTTCTATCTATGCATTCTGATACTCCAACAATGTTTTCTGCTTCAATTTGACTCATTTTAAAAAGGTGCTTATTCCTGGAGTGAATATGCAGTTCTACTCAAGAGTAAGCAACTAAGCGAAATAAAGCCATGGAACGCTTATTTGCCTCTATCTATGCATTCTGACACTCCAACAATGTTTTCTGCTTCAATTTGACTCATTTTACAAAGGTGCTTATTCCTGATGTGAACATGCAGTTCTACTCAAGAGTAAGCAACTAAGCGAAATGAAGCCACGGAACGCTTATTTGCCTTCTATCTATGCATTCTGACACTCCAACAATGTGTTTTGCTTCAATTTGGCTCATTTTACAAAGGCGCTTATTTCTGGAGTGAGCATGCAGTTCTACTCAAGAGTAAGCAACTACGCGAAATAAACCTATAGAACGCTTATTTGTCTTCTATCTATGCATTCTGACACTCCAACAATGTATTCTGCTTCAATTTGGCTCATTTTACAAAGGTGCTTATTTCTGGAGTGAACATGCAGTTCTACTCAAGAGTAAGCAACTAAGCGAAATAAAGCCATAGAACGCTTATTTGCCTTCTATCTAAGCATTCTGACACTCCAACAATGTGTTTTGCTTCAATTTGGCTCATTTTACGAAGGTGCTTATTTCTCGAGTGAACATGCAGTTCTACTCAAGAGTAAGCAACTACCGGTACGCGAAATAAACCCATAGAACGCTTATTTGTCTTCTATCTATGCATTCTGACACTCCAACAATGTTTTCTGCTTCAATTTGACTCATTTTACAAAGGTGCTTATTCCTGGAGTGAATATGCAGTTCTACTCAAGAGTAAGCAACTAAGCGAAATAAAGCCATAGAACGCTTATTTGCCTTCTATCTATGCATTCTGACACTCCAACAATGTTTTCTGCTTCAATTTGACTCATTTTACACAGGTGCTTATTCCTGGAGTGAATATGCAGTTCTACTCAAGAGTAAGCAACTAAGCGAAATAAAGCCATGGAACGCTTATTTGCCTTCTATCTATGCATTCTGACACTCCAACAATGTTTTCTGCTTCAATTTGACTCATTTTACAAAGGTGCTTATTCCTGGAGTGAATATGCAATTCTACTCAAGAGTAAGCAAATAAGCGAAATAAAGCCACGGAACGCTTATTTGCCTTCTATCTATGCATTCTGACACTCCAACAATGTTTTCTGCTTCAATTTGACTCATTTTACAAAGGTGCTTATTCCTGGAGTGAATATGCAGTTCTACTCAAGAGTAAGCAACTAAGCGAAATGAAGCCACGGAACGCTTATTTGCCTTCTATCTATGCATTCTGACACTCCAACAATGTTTTCTGCTTCAATTTGACTCATTTTAAAAAGGTGCTTATTCCTGGAGTGAACATGCTGTTCTACTCAAGAGTAAGCAACTAAGCGAAATGAAGCCACGGAACGCTTATTTGCCTTCTATCTATGCATTCTGACACTCCAACAATGTTTTCTGCTTCAATTTGACTCATTTTACAAAGGTGCTTATTCCTGGAGTGAATATGCAGTTCTATTCAAGAGTAAGCAACTAAGCGAAATGAAGCCACGGAACGCTTATTTGCCTTCTATCTATGCATTCTGACACTCCAACAATGTTTTCTGCTTCAATTTGACCCATTTTACAAAGGTGCTTATTCCTGATGTGAACATGGAGTTCTACTCAAGAGTAAGCAACTAAGCGAAATGAAGCCACGGAACGCTTATTTGCCTTCTATCTATGCATTCTGACACTCCAACAATGTTTTCTGCTTCAACTTGACTCATTTTACAAAGGTGCTTATTCCTGGAGTGAATATGCAGTTCTACTCAAGAGTAAGCAACTAAGCGAAATGAAGCCACGAAACGCTTATTTACCTTCTATCTATGCATTCTGACACTCCAACAATGTTTTCTGCTTCAATTTGACTCATTTTACAAAGGTGCTTATTCCTGGAGTGAATATGCAGTTCTACTCAAGAGTAAGCAACTAAGCGAAATGAAGCCACGGAACGCTTATTTGCCTTCTATCTATGCATTCTGACACTCCAACAATGTTTTCTGCTTCAATTTGACTCATTTTACAAAGGTGCTTATTCCTGGAGTGAATATGCAATTCTACTCAAGAGTAAGCAACTACGCGAAATAAAGCCATGGAACGCTTATTTGCCTTCTATCTATGCATTCTGAAACTCCAACAATGTTTTCTGCTTCAATTTGACTCATTTTACAAAGGTGCTTATTCCTGGAGTGAATATGCAGTTCTACTCAAGAGTAAGCAACTAAGCGAAATAAAGCCATGGAACGCTTATTTGCCTTCTATCTATGCATTCTGACACTCCAACAATGTTTTCTGCTTCAATTTGACTCATTTTACAAAGGTGCTTATTCCCGGAGTGAATATGCAGTTCTACTCAAGAGTAAGCAAATAAGCGAAATGAAGCCATAGAACGCTTATTTGCCTTCTATCTATGCATTCTGACACTCCAACAATGTTTTCTGCTTCAATTTGACTCATTTTACAAAGGTGCTTATTCCTGGAGTGAACATACCGTTCTACTCAAGAGTAAGCAACTAAGCGAAATGAAGCCACGGAACGCTTATTTGCCTTCTATCTATGCATTCTGACACTCCAACAATGTTTTCTGCTTCAATTTGACTCATTTTACAAAGGTGCTTATTCCTGGAGTGAATATGCAGTTCTATTCAAGAGTAAGCAACTAAGCGAAATGAAGCCACGGAACGCTTATTTGCCTTCTATCTATGCATTCTGACACTCCAACAATGTTTTCTGCTTCAATTTGACCCATTTTACAAAGGTGCTTATTCCTGATGTGAACATGGAGTTCTACTCAAGAGTAAGCAACTAAGCGAAATGAAGCCACGGAACGCTTATTTGCCTTCTATCTATGCATTCTGACACTCCAACAATGTTTTCTGCTTCAACTTGACTCATTTTACAAAGGTGCTTATTCCTGGAGTGAATATGCAGTTCTACTCAAGAGTAAGCAACTAAGCGAAATGAAGCCACGAAACGCTTATTTACCTTCTATCTATGCATTCTGACACTCCAACAATGTTTTCTGCTTCAATTTGACTCATTTTACAAAGGTGCTTATTCCTGGAGTGAATATGCAGTTCTACTCAAGAGTAAGCAACTAAGCGAAATGAAGCCACGGAACGCTTATTTGCCTTCTATCTATGCATTCTGACACTCCAACAATGTTTTCTGCTTCAATTTGACTCATTTTACAAAGGTGCTTATTCCTGGAGTGAATATGCAATTCTACTCAAGAGTAAGCAACTAAGCGAAATAAAGCCATGGAATGCTTATTTGCCTTCTATCTATGCATTCTGAAACTCCAACAATGTTTTCTGCTTCAATTTGACTCATTTTACAAAGGTGCTTATTCCTGGAGTGAATATGCAGTTCTACTCAAGAGTAAGCAACTAAGCGAAATGAAGCCATAGAACGCTTATTTGCCTTCTATCTATGCATTCTGACACTCCAACAATGTTTTCTGCTTCAATTTGACTCATTTTACAAAGGTGCTTATTCCTGGAGTGAACATACCGTTCTACTCAAGAGTAAGCAACTAAGCGAAATGAAGCCACGGAACGCTTATTTGCCTTCTATCTATGCAGTCTGACACTCCAACAATGTTTTCTGCTTCAATTTGACTCATTTTACAAAGGTGCTTATTCCTGGAGTGAATATGCAGTTCTACTCAAGAGTAAGCAACTAAGCGAAATAAAGCCATGGAACGCTTATATGCTTTCTATCTATGCATTCTGACACTCCAACAAGTTTTCTGCTTCAATTTGACTCATTTTACAAAGGTGCTTATTCCTGGAGTGAAAATGCAGTTCTACTCAAGAGTAAGCAACTAAGCGAAATGAAGCCATAGAACGCTTATTTGCCTTCTATCTATGCATTCTGACACTCCAACAATGTTTTCTGCTTCAATTTGACTCATTTTACACAGGTGCTTATTCCTGGAGTGAATATGCAGTTCTACTCAAGAGTAAGCAACTAAGCGAAATAAAGCCATGGAACGCTTATTTGCCTTCTATCTATGCATTCTGACACTCCAACAATGTTTTCTGCTTCAATTTGACTCATTTTACAAAGGTGCTTATTCCTGGAGTGAATATGCAATTCTACTCAAGAGTAAGCAAATAAGCGAAATAAAGCCACGGAACGCTTATTTGCCTTCTATCTATGCATTCTGACACTCCAACAATGTTTTCTGCTTCAATTTGACTCATTTTACAAAGGTGCTTATTCCTGGAGTGAATATGCAGTTCTACTCAAGAGTAAGCAACTAAGCGAAATGAAGCCACGGAACGCTTATTTGCCTTCTATCTATGCATTCTGACACTCCAACAATGTTTTCTGCTTCAATTTGACTCATTTTAAAAAGGTGCTTATTCCTGGAGTGAACATGCAGTTCTACTCAAGAGTAAGCAACTAAGCGAAATGAAGCCACGGAACGCTTATTTGCCTTCTATCTATGCATTCTGACACTCCAACAATGTTTTCTGCTTCAATTTGACTCATTTTACAAAGGTGCTTATTCCTGGAGTGAATATGCAGTTCTATTCAAGAGTAAGCAACTAAGCGAAATGAAGCCACGGAACGCTTATTTGCCTTCTATCTATGCATTCTGACACTCCAACAATGTTTTCTGCTTCAATTTGACCCATTTTACAAAGGTGCTTATTCCTGATGTGAACATGGAGTTCTACTCAAGAGTAAGCAACTAAGCGAAATGAAGCCACGGAACGCTTATTTGCCTTCTATCTATGCATTCTGACACTCCAACAATGTTTTCTGCTTCAACTTGACTCATTTTACAAAGGTGCTTATTCCTGGAGTGAATATGCAGTTCTACTCAAGAGTAAGCAACTAAGCGAAATGAAGCCACGAAACGCTTATTTACCTTCTATCTATGCATTCTGACACTCCAACAATGTTTTCTGCTTCAATTTGACTCATTTTACAAAGGTGCTTATTCCTGGAGTGAATATGCAGTTCTACTCAAGAGTAAGCAACTAAGCGAAATGAAGCCACGGAACGCTTATTTGCCTTCTATCTATGCATTCTGACACTCCAACAATGTTTTCTGCTTCAATTTGACTCATTTTACAAAGGTGCTTATTCCTGGAGTGAATATGCAATTCTACTCAAGAGTAAGCAACTAAGCGAAATAAAGCCATGGAACGCTTATTTGCCTTCTATCTATGCATTCTGAAACTCCAACAATGTTTTCTGCTTCAATTTGACTCATTTTACAAAGGTGCTTATTCCTGGAGTGAATATGCAGTTCTACTCAAGAGTAAGCAACTAAGCGAAATAAAGCCATGGAACGCTTATTTGCCTTCTATCTATGCATTCTGACACTCCAACAATGTTTTCTGCTTCAATTTGACTCATTTTACAAAGGTGCTTATTCCTGGAGTGAATATGCAGTTCTACTCAAGAGTAAGCAAATAAGCGAAATGAAGCCATAGAACGCTTATTTGCCTTCTATCTATGCATTCTGACACTCCAACAATGTTTTCTGCTTCAATTTGACTCATTTTACAAAGGTGCTTATTCCTGGAGTGAACATACCGTTCTACTCAAGAGTAAGCAACTAAGCGAAATGAAGCCACGGAACGCTTATTTGCCTTCTATCTATGCATTCTGACACTCCAACAATGTTTTCTGCTTCAATTTGACTCATTTTACAAAGGTGCTTATTCCTGGAGTGAATATGCAGTTCTATTCAAGAGTAAGCAACTAAGCGAAATGAAGCCACGGAACGCTTATTTGCCTTCTATCTATGCATTCTGACACTCCAACAATGTTTTCTGCTTCAATTTGACCCATTTTACAAAGGTGCTTATTCCTGATGTGAACATGGAGTTCTACTCAAGAGTAAGCAACTAAGCGAAATGAAGCCACGGAACGCTTATTTGCCTTCTATCTATGCATTCTGACACTCCAACAATGTTTTCTGCTTCAACTTGACTCATTTTACAAAGGTGCTTATTCCTGGAGTGAATATGCAGTTCTACTCAAGAGTAAGCAACTAAGCGAAATGAAGCCACGAAACGCTTATTTACCTTCTATCTATGCATTCTGACACTCCAACAATGTTTTCTGCTTCAATTTGACTCATTTTACAAAGGTGCTTATTCCTGGAGTGAATATGCAGTTCTACTCAAGAGTAAGCAACTAAGCGAAATGAAGCCACGGAACGCTTATTTGCCTTCTATCTATGCATTCTGACACTCCAACAATGTTTTCTGCTTCAATTTGACTCATTTTACAAAGGTGCTTATTCCTGGAGTGAATATGCAATTCTACTCAAGAGTAAGCAACTAAGCGAAATAAAGCCATGGAACGCTTATTTGCCTTCTATCTATGCATTCTGAAACTCCAACAATGTTTTCTGCTTCAATTTGACTCATTTTACAAAGGTGCTTATTCCTGGAGTGAATATGCAGTTCTACTCAAGAGTAAGCAACTAAGCGAAATAAAGCCATGGAACGCTTATTTGCCTTCTATCTATGCATTCTGACACTCCAACAATGTTTTCTGCTTCAATTTGACTCATTTTACAAAGGTGCTTATTCCTGGAGTGAATATGCAGTTCTACTCAAGAGTAAGCAAATAAGCGAAATGAAGCCATAGAACGCTTATTTGCCTTCTATCTATGCATTCTGACACTCCAACAATGTTTTCTGCTTCAATTTGACTCATTTTACAAAGGTGCTTATTCCTGGAGTGAACATACCGTTCTACTCAAGAGTAAGCAACTAAGCGAAATGAAGCCACGGAACGCTTATTTGCCTTCTATCTATGCATTCTGACACTCCAACAATGTTTTCTGCTTCAATTTGACTCATTTTACAAAGGTGCTTATTCCTGGAGTGAATATGCAGTTCTATTCAAGAGTAAGCAACTAAGCGAAATGAAGCCACGGAACGCTTATTTGCCTTCTATCTATGCATTCTGACACTCCAACAATGTTTTCTGCTTCAATTTGACCCATTTTACAAAGGTGCTTATTCCTGATGTGAACATGGAGTTCTACTCAAGAGTAAGCAACTAAGCGAAATGAAGCCACGGAACGCTTATTTGCCTTCTATCTATGCATTCTGACACTCCAACAATGTTTTCTGCTTCAACTTGACTCATTTTACAAAGGTGCTTATTCCTGGAGTGAATATGCAGTTCTACTCAAGAGTAAGCAACTAAGCGAAATGAAGCCACGAAACGCTTATTTACCTTCTATCTATGCATTCTGACACTCCAACAATGTTTTCTGCTTCAATTTGACTCATTTTACAAAGGTGCTTATTCCTGGAGTGAATATGCAGTTCTACTCAAGAGTAAGCAACTAAGCGAAATGAAGCCACGGAACGCTTATTTGCCTTCTATCTATGCATTCTGACACTCCAACAATGTTTTCTGCTTCAATTTGACTCATTTTACAAAGGTGCTTATTCCTGGAGTGAATATGCAATTCTACTCAAGAGTAAGCAACTAAGCGAAATAAAGCCATGGAACGCTTATTTGCCTTCTATCTATGCATTCTGAAACTCCAACAATGTTTTCTGCTTCAATTTGACTCATTTTACAAAGGTGCTTATTCCTGGAGTGAATATGCAGTTCTACTCAAGAGTAAGCAACTAAGCGAAATAAAGCCATGGAACGCTTATTTGCCTTCTATCTATGCATTCTGACACTCCAACAATGTTTTCTGCTTCAATTTGACTCATTTTACAAAGGTGCTTATTCCCGGAGTGAATATGCAGTTCTACTCAAGAGTAAGCAAATAAGCGAAATGAAGCCATAGAACGCTTATTTGCCTTCTATCTATGCATTCTGACACTCCAACAATGTTTTCTGCTTCAATTTGACTCATTTTACAAAGGTGCTTATTCCTGGAGTGAACATACCGTTCTACTCAAGAGTAAGCAACTAAGCGAAATGAAGCCACGGAACGCTTATTTGCCTTCTATCTATGCAGTCTGACACTCCAACAATGTTTTCTGCTTCAATTTGACTCATTTTACAAAGGTGCTTATTCCTGGAGTGAATATGCAGTTCTACTCAAGAGTAAGCAACTAAGCGAAATAAAGCCATGGAACGCTTATATGCTTTCTATCTATGCATTCTGACACTCCAACAAGTTTTCTGCTTCAATTTGACTCATTTTACAAAGGTGCTTATTCCTGGAGTGAAAATGCAGTTCTACTCAAGAGTAAGCAACTAAGCGAAATGAAGCCATAGAACGCTTATTTGCCTTCTATCTATGCATTCTGACACTCCAACAATGTTTTCTGCTTCAATTTGACCGATTTTACAAAGGTGCTTATTCCTGATGTGAACATGCAGTTCTACTCAAGAGTAAGCAACTAAGCGAAATGAAGCCACGGAACGCTTATTTGCCTTCTATCTATGCATTCTGACACTCCAACAATGTTTTCTGCTTCAATTTGACTCATTTTACAAAGGTGCTTATTCCTGGAGTGAATATGCTGTTCTACTCAAGAGTAAGCAACTAAGCGAAATAAGCCATGGAACGCTTATTTGCCTTCTATCTATGCATTCTGGCACTCCAACAATGTTTTCTGCTTCAATTTGACTCATTTTACAAAGGTGCTTATTCCTGGAGTGAATATGCTGTTCTACTCAAGAGTAAGCAACTAAGCGAAATGAAGCCACGGAACGCTTATTTGCCTTCTATCTATGCATTCTGACACTCCAACAATGTTTTCTGCTTCAATTTGACTCATTTTACAAAGGTGCTTATTCCTGGAGTGAATATGCAGTTCTATTCAAGAGTAAGCAACTAAGCGAAATGAAGCCACGGAACGCTTATTTGCCTTCTATCTATGCATTCTGACACTCCAACAATGTTTTCTGCTTCAATTTGACCCATTTTACAAAGGTGCTTATTCCTGATGTGAACATGGAGTTCTACTCAAGAGTAAGCAACTAAGCGAAATGAAGCCACGGAACGCTTATTTGCCTTCTATCTATGCATTCTGACACTCCAACAATGTTTTCTGCTTCAACTTGACTCATTTTACAAAGGTGCTTATTCCTGGAGTGAATATGCAGTTCTACTCAAGAGTAAGCAACTAAGCGAAATGAAGCCACGAAACGCTTATTTACCTTCTATCTATGCATTCTGACACTCCAACAATGTTTTCTGCTTCAATTTGACTCATTTTACAAAGGTGCTTATTCCTGGAGTGAATATGCAGTTCTACTCAAGAGTAAGCAACTAAGCGAAATGAAGCCACGGAACGCTTATTTGCCTTCTATCTATGCATTCTGACACTCCAACAAGTTTTCTGCTTCAATTTGACTCATTTTACAAAGGTGCTTATTCCTGGAGTGAAAATGCAGTTCTACTCAAGAGTAAGCAACTAAGCGAAATGAAGCCATAGAACGCTTATTTGCCTTCTATCTATGCATTCTGACACTCCAACAATGTTTTCTGCTTCAATTTGACCGATTTTACAAAGGTGCTTATTCCTGATGTGAACATGCAGTTCTACTCAAGAGTAAGCAACTAAGCGAAATGAAGCCACGGAACGCTTATTTGCCTTCTATCTATGCATTCTGACACTCCAACAATGTTTTCTGCTTCAATTTGACTCATTTTACAAAGGTGCTTATTCCTGGAGTGAATATGCTGTTCTACTCAAGAGTAAGCAACTAAGCGAAATAAGCCATGGAACGCTTATTTGCCTTCTATCTATGCATTCTGGCACTCCAACAATGTTTTCTGCTTCAATTTGACTCATTTTACAAAGGTGCTTATTCCTGGAGTGAATATGCTGTTCTACTCAAGAGTAAGCAACTAAGCGAAATGAAGCCACGGAACGCTTATTTGCCTTCTATCTATGCATTCTGACACTCCAACAATGTTTTCTGCTTCAATTTGACTCATTTTACAAAGGTGCTTATTCCTGGAGTGAATATGCAGTTCTATTCAAGAGTAAGCAACTAAGCGAAATGAAGCCACGGAACGCTTATTTGCCTTCTATCTATGCATTCTGACACTCCAACAATGTTTTCTGCTTCAATTTGACCCATTTTACAAAGGTGCTTATTCCTGATGTGAACATGGAGTTCTACTCAAGAGTAAGCAACTAAGCGAAATGAAGCCACGGAACGCTTATTTGCCTTCTATCTATGCATTCTGACACTCCAACAATGTTTTCTGCTTCAACTTGACTCATTTTACAAAGGTGCTTATTCCTGGAGTGAATATGCAGTTCTACTCAAGAGTAAGCAACTAAGCGAAATGAAGCCACGAAACGCTTATTTACCTTCTATCTATGCATTCTGACACTCCAACAATGTTTTCTGCTTCAATTTGACTCATTTTACAAAGGTGCTTATTCCTGGAGTGAATATGCAGTTCTACTCAAGAGTAAGCAACTAAGCGAAATGAAGCCACGGAACGCTTATTTGCCTTCTATCTATGCATTCTGACACTCCAACAATGTTTTCTGCTTCAATTTGACTCATTTTACAAAGGTGCTTATTCCTGGAGTGAATATGCAATTCTACTCAAGAGTAAGCAACTAAGCGAAATAAAGCCATGGAACGCTTATTTGCCTTCTATCTATGCATTCTGAAACTCCAACAATGTTTTCTGCTTCAATTTGACTCATTTTACAAAGGTGCTTATTCCTGGAGTGAATATGCAGTTCTACTCAAGAGTAAGCAACTAAGCGAAATAAAGCCATGGAACGCTTATTTGCCTTCTATCTATGCATTCTGACACTCCAACAATGTTTTCTGCTTCAATTTGACTCATTTTACAAAGGTGCTTATTCCCGGAGTGAATATGCAGTTCTACTCAAGAGTAAGCAAATAAGCGAAATGAAGCCATAGAACGCTTATTTGCCTTCTATCTATGCATTCTGACACTCCAACAATGTTTTCTGCTTCAATTTGACTCATTTTACAAAGGTGCTTATTCCTGGAGTGAACATACCGTTCTACTCAAGAGTAAGCAACTAAGCGAAATGAAGCCACGGAACGCTTATTTGCCTTCTATCTATGCAGTCTGACACTCCAACAATGTTTTCTGCTTCAATTTGACTCATTTTACAAAGGTGCTTATTCCTGGAGTGAATATGCAGTTCTACTCAAGAGTAAGCAACTAAGCGAAATAAAGCCATGGAACGCTTATATGCTTTCTATCTATGCATTCTGACACTCCAACAAGTTTTCTGCTTCAATTTGACTCATTTTACAAAGGTGCTTATTCCTGGAGTGAAAATGCAGTTCTACTCAAGAGTAAGCAACTAAGCGAAATGAAGCCATAGAACGCTTATTTGCCTTCTATCTATGCATTCTGACACTCCAACAATGTTTTCTGCTTCAATTTGACTCATTTTACAAAGGTGCTTATTCCTGGAGTGAACATACCGTTCTACTCAAGAGTAAGCAACTAAGCGAAATAAAGCCATGGAACGCTTATTTGCCTTCTATCTATGCATTCTGACACTCCAACAATGTTTCCTGCTTCAATTTGACTCATTTTACAAAGGTGCTTATTCCTGGAGTGAATATGCAGTTCTACTCAAGAGTAAGCAACTAAGCGAAATAAGCCATGGAACGCTTATTTGCCTTCTATCTATGCATTCTGGCACTCCAACAATGTTTTCTGCTTCAATTTGACTCATTTTACAAAGGTGCTTATTCCTGGAGTGAATATGCTGTTCTACTCAAGAGTAAGCAACTAAGCGAAATAAAGCCATGGAACGCTTATTTGCCTTCTATCTATGCATTCTGACACTCCAACAATGTTTTCTGCTTCAATTTGATTCATTTTACAAAGGTGCTTATTCCTGGAGTGAATATGCAATTCTACTCAAGAGTAAGCAAATAAGAGAAATAAAGCCATGGAACGCTTATTTGCCTTCTATCTATGCATTCTGACACTCCAACAATGTTTCCTGCTTCAATTTGACTCATTTTACAAAGGTGCTTATTCCTGGAGTGAATATGCAGTTCTACTCAAGAGTAAGCAACTAAGCGAAATAAAGCCATGGAACGCTTATATGCTTTCTATCTATGCATTCTGACACTCCAACAAGTTTTCTGCTTCAATTTGACTCATTTTACAAAGGTGCTTATTCCTGGAGTGAAAATGCAGTTCTACTCAAGAGTAAGCAGCTAAGCGAAATAAAGCCACGGAACGCTTATTTGCCTTCTATCTATGCATTCTGACACTCCAACAATGTTTTCTGCTTCAATTTGACTCATTTTACAAAGGTGCTTATTCCTGGAGTGAATATGCTGTTCTACTCAAGAGTAAGCAACTAAGCGAAATAAGCCATGGAACGCTTATTTGCCTTCTATCTATGCATTCTGGCACTCCAACAATGTTTTCTGCTTCAATTTGACTCATTTTACAAAGGTGCTTATTCCTGGAGTGAATATGCTGTTCTACTCAAGAGTAAGCAACTAAGCGAAATAAAGCCATGGAACGCTTATTTGCCTTCTATCTATGCATTCTGACACTCCAACAATGTTTTCTGCTTCAATTTGACTCATTTTACAAAGGTGCTTATTCCTGGAGTGAATATGCAATTCTACTCAAGAGTAAGCAAATAAGTGAAATAAAGCCATGGAACGCTTATTTGCCTTCTATCTATGCATTCTGACACTCCAACAATGTTTTCTGCTTCAATTTGACTCATTTTACAAAGGTGCTTATTCCTGGAGTGAATATGCAGTTCTACTCAAGAGTAAGCAACTAAGCGAAATGAAGCCACGGAACGCTTATTTGCCTTCTATCTATGCATTCTGACACTCCAACAATGTTTTCTGCTTCAATTTGACTCATTTTAAAAAGGTGCTTATTCCTGGAGTGAACATGCAGTTCTACTCAAGAGTAAGCAACTAAGCGAAATGAAGCCACGGAACGCTTATTTGCCTTCTATCTATGCATTCTGACACTCCAACAATGGTTTCTGCTTCAATTTGACTCATTTTACAAAGGTGCTTATTCCTGGAGTGAATATGCAGTTCTACTCAAGAGCAAGCAACTAAGCGAAATGAAGCCATAGAACGCTTATTTGCCTTCTATCTATGCAGTCTGACACTCCAACAATGTTTTCTGCTTCAATTTAAACTCATTTTACAAAGGTGCTTATTCCTGGAGTGAATATGCAGTTCTACGCAAGAGTAAGCAACTAAGCGAAATAAAGCCATGGAACGCTTATATGCTTTCTATCTATGCATTCTGACATTCCAACAAGTTTTCTGCTTCAATTTGACTCATTTTACAAAGGTGCTTATTCCTGGAGTGAAAATGCAGTTCTACTCAAGAGTAAACAACTAAGCGAAATGAAGCCATAGAACGCTTATTTGCCTTCTATCTATGCATTCTGACACTCCAACAATGTTTTCTGCTTCAATTTGACCCATTTTACAAAGGTGCTTATTCCTGATGTGAACATGCAGTTCTACTCAAGAGTAAGCAACTAAGCGAAATGAAGCCACGGAACGCTTATTTGCCTTCTTTCTATGCATTCTGACACTCCAACAATGTTTTCTGCTTCAATTTGACTCATTTTACAAAGGTGCTTATTCCTGGAGTGAATATGCTGTTCTACTCAAGAGTAAGCAACTAAGCGAAATAAAGCCATGGAACGCTTATTTGCCTTCTATCTATGCATTCTGACACTCCAACAATGTTTTCTGCTTCAATTTGACTCATTTTAAAAAGTTGCTTATTCCTGGAGTGAACATGCAGTTCTACTCAAGAGTAAGCAACTAAGCGAAATGAAGCCACGGAACGCTTATTTGCCTTCTATCTATGCATTCTGACACTCCAACAATGTTTTCTGCTTCAACTTGACTCATTTTACAAAGGTGCTTATTCCTGGAGTGAATATGCAGTTCTACTCAAGAGTAAGCAACTAAGCGAAATGAAGCCACGAAACGCTTATTTACCTTCTATCTATGCATTCTGACACTCCAACAATGTTTTCTGCTTCAATTTGACTCATTTTACAAAGGTGCTTATTCCTGGAGTGAATATGCAGTTCTACTCAAGAGTAAGCAACTAAGCGAAATGAAGCCACGGAACGCTTATTTGCCTTCTATCTATGCATTCTGACACTCCAACAATGTTTTCTGCTTCAATTTGACTCATTTTACAAAGGTGCTTATTCCTGGAGTGAATATGCAATTCTACTCAAGAGTAAGCAACTAAGCGAAATAAAGCCATGGAACGCTTATTTGCCTTCTATCTATGCATTCTGAAACTCCAACAATGTTTTCTGCTTCAATTTGACTCATTTTACAAAGGTGCTTATTCCTGGAGTGAATATGCAGTTCTACTCAAGAGTAAGCAACTAAGCGAAATAAAGCCATGGAACGCTTATTTGCCTTCTATCTATGCATTCTGACACTCCAACAATGTTTTCTGCTTCAATTTGACTCATTTTACAAAGGTGCTTATTCCCGGAGTGAATATGCAGTTCTACTCAAGAGTAAGCAAATAAGCGAAATGAAGCCATAGAACGCTTATTTGCCTTCTATCTATGCATTCTGACACTCCAACAATGTTTTCTGCTTCAATTTGACTCATTTTACAAAGGTGCTTATTCCTGGAGTGAACATACCGTTCTACTCAAGAGTAAGCAACTAAGCGAAATGAAGCCACGGAACGCTTATTTGCCTTCTATCTATGCAGTCTGACACTCCAACAATGTTTTCTGCTTCAATTTGACTCATTTTACAAAGGTGCTTATTCCTGGACTGAATATGCAGTTCTACTCAAGAGTAAGCAACTAAGCGAAATAAAGCCATGGAACGCTTATATGCTTTCTATCTATGCATTCTGACACTCCAACAAGTTTTCTGCTTCAATTTGACTCATTTTACAAAGGTGCTTATTCCTGGAGTGAAAATGCAGTTCTACTCAAGAGTAAGCAACTAAGCGAAATGAAGCCATAGAACGCTTATTTGCCTTCTATCTATGCATTCTGACACTCCAACAATGTTTTCTGCTTCAATTTGACCCATTTTACAAAGGTGCTTATTCCTGATGTGAACATGCAGTTCTACTCAAGAGTAAGCAACTAAGCGAAATGAAGCCACGGAACGCTTATTTGCCTTCTATCTATGCATTCTGACACTCCAACAATGTTTTCTGCTTCAATTTGACTCATTTTACAAAGGTGCTTATTCCTGGAGTGAATATGCTGTTCTACTCAAGAGTAAGCAACTAAGCGAAATAAGCCATGGAACGCTTATTTGCCTTCTATCTATGCATTCTGGCACTCCAACAATGTTTTCTGCTTCAATTTGACTCATTTTACAAAGGTGCTTATTCCTGGAGTGAATATGCTGTTCTACTCAAGAGTAAGCAACTAAGCGAAATAAAGCCATGGAACGCTTATTTGCCTTCTATCTATGCATTCTGACACTCCAACAATGTTTTCTGCTTCAATTTGATTCATTTTACAAAGGTGCTTATTCCTGGAGTGAATATGCAATTCTACTCAAGAGTAAGCAAATAAGAGAAATAAAGCCATGGAACGCTTATTTGCCTTCTATCTATGCATTCTGACACTCCAACAATGTTTCCTGCTTCAATTTGACTCATTTTACAAAGGTGCTTATTCCTGGAGTGAATATGCAGTTCTACTCAAGAGTAAGCAACTAAGCGAAATAAAGCCATGGAACGCTTATATGCTTTCTATCTATGCATTCTGACACTCCAACAAGTTTTCTGCTTCAATTTGACTCATTTTACAAAGGTGCTTATTCCTGGAGTGAAAATGCAGTTCTACTCAAGAGTAAGCAGCTAAGCGAAATAAAGCCACGGAACGCTTATTTGCCTTCTATCTATGCATTCTGACACTCCAACAATGTTTTCTGCTTCAATTTGACTCATTTTACAAAGGTGCTTATTCCTGGAGTGAATATGCTGTTCTACTCAAGAGTAAGCAACTAAGCGAAATAAGCCATGGAACGCTTATTTGCCTTCTATCTATGCATTCTGGCACTCCAACAATGTTTTCTGCTTCAATTTGACTCATTTTACAAAGGTGCTTATTCCTGGAGTGAATATGCTGTTCTACTCAAGAGTAAGCAACTAAGCGAAATAAAGCCATGGAACGCTTATTTGCCTTCTATCTATGCATTCTGACACTCCAACAATGTTTTCTGCTTCAATTTGACTCATTTTACAAAGGTGCTTATTCCTGGAGTGAATATGCAATTCTACTCAAGAGTAAGCAAATAAGTGAAATAAAGCCATGGAACGCTTATTTGCCTTCTATCTATGCATTCTGACACTCCAACAATGTTTTCTGCTTCAATTTGACTCATTTTACAAAGGTGCTTATTCCTGGATTGAATATGCAGTTCTACTCAAGAGTAAGCAACTAAGCGAAATGAAGCCACGGAACGCTTATTTGCCTTCTATCTATGCATTCTGACACTCCAACAATGTTTTCTGCTTCAATTTGACTCATTTTAAAAAGGTGCTTATTCCTGGAGTGAACATGCAGTTCTACTCAAGAGTAAGCAACTAAGCGAAATGAAGCCACGGAACGCTTATTTGCCTTCTATCTATGCATTCTGACACTCCAACAATGGTTTCTGCTTCAATTTGACTCATTTTACAAAGGTGCTTATTCCTGGAGTGAATATGCAGTTCTACTCAAGAGCAAGCAACTAAGCGAAATGAAGCCATAGAACGCTTATTTGCCTTCTATCTATGCAGTCTGACACTCCAACAATGTTTTCTGCTTCAATTTAAACTCATTTTACAAAGGTGCTTATTCCTGGAGTGAATATGCAGTTCTACGCAAGAGTAAGCAACTAAGCGAAATAAAGCCATGGAACGCTTATATGCTTTCTATCTATGCATTCTGACATTCCAACAAGTTTTCTGCTTCAATTTGACTCATTTTACAAAGGTGCTTATTCCTGGAGTGAAAATGCAGTTCTACTCAAGAGTAAACAACTAAGCGAAATGAAGCCATAGAACGCTTATTTGCCTTCTATCTATGCATTCTGACACTCCAACAATGTTTTCTGCTTCAATTTGACCCATTTTACAAAGGTGCTTATTCCTGATGTGAACATGCAGTTCTACTCAAGAGTAAGCAACTAAGCGAAATGAAGCCACGGAACGCTTATTTGCCTTCTATCTATGCATTCTGACACTCCAACAATGGTTTCTGCTTCAATTTGACTCATTTTACAAAGGTGCTTATTCCTGGAGTGAATATGCAGTTCTACTCAAGAGCAAGCAACTAAGCGAAATGAAGCCATAGAACGCTTATTTGCCTTCTATCTATGCAGTCTGACACTCCAACAATGTTTTCTGCTTCAATTTAAACTCATTTTACAAAGGTGCTTATTCCTGGAGTGAATATGCAGTTCTACGCAAGAGTAAGCAACTAAGCGAAATAAAGCCATGGAACGCTTATATGCTTTCTATCTATGCATTCTGACATTCCAACAAGTTTTCTGCTTCAATTTGACTCATTTTACAAAGGTGCTTATTCCTGGAGTGAAAATGCAGTTCTACTCAAGAGTAAACAACTAAGCGAAATGAAGCCATAGAACGCTTATTTGCCTTCTATCTATGCATTCTGACACTCCAACAATGTTTTCTGCTTCAATTTGACCCATTTTACAAAGGTGCTTATTCCTGATGTGAACATGCAGTTCTACTCAAGAGTAAGCAACTAAGCGAAATGAAGCCACGGAACGCTTATTTGCCTTCTTTCTATGCATTCTGACACTCCAACAATGTTTTCTGCTTCAATTTGACTCATTTTACAAAGGTGCTTATTCCTGGAGTGAATATGCTGTTCTACTCAAGAGTAAGCAACTAAGCGAAATAAAGCCATGGAACGCTTATTTGCCTTCTATCTATGCATTCTGACACTCCAACAATGTTTTCTGCTTCAATTTGACTCATTTTAAAAAGGTGCTTATTCCTGGAGTGAACATGCAGTTCTACTCAAGAGTAAGCAACTAAGCGAAATGAAGCCACGGAACGCTTATTTGCCTTCTATCTATGCATTCTGACACTCCAACAATGTTTTCTGCTTCAATTTGACTCATTTTACAAAGGTGCTTATTCCTGGAGTGAATATGCAATTCTACTCAAGAGTAAGCAAATAAGCGAAATAAAGCCATGGAACGCTTATTTGCCTTCTATCTATGCATTCTGACACTCCAACAATGTTTTCTGCTTCAATTTGACTCATTTTACAAAGGTGCTTATTCCTGGAGTGAATATGCAGTTCTACTCAAGAGTAAGCAACTAAGCGAAATGAAGCCACGGAACGCTTATTTGCCTTCTATCTATGCATTCTGACACTCCAACAATGTTTTCTGCTTCAATTTGACTCATTTTAAAAAGGTGCTTATTCCTGGAGTGAATATGCAGTTCTACTCAAGAGTAAGCAACTATGCGAAATAAAGCCATGGAACGCTTATTTGCCTTCTATCTATGCATTCTGACACTCCAACAATGTTTTCTGCTTCAATTTGACTCATTTTAAAAAGGTGCTTATTCCTGGAGTGAATATGCAGTTCTACTCAAGAGCAAGCAACTAAGCGAAATGAAGCCATAGAACGCTTATTTGCATTCTATCTATGCAGTCTGACACTCCAACAATGTTTTCTGCTTCAATTTGACTCATTTTACAAAGGTGCTTATTCCTGGAGTGAATATGCAGTTCTACGCAAGAGTAAGCAACTAAGCGAAATAAAGCCATGGAACGCTTATATGCTTTCTATCTATGCATTCTGACACTCCAATAAGTTTTCTGCTTGAATTTGACTCATTTTACAAAGGTACTTATTCCTGGAGTGAAAATGCAGTTCTACTCAAGAGTAAGCAACTAAGCGAAATGAAGCCATAGAACGCTTATTTGCCTTCTATCTATGCATTCTAATACTCCAACAATGTTTTCTGCTTCAATTTGACTCATTTTACAAAGGTGCTTATTCCTGGAGTGAATATGCAGTTCTACTCAAGAGTGAGCAACTAAGCGAAATAAAGCCATGGAACGCTTATTTGCCTTCTATCTATGCATTCTGACACTCCAACAATGTTTTCTGCTTCAATTTGACTCATTTTACAAAGGTGCTTATTCCTGGAGTGAATATGCAGTTCTACTCAAGAGTAAGCAAATAAGCGAAATAAAGCCATGGAACGCTTATTTGCCTTCTATCTATGCATTCTGACACTCCAACAATGTTTTCTGCTTCAATTTGACTCATTTTACAAAGGTGCTTATTCCTGGAGTGAATATGCAGTTCTACTCAAGAGTAAGCAACTAAGCGAAATGAAGCCACGGAACGGTTATTTGCCTTCTATCTATGCATTCTGACACTCCAACAATGTTTTCTGCTTCAATTTGACTCATTTTAAAAAGGTGCTTATTCCTGGAGTGAACATGCAGTTCTACTCAAGAGTAAGCAACTAAGCGAAATGAAGCCACAGAACGCTTATTTGCCTTCTATCTATGCATTCTCACACTCCAACAATGTTTTCTGCTTCAATTTGACTCATTTTACAAAGGTGCTTATTCCTGGAGTGAAAATGCAGTTCTACTCAAGAGTAAGCAACTAAGCGAAATGAAGCCATAGAACGCTTATTTGCCTTCTATCTATGCATTCTGACACTCCAACAATGTTTTCTGCTTCAATTTGACTCATTTTACGAAGATGCTTATTCCTGGAGTGAAAATGCAGTTCTACTCAAGAGTAAGCAACTAAGCGAAATGAAGCCATAGAACGCTTATTTGCCTTCTATCTATGCATTCTGACACTCCAACAATGTTTTCTGCTTCAATTTGACTCATTTTACAAAGGTGCTTATTCCTGGAGTGAATATGCAGTTCTACTCAAGAGTAAGCAACTAAGCGAAATAAAGCCATGGAACGCTTATTTGCCTTCTATCTATGCATTCTGACACTCCAACAATGTTTTCTGCTTCAATTTGACTCATTTTACAAAGGTGCTTATTCCTGGAGTGAATATGCAGTTCTACTCAAGAGTAAGCAACTAAGCGAAATAAAGCCATGGAACGCTTATTTGCCTTCTATCTATGCATTCTGACACTCCAACAATGTTTTCTGCTTCAATTTGACTCATTTTACAAAGGTGCTTATTCCTGGAGTGAATATGCAATTCTACTCAAGAGTAAGCAAATAAGCGAAATAAAGCCATGGAACGCTTATTTGCCTTCTATCTATGCATTCTGACACTCCAACAATGTTTTCTGCTTCAATTTGACTCATTTTACAAAGGTGCTTATTCCTGGAGTGAATATGCAGTTCTACTCAAGAGTAAGCAACTAAGCGAAATAAAGCCACGGAACGCTTATTTGCCTTCTATCTATGCATTCTGACACTCCAACAATGTTTTCTGCTTCAATTTGACTCATTTTAAAAAGGTGCTTATTCCTGGAGTGAACATGCAGTTCTACTCAAGAGTAAGCAACTAAGCGAAATGAAGCCACGGAACGCTTATTTGCCTTCTATCTATGCATTCTGACACTCCAACAATGTTTTCTGCTTCAATTTGACTCATTTTTACAAAGGTGCTTATTCCTGGAGTGAATATGCAGTTCTACTCAAGAGTAAGCAACTAAGCGAAATGAAGCCACGGAACGCTTATTTGCCTTCTATCTATGCATTCTGACACTCCAACAATGTTTTCTGCTTCAATTTGACTCATTTTACAAAGGTGCTTATTCCTGGAGTGAATATGCAGTTCTACTCAAGAGTAAGCAACTAAGCGAAATAAAGCCATGGAACGCTTATTTGCCTTCTATCTATGCATTCTGACACTCCAACAATGTTTTCTGCTTCAATTTGACCCATTTTACAAAGGTGCTTATTCCTGATGTGAACATGCAGTTCTACTCAAGAGTAAGCAACTAAGCGAAATGAAGCCACGGAACGCTTATTTGCCTTCTATCTATGCATTCTGACACTCCAACAATGTTTTCTGCTTCAATTTGACTCATTTTACAAAGGTGCTTATTCCTGGAGTGAATATGCTGTTCTACTCAAGAGTAAGCAACTAAGCGAAATGAAGCCATGGAACGCTTATTTGCCTTCTATCTATGCATTCTGACACTCCAACAATGTTTTCTGCTTCAATTTGACTCATTTTAAAAAGGTGCTTATTCCTGGAGTGAATATGCAGTTCTACTCAAGAGTAAGCAACTAAGCGAAATAAAGCCATGGAACGCTTATTTGCCTTCTATCTATGCATTCTGACACTCCAACAATGTTTTCTGCTTCAATTTGACTCATTTTACAAAGGTGCTTATTCCTGGAGTGAATATGCAGTTCTACTCAAGAGTAAGCAACTAAGCGAAATAAAGCCATGGAACGCTTATTTGCCTTCTATCTATGCATTCTGACACTCCAACAATGTTTTCTGCTTCAATTTGACTCATTTTACAAAGGTGCTTATTCCTGGAGTGAATATGCA